>NC_092412.1:169583361-170183361 GCF_040894005.1 Engystomops pustulosus | reverse complement strand
TGCAGTACTAGCAGTTAGAGATGTATTAATGAATACTGAAAAAAGCAAGTTGTTTTTCGATTTTGTCTGTGACTGCCTGACATTCATCCTGTCGCATAATGCCTTTGAGTTTAATGGAAAGTGGTTGGTCGGAACCGCCATGGGGACTCCAGTTGCCTGCACCCTAGCGAACATTTTCCTAGCAGTGTTCGAAGAGAGAAACGTGTCCACGACCAATAACCCATATGTGAGCTCTATCCAATCTTTTTTCAGGTATGTGGGCGATGTCTTCCTTATATGAGAAAACTCTGAGGCAGAATTTAACAATTTCATCGCATATCTGAATATGAAATTCACTTCGAAATTCAGCAGGGAATCTTTAGAATTTCTGGATGTCAGAGTAACAATTGGGGAAAATGGGTTATCTACGGAGGGATATAGAAAACAGACAGCCACCAACTCACCAACTTACGAGAGCTTTCACACAAGAGATGGTATCCCCTACAGTCAGATGCTTCGATTACGAAGAATAAACAGTGAAGACGATACCTTCCACTCTCAGGCAGATGAACTTGAGAATCGTCTGAGAATGCGAGGTTACCCCCAACATGTGTTGGATAAAGCTCGCTCGAAAGCTATGAAGGTTAAGAGATCTAATTTGCTACATAGACAAAACATCACAACTTTGAGGGATAAAAAAGACACACACAAAATCAGAGATTCACATTTACCTTTAAGTACAATTCGCAGGAAAATGTCATTAGATCTGCAATTCTAAAGAATTGGCATCTACTGGCTACAGAGCACAATAGAAACGAGACCACTTATTTCGTTTAGACGAAGCAAAACATTGAGAAGTGAATTGGTACACAGCAAGTTCCATGAGAGGGAGAACACCTGGCTTGATCGCCATATCCCACACGGAAATTTTAAATGTGGTCAGTGCAATTATTGTAACTTTAATCTTGGCACAAAGAGGGTGAAATTAATCACACAGTAAAACATTTCATAAATTGTAAATCACAATATGTCGTATATATGTCGTATATATTTAGACATACACAACAAGATTGTTGTGTATGTCTAAATGGGATGGAATACTGTTGTGTAATTCATGTAGTTCTTTCACAACCAACATCTGGAACAAGTCTAAAGCTGGGGCCCTTGATTTCAAAGGATAGAAGGTATTACTAGGCATTCCAAAATTAATGTCAGAATTACATATGGATGATGGTTGATTGATGGTTGATTTATGGTTCATCAAGATCATACAATGTCAAAAGTGCATTTTGTTCTGAAAAAGATAAACCAGCAAATTCATTAATATATGCTTCATTCGGAGGCAAAGAAATGACTTTTGTCAGTAATTAATCTGACCAAGAGGTTCACGTCCAACAATGAAAAATATCAAAATTCCTTGATGGAACAAAGTTGAGACCTTTTGAAAGAACAGATATTTTATTCATGGATAAAATGGAAGGTGAGAGGACAAGAACATTGTCATAATCCTGTTCCATGCTAATAGAACTTATTTCTTTGATTTCCGAGTCGTGTATCTTTTTTCTCCGTATTCCTCGTCTGTTTCGCTTGTTCAGTTTTTTGGCATATTGTGGGATGATGGTTTGTTTTTTTTATATCTTTTTCTACTGTCATTAGCATTTCTATTAGTATTGTCCGTGGTATTGTCCTCACATACATCACAGGTGTCAACTTTTGAGGAGGTAAAGTTGATCTTTCTATTGGCATCAGAGAGATCTGATCCTCGTGAATAAGCTTTTTTAAAAAAATAGATTTAATGTGTTTATAAGGTATGTTTCGATACAACTTCCAATCATAAATTAGATTTTTGGCAAAGTCTTCCACATCTCTCTCATACTTGTTTTTCTTAACCCCTTAATGACAGAAGATGATTTCTGACAGAAGCGTCAGAAGATGATTTTGGGACACCGGGTCCTGCAAGTGCCGGTGTCGGGCTGTGATCTTACAGTCCAGACGCGGCACTAACAACCGGGATCGGAAAAACTCCGGTCAAGTATGACCGCGGCGTGCAAGTGTGTCCCCCGTGGATTGGACCCCGCCCGGTGCGCTTACCGATCCCTCCTACCGCAGACCCAGGTTCCGACGAGTGACACGAGGCTGCTGGCTTCTGTCCCCGCCGGGTTCTGCCTACCTGGCTGTGTGTAACTGAGCATGGTCAGTTACTTACACTATATACTGCAATACAGTGTAAAGGCTTGAACAAGTGATCGGATGATTGCTTGTTCAAGCCAAGAAGTAGAAAATGTAAAAAAGTGAAAAAAAAAGATGAAGTCATTTTATAATATAATTAAATAAATGAATAAAATAAAAATCCCATAATCTCCCCAGTTACACATGAAATGCAAATAAAGTATATAAAATACAAAAACACGTACATATTTGGTATCACTGTGTCCGTATCAATCTGTACAATAAATCTAAATCCATATTGAACCCGCTCGGTGAACGACTTAAAAAAGAACTCTAAAAACTTCCCGTAATATACAATTTTTCATCAAACACCATCACAAAAAAAGTGATAAAAAGTGATAAAAAAAATTTGCGCTCTCTAATATGATACGATTGAAAAGAACAACTCTTTAAGCAAAAAAATAAGCCCTCCACAGATCTCACAACAGAAAAATACAGAAGTTATGTCCCTAAAAAGTTGTCAATATTAAAAACAATGTGATATTCTCCAATATTGGTTTTGCTCAGGAAAATTGAGCAAAAATAAGAAAAACTATATAAATGAGGTATCACCGCAATCCTAGTGAACCAGAGAATAAAGATAAAATGTTGCAGTGTGTTTCATCATTTAATTTATTCTGAAACTGTCAGTTTTGGCCTAAATGAATGTATTTTCCCAAAAAATTCCATAGTTTCTAAATCTCAGGTCCATATTGTTTTAACCCATGTGAAACACTTAAAGGGTTAATAGAAGTTGTTTTACATACGTTGAGGGGTGAAGTTTCTATAATGGGGTAATTTATTGGGTTTTACTATTATTTAGGCCTTTCAAAGTCACTTGGAAGCTGAGTTGTCCCTCAAAATGTGAGTTTTGGCAATTTTCATGAAAATGAGAAAAATCGCACCTAAAGTTCTCCGCCTCATAACATCCTAGAAAAATAAGAGGATGGATAAAATATCATCCCAACATAAAGCAGACATTCCGTAAATGTTAATTATCAAGCTTTTTGGGTAGTTTTACTACCTGTCTGGAAAGCAGAACATTTCAAACTTGGAAAATGAAGAATTTTTACAAACTTTTGCCAAATTTTCACTTTTTTTCACTTAAATTTTATAACTAACAAAAAGTACAATGTGTCACGAGAAAGGAGTCTCAAAATCACCTGGATATGTTAAAGCGTTCCGAAGTTATAACCAATTAACGTGAGACATGTCAGATTTGAAAAAATTGAGTCTGGTCATTGAGCTGAAAACTAGTTTCGGTGATAAGGGGTTAATAGCCATAATATCGTTCTCAGTCGTGTCAAGACTTTTTTGAATTTAGGATTTTGCCTGTATGAAATCATCCACACCAGAGAAGGTCGACATAATGGTTTCCAGATTTTCTATTTCCTTTCTAATCCTTTGTAGTTTGTCTTATTCATACATAACGATTAGTTTATTAAATCAGATGAACATTTGGTCAGAATGTCCAAATGTCCATTAAATACAGTAGAACATGCCAATAATATTGAAAATAAACTCACTACAAGAGGATACCCCAAAAAATTATTTCTGATACTTGTATAAAAGCTAATGGAGCTAACAGGGGAGACCTATTAACCCCGTATCACCGACGCTTGTTTTCAGCTCAATGACCAGACTCGATTTTTTTGAATCTGACATGATAACTGGTTATAACTTCTGAAAGATTTAACATATCCAAGTGATTTTGAGATTGTTTTCTCGAGACACATTGGGGCAAATTTACTTACCCGGTCCATTCGCGTTCCAGCGGCGGCTTCTCCGCTCTGGATTCGGGTCCGGCCGGGATTTAATAAGGTAGTTCTTCCGCCGTCCACCAGGTGGCGCTGCTGCGCTGAAAGTAAACTCATCGCGCCGGAATGCACCGAGCTGGACCAGGTGAAGGTAAGCGGTCCTTATGCGACACATTTTCGGGTTTTAAATGCGGCGGTTTTTCCGAATACGTCGGGTTTTCGTTCGGCCACGCCCCCCGATTTCCGTCGCGCGCATGCCAGCGCCGATGCGCCACAATCCGATCGCGTGCGCCAAAATCCCGGGGCAATTTAAGTACAAGCGGCGCAAAACGGAAATATTCGGGTAACACGTCGGGAAAACGCGAATCGGGCCCTTAATAAATGACCCCCATTGTATTTCATGAAAGTGGTAAAATTTAAGTGATGAGTTTTGCGTTTCATTCTGGTTAAAATGAAAATTTGGCAAAATTTCGGAAAAAAATCTTCATTTTCCAAGTTTGAAATGTTCTGCATTCCAGACAGGTAGTAAAACTACCCCACAAGCTAGATAACTAACATTTCCAGAATGTCTGCTTTATGTTAGAATTATATTTTATCCGTTCTCTCCTTTTTCTAGGATGTTATGAGGGGCAGATCGCTTGTTCAAGCCTTTATACTGCAATACACTTGTGTAATACAGTGTATGGTGTAAGTAACTGAGCATGCCGCGCATGCTCAGTTACTTACAGCCGGGTCCTGCCAGGAGGCGGAACCCAGCAAACAAAGGAGCCGGCATACTTGGAGAACTCGTGGGACCCCGGGGCTGCGGCAGGAGGGATCGGATGCCCCGTAAGCACACGACCCACACTGATCTGATCCACGGTGGGGACACTCACACGCTGTGGTCATGCTTGACTGCTGGATGTAAGGGGTTAAACACCCAGGATCGAAGATTTTCAGATCCCGGATTTTATTGCCTGTTCTGGGCTGTGATATCACAGCCCGACACCGGCACTTGCAGGACCCGATGTCCCGAAATCATCGCGTCAGAAGAAGTACCCTTAATGACCAACGTAGATTCCTGATAGAGCGGTCATTCCGGGGTGAATGGGTAGACGAAAGGGCTTCAAAACATATACTAATGAAACCTATAGCACACCCACCTTCAGTACCCCCTATAGCCTCCAGTATAATGCTATTAAAAAATAGTACAAAAATACATTCCAGTCCTTAATCAGGATACGAATTTGTCCAATATTATGAAAGGGGGATGCAGATGTGTGGCGAAACGAGGTCAGTAAATGGTTTTTATAAGTGTGGGGGTCCCGTTGTAATGTGTGCTGCTAAGCTGCCAATAAAACACTCCATTTTAAGATTAATGAACAAAGAAATCAAAAGATAAATGCATTATGAACTGTGATTATCATCATGTAGTGCATAGGATCCGATCCACCGTCTGTAGATGTATATATGTGGGATTTACCATTCAAAAACTTAAAACGAGAATTGATTAACATTACTTGTATTAAAAATGGCGAGTCCAGTGCATCTGGACATTCTCTGGAGCACCACAACAAAGATATTTCTTCCTTCAGCTTCATTGGCTTGAAGAGCGTTATTCATCCTGTGAGAAAGATGCTTCTTTGAAGAGAAGCATATTGGATTCTAGCATTGATATTGAGGTACCCAAATGGTATGAATTCTAAAAATGATTTGTCTTACATCTATTTAACATGTTCATATACCTATTGATATGCTCGTATTAATATATAGCCAGCCCCCAGTAGTATCTAGCCTGCCAGCCCACGTAGTAGATAGCATGCCAGTCCCCTGTCGTATATAGCCAGCACTCCATAGTATATAGCCAGCCAGCCTCTTTAAGTATAAAGCCAGCCAGTCCCTTTTAGTATTCAGCCAGCCAGCCCCTTTTAGTATTCAGCCAGCCAGCCCCCTTTAGTATACAGACAGCTAGCCCCCTTTAGTATACAGACAGCTAGCCCCCTTAAGTATACAGACATACAGCCAACCCCCTTAAGCATACAGCCAGCCAGCCCCCTTAAGTATACAGCCAGCCAGCCCCCTTAAGAATAATAAGCTTAAGTACTCACCTTCCAGCATCCCCGATGCTCGTCGAGGGTCCTCTTCTGTCTTCTTTCCGCCTCGGGGACTCCGGAAGGTGAGTATGTAAGTTTATTTTTGTATTGACTCATGTATAAGCCGAGGTGAGATTTTTCAGCACATTTTTTGCGCTGAAAAACTTGGCTTATACACGATTATATACAGAAATAGTGATCATTATATATTCTGCCAGTTATTTATCTACATTGGTTCTTAATACTATATGTATTCACTACAGCAGACTTTGCAGTCAACACACGTTGAATGATAAATAAGCATCTCTTTCTGGGCGTTTACCAATAGACCAAATGGTTATTGTTCTGTAAAGATGTTAAAAAGTTCTGTTAAATGTTTTATTTATAAATAACCATTTGATATATATATAGTATAGTATAGTTGTATAGTCAGGGGACGAAGCCCGCGAGCCGGGCGATACGTGGAGGGCATCTGTCTCTCCCCTGAACTGATTTATTTATATGGTAATGTAGATCTGCACCTTACTTGATTGTACTTTATTGCCTGCAGGATCTTTTGATTCTGTTCCCAATGTGTATACGTACCTGCTAGACCATTTCCCATCCTTCTATGCAATATCAGTTTTGGCAATTTTCTTGCCACATATTCAGTCTGTGTCTTTGGGGAGTCTGTGTGATATATACCCACTTTTTGGGTTTTTAGTTGTGTTTTAATGCTGGATATAAATACATTTTATTCTGTGTCGCTCATACCATACACATCTGCTGTTTTCTTTCAACAATATTGTACTCTTTAGATGTGTGACAAATTGGTTATTTGCATTATTACCCCACACGCTCAGAAGTTTGACTATGGTAATACCCCATGTGTGGCAATAGGCTACAAGATGGAGACACGGCAGGGCTCGGAAGAGAATGGCTTTTGGAGCACAGACATTTAATTTTTTTTTTTACATCATAAAACAATTGTAGATGCCCTTAGGGATCAGAACAGTAGAAACCCCTGAGAACTGATTCTATTTGAAAACTACACCCCTCCATGAATAAATCTAGGGGTGTAATGAGCATTTTAACCCCACAGGTGGACCGCAAGGATGATGCATAATGGAGACAAACACCCCAAAAATCATGATGTGGATTCTCCCGGGTACGGCAATACCCCATATGTGGCAAAATCTACAGGCTGGGCACATGGCAGAGCTCAGCAGGGAAAATGTGGCATGATGTATAAGCTGTGTGCATCAGGGTACAATAATAAATCTAGGAATGTGTGGTAAATCCGGAAACAATCCTTCATTCATAACCCTGGTTTCTCGGGGCATGTGTCACACTGGTAGATGGTTAGTTTTTTTATGCCCCTTTTTGAGCACACCTTACACCTCTTCTGTGTACCTCCCTTCCTGGCTGTTTGGGGAACTTCTTCTGGAAAGTGCTGTCCTGATACAATGCATGATGTGGCCTCACTTCCAGACGTACTAGCATTCCCCCCTTCCTGGTCTCTAAAAATCAACTTCTTGACTACCACCTCTTGAAATTCCAGGAAATGTGCCTCTGGCCGGCACATCGATGTAACAGGTAAGTATTATACAGTGCCATCTGCATGATGTGCATGGCCAGCTTCTTGTTCCACACCCTCGACTTCCACATTGCGTTATATGGCTATAGCACCTGGTCCGACAAATCCACCCCTCCCATGTACCTATTATAATCCAAAATACAATCCAGCTTGGGGCTTCTGCACTGGTACCTGGTACAGGGGCAGGGGTGGTGGTGTGCCCATGTATTGTTGTTAGTACAAGAACATCCCTTTTGTCCTTGTACCTAACACACAATGCTGAGTCGCTGCTTATTGCTCGGCTCTCGTGCCTTCTGAGCCTTTCCCCTAGAAGCGACTTAGGGAGATCTCTCTGATTCCTTCTAACAGTGCCGCATGCCGCAGTTTGTCTGGAAGCGAGGCCCTTGAACAGGGTAACACTGGAATAAAAATAATCCAGGTAGAGGTGGTATCCCTGGTCCAGCAGTGGGTGCACTAAATCCCTTACTACTTTTCCAGCAATTCTCAGGAAGGGGGGGCATTCAGGGGGCACTATTTTGGAATCCTTCCCTTCATATATCTTTATAAGTGTACCCTGATGCACTCTCACACAGCTTATACATCTTCAGTTCTGCCAGTACCTTCCCAATAAGAGGGCAAGGTATGGCGTGAAGTCTCCCTTTGAAATGTACCAGGGACTCGTCTATCGATAAATGCCTCTCTGGAGTATACACCTCCATAAATTAGGCATTTAGATCATCTAATATGGGTCGGATCTTATACAACCTATCAAAACTGGGGTCATCTCTGGGTGGGCTCTGTGCATTGTCGGCAAAATGCATAAACTTATGGATGGCTTTAAAGCGCATCCTACTCATCGCCATGCAGAACATCGGAGTGTGGTAAAATATGTCTGTGCAACAATAATCCTTGATTGATGGCTTCTTTACTAGTCCCATAAGAAGTGCTATGACCCAAAACTTCTCTATCTCTGCTGCACTAACAGGGGTCCACCTGTGGGGTTGTGCATAAAAAGAAGTGGGGTTTTGGGCAATATATTGTGCAGCGTAGAGATCGGTGTGGGACACCATCAGACCAACTAGGTCCTCACCTAGTGCCTTCGTATCCCAGGACAGGCCGTAAAATCGGGGACCTGAGGGGCATAATTACTGGGGGTCACCCATGTGGGGTCATAAGTCCCGGGCACTCCAGCAGAAGTCCCGGGCAGTTCGGCACTACTACGTAAGCACCTTCTCAGGGGTTCCTCTGAGTTACTTTGTGAGGACGAGGTAGACAAAACGGACACTCGTCCCCACTGGCTGGCTCCGTATCGGAGGCCATATATACCTCCAAGTCAGAATAGGTCTTCTGTGATATGATGTGGGAGGATAGTATACAACCTACACTACACTACTGCACTACACTACTCCACCACACTACACCACTACACTACACCTGCTCCACTACAATACACTACACCTGTTCCACTACACCTACTCCACTACACCACACAGTGCCTGCTCCTCCACACAATGCCTGCTTCTCCACACAACGCCTTCTCCTCCTCACTATGCCTGCTCCTCCACACAATGCATGCTCCTCCACACAACGCTTGCTCCTCCATGCTACTCCTGCTCCTCCATGCTACTCCTGCTTCTCCACGCTACTCCTGCTCCTCCACTCTACTCCTGCTCCTCCACGCTACTCCTGCTCCTCCACGCTACTCCTCCAACTCCTAACAGATTGCACTGAAAAGTGCGGTTGTGGGGGATAGGGGAAACGTACAATGGGGGGGTAACTATGTGGTTTGGGGTACAGTAAAGGGACAGCTCTCTAGCATGTGTACAAATCATTGCTTTCATGGTTTGCTCTTTCAACTGAAGACACTAAAAGCCTGGATTGTATCTTTTTGTTTAACCCATTAATAATTACATGTTTAACCCCTTCCCGACGCATGGCCGAGCCCTCTCCATAGCCGGTAAGTCTTTGCTGCATATTGCTAGCACCGATCGCGGGTGTTGTCATGTTGAACATTGTCATTGCCGCCGCCGGCTTCACAAAGATAGTGGCGCCATCTTGCCCCGGATCGTTGCTCCCCGATGACGTCACGGGGAGCGGCGATCCATTGCCATGACAGCTTCAGGTCTCACAAAGGCCCGAAGCTTTCTCGTTTTAACCCATTCATTACAATGTGCTAATTGCACATTGTAATGAATGAGGAGGAAAATCCCCATATACTGCCATACTGCAGCATGGCAGTATATGATAGGATCAATCAGACAACCTGGGTTTAAAGTACCCTAGGGAGTCTGAAAAATAGTAAAAGTAAAAATAAAAAAAAGTTTTAAAAAAAATTATAATAAAAAAACCCCTAAAAATTCAAATCACCCCCTTTACCTAGAACTGATATAAATATTAATAAACAGTAAAAATCATAAACACATTAGGTATCACCGCGTATGAAAATGCCCAATCTATCAAAATATAATAACGGTTTTTCACTGCGTTTAACCCCATAACGGAAAATAGCGCCCAAAGTCGCAAATGGCACTTTTTTGCCATTTTGAAAAATATAAAAAAATGTAATAAAAAGTGATCAAAAGGTTGTACAGTCCTAAAAATTATAGCAATGAAAACGCCATCTAATGTCGCAAAAAATGACGTCACCCACACCAAAGTATGAAAAAGTTATTGGCACCAGAAGATGACAAAATCCCCCAAAAAATTTTTGTACAGAAGGTTTCAATTTTTGTAAATGTATGAAAACATTATTGGTATCCCCTTAATCGTACCGACCCAGAGAATAAAGTAGACATGTCATTTGCTGCACACAGTGAAAGCTGTAAAATCCTAGCCCTCAAGAAAATGTTGCAAATGTGTGTTTTTTCACCATCTTCACTGCTTTTGGAATTTTTTTCCTGCTTCCCAGTACACGGCAGGAAATATTCAATGCTGTCACTATGAAGTGCAATTTGTTACGCAAAAAATAAGCCATCACTTTATGTGGAAAAATAAAAAAGTTATAGATTTTTGAAGGTGGCGAATGAAAAATCGGAAGTGAGAAAACTAAAAAAGGCCAAGTTGTTAAGGGGTTAAGGACTGGATACATTTCTGCAATAATGTTTAAATCATTCTCACACCATAATCTTTCAGAATTTTCTTGAAACAGTGGTAATAATTCCTTACACTTTCATTGTGATCTTGACTAGTTTTGCCAATCACTTGCCAATGCGAGCTGATGCGTTTTGGGTGAAAAAACATGCTATGAATAAGGGTTTTGTTCACCCAAAATTTGTCAGCTCGTCTGCATGTATGTGGTCACTCTTTTAATGTAATCTTATAAAACATTGAAGATTTTTTTTTTTTAGTCCAGTGCCGGAAGCCCTTCAATTTTTCTCCAATCATTCACTGTATCCTTTAGACAGTCTCTCTAAAGGGGGGTGCACAACCTTTTCCCGTTTGAGGGCCCAATTGTCCTACTGCTACCCTTTAGTGGGCCGCACTAACCAAAACCCTAGATGCTCCAAAAATCACAGAACTTTGCAAATTCCTCCCAAAAAACACTAGTGCACAATACTATGTTTGTACAAGTACTGTACTATAATTTGAACAAGTGACACAGACCCTAGAGCTACAGTACTGAGCCCCCTGCCCTCAGCTAGACCCCCTCTGCCCCCAGCTAGTTCACCCCTTGTCCCCAGGTAGTCCTCCTGCCCTTAGCTAGTCCCGCCCTGCCCTCAGCTAGCCCCCCTTATCCCCTAGCTTGCCCCCCTTCCCTCAGGTCTATCCCCCTCTGCCCTTTCAGCTAGTCCCCCTCTGCCCTTTCAGCTAGCCCTTCTGCCCTTTCAGCTAGTCCCCCTCTGCCCTTTCAGCTAGTCCTCCTCTGCCCTTTCAGCTAGTCTCCCTCTGCCCTTTCAGCTAGTCCCCCTCTGCCCCATCAGCTAGTACCCCTCTGCCTCTATTGAGTCCCCCCTGCCCTCAGCTAGTTTCCCTAGCCCCTGTCTTCAGCTAGTCCCCCCTGTCCCAGCTAGAGGCACCTGCCCTCAGATAGTAAGCCTCTGCCCCTAGCTAGCCACCCCTGCCCTCAGTTCTAGCCCCCCGCCTGTCACTAGCTAGTCCCCCAGCTAGTCTGCTAGTCCCCCAGCTAGTCCCCCTCTGCCCTATCTAGTCACCCCTGACCCTAGCTACCCCCCCCCCTGTCTCAGGTCTAGTTCCTTTCCCTATGTCCTCACCTAGTCCCCGCTGCCCCCAGCTAGTCCCCCTCTGCCCCCAGCTAATCCCCCCTGCACCAGCTAGTCCACCGCTATGCCTAGGTAGGTCCCCCTGTACTCTGCTAGGACCCTCAGCTAGTTCCCCCCTCTACCCCCAGCTAGCCCCCCTTTGACAAGCTAATCTTAGTCCAAATATTTGGGCAAAGATTCAATTTGGATCATGTTATCAGAGGGACAAGAGCATACTACCTCTCTCTAGCTTGCAGAAGCTAATCTTTCCTGTCCCCAACTACTCCTTGCTCTGCCCTTTCAGCTAGTACCCCTCTGGCCTCAGCTAGTCCTCCACTGCCCTCAACTAATTCTCCCCTGCCCTATCTGGTCCCCCTATGTGCCTTGCTAGGCTCCCCCTATGTGCCTTGCTAGGCAGCCCTGCGCTCAGCTAGTACCCCCTTTCATTAGCTTGTCCCCTCTGCCCTCAGCTAACCCCCTGCCTTTAGCTAGTCCCCACAGCGAATTTTCCTGCCCTCAGCTAGTTCCTCCAGATTTTCCCTCCTCCCCATAGCTATTCCACCCTGCCTCAAGCTAGTTCCCCACCCTTCGCCCAGCTAGATCCCCCCCGACCCCAGCTTATCTTTCCCTGCCCCAGCTAGTCCCCCTCTGTGCCTAGCTAGGTCCCCCTGAGCTCAGCTAGTACCCCCTGCCACCAGCTAGTTCCCCCACTCTATACCCAGCTAGTCCCCCTTTGCCAAGCTTTTCTACACCCAATAGTTAGACAAAGTTTCAATACTGATCACACCATCTGAAGAATTCTTACACCTGGTGCTCAATTCAGCATGCTTCCTCTCTCTACCTTGCAGAAGCTAGTCTTCCCTGTGTCCCTAGCTTTCCCCCCAACCGTACCCCCAGCTTGTCCCTCCCTGCCCTCATCTGATCCTCCCCTGCCTCCAGCTACCCCCCCCCCCACCTTAGCTCTCAGCTAAACCTCCCCTGCCTCAGCTCGTCCCCCTTTGCATCTAGCTAGGCACGCCTGTGCTCGGCTAGTACCCTCTGCCCCCTTAGCATGCTTCCTCTCTCTAACTTGCAGAAGAGCAAAAACTGATCATAGTATATAAGTTTAGAAAATAATGTAAGTCCATCAAGTCTAATCTTTAAGAATTAAACACATGTTTTTTTGTCATAACCTGTGATAATTTTGTTCTGTAGTAAGGCCTCTCTTGACCATGTGCAAAGAATCTGCCATAACAACCTTCTGCAACAGAGTTCCATAGTCTCTTTGCCTTTACAGTAAAGAATCCCGGTCTATGGCGAAAGTAGAACTGCCTCTTCTCTAGGCAGGGGCAGTTTTAGACAAAGTGGGCCCTGGGCAAATTAAAAGTAGGGACCCAAAATAAAACAATTGTAGGGCTCCATTTAGCTCTGCACAATAATAGCACTTTGTAGTTTACAAACAGTAGTAAGGTGAGGCAATCACTAATATGAGACTGTAGGAGAATTTTATAGGATATAGGTGATAGAAAGATTGGTGATAGAAGTTAAATATGAAAGATGATGTTAAAGCAGTTCAATATCAACCAGGCAGAGAGTAATTAATAAAATAATTAATTGGCCAAAAATAACGTAGACACAGACAAGTATAGTTGTATCCACGGAGATCTGATCAGACCTTCGCGCACCTTTATTTTTATACCCTTTACAACTCAAGACAGTATAATTGATGATATATAAAAATAGAGCATAGACATGTGTTTCCTATTAAAACAATTATACAGATGTCATGACATTGTTTATCGAAGCTTGGATTACACTCCCCAGTATCCTTGCACGCCTTTGCATCCTTCCAAAAATCCAAGCCAAAGGCCAACTATTGTGGAATAACCACAAATTATATTTTTGTACGTTATGCTGTTAGTGTGTACAAAGTTCATCAAGGCATAGAGTGAATAAGCTGATAATTTCTTTGCTTTAACTATTGCTTAGAATACATAATAAGTAAATTAAACTACGTTAACATTCCCCTCTTTTTATCAATTCTTCAGTAGAAACATGGACTATCCCTCTCTGCCTATCATCAACATCTATGGGAAACAGTATATAAGGTCATCCTACCTACACAAAGTGTGAGAGCACTGGTCCCCACAAATTTTGGGTCGTCCAGCATCCATCCAGAAAACCTCACCGCTTCCCCTACCTAAAATTTCCTAGTCCATATAAACTAGCAATGTTTCCACTATATGAGTCCATTAATAAGTCCATTATAGAAGTTCTTTATATATATGTTGTGTAGTGGTTTCTTATAACATAACTCCACAGTAGATGCAATTGGCAAGATTCTCCACAGCTTGTTTTCCACAATAAGTGCAATTGTACTGTGAGGCTGACAAATTTGAGGTTGTTGTGGTTGATGCATCTACTTCTGTCTGTGGTTCTGTCTGTGGTAGTGGAGCAAGGTATGGTCATCATCATAACCTGGGATGCTGAATCTTTGATGAGTCAGGTTAGCTGATTTTGATTTTCCAGCAAAAAAGTTTGATTTTAGTATCTTTTTCAATAGTAAAAGAAAAATTTTCACTGGGATAAAAATAAGCAGTATTAGGAAAAAACCTTGTATCGACATAGCTCCCAGACAGCTCCTCTTCATCTTCATACCGCAAGTCCGCGGCCGCGCCGCTTCTGTCTTCATGCCGGGTCAGGGCTGCGACAGCTCTGTGCACACGGCTCGCCGGCATGAAGACATAAGAGGTGCGGCCACGGAGCTGCCGCGGACCTGCGGCATGAAGATGAAGAGGAGCTGTCCGGGCTGTCGGAATGGCGAGTTGTAAGTTTATTATTTTTGTATACCCGAATATAAGCCGAGTGTTGAATTTTTAGCACAAAAGTTGTGCTAAAAAACTCGGCTTATACTCGAGTATATATACGGTACCAACTCTCTCAGCCCAAGTAGGTTTTGCATGTATTAACTTAGTGGGATGTCTAAATTGCGGCTTCTCAGGCATGTTAGGCAAAAGAGGTGCCTCTCTTTTTGACAACATATGTGCTGGTAAATGTTCAAATGGAATGTCTTTGGAATCCCAGATCCAAGTAGCTGGCTCTAGTCTGGCTAGAGTACATGTCCCTCCAGGTCCCTGGGGTACCAGGGTTCAGGGTTTTCACCACTAGTAACAATTTGATAAAACATAAGGGGACCACATTTTCGAGGACTGGGTGCCTGTTTTCTGGGTTCAATACTCATATCGTCTGCCCCATCCCCCTTGATGCCTTCCACTTTCTAATCAATACTTTCAACTGTGAAGCTTGCTCTAAAGAAAGCATCTAATTTATTACATTCGGCTGAATGTGACCTGATGGAAAAAGTGTTGTGTGATTCCATTTTAAGTCATGTCATGTCAAATAGTATTTCTGAGTGGTAGCATAGTCTTTTTCCTCACCTGCAAAACTTATTTTAAGATTCTCACTAGGGACTTCTCCAACCTCTATGCCTGTGGCCTCCCTTTCCACCCATCCACTCTATGGTCATTCTTATACCAGGTACCAATTCTAGATCATATATTAACTTGCCACCAGGGGTTTTTTACCCATCCAATTACAAGTAAAGCTATAGAAGTATCCTGCTGAGGGCAGTCTAATCGTAATTGGAACAGGTCATTACAGGGGACCTGTACCTTTATTGGTAAGGGGTTGGCTGCATATGGCATAGAATTTGCAGAAACGGGTGAGTGATTGCAAATCCAACAATCTGAGAGATTTCGCATTTCAGCAACAATTCTATGGTATTTAATGAATTTATTTTTCATTATACTTATATCCCCATTGGTTATGGCAACAATCTGGTAACAAAGAACATAAGACACGATATACTTCCCTAGATTCATGATTTGAGCAACTTCTTGCAATGGGAAGCGTGGATCCAAGTCGGTTTTCCTTCCAATTTCACTGAAGTTGGAGTAGTCAATTGGACCTGGAATGGGCCATCAAATCGTGGATCAAATGCCTTTCTCACGTGTCTTTTAACGGTGACCCAGTCTCCGGGCTTCGATGAATGTGTACCCTCAAAGGAGGAGGGATCTGGAATAGAACTTGCTGAGGGAAGTAGAAACCTGTTCTAGGGGCAGTCCCAAATAATATTTCATAAGGACTCAATTGGGCTTTCTTAGTTGGCGTTGTCCTGACTGTATGTAAAGCTTAGGGTAAACATTCTGTCCAGGGTTTACCCATCCAATTACAGGTAAGGCTATAGCAGTATCCTGCTGAGGGGAGTCTATTCGTAATGGGAACAGGTCATTACAGGGGACCTGTACCTTTATTGGTAAGGGGTTGGCTGCATATGGCATAGAATTTGCAGAAACGGGTGAGTGATTGCAAATCCAACAATCTGAGAGATTTCGCATTTCAGCAACAATTCTATGGTATTTAATTAATTTATTTTCCATTATACTTATATCCCCATTGGTTATAGCAACAATCTGGTAACAAAGAACATAAGACACAATATACTTCCTTAGATTGCTCCTTGGTATGAGCTTGCACCTTAATTACAATTTTAAGCCTTACCATAAACACCTCACCTGACTTACTCAATTTTGCATCATCTCTAACTGGAACTGGCTCAACACTATTTTCTACAGCAGGTACCCTTGCTATCCTATCAACAAAAGGGAATCCTGCTGCTGCACTACAGAGGGCGTACAAATCTACCCATGCTGATTCTATACTTTTATAGAATCCGTTAGGATTCTAATATGGATCTGGCAATTTATCCGCCATCATTAGCTGCTCTCCCTGGGTCCAGGGTTTGTACCAGGTCACTCGCTGTACAGGGTTGTTTGTGCCCCTATTTGTTGTATTCTGAGTTACCACAGGAAATGTTGCTACTCGTTTAGGTGTATTTTAACCACATGTAGAACATCCTGGACTAGACCCATGACCATCCAGAGTTCCACATTTACAAACCCATGTTGCTGACCGCAAATTCATTTTATCCCTACTAGGTTCCTCAACTGTACTATTTCCCTCTTTCTCACCATTGATGCTGAAAGCACGCCGTCCTTAACTATCCCGCTTACCAATCATGGTGGTGCAAGAGTGTAAGGGATTAACACACCTAAAGGAGAAACTGGAGAATTACTGGATAATTGGGTTGGTCTCCAGCAAGCTCTTGCAAACTCATCCTTAGGTGCTTTAAATCTCTCACATCTATTAGCTCGTTCATGATTACAATACTGACAATAGTAACACCTCCATACCTGCTCACCCTCCTGAAAGGAGGGGCTTGAAGGAGAAGACTGGTTAGAGGGTCTCCATGTCCATGTTGCTGTGCTCGTATATACTGGAGGTCCGAGGTTCGCGCTCTCTAAAGCTGTCATGTCCCCATATTCAGTACTAGTACTGTGAGGGGTCCAGTCCATAAAGGGTGATAAATCTGGATATGTGCTTAAATCGCCTTGCCCAGGCGCTATAGGGGTTCTTGGAGATGGTATATCTGAGCTGTATCTCCTATACCTTGGTGCTTGAGCATAAAAGTTCTTAATTCTATATTCCTCCTCATCCTCGTGTATTATTAAGGGGATCATGCCTCATTGAGGTGGTCATCCATGCCTGAACCTGCATCCTATACCCATGTTTGTCCATCTGTTCCTTTTCTTCGTTCAAAAATCTTTTCCTCCTGTTTACATCTAGTCATCCAACTGAAGGCATACCAGCTCTCTTAAGAATAGTTTTAGCATTCTTAATTGCCCATTTCCCATGTTCTACCTTAACTGAATCCTTCATTGTAACCTACGGGATTTCCTTTTCTGCCCCTTCCTGGATTTAGAAAAGATAAGTACTGGGCAATTATGTGATATTCACCACCATATAGAGTATCTAACACCACTTATTATAGGCAGGATGTGTTAAAAGCAGAAGTAACATATAGAGAAATAGACTGACTCCTGAGGTTAATCACCAAGAACTACAGAAGTCCTATCCCGACTCAATTGGACCTCTCCCGTTGCCAGGATCAGCCACTTCACTAAGGCTGCGCCGGGCTAATGAGGTATCAACCCTTTGCAGTATACACAAGACAGAGACAATTCAACAGAAACAATCACACACACAATGTGCCTAGGTGTTTTCACTGTTATACTAAAAGGCTAAACTAATTTGAAGTTTAAATACCTGCAACTTCAAATATATTTAATTATGCTAACTGACTCCTTTATGGCAGTCAGGCAGAGCATGATCACTACCACTCTTCACACAGGGTTTTATTTATTTAACTCTCACCCAACAAGCAAGGAGTCTCTTGGGTGTTTAGAGAAACAGGAGAAGGAATCAAACTGCATGGACAAAAGACACAGAAACACATCTTACACACGCATATATAAGAAAGGCATATTCAAATGGTTAGTAACAAAACTATTCAATTCAATTGAGCAATTGAGGTAGATAGCACAGTAGCAGCTTACAAAAATTATGAATACAACTACCGTCAAAAATTGCTATATGAAAAAGCACTGATATATATATAAAAAAAAAAAAATAATCACAATCTACCTGCGATGATGCCTGGAACTTGCAATCTGGACTGATCCAAAGCACCCCTTCGCGTAGGAAAGCAGTGAAGAAAGGGCTCACTTACCTAGGATTTTGCGTTCCTCAACCAAGGGACTGCTCCTCCTGTTCAGTCTTCAGATCAAGGTTCAGGATCTCGCTGGGGCCTCTAAAATGATAAAGCAGTTCAATATCAACCAGGCAGAGAGTAATTAATAAAATAATAAATTGGCCAAAAATAACGTAGACACAGACAAGTATAGTTGTATCCATGGAGATCTGATCAGACCTTCGAGCACCTTTATTTTTATACCCTTTACAACTCAAGACAGTATAATTGATGATATATAAAAATAGAGCATAGACATGTGTTTCCTATTAAAACAATTATACAGATGTTATGATATTGTTTATGGAAGCTTGGATTAAACTCCCCAGTATCCTTGCACGCCTTTGCATCCTTCCAAAAATCCAAGCCAAAGGCCAACTATTATATTCCTGTATCTTATGCTGTTAGTGTGTACAAAGTTCATCAAGGCATAGAGTGGAGAAGCTGATAATTTATTTGCTTTAACTATTGCTTAGAATACATACGTAAATTAAACTAATTAAACTTCTTTAACAATGATATAGATTTATAGATAGATTTATAGATGCATAAATACCACATAGATTGTATATAGATAGCTAGAAATTAAAAACAATAGATAGATGTGGGAGACAGGTAGATAAACTAGAAGAGAGAGCATCGATTGATAGATGGATAGGAGATAGGTAGATAGAAGATATATAGAAAAATAGGAAGTATAAAAGGGGAAATTGCACCAAGCACCAATCCACGCTAATGGTTAGATACTATACATACACTTTATTTATTAACTGTAATGGTTAAAATACAAATTACATCAAATAATAAATCAAATTAAAATACAATATTGTACAATGTAATGGTATGCATACCAGTGTGTAACACTTTGTAATATCTCAGGCTGGGCTAAAAAAGGGGCACAAATGGCACCATAGGGCCCAAGTGCACATCTGTGCCCTGAATAAAAAATTAGAATATAAATGTCGCTATAATTATGTACCGTGGGGTTTATGTAAGTAAAAAGCTCATATAAGCCAATAAGTTGTAAACAGCTCATATATGCCAATAGGTTATAAACAGCTCATATATGCCGATAAGTTATACGCCTTTTAACTCCTCAGATTTTTCATTGGAGTTCAGAGTAATGAAATAGTTGGTTCTTGTAATATGTCCCAATAATGTTCGCTGGGAATGCAATTTATATATTTTGCTTAAAAATGTTGTGAAAAGTGTTGTAAGCAGTACTGTTCACTAAAAGTCGTGTCTGTCGTGACCAGTGTCACACTCACGGTTTTCCCGAAAGACTAAAGAGTTCTCCTTAGACTCAGATGTCGCATCGGACAGGCTCGGCAGTGCTGTGAGGATGGGCAGTGTCTCGGCGTCCCCAGAGTGGATGTGCACATGCGTCAATATGCTGTGCTCCGTCTGATTACTCAGGCTGATGATTGTCTCTAGCTGTACGCTTCCCAGGTAAAAGGGATGGGTTTTCTTTGGAGGACGTATAGTTGCTCCTGTTATTTTGGCTGCTCCTGTTATTTTAGCTGCAATGGTTAAATTGAGCACTAACTCCACGGTATCTTTGTATCTTCCACGGTATCTTTGTATGTCGCTAGACGCGTTTCTGAGCTCTGCTTGGCTCTTTCTTCAGTAGCTAAATAATAAAATGAACTGCCCACAATGCCTGTTATATACCAAAGCTTCTACAAAAACCCGGCCTGGATCTAAATTGTTTGTTTACACAATTACCATTTGCTTGACCAGAAAGTAAACTTTCAATCGGATAAAAATAGATATAAACAGAAAAATAAATGTAAATACATCAAAACCTGAATCTGTAAAAATAAGTATATGAATAAAACAACTATATAAAATAAAAATACCGAATGTGCAGTGGTAATTCAAATGTTTACAATTTGTTAAAAATATGACCTACAGATGGCACAATTACTGTCATTTCGCCATATGACCCATTGTACATATAAAATAGTCTATTTGTTTAAACATGCTCCGACGAAATTCAGCATACACTCTTATATATGAGCCTCAAACACTAAATTGTTGGACCAGTCTGAGGGTCTGGAATAAATATGAAGTACATGTTAAGACCTATTTTGTCATGCAGAGGTATATTACAGGAAAGAGCCCCACATTCAGTGTGCGTCAGTGTGCTGGAGACAGCCTGACACAGACGCCCAGTGTGTACACGGCTCTATTCCTCATAGGAAACCGAACAGTTCCATTTCAGCATTGACTCCCTTGGGGATAATGGTATCAAAGTTGTAAATCATTTTAGCTTCAGATCTTGACATTTTAGCCCTAAAGTTACCACCTCACCAGTCAGGGGTCACAGAATGGATCGCACTAAACTTAGTGTCGGTAAGGCTACAATTGTGGGATTTTTTGTAATGGGAAGATAAGCTGTGTTGTTCGAAACCTGCTTTTATGTTCCTAAAGTGTTCCCCTATTCTTTCTTTGCGTTTTCTGCCTGTTCTTCCTATATATTGTTTATGGCATGGACATTCTATGATATAGATGACTTTCGTGCTGTTGCATGTCAATAGTTGTTTAATTTGAAAGGAGAAATCATTACTGTTAGATGAAAGGACGTCTGTTTTTCTATTGAAGCTAGTAGATCTGCAGCAAATACATCTGCCGCATGAAAGAAACCTTTAAGGGATAGCCAAGTAGAAGATTGAATTTTGTTTCTATTAGTTTTTATTGATGGAGCTATCTGTGTCCCTAGATTGGGAGCTTTATTAAATACTATCGGTGGTTGTGGGGGTAAGGATTCCCCAATTATTTTGTCATTTTTCAAAATATGCCAATGTCTCTGGATTACTTTCTTAATTTTAGTATAATGTACATTGAGCTAGAGCTCTGAAACGCGTCTAGCGACATACAAAGATACCGTGGAGTTAGTGCTCAATTTAATCATTGCAGCTAAAATAACAGGAGCAGCCAAAATAACAGGAGCAACTATACGTCCTCCAAAGAAAACCCATCCCTTTTACCTGGGAAGCGTACAGCTAGAGACAATCATCAGCTGGAGTAATCAGACGGAGCACAGCATATTGACGCATGTGCACATCCACTCTGGGGACGCCGAGACACTGCCCATCCTCACAGCACTGCCGAGCCTGTCCGATGCGACATCTGAGTCTAAGGAGGACTCTTTAGTCTTTCGGGAAAACCATGAGTGTGACACTGGTCACGACAGACACGACTTTTAGTGAACAGTACTGTTTACAACACTTTTCACAACATTTTTAAGCAAAATATATAAATTGCATTCCCAGCGAACATTATTGGGACATATTACAAAAACCAACTATTTCATTACTCTGAACTCCAATGAAAAAATCTGAGGAGTTAAAAGGCGTATAACTTATCGGCATATATGAGCTGTTTATAACCTATTGGCATATATGATCTGTTTACAACTTGTTGGCTTATATGAGCTTTTTACTTGCATAAACCCCACGGTACATAATTATAGCTACATTTATATTCTAATTTTTTATTAAGGGCACAGATGTGCACTTGGACCCTATGGTGCCATTTGTGCCCCTTTTTTAGCCCAGCCTGAGATATTACAAAGTGTTACACACTGGTATGCATACCATTACATTGTACAATATTGTATTTTAATTTGATGTATTATTTGATGTAATTTGTATTTTAACCATCACAGTTAATAAATAAAGTGTATGTATAGTATCTAACCATTAGCGAGGATTGGTGCTTGGTGCAATTTCCCCTTTTATACTTCCAATTTTCATACAGTTAAGCACCTGTATATCACCTGAGCACATTCATTGCTAGTTTTGATTCAATGTTGGGGTTAAGGTAATGCTGAGTTATAACCATTGCTGTTCCCCTCATATAGAAAAATAGATAGATAAAACTCTAAATAGATGAATGATATGGAATATGAAATTGTCAAACTATAGGAGATAGATAACTAGGCAAGTAGACAGGAGATAGATGAGAAGCATCTTCACCCGAGCATTAAACCAAGGGGTATTAAAAAGCAATACATCCTGTACCCACAAATGTCTACATGCAGGGGGCCCTGGGCAAATGCCCAGTTTGCCAGCCTCTAATACCGACTCTGCTTCTAGGTGTAGAAGATGCCCCCTTGTCCTGGTCCCAGGCTTAGGTATGAACAGATCTCTGGAAACTTCCTTGTACTGTACATTGAAATATTTGTAAGGTCTATCCTAAGCCGTGTCTTTTTTTCTAATTTATATAACCCAAGTTTTGTAATCTATCATAGTATTGAATTACCCCCCATAATTTGCATTGCTCTCCTTTGCACCATTCCAGTTCTTATAGTAGTTCTTATACTATAGTATTCCAGTACTTGGAAAATAAAAAGTGCTACTAGAATAAAAGCAGTTACAAAGCAGATGTACCAGCAGTTAATTTTACTATACAGAAAAAAAAAACTAAAGTTGGCAGTCATATACATAATAAAAATTTGGTAGAACTGCCTGAGAAATAAACATTTAAAACCTAGATTTTTATTAAACTAAAAAGGGGGCTAATTCAAAATTACATTTTTCAGTCAGGCTAACTATGGTAGTGAGTTTAAAGGAAACCTACCATTTAGAATGGCAGGGGTAAGCTGTAAGTACCGAGCACCAGCTCAGGGTGAGCTGGTGCCGGTACTTACTTTCGTTAGTGTTATAAACCGCGGTATCGCGGTTTTAACACTTTTTAAACTTTAGAGCAGAAGACGCTTCGGCGCTGCGTGCGCACGATCGTGCACTCGCCTACATAGGAAATAGCGGAGATGTTGCGCGCGCACGGTACCGCGGTTTATAACACTAATGAAAGTAAGTACCGGCACCAGCTCACCCTGAGCTGGTGCTCGGTACTTACAGCTTACCCCTGCCATTCTAAGTGGTAGGTTTCCTTTAAACAACAACAACTACTTTTATACTCCTCAGATCAGTGTCTTTCTAATGCACACAACTAGAAGTCTTTTCCTGTTCCGTTTTTTTTAGTACATATGGCACAGTGTCCGTACTGTATCCATAAAAAATACAGTGGAATAGCAAATGATGTATGGCTGACTATTGGCTGGCTGACAGAATGCACCTCTCACTGGTTCTGGATACTGCATGTATATACAGAGGCATATACTGGTATCACTGGATGTGTATTTTGCGAGATATACCACCATCTTGACATTTTTGTTAAACCCTGTATGCGTGCTTGTATATACTTTGTGTGTTTTGTGCAGTTTAGAACAGACTGAGGAAAGAGGATGATGCCCCAGGTGTCCACATCTCTCAACTGATTGTAGAAATGGCCCTTAAACTGCCAGACCAACCTCCCATTGATTGTATATACAACCAATACCCCAACATAAATAGTATATATTGCTAGACCACCAATAATAGATGGTATGTATACTGGCAGACCAGTCCAGCATAGATAGTATATATTGCCAGACACCCCTATAGATAACATAAACTGCAAGACACCCCGTAGATAATATATATACAGCCTCAGGGACATCTACAGAATCCTCCCATTTCTGACAATTGAAACCTCTAAAATGCTAATAGTTGCTGTGATTCACTCTCGACTAGACTACTGTAAATTCCTACTAATTGGTCTTCCACTCACTGAACTCTCTCCTCTACAATCTACAGTATTCTACAGCCAGCCTCATCTTTCAGACCAAACGCGGGCCGAGCCCTCTCCATAGCCGGTAAGTCTTTGCTGCATATTGCAGCAAAGGCTTACCGGTAACACCCGCGATCGGCGCATGGGCGCCGCCATCTTGTCGTGGATCGCTGCTCCCCGATGACGTCACGGGGAGCGGCGATCCGTCGCCATGGTAACCTCGGGTGTTCCGAATACCCGAGGCTACTTCGTTTTAACCCATGCATTACAATGTGCTAATTGCACATTGTAATGCATGGGAAGTAAAATCCACATATACTGCCATACTGTAGTATGGCAGTATATGATAGGATCGATCAGACTACCTAGGGTTAGAGTACCCTAGGGAGTCTAAAAAAATAGTAAAAGTAAAAATAAAAAAAAGTTTTTAAAAAAAAAATTCTAATAAAAAAACCTAAAAATTCAAATCACCCCCCTTTCCCTAGAACTGATATAAAAATAAATAAACAGTAAAAATCATAAACACATTAGGTATCGCCGCGTCCGAAAATGCCCGATCTATCAAAATATGATAATGTTTTTTCACCACGTTTAACCCCGTAACGGAAAATAGCGTCGAAAATGGCATTTTTTTGCCATTTTGAAAAATATAAAAAAATTAATAAAAAGTGATCAAAAGGTCGCACAGTCCCAAAAATTATAGTAATGAAAACGCCATCAAAATTCGCAAAAAATGACACTATCCACAGCTCGGTACACCAAAGTATGAAAAAGTTATTGGCCCCAGAAGATGGCAAAATAAAAAAAAAATATTTTGTACAGGAGGTTTTAATTTTTTTAAATGTATGAAAACATTATAAAACCTATACAAATTTGGTATCCACGTGATCGTACCAACCCAAAGAATAAAGTAGACATGTCATTTGGGACGCAGATTGAAAGCTGTAAAATCCAAGCCCACAAGAAAATGTCACAAATGTGGTTTTTCACCATTTTCACTGCATTTGGAATTTTTTTCCCGCTTCCCAGTACACGCCATAGAATATTAAATACCGTCACTATGAAGTGCAATTTGTTACGCAGAAAATAAGCCATAACACAGCTCTTTATGTGGAAAAATAAAAAATTTTTGAAGTTGGTGAGTGAAAAATGGAAGTGAAAAAACTAAAATAGGCCAAGTCGTTAAGAGGTTAATCTGAACCTCTTGCACACGTCTCCAGAACTTCTCCCGAGCTGCACCTATTCTCTGCTGATGTGTTGTCGCAAAAGTAATCCTGCTCAGTATGAGAGGAACTGCAGTTTCAGACAATTGGTGTATATGCTTGGCTTAGGAGCCAATGGGGAAAAGCTACCATCTGTGGGATTGAGACTGAACGGCTGAAGTCAAAATCCCCCCCCCCCCCTTGTTGCGACAATAAAGGGTTACTAAAAGATTACATACTGGAGTATGACATCAAATAGTATAATAAGTGAAAGCCAGCATGGGTTTACTAGGGATAGAAGTTCTCAGACAAACCTGATCTGCTTCTATGAAGAGGTGAGCAGATTCCTGGACAGAGGAGCTGCTGTGGATATTGTGGTCTTGAATGCAAAGGCATTCAACACTGTCCCTCATAGATGCCTATTGGGTAAAATAAGGTATATTGGTTTGGCAGGAATCATGTGCAATTGGATTGAAAATTGTCTGAAGGATCGTATCCAAAGAGTTTTGCTCAATGATTCCTAGTCAGAATGGTCATCAGTTATAAGTGGTGTGCCCCAGGGTTCTGTGCTTGACCCACTACTATTTAATTTATTTATTAATGATATAGAGGTAGGAATTAATAGCAATGTTTCTATTTTTGCAGGTGACACCAAGCTGCTTAGTGTAATACAGTCTATGGAGGATGTTCATAGGCTGCAGGGTGACTTGGACAAATTGAGTGTTAGGTCATCTACTTGGCAAATGAGGTTCAATGTGGATAAATGTAAGGTGTGGACCTGGGGGCTAATAATCCACATGCAACATATGTCCATGGGGAAGTAAATCTGTGAGAGTCCCTTGTTGAAAAGGACCTGGATGTACTAGTAGATCATAAATTAAATAACAGAATGCAATGTCAATCAGCTGCCTCTAAAGCCAGCAAGATCTTGTCATGTATCAAAAGTGGTATGGACTCTCGGGATAGGGATGTAATATTACCACTGTAAAAGGCATTGGTTCGGCCTCACCTGGAATATGCTGTCCAGTTCTGGGCACCAATCCATAAAAAGGATTCCCTGGAGCTGGAGAGGGTTCAACGTAGAGCCACAAGAATGATAATGGTATGGAGGGTCTTGGTTATGAGGAAAGATTAAAACGTCTGGATTTATTTAGTCTGGAAAAGAGACGACTAAGAGGGGACATGATTAATTTATATAAATATATGTTATAAATATATGTTAACTTTCCACTTCAAGAAGTGTCTGGATGCATTTTTACATCTAAATATCATTGCGGGTTATATTATATAGAATTGTTTCCCCTAAATCCCTTCTTCATCCAATCCCTTTCCTTCCTTGGCTGAACTTGATGGACATGTGTCTTTTTTTCAACCGTATAAACTATGATACTGTTATAGTATGGTAATGTTGAAATTATTGAGCACAGTGATCACCTTACTCTGGCCCTCGGATTCAAATGTAGTGCTATGCAATTTCCAACACTCCCATACTGTAGAATAGAGTGATGGAATGTATTCTCATGCTGACACTCGTTCCGTTAGCCGGACCCCAGTTCTCTGGATTTTGGTGGTTAAAGTTCCTGTTATCGTGGTGGTCCCAGGTACAACCCCTTTAAGTGCTGAATGGTGGGGGGAGAATTTCTTTATGTACAATAAAGCCTTAAGAAAACAAACTATAAAAAAAAAAATTAAGGAGTCTTAACATTTGGAATGGATTGTATATCAGAATGATGACAAATTAATCAAAATACTCAAACACATTTAAAAGACAGTGAGACAAAGAAATGTTTTATGTAGCTTTAAAAATAATTAAATATAGAAATAAACATCTTTCTAATTTATTTATATTTTCACTTTTTCTTTTCTTACAGATTATTTGATTGGCTGGTGACTGAAATAAATAAAAGTATAATTTGTGAATCTGGAAAATGGGATCATTTTATAGGTAAAACATTTCTATAAAGTTTTATATGTTGCCATTAGGCCTGCACAGTTGTAGCACATAGTATTAAAGGGGTTTTCTCATGAAAGAAAACTCTCAAATCTCAATCCCCTAGTGATGTTTGCACAATAAAGATCATTTTAACCCCTTACTTTAAGATTTTACTCAGTGTTATTGCTGTTGAAAAATCCCAAGGTGTGGGTGGGGACTCTCTAAGCAGAAACTTTGACACATCTAGTTCTGTGGAGTGAAAATGGTTAGATTATAAGGGTACAGGTGTATATACAGTTTTATCTGGCTTCTATCATTGTGCTACTGTACTACACAGTGACACCTAGAAAAAAAGAGATGAGACCTATCAGAGATGATGAGATGCCTATTACACATTGTCAGCTCTCCTACTACATCCCTGCTATTCCACAACACACTAGTTCTGCTGTGCCCTTCTTGTAGTTCTTCTCCTGCTGCTGCCTCAGGAGCTCAGTGTGTAGCAGTGAGTGAGCTCCATGGTGTGGACTGCAGGGGGCGGAGCTACAGTGAAGAGACAGAAAGAAACAAGTTCCATGAAGCCTCAGGCAAAATGGAGTCCCCGACTCTAAGGCAGAAGTTACAGGGTCTTGTCTAGGGGCAACTGAATTTGTGTACACCAGGACTGATAGAGACAGGTTGGGCCTATATCTGTGAAAAGCAGTTTTTTTGTTAATAACAGTGAATTAGAGAATTTATTATTTTGGGGGATATCCGCCCTGGGAGGATAAGGGAATGTCACGCTGTTCCCCGCATTGTCCCGGGCCAGGAGACTGAGTCCCGTCTCCGGGACCAGGGTCGGACTGGCCTGGCTGAGAATAACCGCGAGGGGGGGGGGTCGGGGGGTTCGGGTGGGCAGGGCACACCTGCTGGCTGCAGCACACATAGAACACAGTACGTCTGGGGATCATCACAGCAGTGAATGTGGTCAAGGACCTTCGATGAGGTCATGACCATGTGACACCTGTGTGGGAGGAGCTACTGAAGACCCGGGTAGAGGTTGCTGCCAGGCCCGGCGCCAGCACCCGGCTAAGTGCCGGGGCCCCGGGGTACTGGAGGGGCCCACTCGGGTCCCCGGGTCAGCAGGACATCTGCCCCGCTGCCCGGGAGGTTCCTTCCCTCTCTCATGGCGATCTGTGTCCTCCGGACACAGATCGCGATGAGAACATGTGCAGTCACTCACTGCTTTCCCCGGAAGGAGCTGCAGCATGAGAGGTTGAAGGACCTGTGATGACGTCATGGTCACATGACCTGCCGGGGAAAGCAGTGACCACAGAGAGACCTGCATCAGTGAGGTGAGGGGGAGACTTACAGGGGCCAGGGAATATACAGGAGGAGGGGGGTCAGTGTGTATACAGGAGGAGGGGGGGCAGTGTGTATACAGGAGGAGGGGTGGGCAGTGTGTATACAGGAGGAGGGGGGCAGTGTGTATACAGGGGGAGGGGGGGCAGTGTGTATACAGGGGGAGGGGGGGCAGTGTGTATACAGGAGGAGGAGGGGGGGCAGTGTGTATACAGGAGGAGGAGGGGGGACAGTGTGTATACAGGAGGAGGAGGGGGGGCAGTGTGTATACAGGAGGAGGAGGGGGGCAGTGTGTATACAGGAGGAGGAAGGGGGGCAGTGTGTATACAGGAGGAGGAGGGGGGGCAGTGTGTATACAGGAGGAGGAGGGGGGGCAGTGTGTATACAGGAGGAGGAGGGGGGGCAGTGTGTATACAGGAGGAGGAGGGGGGGCAGTGTGTATACAGGAGGAGGAGGGGGGGCAGTGTGTATACAGGAGGAGGAGGGGGGGCAGTGTGTATACAGGAGGAGGAGGGGGGGCAGTGTGTATACAGGAGGAGGAGGGGGGGCAGTGTGTATACAGGAGGAGGAGGGGCAGTGTGTATACAGGAGGAGGAGGGGGGCAGTGTGTATACAGGAGGAGGGGGGCAGTGTGTATACAGGAGGAGGAGGGGGGGCAGTGTGTATACAGGAGGAGGAGGGGGGGCAGTGTGTATACAGGAGGAGGAGGGGGGGCAGTGTGTATACAGGAGGAGGAGGGGGGGCAGTGTGTATACAGGAGGAGGAGGGGGGGCAGTGTGTATACAGGAGGAGGAGGGGGGGCAGTGTGACTACTGGAGGGCGGCCCATAAAGGGGCCCACTAGAGCTCTGTCGCCCAGGGGCCCACTAAAACCTGGAGCCGGCCCTGGTTGCTGCCATGCATGCCGAGGTATGTATGTGAAGTTATACAGAAGCAGTGCAAGGAGGGTGAAACAGGTATGTAATGTGTGGGGGGGCAGTGTGACAGGTATATAATGTGTGGGGGGGCAGTGTGACAGGTATATAATGTGTGGGGGGGAAGTGTGACAGGTATATAATGTGTGGGGGGGCAGTGTGACAGGTATATAATGTGTGGGGGGGCAGTGTGACAGGTATATAATGTGTGGGGGGGCAGTGTGACAGGTATATAATGTGTGGGGGGGGCAGTGTGACAGGTACAATGCGGGAAACATCGTGACATTCCCTTATCCTCCCGGGGCGCTGGGGGACAGGAGGAGGAGGCTGGAGGACAGGAGGATACAGGAGGAGGAGGCTGGAGGACAGGAGGCTACAGGAGGAGGCTGGCGGACAGGAGGCTACAGGAGGAGGCTGGAGGACAGGAGGCTACAGGAGGAGACTGGAGGACAGGGGGATACAGGAGGAGGCTGGAGGACTGGAGGCTACAGGAGGAGGCTACAGGAGGAGGCTGGAGGACAGGAGGCTACAGGAGGAGGCTGGAGGACAGGAGGCTACAGGAGGAGGCTGGAGGACAGGAGGCTACAGGAGGAGGCTGGAGGACAGGGGGATACAGGAGGAGGCTGGAGGACAGGAGGCTACAGGAGAAGGCTGGAGGACAGGAGGCTGCAGGAGGAGGCTGGAGGACAGGAGGCTGCAGGAGGAGGCTGGAGGACAGGAGGCTACAGGAGAAGGCTGAGGACAGGAGGCTACAGGAGAAGGCTGGAGGACAGGAGGCTACAGGAGGAGGCTGGAGGACAGGAGGCTACAGGAGGAGGCTGGAGGACAGGAGGCTACAGGAGGAGGCTGGAGGACAGGAGGCTACAGGAGGAGGCTGGAGGACAGGAGGCTACAGGAGGAGGCTGGAGGCTGCAGGAGGAGGCTGGAGGACAGGAGGCTACAGGAGAAGGCTGGAGGACAGGAGGCGACATGAGGCTACAGGAGAAGGCTGGAAGACAGGAGACTACAGGAGGAGGCTGGAGGACAGGAGGAGGCTGGAGGGCAGGGGGATACAGGAGGAGGCTGGAGGGCAGGGGGATACAGGAGGAGGCTGGAGGACAGGGGGATACAGGAGGAGGCTGGAGGACAGGGGGATACAGGAGGAGGATAGAGAACAGGGACCACACCATGTGAGGAGGAGTAGGGGTACAGATAGTATTATGTGTAAGTTTGGGGAGATAAATAAAAGCAGAAAACCAAATGTAACGGGAGGATAAAATTAAAGAATGGGTTTTATACGTTTTACATGTTACAGAGTTGCATTAGAGGATATTATATTGGTCCATGGGAAGGGGGGCAAATTAAGGGGCGTTGTAGCATTTGGGGACCATCAAGTTCGATATTATACTATGCTTGAGGGTGGGACAATGGGCATGGCTTAGAAAAAGGGGGAGGGGCTTTGTGTCCCTCTTTCTCTTCTCCAAAAGTTGGGAGGTATGCATTTACTCTGTTATATTCCTGATCTAAGGTTTAAGTCCAGGGGTGAACAACACACATTTTCATACTGCTCAACTTTAACCCCTTAATGACCGCCCTATCGGGAATCTACGGCGGTCATTAAGGGTACTTCTTCTGATGCGACGCCTTTCTACGGCGCCGCATCAGAAGATGATTTCGGGACATCGGGTCAGTATAGTGCCGGTGTCGGGCTGTGATATCACAGCCCAGACCCGGCACTAACACCCGTGATCGGAAAAACTCCGATCCCGGGTGTTTAACCCCTTACACGCCGCGGTCAAGCATGACCACGGCGTGCAAGTGTGTCCCCCGTGGATCGGACCCCCCGGGGCGCTTACCGGGGGATCCGATCCCTCCTGCCGCTGCCCCGGGTCCCGACGAGTGACCCGAGGCTGTCGGCTCCTCTTCTCGCCGGGTTCTGCCTTCCTGGCAGGACCCGGCTGTAAGTAACTGAGCATGCGCGGCATGCTCAGTTACTTACACTATACACTGCAATACAAGTGTATTGCAGTGTAAAGGCTTGAATAAGCGATCGGATGATCGCAAAGATAAGAAAAACGATATAAATGAGGTATCACCGCAATTGTAGTGAACCAGAGAATAAAGATAAAATATTATTTTTACATTACGGTGAGCGGGGGAAAAAAAATGCTAAAAATCCAAAATAAAAATTGATGATTTTGTTTGTGTCCCCCTTGAAATAGTTAATAAAATCTCATGAATAAGCTATAGACCCCCTAAATGAATTATCTATACATTGTATCTCATTCCGTAAAAAATAAGCACTCATATGTTTGCATTACCAAAAAAAAATAAAAATGTATAGGTGTACAATGTGACAATACAAATCTGCTGTGAATGGCGCCTCCATTCATTCTATACTTGGCCGTGCGCCTGTACAGAAGTTTACCACCACATATGGGGTATCAGTAAACTCGGGAGGAATTGGGCATCAAACGTTGCAGTGCGTTTCATCATTTAATTTATTCTGAAAATGTCAGTTTGGCCTAAATGAATGTATATTCCAAAAAAATTCAATAGTTTCTAAATCGCAGGTCCATATTGTTTTAACCCATGTGAAACACTTAAAGGGTTAATGGACTTAATAGAAGTTGTTTTACATACGTTGAGGGGTGAAGTTTCTATAGTGGGGTAATTTATGGGGTTTTACTATTACTTAGGCCTCTCAAAGTCACTTGGAAGCTGAGTTTTCCCTCAAAATGTGAGTTTTGGCAATTTTCATGAAAATGAGAAAAATCGCACCTAAAGTTCTGCACCTCATAACATCCTAGAAAAGTGAGAGGATGCATAAAATATCATCCCAACATAAAGCAGACATTCCGTAAATGTAATTTATCAAGCTTTTTGGGTAGTTTTACTTCCTGTCTGGAAAGCAGAACATTTCAAACTAGGAAAATGTAGAATTTTTACAAACTTTTGCCAAATTTTCACTTTTTTTCAGAACGAATCGCAAAACCTATCACTTAAATTTTATTTTTAACTAACATGAAGTACAATGTATCACGAGAAAACATTCTCAAAATCACCAGGATATGTTAAAGCGTTCCGAAGTTATAACCAATTATTGTGAGACATGTCAGATTTGAAAAATCGAGTCTGGTCATTGAGCTGAAAACTAGTGTCGGTGATAAGGGGTTAAAGTGTAACCGTCATTTCCAAAAAACTTTTGATATGTTGTAGGGCAGGTAATTTTAAGCCCTTTTGCAATTGGATTAGTTACCCGAATCTTGCTCCTTCCTCTTGTATTCTGCAGACTTCCCCTAGATGGCAGTGACTGCTCATATGTCTGTTACTATGGACATTCCGTCTTCATAAAGAAGACTACCGAACAGGAGACACGCCCCCTCCCTGGACACAGCTGTTACCTCATGTCTCCCTGCACACAGCTGTTACCTCATGTCTCCCTGCACACAGCTAATTATTTCATGGCTCAGTGCTGCAGCACTGTCATGTGCAGAGAGAAGCCCTCACTTTCCATACACTTATAAACACATAATCCACACAGACAGAAACTGCAGTAGCCAGCACCCTAGATCATAGTATTTAAGGCTGTAACAAGATGCAAGTCCAACCTTTAAGAATTAAAGAGAGGTTTTTTTTTCCCCATAATCCGTGATATTTTTGCTTTACAGAAAGGCATCCAGGCCTGTCTTAACCCCTTACTGACGCGTGCCATAATAGTACGGCACACATCGGATGCGAGCACATGGAGAGGGCTCTCCGGCTGAGGGCTGAGCCCTCTGCATAGACGATAAGTCTTTGCTGCATATTACAGCAAAGACTTACCGATAACACCCGCCAGAGGTGCTGGCTGCTGGTAAAGCTGCCGGCAGCTTCAAAAAGATGGCCATTTAAAAATTATAATAAAAATTCAAATCACCCCCCTTTCCCTAGAGCTGATATAAATAAACAGTAAAAATTATAAATACATTAGGTATCACCGTGTCCGATCCAAAGGTCGTACAGTCCTAAAAATGGTAGCATTGAAAGTGTCATCAAAAAGTATTTTTTGTACAGGAGGTTTTAATTTTTGTAAATGTAAGAAAACATTATAAAACCTATACAAATTTGTTATTCCCGTGATTGTACTGAACCAAAGCATAAAGTAGACATGTCATTTGGGGAGCAAAGTGAAAGCCTTAAAATCCAAGCCCACGAGAAAATGATGCAAATGTGTTTTTTCACTATTTTCACAGCATTTGGAATTATTCCCCCGTTTCCTTGTGCAAGGCATGGAATACTCAATACCATCACTTTGAAGGGCATTTTGTTACGCAGAAAACAAGCCGTAGGATTGACAGAAAACAAGAGCTCTTTACGTGTAAAAATAAAAAAAGTTATAGATTTTTGAAGGTAGGGAGTGCAAAATGGATATGAAAAAACAAAAAAGGGCCAGGTCGTTAAGCGGTTAAACATGTACAAAGAGTCCACCATAACAACCTCCTGCGGCAGAGAGTTCCGCAGTCTCACTGCTCTTACAGTAAAGTATACCTATCAATGACGATGGTAAAACCGCCTCTCCTCTAGGGGAAGAGGATGCCCCCTTGTCCTGGCCACAGGCCTAGGTATACCAAAAGGTCTTTGGAGAGATCTTTGTACTGCTCAGCTATACGCCTTCTAGCTCACACGCCCCCGTAATAAAAATTCATAGTCTGTCCCTCCTGCAAGCTTTGCAGACAGGTGGTGATGTCACTTGACTGCCTTGTGCAGTAACACCTTCCTTGCATAGCTGAGCTTCCTTGCGCAGCCACATTGTACACCAGATGACTGCGCACGAAAAGTGTTACTTCGCATATGTGAGACTTGCAGACAAGGCCGTGCCATGCATAATTGATTAGTGGCCGGAGCCATAAGGTGTGCTGCTGATGTAGGCTGGAGCCCCTCCGATTCATTACCATATTTTTTATAAAGGGGATTTCTTTGACAAACAGACCTTGCCAAGGATAAGAAAACCAGTGTAAGTACCCCTAAAGGTAATGAGCATGACAGTGGGGACCGTCTACCACCTCCTTTATTCTCCCCTCATGTGTAAATGTATTATGTTGGGCCGTCTCTGGTCATGCTTCCTATTCTGATGTCACAATGGCATCTATAAATGTGATTTTGAACCGTAAATAAAAATGACAGCATGATATGGCAATCAAATTTTTTAAAAACAACACTGTTTATATTATGTGTCTGCAGGACAAGTAATATAAGCATGCTTCGGTACTTCATTTGTATATTTTGTGTTATATTTTAATGTTATAGCGGATTCCAGGCTGGTTCGCACTAATGTAAAGACGGGCCCTATTCTTTAACTGGGTTAGTCATGCAACGGCCCCTGGAGCAACAGTGGGGTTGCCAGAAGCCTTCCATTGCCCTTGCACTCAGTAAAAAAGAAGTACTCACCGTCCGGCGTCCCCACGGTGAACCCTTTCCTCTTCTTAAAGGAAACCTACCACTGCGGATCTACCTTTTAAGGTAGATCTGGTGGTAGGTGCATCTAACCTATGTAAGGATAGCCCTTTTTAGGGCTAATCCTTTATTCCTCTCTATCTTGCTAATCTTTAATCAGGATAATATGCAAATTTTCTAAAGAGGCTACTGGGGCTTGGAGTAGCTATAGGTGATCCTACTACCCAGGCATCTTAACTGCGCAGCTACAAGAAGCTGTGTGCACTCGTCCACAAAGCCAGAGTTCAGCGCATGTACAGTAGTTCCGGCTTTGGACCCGAGATTGCGCAGCCGCTGGCCTGTGTTTTGTGCGCTGAAGATGTTTGGGTAGGAGGATCAATGAGGCTACTAGGGCATGGGGTAGCCTCAGCTCCAGCTACTTCACGCCCCAGTAACCACTTTAGAAAATATTACCCTGATTAATGATTGAAATATAAGTGGTGAATAAAATATAACTTTTAATGTATGTAGTTAAAATGCATCAGTAAAACTAACGTGTGAATGCAAAAATGGTGAGAAAACACTCCTAGACAATGTATCTGCCTAAAAATGGAACCTAAACCTAAGTGTCCTATGCGACTATAGGGAATTTATAGATACCAGATAACCATAATGACACAAAATAAACACGTGAGATGAAAAAATCTGGTCCCTGAAGAGTCAGGACTCACCAATAGGAAGGTTGCAGTAGAGCTGAAGAAGGAAACACCATCTCCCAGTCTGTACGCCTCAATATGGATGTTCAAAAGACTACTGTCTACTGTCTGATTAAGGAGTAATAGGGATAGCACTTTATCCACATCTACCCTCCTTTTTCTCCGACAGTACCCTGTGTTCCTCTACTCACTTGTATTCCTCTACATCATCCATGGACTGCTCATAGAGTTGCCAACTACTACAGTCATTTGAACATCCATATTGAGGCGTACAGACTGGGAGATGGTACTTCCTTAATCAGCTCTACTGCAACCTTCCTATTGGTGAGTCCTGACTCTTCAGGGACCAGATTTTTTCATCTCACGTGTTTATTTTGTGTCATTATGGTTATCTGGTATCTATAAATTCCCTATAGTCGCATAGGACCCATAGGTTTAGGTTCCATTTTTAGGCAGATACATTGTCTAGGAGTGTTTTCTCACCATTTTTGCATTCACACGTGAGTTTTACTGATGCATTTTAACTATATACATTAAAAGTTATATTTTATTCACCACTTCTATTTCTTTCTATATATACAAGGTGAAATTACACAATAACATAAAAACCTGATTTGTTATTCCTGATTAATGATAAGCAAAGATAGAGGGGAATAAAGGATAAGCCCTAAAAAGGGCTATCCTTACATACATTTAGACGCACCTACCACCTGATCTACCTTAATAGGTAGATATGTAGTGGTAGGTTTCCTTTAAGCAGTAGTGTGACCCTGCTCTGAGTGCTCCTCCGGCACACACCCCAATTATGTCAAAGTGTGTGCACCAGAGAACGGTCTCGACACTGTTAACCCCTTCCCCCCGCGGCCCTTTTTCGATTTTGCGTTTTCATTTTTCACTCCCCACATTCAAAAATCTGTAACTTTTTTATTTTTCCATGTACAGAGCTGTGTGATGACTTATTTCCTGCGTAACAAATTACACTTCAAAATGGTGGTATTTAATATTCCATGCCGTGTACTGGGAAGCGGGAAAAAAATTCCAAATGCAGTGAAATTGGTAAAAAAAACCCCGCATTTGTGCCGTATTCTTGTGGGCTTGGATTTTACGGATTTCACTGTGCGCCCCAAATGACATGTCTACTTTATTCTTTGGGTCGGTACGATTACGGGGATACCAGATTTGTTTAGGTTTTATAATGTTTTCATACATTTAAAAAAATTAAAACCTCCTGTACAAAATTTTTGGGGGGGATTTTGCCCTCTTCTGGCGCTAATAACTTTTTCATACTTTGGTGTACGGAGCTGAGGGTGGTGTCATTTTTTGAGGATTTTGATTACGTTTAAATGTTATCATTTTTAGGACTGTACGACCTTTTGATCACTTTTTATAGAATTTTTTATTTTTTTTTAAATAACAAAAAAGTGCCATTTTCGACTTTGGGCGCGGAAAAACCGCAGTGAAAAACCGTTATCATATTTTGATAGACCGGGCATTTTCGGACGCGGCGATACCTAATGTGTTAATGATTTTTACTGTTTATTTATATTTATATCAATTCTAGGGAAAGGGGGGTGATTTGAATTTTTAGGTTTTTATATTATAATTTTTTTATTTTAACTTTTTTTTTATTTTTACTATTTTTCAGACTCCCTAGGGTACTTTAACACTAGGTTGTCTGATCGATCCTATCATATACTGCCATACTACAGTATGGCAGTATATGGGGATTTCACTACTCATACATTACAATGTGCTGACAGCACATTGTAATGAATGGGTTAACCCGAAGTAGCTTCGGGTCTTCGTGACGTCATGGGGAGCGGCGATCCACGGAAAGATGGCGGCGCCGGGTGTTACAGGTAAGCCTTTGCTGCAATATGCAGCAAAGACTTACCGGCTATGGAGAGGGCTCGGCCCGCGAGCCCTCACCATGTACCGGGACCCGACATGTGACGTACTATTACGTCACATGTCGGGAAGGGGTTAAAGAAGAGAAGACGAACTGCCGGGGCACCAGAAGGTGTGCTGGCTTACTACCTATTGTAGGGGTTCAACTCAAATGGTAGCCTTTAGAGAAGCGCCAGGCAACAGTCTTTCAGGTGAACAAAACAGGTGTCTTTATTTTGGGCATAAAAATAACAGGAAAAAAAGGGCTTGCTCCAGGCGGCAAAACAAAACACATAGTCCATATAGTCCATAAATCTCAGTCAATGTCATTAAGCACAGTACACATTAACAGGCATATGTGCAGTTTACCCTCCTAGGTTAGGAGCACCTTTTCAGTCCTCAGACTTCACACCGCAAGGACCAGCTCTGGTTCTGATATCCACGTTGTTCCACTGAGCTACTCACACAAGTAGTGCGGCAGAGGGAGGAGAAAGTTCTACATCTGCGACTGCTGTCTGCAAATTTGTTCCTGGGCAGCACTTTCCTGGAGTAGTGTCCGCCACCACAAAAAATAGTCAATCCCAGAAAATATTTTTTGACTGGTTCAAAAATAGTATACACAAAGACACGACGTATCAGTGTGACACTTGTCCCTCCCACCCTGGTCTTTGTATGAAAAACTGTTTCTGCATTTACCACAAATCCCTTGACTTATAAATTCTTTTTTTTAGAAGTTTTTTTTTATTTAAATATTCTGAACACCTAATCTCCTCCACCTCCATAACTCCCATTATACTCCTAGATGAATACCAAGTAAAATACACCATAGAATCCTTCTGCCGTTCTATCAATTCCAGGCCCTGCTATGTGTCCAGGCAGTATATTAGGGCCATTTAGGTTTTCTTTATGAAAACAGGAGAGACCAATACAAGTGTACTTACAAAACCACTTAAAAATATTTAACTCCTTCACACTTGGTGATGGATATATCCGCCACGGACCTATGAAGGGTGTATGAAGAGGGCTCACTGGTTGAGCCCTCTTCATACAGAGATGGGCTTTGCTGCATATCGCAGCAAAAACCCATCGCTAACACCTGTGGTCGGTTGTGTTAACCTGTTGTTTGCCGGCGGCGGCACTGGAAGCATGGCGGCGCATGGACGCCACCATCTTACCTCCGATCGTCGCTCCCCCGAACGTCATGGGGGGGGGGGGGGCGGCGATCGGTTGCCATGGTAGCCTCGGGTCTTCGTTTGACCCGAGGCTGAATTGCTTCTGCCTATTCATTACAATGAGCCAGTGGCTCATTGTAATGTATAGTGTGCAGAAATGCCATATACTGCGATAAAGTTGTATTGCAGTATATGGTAGGAACGATCGGACCATCTAGGGTTATTGTACCCCAGAGGGTCTAAGAAATTGTGGGAAAAAAAAAGTTTAAAAATATTGAAATATTAATAAAATATTAAAAGTTCAAATCACCCCCCTTTCCCTAGAAATGATATAAAATATAATAAACAGTAAAAATCACAAACACATTAGGCATCGCCGCGCCCCAAAATGCCCGATCTATCAAAATATAAAAACGGTTATAACCGGCGGTGACCTCCGAGCGCCCAAATGTCTGAAATGCGACTTTTACACCTTTTTACATGACATAAAAAATGTAATTAAAAATTATCAAAATGTCGCACAGTTCTTAAAATGGTAGCAATTAAAACATCGGCTCATTTCGCAAAAAGTGAAACATCACACAGCTCCATGCACCAAAGTATGAAAAAGTTATTAGCGTCAGAAGATGTCAACATTTTTTTTTTCTTTTTTGTACACATTCATTTCATTTTTGAAAATGTATTAAAGCACAATAAAACCTGTATAAATTTGGTATCATCGCGATACTAAAGAATACCGAACCAAAGAATAAAGTAAAGGTTTTATTTGGAGCGCAGAGTGAAATCCGTAAAAACTGAGCCCACAAGAACGTGACGCACATGTGTTTTTTTTTCAATTTTTCCACAGTTTGGAATTTTTTTCTGGCTTCCCACTACATGGCAGGGAATAATAAATAACATCACAGGAAAGTAAAATTTGTTACGCACAAAATAAGCCCTCACACAGCTCTGTACACGGAAAAATTAAAAAGTTATGGATTTTTGAAGATGGAGAGCGAGAAATGAACGAAAATACCCTGCGTCCTTAAGGGGTTAAATCAAACTGGAACCTGAAAACATATAATAATAATATAATATCCCCGAAAAAGGAGGAAAATTAGTTTTCACAACCGGTTTGACAACTTACAGATAAGAATACAATTAAAAAATTAAAAATAACATAAAATTTAGGAATATAAAACCCTATACCAACGAAACCTATGCTTCGCCTTGTACTCAGATCCAATCCTGCAGTCCTATGCAACAGCATACAATGGCCAGCTCTTGATTCCTACTGCACCTAGATTAGACCACCTTTTTAATGTTTGACAGATGGATAGAAGATGACAAGAAGAAGATTTTTTGTATCTATCCGTCCTACATCTAATTTAATGCAGTCTACCACTTAAACCACTTCGCTGTCCTTGAAGTTTATTATGCAAAAGAGGAGAATGGTCTATCACCATGCAAGCAAATTTTTTCATTATGCGCCATTTTTACACCAAATAATATTCTCCGCTTTTTTTTACAATTTTCCGGCATTTACATTGATTTTGAGTGGACAAACATGGACCGCATGCGCAATCCCTGTACAGTAATGAGCTCAGTACTACTGACTCATAGAAGGTTATCAATAGGCTGGTGTTTACAGAAAAGGCCCTGAGTGATCTCAGGAAGAACAACTTACCCGCTGCCTTCCTTTATGCATAGTCCGCCTGAGACTGCCCTTTTAGTTTTTCATCAATCATTATGCCTAAATATTTGTACTCCCGCACACGTTCAAATTCCTCCCCATTTTCAAGCAATGGTTTGATCCAGTCCTTCCTTTTCCTTGCAAAATCAGCTACTGTTTAATTTCAGTCTATTTACCGCTCACCAGTCGTAAAATTCTGCCACTGATATCCTGTAACCCATATCCTCACCATTTTTTTTTTTAATTCTTTTTTATTAAGATTTTAACATTACATTTATACATATAACATTACATCATAGCATTTATAAGGTTCCATCAAAATGTGTTTCAATATCGTGAATCTATTTAGGTACTATTTTACATAATGCAGCTACTTTACAGACATAAATATGTCTATTCCCTATTAAGGCATGAGATTTTAATATCTCGTAGGCACTTGAGAAACAGCAAGACAGAAGAAGACGAGACAGAGGGAGAAGCAAAAAAGGAAAAAGAGAAATAAATAAATAAAAATAAGAATAGAAAAACATTAAAGCATTAAACTTTTTAAAAATATATCATTGTTCGATGGATATAGTATCCATTTTTCCCATTTACTATCAAAGTTGGTTGTTATTAAGATGGCTTTCTCGTTCACAATTTTCTCATATTAATAGATTTGCTTAAAATTCCTCATAATTGATTTTAAATCTGGACACTTTGGCTCTTTCCAGTATAATGCTATGGCTTTTCTTTCTTCTGCTAGCATTCTAGCTACAGACCATCTACATTCTGGCGGGATTATCTCCATATTTAAATTCAGAAGAGCAAGTTCCGGACTTAGCTCAATTAGTGGGCACAAGATCTGCTTGATCAGATTCTGGACTTCTACCCAGAAAGTTTTAATACTGTTGCAGTTCCACCTAATATGTAATAAATTTGCTCCCTTCTCTTTACAGCGCCAAAAGCTGTCACTTTCTAACTCAGAGAATTTTGCTAGTCGCGATGGAGATATGTAGCATCTTGTCTGTAGCTTACGAAGAGTCTCAATGTGGTTTATACAGGCGGTCCCCTACTTATGAACACTCGACTTACATACGACCCCTAGTTACAAACGGACCTCTGGATATTGGTAATTTATTGTACTTTAGTCCTAGGCTACAATAAACAGCTATTACAGTTGTCACAGGTTTCTATAAAGAAGTTTTAGTGTTAATATTGATTCTTATGACAACCCAACATTTTTAAAATCCAATTGTCACAGAGACCAACAAAGTTATGTCTGGGATTACAATGATAAAATATACATTTCCGACTTACATACAAATTCAACTTCAGAACAAAGCTACAGACCCTATCTTGTATGTAACCCGGGGATTGCCTGTACAATAATATATTTTATATGGTCGTGACACGGCTAGTTGCCACTGGCTTAGTGAGAATAAATTCCCCAAATCCTTCTCCCAGTTTATCATATAGCCCAATTTTTTTGGTACTCAGTACTTTGCAGGTCTTTATAAACCATAAAGATTCTTCCCTTCAATGTATCCGTCCCATATAGGAATTTATTAAACTTGGAGCATTACGATGGGTTTTCCCTTATCCTCTTCAATAGATTGTTTTTAATAACCCAGCTCTTTATACCTAAATATTGCATAAACAGTCTATTAAATAACAGCTCATCTTTGCATAACGTGGAAAGAGGGATCAGCACCCCATTGGCAATTAAATTCTCTAATGTAAACATGCCTAATTCTTCCCACAGATGTAGATGAAGGTTTAGACGTATTTCCTTCAGAAATTCCAATTTGATGTCTCCATAATTAATATTTATACGCAAGTTCTCTTTGTTATTTTTTAATTCCAAGTATACAAGAGATCCTTTGTTGTTTGTAAGAAAGGTTCTAACCTAAATGAGGCCAAGTATTTTAATAAAATGGCCCCTTTTACTGTAATCGGGACAATTTCTGCGTCTTCTATTTTGGTCCAAACGTTGTTACATTTATTGTCCCAGAAACACTTAATTTGCTCAATAATTGCCGCCTTATGATATAATACAATATCGGGGACTCCCATCCCACCTTTCTCTATTAATGTTATCATTGTTTTTCTATTTATCCGCTATGCCTTACCTGCCCATATAAAGAAATAACTTTTGTCATTGTCTCCAATATTCCAGAGGAAACCTAACTGGTATACATCTCACCTGATATAAAAATGCGGTATGAAATACATTTTTACTACGTTAATTCTTGCGACCCTGTTAACTTTACCATAAGTTTTTTCGAATTTATTTTAATAATTTTTTCAATCGATTTATCGATTAAAACTCCTAAATACACTATTACCTTCATAGGCCAAACAAATGTAAAGGCAGTTTTTATTGCAAGGCTTTCGATCTTGGAAGTATGAATCAAGATGATCTGAGACTTTTCTTCATTCAATTTATAAGGGAGACCTCTGCATACTCGTATAGAACCACCCTTAATCTATATACATAGATCTCATTGGATTTTGGCAGGTAATAATCACGTCATCTTCATATAATCCAATAGTATAGATACCTGACTTAGTAGTAATTCCCTTGATTTTGCTATCCAATCTGATAGTTTGTGCAAGCGGCTCAATATATAGATTGAAGATAAGAGGTGACAGGGGACATCCCTGTCGAGTACCGTTCGAAAAGTAAAACTTAGTAGAGTGAAGCCCTGCATTTTTTACTGTTGCCGATGGCTTGCTGTATAACGAAATTATTGCGTTCAAATAGCATCCACTAAATCCGAAGTTTTCCAATGATGCATAAAGGAACCCCCATCTTTTTCAGCATCTAATGACAGGACTGCACTGGGGGCCCTCGAGGCATCTGCTATCTGGACCAGATTAAGCAGTCTTCTTGTTGCGTCTCTTGTCTGCTTCCCTCTAATAAAACCAACCTGATCAGGTGACAGTAATCTATATAATACAGCCGACATTCTCCTAGCTAATATAGATGAAAAGATTTTAAGGTCCGAGTTTAAAAGTGAGATTGGCCTATAATTTGGAATACAAGGATCTTACCCACTTTTATGAATCATAATAATTTTAGCTTCCTGCATTTCTTCAGGGATAACCTCACCCTCAAGAAATTTATTAACCCCTTAACGACTTGGCCTTTTTTATTTTTTTCACTTCCATTTTTCACTCCCCACCTTCAAAAATCTATAACTTTTTAATTTTTCCACATAAAGAGCTCTGTTATGGCTTATTTTCTGCGTAACAAATTGCACTTCGTAGTGACGGTATTTAATATTCCATGGTGCGTACTGGGAAGCAGGAAAAAAATTCAAAATGCAGTGAAAATGGTGAAAAAACACATTTGCGACTTTTTCTTGTGGGCTTGGATTTTACAGCTTTCACTGTGTGTTCCAAATGACATGTCTACTTTATTCTTTGGGTTGCTACGATTATGTGGATAGCACATTTGTACAGGTTTTATAATGTTTTCATACATTTAGAAAAATTAAAACCTCCTGTACAAAATTTTTTTTTTTGATTTTGCTGTCTTCTGGCGGCAATAACTTTTTCATACTTTGGTGTACGGAGCTGTGGGTGGTGTCATTTTTTGCGACTTTTGATGGCGTTTTCATTTCTATCATTTTTAGGACTGTGCGATCTTTTGATCACTTTTTATACATTTTTTTATATTTTCCAAAATGGCAAAAAAATTTCATTTTTGACTTTGGACGCTATTTTCCGTTACGGGGTTAAACGGAGCGAAAAACCGTTATTATATTTTGATAGATCGGACATTTTCGGACGCGGCGATACCTAATGTGTTTATGATTTTTACTGTTTATTAATATCAATATCAGTTCTAGGGAAAGGGGGGTGATTTGAATTTTTAGGTTTTTTTATTATAATTTTTTTTTTAACTTTTTTTTACTTGTACTTTTACTATTTTTCAGACTCCCTAGGGTACTTTAACCCTAGGTTGTCTGATCGATCCTACCATATACTGCCATACTGCAATATGGCAGTATATGGGGATTTTACTCCTCATTCATTACAATGTGATAGCACATTGTAATGAATGGGTTAAAACGAGACGGCTTCGGGCCTCCGTGAGGCCCGAAGCTGTCATGGCAACGGATCACCGCTCCCCGTGACGTCATCGGGGAGCGATGATCCGCGGCAAGATGGCGGCGCCCATGCAGCGCCATCTCTTTGAAGCCTCCGGCAGCATTGCCGGCGGCGATCGTAGTGAAAGCACCCGCGATCGGTTGTTACCGGGTGTTACCGGTAAGCCTTTGCTGCAATATGCAGCAAAGACTTACTGGCTATGGAGAGGGCTCGGCCCGCGAGCCCTCTTCATGCACCCGGACCCGGCGCACGCCGTACTAGTACGGCGCGCGTCGGGAAGGGGTTAAAAAGGACAGTCAGATACGGAATTAGTGTCTAACTAAATAATATATAATCATTAATTATCCCGTCTGGGCCTGGGGCTTTTGATTTTTTCAGCCTTTTTATTACATTTGTTACTTCCTCCCTACAAATAGCTCTTGATTTAGCTGTTTATCGAGTCTAGGTAGACGTGCAGACAAGAGGAATTTTTTCCGCCGGTGGATCCTTATACTCTACTGCTTCCTTCAAGTTGTATAATGATGAATAATAGTTTCTAAAGGCCTCCAATATTGCCTGTGGATCAAACAGCAGTTCCCCCTTTTCATTCAATATTTTCTCTATAACATTGGCCACTTTCCGTTGGTTTATTGCATTACTGAGAAGCTTGGAAGCTTTGTTTCCTGTAGCATATGTGCGGGCCTTAGTTTGCTTAAGTTGATTTACATAATCATTTATTAATATTGTTTTTATTTCATATCTTATATCTTCTATTTTGTCAAATATGACATTATCCACGTCTTTTTTGTGTTGATCTTCCAAGCCTTTCAGTTGATGCAGCAAAACTTGCAGCCTAGTTTTAGACTTCTTCTTTTCTTTACTTTGTAATAATACTTTTTCCCATCCTCACCATACAAGAATCGTGTCATCTGAATATTTTTGTACAAAGCACTGATCATCATTTCTACGTAAATCTGCCGTATATACAGAGAACAGGAATGGCGAGAGAACCGTCCCCTGCGGGACTTCCACGCTGGACAAAACCTCCCCCGACCAGTGACCCCCAACTTTCACTTTTTGCGGTCTAATAGGAGAGAGAGCCTTAAAAGCTTCAAATCCTTGCATTGTGCTATCACTTCCAAGCCCTGCCATGTGTCCAGTGAACATGTTTATGCCACTTTGGGGTTATTTCTGAACAGCACTAAAACAATTAAGCCCATTTTCTTCACTTTCCTGCTCTGCATCTGAGATATCTGTCGACTTTGTGAAAAATTTCACAATTTTATTTTTCACACTACATTTCAACAAAAAACTAACCAAAAAACATAGCATCAAAAGGCTGATCATAACCATAAATAAATAAATTCACGTGTGTCGTTTCAAAAATGGTGTCATGGGGTTTTCACCATTCTGGAAACCTCAGGAACTTTTTAAATGTATCATGGCTCCTAAAAAAACTATTTCACGTAATCTGCCCTCCAAAAGTTCAATGGCGCACCTTCTATTCTTTACCCTGTTGTGAGGCCACAAAGCGGTTTACATCCATATGAGGGTTTTTGCCAAGTGAGAAGAAACTGCGCAAACAAAATCTGAGATGTTTTTACCTTTTATCCTGCATGAACATATGCATTTTAGGGCAAAAGAATAATTATAGCCAAAATGGGAAAATTCCAAATGAAACTACCATCTTGTTTTAATTCATATGAGACACTTAAAGGGTTAACAAACTTATCAAAGGCTGTTCTGAACAGTTTCAGGAGTGCAGTTTTTAAAATTGGATGAATTGTGGGGAGTTCTACAAAATATAACTTATAAAAGTCTTTTCAATATGAAATTGCCTCTAAAATAATTAAATCTTACATTTTCTTGAAAATGTGAAAAATTGCTGTTCAATTAGAATGTAGCCTAATGTCTTAATAAAATATTATAACATTTAAAAAAGGATGCCAACATAAAGTAGATTTATGGTAAATGTTAATTAGTAACCAATTTAGGTGGTTAGACTAACTGTACAATGGGAATATCAATTAGAAATCCAAAAAAAATCTAAATTTTCACCAAATTTACCACTTTTTAATATATAAATGCAAAACATATCAACCAAAATATACTTATATATAAGTTAAAACATTCCATATTTAGAACCACAAATAGAAGCTATAAAATGGCTTAGACATGAATGGGTTACTGAGCCTTTCCCTTCCACTTTGTCGGTATATGACCTTGTTTTCTTATCATACCCAGATGCGGGTGAGAGACGATGACAATCAGCATACCGCAAATTGTGTTGGAGCCTCACAGTATTGCCTTCAACAACCCCCAACCTACTACTCCTACAGGGTTATTTCCCTAGTGCACACACTTTGGATTTAGGGCTTTTCCCTTTGTCCTATCTTTTCAGTTCTACATCTTATTTCTCTCCTTAGCCTGTCCTTCAACACTTTTTTCCTTCTCCCCCTCTATTTTCAGTTTAGGGTAGTTGTTGAGCTCTGTCAATTGATTTCTCCCTTGCCTGCTTCTTCTACTTTGTCCACCTCCTTCACATATTCCTTTCCCACTCCCTCTTCTTAATCCTTCTTACCCCACTAATGGTGGTGGCTGATATGGTAGGGACGGGTTGGCTCCCTCAATGTGAAGGGAGGAAAATACAGATTGCCTTAGTTCAGAAGACTCAACTTGGCAAAGAAAGACCATGCAACTTCATGGACAGAAGTTATCCACACGCCTATTACAATTACACTGCTGACCCGTGGGTTTGTGGCACCTCGATTTGATTTCCATCTCTGTAAAATGGACGTTCCTAGATGCTGTGGCGGTCAAGCCATATTTGTTAAGGAAATGTTAGCTAAAACTGTATACACATTTACCTCTCTTTACTTTCCTAACATGGGGTAGGCAAAGGCCTTCCCCTGTTTCTTAGACCTCATAGAATAATTTTCTAAAGGAGTCTTAATTTTCGGGATGACCTAAATGTTGCATTAGACCCAAGTATAGACATAAGGAAATGTTAGCTAAAACTGTATACACATTTGCCTCTCTTTACTTTCCTAACATGGGGCAGGCAAAGGCCTTCTCCTGTTTCTTAGACCTCATAGAATAATTTTCTAAAGGAGTCTTAATTTTCGGGATGACCTAAATGTTGCATTAGACCCAAGTATAGACATAAGGAAATGTTAGCTAAAACTGTATACACATTTGCCTCTCTTTACTTTCCTAACATGGGGCAGGCAAAGGCCTTCTCCTGTTTCTTAGACCTCATAGAATAATTTTCTAAAGGAGTCTTAATTTTCGGGATGACCTAAATGTTGCATTAGACCCAAGTATAGACATGGTTCTATAGATATAGATATATAGTATAGATATAGATATATAGTATAGATATGGCTCTTCCTCTTTGTCGAAGGCCAGTTTGCATAGGTTCCATGAACATCATTTGACAAATGCGTGGAGACTCTTGCATCCCTCTGACAAAGAGTTCATGTTTTGTTCAGCGGCCCATAGCACTTGCTCACTATTAGACTACTTCTTTCTATGCTACTGCAACCTGGGCCTCCTCTACTCATCCACAATAGATAATATCAATCTTCTTGGAGGACGCACTGGTTGCTGAAGAGATTAGAGAATCGCTTCAAACTCATTTTGCTAGGACTTCTGTGGATGGCATTGATCCTTGCATTGCTTGCAAGGACCACAAACATATCATTCACAGCATATTAATCGCCCATGGAAAAGGGAGATAACATCCCTAGTGGAAAAAATTCAGAGACATCCGATAAACGATCCCCCACAGACAACCTTCGAATTTCATTAATAGAGGCTCTTGAAATGCTATTGATTGATAAGGCAAGAGGGGTCCTGGCTAAATGTCACAGACAGTATGACCAGTCCTTAGCCAAGGCCTTGCGACTCCAGCATTCCCGTACTTGCATCCCTAAAATCAAGAAGCCTACGGGAGTCACTCGACATCTAAACTCTGACATGGAAGCCACATTTCCTGACTATTATATAATCATGACCAGCCAAGTACACAGTCTGCCAGAGCATATTTGTGAGGTAAAATGCAGTCCTACCTTTCCAAATCTGGGCTCCTCGAACCCCACTGGACAAAGGCCTTCAATGAGAGAGCTTTGGGTCACCCCCTCCCTAGGGACACCCTTCGAGCAACCATTTCAGTGAACACCCTACACACCCCCTGCCGAATTCAACAATCCTTCATATTGCCCCTGTTTTGGGGGTAGTGTCCCTCACTGTATGGCGGTGTGTTTCTCACTGTAAGGCGGTATTATTCCTCACTGTATGGGGGTAGTGTTACTCTCTGTATAGCGGTAGTGTTCTTCACTGTATGGCGGTAGTGTTCTTCACTGTATGGAGGTAGTATTTCTCAATGTATGACTGTATTATTCCTCACTATATGGAGGTAGTGTTCCTCACTGTATGGGGGTAGTGTTCCTCACTGTATGGGGGTAGTGTTCCTCACTGTATGGGGGTAGTGTTCCTCACTGTATGGGGGTAGTGTTCCTCACTGTAAGGCGGTGTGTTTCTCACTGTATGGCGGTATTATTCCTGTATTGCGGTAGTGTTCCTCACTGTAAGGGGGTAGTGTTCCTCACTGTATGGAGGTAGTGTTCCTCACTGTATGGAGGTAGTGTTCCTCACTGTATGGAGGTAGTGTTCCTCACTGTATGGAGGTAGTGTTCCTCACTGTATGGAGGTAGTGTTCCTCACTGTAAGGGGGTAGTGTTCCTCACTGTATGGGGGTAGTGTTCCTCACTGTATGGGGGTAGTGTTCCTCACTGTATGGGGGTAGTGTTCCTCACTGTATGGGGGTAGTGTTCCTCACTGTATGGGGGTAGTTTTCATCCCTGTATGGTTGAAGTGTTCCTCACTGTATGGTTGAAGTGTTCCTCACTGTATGGTTGAAGTGTTCCTCACTGTATGGTTGAAGTGTTCCTCACTGTATGGTTGAAGTGTTCCTCACTGTATGGGGGTAGTGTTCCTTACTGTATGGCGGTAGTGTTCCTCACTGTATGGCGGTAGTGTTCCTCACTGTATGGCGGTAGTGTTCCTCACTGTATTTGTGATATATTTGGTGATGTTGGGCTTTCTTTAGTGGTCTGTTTATTATCAGTATGGTGGTATTTATCTTGTTGTACTGGTAATGGTCATCATCTGGCAGTATTATATGTCCCTTATAGAGTGGTATGGTGTGATTTTTAGGCTAAGTAGTCGTGTTGGCACTTTGCGATGATTACATGGACTTTGGTTTGGAGTTTGGGCACTTGATCTCTAAAAGGTTTCGCCATCACTGTCATAGGGTATAATAGTGTTATAGTGCTAGATTTTTCCACATTTCCGCTCTGTGATCCATCCAGTTGCCCATCTGGGTAAAAATAAAGTTTCCCTGAGAAAAATCTTTTCATGATGTGTCCAAGCCGAACAAGCAATGCTCTGGGGAATAAAGGCTCTGATACTAAAGTGTAGATAGTACTTCCCTCCAAAATATGTTGGACATTCCCAGATCACATGAGTGAAAGCAGCAGAAGACTGATGGCATCAGTGGCATTCTGGGGAGGTTATACAACCCATCTTAAATATACGGAGAGGGGTCAGGTACTTTTGGTGGATAATGTCCAGTTGTATCTTTTTTATCATTTACAGCAGGGGAGACAGATAGGTGTGATTGACAGAGTTCATCTATCACATCATTGTCAAGGTTTGGCATAAAGGTTTCCATCTTTCCATGGCTGGCAAGGATAATTAGATATGTGAAGGCTGGGGGGAAATGGTGACGGAGCTGCAAATATCTATAAAACTGACGATGGGGTCTTAATGATATTTTTTTTCGTAGCTTGTCAAAGAGGAGAAGAGAGATGTTTGTCATGTAGGTCATCTAATGTGTTTACGTCTAAATCTGATCAAAACTGGTTAAGTATCACGGGCTCCCCTCGATTCGCAACATCCTCTCTGTGGCGCCAGCCCCGCTCCCCTGGACTTACCTCTCCACGTTCCTGCTCCCGTCCGAAATAGGCCCCGCGCGGCATTACTCTGAGATGTAAAGGGCCAGCGCACAGGTGAGCCCTTCCTGTGAAGAGAAAGCCCTCCTGTGTCTCCACAACTGACCATCATTATAATATAAAAAGAAGTCCGGTAACGCCATCCCAGATTGAGTCTAATGGCATTGAAGTTTGGCTAGCTGTAGTTTGGACCTAGATGCAATCCACAAAAAAGAAATTACCAATGAATCTAAATGCAATCCATTAACGTGCTGCAACACAAAAAGGAATTTAGGGATGACAACCATCTTTTTTTTTTTTTTTTCATATTTAAATTTATTAAGATTTTTAGAACAGTAAAAGAATCAGAAGAGAAGGAAAGGGAGGGAAAACAATGTGAAAGGAATCATGGATACCAAGTACCGTATATAATCATGTATAAGCCAAGTTTTTCAGCACAAAAAATGTGCTGAAAAACGTCCCCTTGGCTTATACACGAGTCAATACTTAAGTCAATGGGCTTAAAAAATAATAAACTTATATACTCACCCTCCGGTGGCCCAAATGTGCAGCGCTGCTCTCCCGATGTCCGCGCAGCTCGTCTTCTGGCTTCTCGGCTCCTCTTCTGTATTTTGTGCCCAGCACGATGTGACAGAAGATGAGCCGGGAAGCTGGGGGAAGGCTGTATACTACTGGGGGCTAGCTGTGCTGGCTGTATACTGCAGGGGGCAGGCTGTATACTACAGGGGGCAGGCTGTATATTATAGGGGGCTGGCTGGCTATATACTGGGGGGGTCTGTGACCAATGCATTTAAGCATTTCCCACCCTTGGCTTATACTCGAGTCAATAGGTTTTCCCAGTTTTTAGTGGTAAAATTATGGGTCTCGGCTTATACTCGGGTCGGCTTATACTCGAGTATATACGGTAGTATACAATATGGGGGGGTTACAAATAAGAGTAACAACTAATTTCAATTTGAAGAGAAAATACAAAGCAACAATAAAAAACAATAATACCATAAGTTGTCGCACAGTGTTACTGTAGTTATCCAGAATATCCTTATTTGCCTAACGTTCTTAATCAGTTACCTAGAGTAATTTCCGGATTAAATGGGGAACCAGAAAAGAGAATTAGAGAATCGGAGAGAGTGGGAAGGAGAGGGTAGAAAGAGAAAGAGAGAAAAAAAAGGGAAGGAGAAAGAAGGTTGAAAGATTGAAGAAGGAATGGGAGGAGGAAAAAGGGCCGTGCCTCCCCTCTAGGGATAACTTGATAAGGGGAGGTGTGAACACAGCTTAAATTTGTCCTAAACAGAGACAGAAGAGGCTCCACATTCTCTGCCAATACCCCGGGGAAATCTTTTGCTAGAATTATACCAAGATATCTAAACCTATTTGTTACTTTCAAGTTACAGACATACTGGGGAGTTTCAGCCCTTGTGGGGGAGAGGTACTTCAGGTTCGATGTGGACTAATTGCTATGGAGTCAAGAAAATGATCCAAAATCTTCACTTAGGTGTATGGCTTTCTTTACTGGCTACAGCTACACCTGGAACTGGATAATTTCTGAGCCACATAGCAAGGGGCTCAACCACTAGAGCAAACTGGGGCAGGAACACCTTTGTCGGGTACACCTTGCCAGCTCAATGCTAGGGGAGATTTGCCCATTAAGTGCTATCGAGGCCCTAGGGGTGGGCACATTAAAGGGAGATTCACTTAATGAAGGTTTGGCCAAAGGCAAATATGGCCACTCAACTGAGTCGAAGGACACCGACAAGTCCTCCCCTTCAACCACTCCAATCTGCGACAATTTGTGCATGACTCAAATTTTCTGAGGTGCTGCATTTAGCCATAAAGCCCACCTGGTTGTGATGTACTAAAGAGGTAACTACAGAGTTTCATCTACCTGCTAGAATTTTTGTCAGTAAATTATAATACGAATTCAAGAGAGATATTGGTCTATAAGACCCACACTCAAGGGGGTCTTTTTCCGGCTTCAAAATAAGGACAATCCTTCATCAAAGGACAGTTGCAGTACTCTCAGGAGGGGTGGAAGCAATAGGAACTTACTGAAGTAAGACCCAACTAAGTGATGAGGAGATCTCCTTAGCAAATCAATCCAAGAATACACCTCAGTGGAAGAAGTAAAGAATTGGGAGTGCTCCTCATATAATCCTCGGGTAAGCTGGGAAGGACATGCTGTATTGTATATTCAGCTCCCTTAGCCGCCTTTGGAGGGCCACCAAAGGCGATGTAGACTATGGAATTTTTGAAGTGGATTGTACCTTTACGCCTGGGGGCTTGTAGCAGGGCATCCTGATCCTTGCTGCTAATTCAGCGAGCCAGCCTCAGTCTCATCCCTGGGGGAGGAGAATGCGCAGGGACTCTGTGAGCACGCTCAATGTCATACAATGGTGAGAGCACTGCATCAGGCAAGACAACCTTCAGCCATGATTCCATAAAAACGACCGGGTCTCTGCCTTCTGAGCACTCTGGAAGCCACAGGATCCTCAAATCGTTCCTGCGCAGCCTGTTCTCAGTACCCTCTGCTCTCGGCATCCGTTGGGCTGCTGCCTGTTCCAGAACTTGTATATGGCCAGGGACTGGAGCTGAGGAGTCCTCCAGTTGAGGCAGCTGTATGCTGCATGGCGGGAGTAGGACCAGGAGGAGGATTGGAGCAGGCAAAGGCCCTGAGCCGATCAACAATCACCGGAGGTGTGGAGTTCTGCATACCAGAGAAAGTCCCTGAGCAGAGCACCCCTTGGTGTGGTTGCTGAATTTTTTCAGTAGGATTAATTAGAAATTCCTAGTGGAAACCGGCCATGCCCCCCAAGCATCATTTAACTTACATACCTAGGGATTTAGTTGTACGCTGCCCTGAGTAAACTTTATGCATTAAATTTTCTACCAATACTCAAAACAATTCATGGTTCGGCAGATGTCCCTTACTCAAAATGAATATCTGCTGGGTATACTTTATCTTTTTCTATTTAGGCCTCTCAAAGTGACTTGAAATCTGAGCAGGTCCCTCAATAACAGGATTTTGCCTCTGTAAATGGAAAAATAAATGGATATGGCTTATGGAAAGAGGGGAGTAAAAAACTGAAATATTATTATTATTGTTAAAAAAAGTTTTTTTTTATTCCCTAGGCTTGCTTGATGTTTATGGATTTGAATCTTTTCCAGTAAACAGTTTGGAACAGTTGTGCATTAACTATGCAAATGAGAAACTCCAACAACATTTTGTATGCCACTACATGAAAGCTCAGCAGGTATAGTATGCACCATATACACTTGAGTATAAGTTGACCCGGGTATAAGCTGTGGTACCCAATATTACCACAAATCATTTGGATAACTTATTGACTCGCGTATAAGCTTAGGTTGGGAAATACTCTTAAATAAAGTGTCCAGCAGCGGCCTCCCTTCACAAATAAAATGTCCAATTCTAGCTCCCCCCTCAATTGATGAAATATTGAGCAGCAACCTCCCTTGACTAATAAAATGCCCAGCATGGCCCCACTCATTAATTAAATGAACAGTATGGCCCCACTCATTAAATTAATCCCCAACATGGTCCCCACTCATTAATAAAATTCTCAGCATGGTCCCCATTCATGAATTAAATTTCCGGCATGCCCTCCTTAAAAATAATAAACTAAGTACTTAACCTTCAGCTTCTCCCAGCAGTGCGGGCAGAGGCACTTGTGTGTGCTCCGTCTGTGCACACCGCCGTGTCATGTTGTGTGCACGCACAGAGCACATAGAAGTGCCTCTGCTCACACTGCTGGGAGGAAAAAAGAAGAGGAGCAGTGGGGAGTGCCGGACGGTAAATATATAGGTTTTTTTTATATTTATAAATATACCAGTTTATACAGTATATTATGAAGTAATGCTCTACCATGAAGGCATTTTAAATATTTCAATCAGCTATTACCTAGAAATATAAATAATAAAAATTGTTGCATTTTAAGCTTGTATTAACCCCTTCCTGCCGCATCCCTTTTTCGTTTTTGCGTTCTCATTTTTCACTTCCCACATTCAAAAATCTGTAACTTTTTTATTTTTCCATGAACAGAGCTGTGTGATGGCTTATTTTCTGCGTAGCAAATTACACTTCAAAATGGTGGTATTTAATATTCCATGCAGTGAAATTGGTAAAAAAAAACGCATTTGTGCTATATTCTTGTGGGCTTGGATTTTACGGATTTCACTGTACGCGCCAAATGACATGTCTACTTTATTCTTTGGATCGGTGCGATTACAGGGATAACAAATTTATATAGGTTTTATAATGTTTTCATACATTTAAAAAAATTAAAACCTCCTGTACAAAAGTTTTTTGGGGGGATTTTGCCATCTTCTGGGGCTAATAACTTTTGCATACTTTGGTGTATGGAGCTGTGGGTGGTGTCGGATTTTGATGTCGTTTACAATGTTATCATTTTTAAGATTGCTGCCGGCGATTAGCAGGAAAACACCCGCGATCTGTGCCGGCACCGATCGCGGGTGTTACCGGTAATCCTTTGCTGCAATATGCAGAAAAGACTTACCGGCTATGGAGAGGGCTCGGCCCGCGAGCCCTCTCCATGCACCGGGACCCGACATGTGACGTACTATTACATCACATGTCGGTAAGGGGTTAAGATCCCAGCAATTTTTCATCTTAAGGATCTGGCCGGATTTTTCAAATCTGCCATGTGTCACGTTGAGATTATAACTTTAGAACGCTTTAACCGGTTAAGGACCGGGCCCTTTCCCGTTTTTTCATTTCCATTTTTCACTCCCCACCTTCAAAAATCTATAACTTTTTTATTTTTACACGTAAAAAGCTATGTGACGGCTCGTTTTTTGCGTAACAAATTGCACTTCATAGTGATCGCATTGAATATTCCATACCAAGTACTGGGAAGCGGAAAAAAAATTCCAAATGCAGTGAAAATGGTGAAAAAACGCATTTGTCGTATTCTTGTGGGCTTGGATATTACGGCTTTCACTTCACGCCACAAATGACGCATCTAATTTATTCTTTGGGTCGGTACGATTACAGGGATACCAAATTTTACAAAAATTAAAACCTCATGAACAAAATTTTTTTTTTATTTTGCCGTCTTCTTGTGCTTATAACTTTTCCAAACTTCGTTGTATGGAGTTGAGGGTGGTGTCATCTTTTGCGACTTTTGATGATGTTTTCAATGATATTATTTTTAGGACTGTACGACCTTTTGATCACTTTTTATAGAATTTTGAATTTTTTTTTAAATGGCAAAAAGGTGCCAGTTTTGACTTTGGACGCGATTTTCCGTTACGGGGTTAAACGCAGTGAAAAACCGTTATTATATTTTGATAGATCAGGCATTTTCGGACGCGGCGATACCTAATGTGTCTATGATTTTTACTGTTTATTTATATTTATATCAGTTCTTGGGAAAGGGGGGTGATTAGAATTTTTAGGTTTTTTTATTATAATTTTTTTTTTTTACTTTTTTTTTTTTTTTTACTATTTTTCAGACTCCCTAGGGTACTTTAACCCTAGGTTGTCTGATCGATCCTACCATATACTGCCATACTACAGTATGGCAGTATATGGGGATTTTACTCCTCATACATTACAATGTGCTGATAGCACATTGTAATGAATGGGTTAACCCGAAGTAGCTTGGCGACGGATCGCCGCTCCCCGATGACATCACGGGGAGCGGCGATCCTCGTAAAGATGGCGGCCCATGCGCCGCCATATGTTTGAAGCTGCCGGCAGCTCTGCAGGCAGCGATCAGCAAGAAAACACCCGCGATCGGTGCCGGCACCAATCGCGGGTGTTACCGGTAAGCCTTTGCTGCAATATGCAGCAGAGACTTACCGGCTATGGAGAGGGCGGGCGGTCGCGAACCGGTTAACTTACCGTGGTGATTTTCAGATTTATTTTTTTTATTCGTGACATGTTGTACTTCACCTTAGTGGTATAATTTGCTTTCAATCTTTGCATTTATATATGAATATGTATTATATATTGTGAACATTTGGAAAATGTTCGTACAGCTTATCATACTGTTAGTTTAGCCTTGCAAATTGGTTGCTAACTAACATTAACCATAAGTTTACTTTATGTTGACATCATTTTTTTTATTTTATTAGGATGTTAGACTTACAAATCAATCAGAACTTTTCCAGATTTTCATGAAAATGTAAAATTTTACCACCTTTTTAAGTTGCACTTTTAAAATATTCAAAACAGCTCTGGTTAAGCTTGTTAACCCCTCAGCGCTCCGTGGCGGATATATCCGCCACTGAGCTGATACCGGCTCGGCTCTGGATCGGCATGTGCATAGGCTGACACTGCTAATACCCTGCAATACATGAGTATTGCAGGGTATTATCATGAACAAGTAATCAGATGATTGCTTGTTCATGTCCCATGGTGGAAAAAGGGAAAAGTAAAAAAAAAATGTTATTCAATAAAAAAATAAAGTAATAAATCAATAAAAATGCCCATAAGCCCCATAACATATAAAGAGACATCTAACCCAAAAAAATCATAACAAAACACCACATATATAGTATCACCGAGTCCGTAACATCCCGTAGAATAAAAGTAAATCATTATTGAACCCGTATGATGAGCGCCATTTAAAATAAACTGTTGAAAACCCACCAAAAATTATCATTTTTAACTTTTCAATCACACAAAAAATGCAATAAAAAGTGATTAAAAAAACATATGTACTCCAGAGTGTTACTGGTGCAAACTACAACATGTTGTGCAAAATAACAAGCCATCATGCAGCTCCGTAGCCAAAAAAGTAAAAATGTTATGCGACTTGGAAGACGGCAATGCAAAAATGATAGATTTTTCCCCACATTACGTTTTTTTCTGACAAATTCAGTAAAATGTAAGAAAATATATTCAAGTCTGGTATCTCCGTAATCGTATCGACCCATAGAATAAAGATAACATGATTATTAGGCAAAACGGTGAACACGAAAAAAAAAGTCAAAAATCCAGTACAGAATTGATGCTTTTCTACTCCTGCCCTCAAAAACAAGTTTCTAAATTTTCAACAATAGGTGATACCAACCCCAATATGGCAACACTGAAAAAAGCATCTCATCCCGCTCCTTCCCTTCTGCACCTCGCACCCATAAAACAAGTAATGTCCACATGTGGGGGGGTCTCTGTACTTTGGAGAAATTGCAGAACAAATTGTATGGTGGATTTTCTATTTTTATCTTTTGGAAATGTGTAAATTTTAGGGCTAAATGAACGTATAAGCGGCACAATTTCACCATTCTAAATTTCACCTCCATTTTGAATCAATTACTATGAAGATCTCAGGGGTTAATGATCTTCCTAAAAGCTGTTTCTGATAGTTTGAGGGGTGCAGATGGGTTGATTATATAGGGGTAAATCTATCTAACTGAAAATGTAATGATTTCAAATTTCAAAAAAGTAAAATTTTTTTAAAAATTCATAATTTTTTCTTTTTTTGGAAAATAAACGCAAAACTTATCAGCCAACATTTACCATAAAAATGAAGGACAATATGTGGGGAAAAAAAACTATTTCAGAATCGCTTTGATAAGTAACAGTGTTCAACAGTTATAACCGTATAAAGCGATGCAAGTCAGAATCCAAAAAATGGGGCTGAGCCTTAAGCTGTAAAATGGCTGCGTCCTTAAGGGGTTAACCATTTAAGCATCAAACATGAAATAAAACAAAATGGAGGTTCTATTTGGAATTTTCAAATTTTGACAAAATGTTTATTTAGCCCTAAAATTTACATGTTCATGCAGGATAAAGTGTGAAAACAAATCTCAGATTTTTTGTGAGTTTCTTATAAGTCTGGCAATACCCCACATTTGGATGTAAACCACTTTATGAGCCCATAACAAAAAGCAGAAAGGAAGGGGCGCCATTAAACTTTTGGACGGCAAATTTAGCTGAAACTAATTTCAGGCGCTATGTGGCATTTTCTGAGCCTATAACATAGAAGAAAAAGAGAAACTCCTAAAAAGTGCACGGTGCTTAGTACTGAACAACCGTGTCCACCTCAGTAACTGATTTATTTGGGGCCTAATTGGCTCATACAGCTGTCGGGGCAAATGCACATATTACACCTTGCTAAATTCTCTAAGGGGCATATTTTCCAAAATGGTGTCACAAATGGTCTCCCCTGTTTGCTACAGCTAGGGCCCTCCAAATGCATCCTGACACATGTAAATGATTTCTGTCCAATTTGCCTTCTAAAGGTCAAACATTCCTCTTTCCCTTCTGAACCCTACTGCGAGCCCATACAACATTTCACATGCACATGTGTGGCAATTCTACACTTGGGAGAAATAGTATTACACATTTTTGGGGGTTATTTCATTTTTTTTCCCTTTTTTGGGAAAATTTTTCATATTTTTCCTAATTGGAAATGCACTTATTTCACCTTGCTAAATTCTCCAGGGGGTGTACTTTCCAAAATGATGTCACTTGTTGTGGTCTCCTCTGTTTGGTACCACTAGGGCTCTTCAAATACAACCTGACACATAAAAAGTATTTCAGCCATATGTGTCCTCCAAAACCTGAACTGCACTCTTTTCCTTCTAAGTGCCACCCTGTGGCTGTACAAAGCCATAAATTGAGTATTGACATACTCAGGAGAAATTGCAACACAATGCCTCCTTTTGCTACCTTGAAAGGCAGCCCCCTTAACACCAAGTATGACCTACAAGAAGTCTAAAAACATGATGTGGGATTAAGCCAAACCAGTAAATCTATTCCATAAGGAACAGACTCCCAACTGTAGACAGCACTGTTTCGACCAGATTGGGTCTCCTCAGTACAGCGTAGGGAACTGGTTTGGCTGTGTGAGAGGCCATTGACTACGGTCAGACAGTAGGTGTTCTCTTTATGGAAAGATTGCCAATTAAGGCCACCTTAAAGGCATGTGTAGATTTAACACCTTGGAAAACATATTTGCATACTTCCCAGCATGCCATGTACTGGGAAGCGGGAAAATTTGATAAAACGCATTTACGCGTTTTCTTGTGGGCTTGGAATTTACAGCTTTCACCGTGCACCCCAAATGACATGTCTACTTTATTCTTTTGGTCGGTGCAATTACGGGGGTACCAAATTTGTTTAGGTTTTATAATGTTTTCACTCATTTACAAAAACTCAAAACTTCTGGCGCTTATAACTTTTTTATACTTTGGTGTACGGAGCTGTGGGTGGTGTATTTTTTTTTTGCGACTTTTGATGAAGTTTTCAATGCTATCATTTTTAGGACTGTATGACCTTTAGATCACTTTTTAAAATATTTTAAAATATTTTTCAAACTAGCATAAAAGTGCCATTTTTGACTGTGTGATTGATCCTATCATATACTGCAATACTACAGTATTTTCATTCTCATACATTACAATGTGAAATTAGCACATAGTAATGAATGGGTCAAATCCAGACGGCCTCGGGTCTTCGGAAGATGACGTCAAGGGGAGCGACGATCTCCAAGAGCACGGACCGCGGGTGTTACCAGTAAGTCTTTGCTGCGATATGCAGCAAAGACTTACCGGCTATGGAGAGGGCTCAGCCTGTGGGCCCTCTCCATGCACCCGCAGCCGACCCATGACGTGCTATTATGTCACGGGTCATGAAAGGGTTAAAGAATGTTATGCTGCAGTGTATGGACTGTCAGGGATTGTTATTACAATTGTTATATGATAGCAACCCTTCTAATAAAGGACATAGCGTATTATAAAATCACTTTCTCGACGTGTTACCCGAATAATTCCGATTAGCGACGATTTTTCCTGAATTGCCCCGGGATTGTGGTGCATCGGCGCAAGCATGCACGCGATGGAAATCGGGGGGGGGGTGGCTAGTGCCCGCAAAAAAAAACTGAACGGATTCGGAAAAGCCGCCACATTTTTTTAAAAAAGTCACTCGACACGCTTACCGTCACCCAGGGTAGGACGGTGAACTTCGATTCAATCCGATGGTCTTCAGCGCAGCAGCGACACCTGGTGGACGTTGGAGGAACTGCCTTAGTGAATCTCGGCCGGACCCGAATCCACCACAGAGAACGCGCCGCTGGATCGTGAATGGACCGGGTAAGTAAATCTGCCCCATTGTGTCAATATACTCATTGTACACCTTGATAAATTTATTGAGGGGCATGGTTTCCTAAATGGGTTTGTTTGTTGGAGGGGGTTTCAACTGTTGTACATAGTTCATAAGGTTGAAAAAAGACACATGTCCTTCAAGTTCAACCAGGGAAGGGTTTGAATGAGGAAGGGATTTAGGGGAAGAAATACCTGAGAAACTCTCAATAAATGGCCCTTTGTATCTTCTGCGTCCTGTTATTTATACATAAAGCAGGTTGCATTCAAATGTGGGTTGTTTCCATAAGCAGAAGAAACTGCACTCCTTTTGTGTGAGTAATTTAAAGGAAATTTGCCATTTCATTTCAGGCATTGTGAACCAACCATACCTTGAGAATGCTGTAACTACAATGATGCAGAATCATATCTTGTTTAATCCCTGTGCTGAGTGGTTTTGCTGAAAAATGAGTCGCTTCTGTGCCGGGGCTTCGCACTTTTCCTTTCCCGTTAGTTATGCACTGCACCAGAGGATGATGCAATCACTGTTCCCCCTAACAGGCAGAATAATCAATCAATGGACCATCGGTACTTACCCTTCCCGGCTTCTGATGGCTCCATTGCGGTCCCGTCCGGGCTGCTGGTCCGCTTCCTGACTAGGGGTGCGCGTGTGCCAACTCTCTAAGAATTTAAAGGGCCAGCGTCCTCCTAATTGGCACTGGTAATCCGGGCTCTGCTATATAGCCCAGCGGCTCCCAGCATCCCCTGCCGGATCTTCAGATCATTCTGCTGAAGAGAAAACCTCCTGAGCGTTTCCAGACGCCTACGAGTTTCCTGAGCGCTTTCAGGCACCTTTGTGATTCCTGTGATGTTCCTGTGTGACGGCCCTGTAATCCTGTGGTGTTCCCGTGTGGGGGTCCTGTTATCCTGTGGCGGTCCTGTAATCATGTGGTGGTCCGGTGTCTCAGTGGTCTTCAAGAGCCATCCTTCCGAGGTCCTGCCAGCCGTCCTTCCGAGGTCCTGCCATCATGAGGTCCTGCCATCCCGTGGTCCTGCCTACCCGTGTCCCTACCTTAGCTGCAACTGCGGGCTTAGTCGCACCTGGTGGCTCCCCGCCGCAGCAAGACCATCCCACTTTGCGGCAGGCTCTGGTGAAGACCAGGAGTCCGCTTAGACTCCGCTCCCGGGTTGCGGCTAGCATCGTTATCCCCCGCGGTGGTCCAGGGAGTCCACAGACTTTAGCCTCAAAGACTCTTCCCGCACCCCAGTGATTACTTTCTTGAGCATAAAATGGCTTGAGAAAACTAGAAAACCAATAACATTTTAAATAATTTTTCAAGGAAAGTAAAATTCAGCTTTTATCTCACCCAAGGCAAAATATGCTTAACTTTTCTCCTTTCTGCTCTGGAGTCTTTAGACGTCGCCGGAAGTTTCTGCTGCTCCCGCGTTAATCGCCTAGGGAGATGCGGTTCATTACAGCTTCTCCCTTTTCCGATTCTCCCTGCATCGCGCTGAATGAGCGCGATGCATAGAGCAGCTGAGCGGCGCAGCCGCCGGCTCCATTGACTCGGCGTTCACGCGACCGCCGGTTCTAAAGGTGTTAATCAGAGCTGCTGGATCTGATTAGACCCAGTACAGCTCTGATCACCTGTCCCCAGTGACAGGTGGGAATTTAGCCTGTAACTGGGGCTCTTATAGATGCTTCAGTTACAGGGTAAAACTTGTAATAGAAACAAAAAAGTAAAAAAAAAAAAAAAAGTGAAAATGTCCCCAGGGGTCTTTTATGACCTCATGGGGGACATAAAGTAAAAACACAATAACTCACAAAAAAAATTAACCTGTTCACGCTCTGCATCCAATATGCGTTGCGTGGAGGAGTAGTAATAGCGTGGGGGAGCAGGCGTTCTGTGCAGGTGCAGGCGTTCTGTGCAGGAGCAGGTGTTCTGTGCAGGAGCAGGCGTTCTGTGCAGGAGAAGGCTTTCTGTGGAGGACCAGGCGTTCTGTGGAGGACCAGGCGTTCTGTGGAGGACCAGGCGTTCTGTGGAGGAGCAGGCGTTCTGTGGAGGAGCAGGCGTTCTGCGGGGGAGCAGGCATTCTGTGGGGGAGCAGGCGTTGCGTGGGGGAGCAGGCGTTGCGTGGGGGAGTAGGTGTTCTGTGGAGGAGCAGTAATAGCGTGGGGGAGTAGGCGTTGTGTGGGGGAGTACTAATAGCGTAGATGAGCTGGCGTTGTGTGGGGGAGTAGGCATTCTTTGGAGGAGTAGTAATAGCTTGGAGGAGCAGGCATTCTGTGGAGGAGCAGGCGTAGCGTGGAGGACTTGGCGTTCTCTGGTGGAGCAGGCGTAGCGTGGAGGGGTAGACGTTCTGTGGTGGAGCAGACATAGCGTGGAGGGGTAGGCGTAGCGTGGAGGGCTAGGTGTAGCGTGGAGGGGCAGGCGTTGTTCTGTGGTGTTCTGCGTAGGTTGTGTACTACCCCCACCATGTCCCAGAAGTCATACTCACTTGGAGGTATATAATTATATGGCCTACGATATGGATTCTGCTAGTGGGGACGAGTGGGGGACTTTATGTTTGTGCACCTCTTCCTCATAAAGGGACTCTGAGGAACCCCTGAGAAGGCGCTTTCGTAGTAGTGCTGAAGTGCCTATTGTAGGGGATCAACTCAAATGGCAACTTCATTAACAGTCCAGGTAGCTGTTTTATTTCTTTCCAAAACAGTTTAATGAAACAGAATCGCTTGCTTTAGCATATAACAGAAAATACAGTCCATATACACAGGCTTGACTCACAGTCCTTTGTAGGTTGTGTCTCCATCCAGCAGCATAACCAAACAATGTCACTATTGCTGATCCTTGGCTGTGTAACACCTCCAGCTCTGCATGCAGTATAGCAGAGACTTCCAGACTGCAAAAACACATTCCCCAGCTCACCTGAGCTTCCTGGCTTTATCTCTCAGCCAAAACCTGGCCTGGATATGTGGGAGTAGTCACCCACCCTGCTCCTGACTACTCCAATGAAAGCCGGCCCGGATCAACTGCATTAAGCAGTTTTGCTACATTAAATATTGTCAGAAACCTAAGGTTCCTGACCAAACATTAACCGGCTCACTTCACTGAGGCCAGGCACCTCGGTGACACATATCTGCCATCAATAATGGCCCCTTGTACCTTCTCACACTAGGTACAAGGACAAGAGAGAGGTTGCATCATGTTTCTTGGGGTGCTTGTCTCCCGTGGCAGGAGCTGGGCACAAGATGACATAATTGATATTTTGTACTATACACCATCCATTATGCATCATCCTTGGGGTTCACCTGTGGGGTTAAAATGCTTACTACACCCCTAGATTAATTCATAGAGGGATGTAGTTTTCAAATAGGGTCAGTTATCAGGGGTTCCCACTGTACTGATCCCTGAGGGCATCTACAAATGTTTTATGGTGCCAAAAAAAATGTAAATGTCGGTACTCCAAATGCCATTCTCTTCCGAGCCCTGCTGTGTCTCCATTTTGTAGATTATTGACACGTACCAGGAGAAGCTGCTTGATGATTTTTGGGGTGTTGGCCTCCAGTTGCATGAATTGGGTAAAATACTTTTGACACTACAATTACAAATTTAGAGAAATTGCAAAGCAAATTTTATTCGACACCATTCAATTTGTGTTACATTTGAGCCAGGATCTTATGGGTAAAAATTATCATACAACCCTAAATAAATTCTTTGAGGGTTGCTCTTTCCTAAAATGGGGTCACTACATGGGGGTTTCTATTGTACTGGTACCTCAGGGGCACCCCAACACCAGTCTAGTGAAACGGGTGCTCCAAAAGCTAGATTTGCTTGTCCCTTCTCCGGCCTGCTGTGTCCCCAGCCTGTAGACTATTGCTATACATGGGGCATTGCCATACCTGAAGTAACCCACTGAATGATTTTTGGAGTGGTTATCCACAGTGGCATGAGTTGGTCTGAATACATTTCTTTCTACTTTGCCATATTTGAGAAAACAATGCAATTTTACACTGCCCCCATCATTTTGTATTACATTTGACCCAGCATCTCAAGGGTGCTCCAAAAGTGTGCCCAGCCTGTGCTTTTTTGGCACATGTGTGGTATTGCCGTACTCGGGACGACACGCAGAATGTTTTTTGGTGTGTTTGTCTAAAGTGGCATGGGTGGGATACAATATTGCCTAATATATATTAGGCAGTAAAATTACATTTTTGAGATAAAAAAGCATTTTTTACTCTGCACCATTTACTTTGCATTAGATTTTGGCCAGCATGTTGGGGGTTAAAATGCTCACCCCCAAACCCCAGATAAATTCTTTGAGGGGAATATAGTTTCCTAAATAGTGGCATCTTTGGGAGTTTTCTATTATACTGGTACTTCAGGGGCTCTTCAAGTACACTGTGGCACCACAAAACATTTGCAGTCAAATTGGCCTTCCAAAAACCCAATGGTACAAATTCTGTTCTGGACATCGCTGTACGACTAAACAGCAGTTGACATCCACATGTCTGGTATTCGGAAGAAGCAGGGCAAAAATTTTGGGATGTATATTTATCTCAAATTCCATTTGAATGTGTCCATTTTTGGGGCTAAATGAAAATAATCTTATTCAAAAATTGAAATTTCAAAATTTTCAATCCATTTTGTTTGCTTCCAGAGAAAGATTTAAAGGGTTACCAGACTTCTCAAATGCTGATTTGAATAGTTTGAGATGTTAGGTTCATAAAATGTTACTTGTGGGGGTATATAGTACACAAGCCTTTATAGGGCACTTCCAAACAGAATTGGTCACTAAAAATTTAGCATTTTTCAAATCTCTTGAAAATCTGAGAAGTTGCTACTAAAACTTGAAACCTTCTCAGAACCATAAAAAAGATGGAAATGTAAAACAAATTATGGAAATAAAAATAAGACCAATAGCAAAAGGTTTCTACAAAAAAAAAATTTGTGGTATGACTTTTTGTCTAAAAAGTATAACATTTGAAATTTCAAAATTGTCATTTTATTCACATTTTTCCTAAATTATTGAATTTTTACCCCCCAAAAAAGAAACTGATCACCGAAATGATAATACTAACATAAAGTACAATATCTCACGAGAAAACATTCTCAAAATCACAAGGATATCTTAAAGTGTTGAAAAGTTAGTACCACAGGCAGAGAAACTGGTCAAATTTTAAGAAAAAGGTCTGAGCATTAACTTAAAAACAGGCTGCGTCATTAAGGAGTTAAAAGGTGAAGTAGTTAGTATTTTATGTATAACATTTCTGCAGAAGAAATTATTGAAATTCAAAAAGAAATAATTTGATTTGTTGCAGGAGGAGTACACAACAGAAGGGCTTGCATGGTCTTTTATCAGTTACCAGGACAATGAGCGTTGTGTGGAGCTCATTGAAGGGAGTCCAGTTAGTGTTTTTTCATTGCTGAATGAGGTATGTAATTGTAAATCAAAGGCAAAAAAAGAATTGGAATAGCAATTAAACTTTTTACCCCAAATTAAAACATGCAAACATGACACAGAGGAAGACGACATATACTGTATATATACTCGAGTATGAGCCGACCCGAGTATAAGCCGAGGCCCCTAATTTTACCACCAAAAACTGGGAAAACCTATTGACTCGAGTATAAGCTGAGGGTGGGAAATGCATTGGTCACAGCCTCCCAGTATATAGCCAGCAAGCCCCCAGTACTATACAGCCAACTGCCTTTAGTATACAGGCAGTCCCCGGGTTACATACAAGATGGGGTCCGGAGGTTTGTTCTTAAGTTGAATTTGTATACAAGTCAAAACTGTATATTTTTTTAATTGAAGTTGTAGACATTTTTTTTTCTTTTGTCCCAGTGACAATTGGGGTTTCAAAATTTTTGCTGTAATTGGACCAAGGATTATCAATAAAGCTTCATTACAGACACCTTACAGCTGATCATTGCAGTCTGGGACTATAGTAAAGCATCCAGAGAGCTTCACCAGAGGTCACAGTGGGCAGAGGGGTCCGTCTGTAACTATGGGTTGTCTGTAAGTCGGGTGTCCTTAAGTAGGGGACCACCTGTATAGCCAGCCAGCCCCCTGTAGTTTACAGCCAGCCTGCCCCCAGTGGTATGCAGCCACCCCCTGTAGTATACACCTAGCCAGCCCCCTTTATTAGCCATCCAGTCCCCTTTTGTAGCCAGCCAGCCCCCTTTAGTATACAGCCAGCCCCCGGTTTGCCCACCTTTGGGTGGTCACGATGCTCGGCACGGCTCTCCTTCTGTCTACTCCGCCATGTTCCAGTCCCCAGGGCTCCTCTTCTGTATGCCGTAACCATGGGCCCTCGCACTCTATGATGCGACCTCTGATGACGTCATAGCATGCGCCGGCCAGCAGAGCGCATGGCCATGTCTCTGCTGGCTGTTACAGGAGACAGAAGAGGAGCTGCATGGACCGGAGCATCGCGGAAAAGACTGAAGGGAAGCCGCCCCGATCATCCGAGCAGAGGCGAGGTTATTCAGCACATTTTTGGCTGAAAATCGGCTTATACACGAGTATATACGGTAACTTTATATTCTTGCAAACAAATATTTTAAAACTATGATTTGTAAAGGCAACATAGGTTCTTTAAAAACCCACATTGTAATGTATGAGTAGTAAAATACACATATATACGTATACAGTGCCTACAAGTAGTATTCAACCCCCTGCAGATTTCGCAGGTTTGATAAGAAGCAAATAAGTTAGAGCCTTCAAACTTCAAAAAGAGCAGGATTTATTAACAAATGCATAAATCTTACAAACCAAAAAGTTATGTTGCTCAGTTAAATTTTTATAAATTTTAAACATAAAAGTATGGGTAAATTATTATTCAACCCCTCAAACCACCAGAATTCTGTTTGGTTCCCCTAAACTATTAAGAAGTAGTTCAGGCACAAAAAACAATGCGCTTCACATGTTTGGATTAATTATCTGTTTTTCCTGCCTTTTCTGACTATTTAAGACCCTTCCCAAACTTGTGAACAGCACTCATACATGGTCAACATGGGAAAGACAAAGGAGCATTAGAGACAAGATCGTGGAGGGTCACAAGGCTGGCAAGGGGTACAAAACCTTTTCCAAGGAGTTGGACCTACCTGTCTCCGCTGTTGGGAGCATCATCCGGAAGTGGAAGGCTTATGGAACTACTGTTAGCCTTCCACAGCCTGGACAGCCTTTGAAAGTTTCCTCCCGTGCCGAGGCCAGGCTTGTCCGAAGAGTCAAGGCTAACCCAAGGACAAGGAGCTCCGAGAAGATCTCATGGCAGTGGGGACATTGGTTTCAGTCAATACCATAAGTAACGTACTCCACCACAATGGTCTCCTCTCCAGATAAGCACGTAATGTACCTTTACTTTCAAAGTGTCATGTCAAGGCTCGTTTACAGTTTGCTCATGATCACTTGGAGGACTCTGAGACAGACTGGTTCAAGGTTCTCTGGTCTGATGAGACCAAGATCGAGATCTTTGGTGCCAACCACACACGTGACGTTTGGAGACTGGATGGCACTGCATACGACCCCAAGAATACCATCCCTACAGTCAAGCATGGTGGTGGCAGCATCATGCTGTTGTGCTGCTTCTCAGCCAAGGGGCCTAGCCATCTGGTCCGCATCCATGAAAATATGGATAGCACGGCCTACTTGGAGATTTTGGCCAAGAACCTCCGCTCCTCCATCAAGGATCTTAAGATGCGTCGTCATTTCATCTTCCAACAAGACAATAACCCAAAGCACACAGCCAAGAAAACCTAGGCCTGGTTCAAGAGGGAAAAAATCAAGGTGTTGCAGTGGCCTAGTCAGTCTTCTGACCTTAACCCAATTGAAAACTTGTGGAAGGAGCTCAAGAGTAAAGTCCACATGAGACACCCAAAGAACCTAGATAACTTGGAGAAGATCTGCATGGAGGAGTGGGCCAAGATAACTCCAGAGACCTGTGCCGGCCTGATCAGGTCTTATAAAAGACAATTATTAGCTGTAATTGCAAACAAGGGTTATTCTACAAAATATTAAACCTAGGGGTTGAATAATAATTGACCCACACTTTTATGTTTAAAATTTATTAAAATTTAACTAAGCAACATAACTTTTTGGTTTGTAAGATTTATGCATCTGTTAATAAATCCTGTTCTTGTTTGAAAGCTCTAACTTATTTGCTTCTTATCAAACCTGCTAAATCTGTAGCGGGTTGAATACTACATGTAGGCACTGTATGATAGGATCGTACAGACACCCTAGAGTTAAAGTACCCTAGGGATCGCTTTGCGGCGGGCTCAGGTGAAGACCAGGTGCCACTTAGATTCCGGAGCCAGGTGTCGGCTAGTACCACCTACCGCGGTGATCCAGAGTATCCATTCATCCCGGACAGTAAGATCCAGCCATGGATCCCTCTGAGGTTCTGCTTCCCGGTTGGCCCGATCTTGCCTCCATCGTGGTCCAGCAATCCCGGCAGATTACCGCACAGCTTGAACAGCTGGGACAAGTCACTGCCATGCTGCAACAGCTGCTAGCCATCCAACATCAGCAACAGGTTCCTGAGACTGCTCCTGCGACTACTGCCTCCCCAATTTGTCTTCCTGCTGCTGAACCTAGGCTATGGCTGTCTATGCCTGGCAAGTTTGATTGAGATCCCAGGCTGTGCAGGCCTCCTCAGCTTAGACTGCATTGTTGAACCTGCGCCAAGGCAATTCATCCGTAGGAGAGTATGCAGTTCAGTTCCGCACCCTGGCCTCTGAAATTGCCTGGAGTTAAAGTTAAAGACGCTCTGGAGGCTCGGGACCTGCCATCAACTCTGAGTGGTCTTATCACACTGGCCATTCGGATTGACGTTTGGTTTAAAGAGAGCGCCGAGAAACTACTATTCGAGCACCCTCAAGCCCTTTCCTCGCCTGGCACCTACCTTCCAAAAGCCGCTCCAGCCCCCGCCTGTATCATCTGCTGAGGAACCTATTCAGAATATGACTCTCCCTACAAGAACGTTCCAGACAACGTCAGGAGAACCTCTGCCTGTATTGTGCCTGTATTATAGTACCCACTTCATCGGTACTTCTTCTTTCCGTTCCCATCGTCCAGGAAACACCAGCACCTAGGGTTCTTTGGAGAAGCGTCCCTAGGTGTTAGCAAAGCTTCTCCACACCTGACTCTTCCCGTGCTCCTCAGCATTGGCACTGGTACCCAAATCCAGGTTTCTGCTTTCCTGAATTCGGCTCTACAGTGAACTTTGTGGATGCTGACTGGTCTCCCTGCATCACTCCCCAGTGGTTCGTCTCGAGAAACCATTGTCGATTGCCTCTGTCAGTGGCCAGATTCTCTCCGTGCCCATCTGCTTTTGCAAGGAACCCCTGCTCCTGCAAGTTGGTGCCTTACATAAAGAGAGACTTTCTTTTTTTGTGCTACCCCAAAGCACTACCGCTTTCCTGCTGGGTCTCCCCTGGTTGCAGCATCATGCCCATGTTCTGGACTGGTCTTCTGGGGTGATTCTCCGTTGGGCCCAGGTTGTTCCTCAAACTGTATCGAGGTCCTTCATCCGCTACCTGTCAGGACTTCTACCTTGTCTCCCAAGCCTCTGTAGGGGCTGCCCGCTCCATACCAGGACTTCGCAAATGTGTTCTACAAGAATCAAGCTGAGACTCTACCCCCATATCATCCCTATGATTGCCCCATTGAGCTGCTGCCCGGCTCTTCTCCTCTATGGGGTCGGGTGTACCCGCTTTCGTACCCGAGACTGCCGCCATGTCCGAGTATGTCAAGGAGAACCTGCAAAGAGGCTTCATACGCAAATCCTCCTCTTCAGTTGGCGCAGGTTTCTTTTTTGTCACCAAAAATGATGGCTCTCTCCGCCCCTGTATAGACTATTGCGGTCTTAACAAGGGTACTGTTAAGAATCGCTATCCTCTGCCGCTGATCACGGAGTTGTTTGACCGTCTACGAGGGTGCTAGAGTCTTTTCCAAATTGGATCTTCGTGGGGCCTACAATCTCATCCGCATCAGGAAGGGTGATGAGTAGAAGACTGCCTTTAACAACAGTGATCGGCATTTTGAATATTTAGTTATGCCCTTTGGACTTTTTAATGCGCCAGCCGTTTTCCTGGAATTTGTTAACAACATCTTCAGGGACTTATTGTACAGTTGTGTTGTGGTTTACTTGGATGACATCCTTGTGTATTCTGCAGATCTTGAGTCCCACCAGTCCCACGTACGGCAAGTGCTCAGCCGCCTCAGGGTTAACTATCTCTATGCGAAACTGGAGAAGTGCCAGTTTCATCAGAAGATCCTTCCATTCCTCGGCTACATAACTTCCGATAAAGGCTTGTAGATGGATCCTGCCAAGTTATCTGCGGTTCTTCAGTGGCAACGCCCAGTACGACTGCGTGCTATTCAAAGATTTCTGGGCTTTGCAAATTATTACAGACAATTTATCCCACATTTCTTGTTTCTGGTAGCTCCGATGGTGGCGCTAACCAGGAAAGATGCAAATTCCCGTGTCTGATCTCCAGCCGCAGAGGAGGCCTTCACGAAATTAGAGACAGCTTTTTCTTCTGCATCAGTTCTTACCCAACCTGATACCGAAAAGCCATTTCTGTTAAAAGAGGGGGCGGTCCTTACCCAGATGGGGCCTAAGGGTTGGACTCTCACCTGCAGCTTCTTCTCCAAAACCTTCTCCTCCGCTGAGAGGAATTATTGCAATTGGAGATCATGAGCTTCTGGCTATCAAGCTTGCCTTGGAGGATTGGCGGCACCTGCCCGATTTCCAGGCCGCATTTACACGGACCACAAGAACCTTAAGTATCTACAGACGGCTCAGCAATTTAACCCATGTCAAGCTCGGTGGTTCTTTTCTCGCTTTGACTTTTAAATCCATTTTTAGATCCGAAAAAACATCAAGGCTGCTGCCTTGTCCCATGCTTCCAATGTTATGGGGGAGGACTCTGCTCCCAGACAAATCGTTCCTCCAGAGAGGCTTGTGCTGGAAGCGCCGGTGGACCTGCGGCAACTACCTCCCGGCATGACTGTGCGACAGGCCTTCGAAAGAGGATCCTGACCTGGGGACATTCTTCTCGTGTGGCTGGGCACCCTGGGGGGCAGCGCTCTGTGGCCCTCATTTCCCAATTCTATTGGTGGCCTGACTTGGTCAAGGACATTTGGGATTTTGTGGGTTACTGTGCCTCTTGCTTGCAATAAGCCCTGACGACAAAACCTGCCTGTTTTCTCTCTTTGTCTCATGTGACTATGGACTTTATTACAGACCTGTCGCCATAATCTGCTAATACCGCCATCTGGGTAGTGACTGACCTCTTTTCTAAGATGTCCCATTTTGTTCCTCTACCAGGTTTACCTTCGTCTTACCTACACTCAGAAGACATTTCTATGAAAGTAATGAAACTGATACTCCTGTGTCCAATTCCTCTTCGGACGTTCTTAACAATAAGGGACTATCTACTTTTCCTTTAGATCAATCATTTCAAGATCATCGTACTCTGTTACAATTAATTAACCTGCAAGAGGACACATATGATTCCAACTATTCCCATATCAAGGCTTCTGAGTTCATACAATCCTCCAATCCTTACTTTTACCCTGTCAATGCCCGTGTACCTGCCATGGACTCATTTCAAACCTTGGTTGAACGGGACCTTGCTTTACTATGCAACAACATCCCTCGCACTGTGCACAAGAACTTAACCAAAGATGAATTTCAGTCCATCAAGGACCTTAAAAATAACCCCAATATTATCATCCGTGCTTCGGACAAGGGGGGCTCAATCGTTGTACTGGATAGAACTCTGTACTCCCGAGAAGCCTTGTCTCTCTTTTACATGACGTTAATGTATATTGTAAAGTTTCGTACAATCCTACATCTATGGTTAAGGATACCTTGCAAAAAGTAATTCCATACCAATCTATACAGAAAACCTACCTGGAAATACCGTACTGTATGCCACCTCCTGCCATCCCCCTCATATTATACATGACTTAGCCAAGGGTGAATACATCCGGGCTAAACGAATTTGTTCTAATAATTCTTTTTATGAGGAAATGGCCAAACAAACTACTTCCAGACTCAGAGCTAGAGGTTACCAAACCAAATCTCCTTCTCATATCTCCTCAGCTTTACATAAAAAAACCAGACAGGAGGTGTTGCATTCTAAAAGTGGTAAACATAAAAATAATACCACCACCTCCTACCCCATCACTTTCAGTACCACATACAACCCTCAATATAATGATGTTATTCACATCATAAAAAAACACCTACCTATCTTGTACCATGAGGTGTTAGAAAAAGGAGTATGTTGTTTCAAGAAATGCCCCATCCTTGGGTAAAATAGTGGCTCCCAATATGTTCACCTCCTGTCATACCAAATCTACGTGGCTTCAATATAAAGGCAGTACTACATGTGGACACACTCGTTGTAATATGTGTAAATATATCACTAAAACCTCAGTTTTTTCTTCTTATGTTACCAAAAAATCCTTCTCCATATATACTCACCTTAATTGCACCAGTGATCATGTCGTATATCTAGCGTCCTGCTCATCATGCAGCGTGCAGTATGTAGGCTGCACTATTAGACCGCTCAAAAAACGCATTGCTGAACATATTAGTGGTGCCACCAAACACCAACTTACCTTGTCCTCAGGTCTGTCGGGGCTTTCAAAACATTTCTTAGAGATACACTATGGCGATGTTTCCACACTATCTGTTTACCCGTTTACCACGCCCCCGTAGAGGAGGAGATTGGACCAGACAGCTGCGATCCCGTGAAGCCTTCTGGATCCTCTCCCTCCAAACAAGGTTCCCACAGGGTTTAAATTACAAAAATGATCTCATGTATCTTTATTAATGTATCATACCTGTGTGTTCCTTACCATTGTCTTCTTGTTTTGTAATTTTTATACCATGTTTTGTGTTTTTCCCATTTTCTAATATGCTCCACCCAGTTGTATCATGTGACCCTCCACTTATGCTTAAATAGTCCTTGCATATTCCATGTATCAGGCTATGATTAAGGGCTTTTTTTCGCCCGAAATGCTGAGCCGTCTGTAGATACTTAAGGTTCTTGTGGTCCGTGTATCTTTTCCATGGACGTCCTATGTTGTTTTTATCATGCTATTTTTCTAAATAAAGTGGACTTTTATTCTTATTTTTGCTTTTCGTTGGAAGCTGGACTACACCTTTTTCTTTTGCTGTTACTTACTGGTTCCCCAACCTAGGTGTCCGTGCAGCCACGAATCACCACTTGCATTGAACTCATAGGTGAGCTGAAAAACTTCCTTTTTTCTTTACCTTCATCTTGCCAGTCTCTTCTTACTGCACATCTTCCGGCTTCATGGCCTTCCCCAGCACATTGTTTCGGATCAAGGAGTTCAGTTTGTGTCCAAGTTCTGGAGATCTCTGTGCTTCCAGCTGCAATTGGATTTTTCTTCTGCCTATAACCCTCAGTCTAATGGCCAAGTGGAGAGGGTGAATCAAAGGTTGGGTTTCTACCTCCGCCATTTTGTGTCCGCCAGTCAGGACAACTGGGCTTCTCTTCTACCATGGACAGAGTTTTCTTACAATTCCCTGGACTCCACTTCTGCAGGTTCTGCTACCTATTTATTAATTAAGGACTGCATCTACGGCCTCCTCAGACCAAGCGTCAAGCAGCTCCTGGTGACAGGTTCTGGCTATCCTCCAAGTACGTCAGGCTGAAGATCCCTGGCTACAAATTCGGACCCTGATTCTTGGGTCCATTTGAAGTCCTCAGTCGCATCAACCCGGTGGCCTACAAATTGCGGTTGCCTCCTAGCATGCACATACCCAACTTCATCTTCATCCGCTTCGCCTGGCAAGTTCTTCCTCCTCCGGCGCCACAGGCGGATTCTACCAATGTCTTCCAGGTTAAGGAGATCCTGGATATGAAGACGGTAAGAGTTAGATTGCTCTTTTTTGTAGACTGGAAAGGAATTGGTCCTGAGGAGAGATTCTGGGAGCCAGAGGATAACCTCCTGGACAACAGCCTGCTTCAGCGATTTTTCAGTAAGAGGAGAAGGCCAAAGGGGGGGTACTGTCATGGGTGCTCCTACGATCCCTGTCTTGGATCGCGGGCGCACCCGTGACCCTCCAAGTGCCCCCGTAGCTGCCGCTCCTCCGGACTCACCTCTCCCTGCTCCTGCTCCCCAGCAGACTGACGTGTGTGTGCGTCCCCGCCTCCTAGGCCGCTCAGGCACCGGCTGTATCAAATTTAAAGGGCCAGCGAACCGCTGATTGGTGCTGAACACCTCCACCTTTATTAATCAGCACCTCCCTTCCTTCCGGATCTTTCTGCCTATGCCTTAGAGAAAGCTTCCCAGTGATATTCCTGCGTTCCTGTTTGTTCCAGAATTCCTGTGTACCTATGTGTTCCTGCTCCTGCGTTCCTGTGTCCCGTGTTCTTGCTTCTCTGAATGAGCAGCTAACCCATAAGAAGTAAATTTGCTGAACTTGCCAGGACCAGCTGCTTAACTTGTATGCATATGAACACAAATCAAAGCTAAATGCTCCTATGGGAGATGAAAACTCTTAATGAAACACTCTTTTGTAGGCTACCTGCACACAAATGTTTGGTTCTCTCAGGCTGCAAACAACAAATCTGTGGTCCCTTTTCACAGTCCATATGATATGCATGTAATCCAGCCGTATGTCCTCCATTTTGCAGATGGAAGGCTTGCCAATGATGTCATAAGCTTGCTCCAGCATCTTTAAGGATTACATGATTGTGTTACCTATAAAGTGATTTGCAAATATGGAGTACCTTAGATTTCTAAGGGAAGGCACAAGCAGCAAACACGAGCACCTGCACTGAATTTCCTAATGCCTCGAAATTGATCTTTGAAAAGCAGAGTAAAAATAATAAATGAGATATTTGGTGCACATGGACCAGTTTGGATTTATGCCATGAACATTAATAGCAAGGAATATAAGTAGATTGTATTTGAATATGCAGTTTGTGCCGTCCAGTCCTGGGGAAAGAAGTATCCTTGCACTTGGTACTTTAAACTGAAGCTTTATATGGCTAAAAGTGAAACCCAAGAAAATGGATTTTGGTAATATTTTTTGTCCTACGTACAGTTGCTATATAAAAAACTTAAAGGGCACCTACCACCACGAATCTACCTATAAAGGTAGATCGGGTGGTAGGTGGATGTATGGGACGTGAGGATAGCCCTTTTTAGAGCTAATCCTCACGTCCCCGCTAGCCTAGCATAAAGTTTATTGCCCTAATATGTTAATTTAATTAAGCGGCTACCGGGGCGTGGAGTAGCCGGACACGAGGCTACACGGCGCGGCTACTCCACGCCCCAGTAGCTGCTTTCCCCCGCCTACCCTGTGATCTTCGGCGCGCAGCTCCTGGCAGCTGCGCGCCCTCGTCCGAGAAGCCGGAGTTCTGCGCATGCGCAGTAACTCCGGCCAAGATGCGCGATCTCGGGAACGAGGCCGGAGTTACTGCGCATGCGCAGAACTCCGGCTTCTCGGACGAGGGCGCGCAGCTGCCAGGAGCTGCGCGCCGAAGATCACTGGGTAGGCGGGGGAAAGCAGCTACTGGGGCGTGGAGTAGCCGCGCCGTGTAGCCTCGTGTCCGGCTACTCCACGCCCCGGTAGCCGCTTAATTAAATTAACATATTAGGGCAATAAACTTTATGCTAGGCTAGCGGGGACGTGAGGATTAGCTCTAAAAAGGGCTATCCTCAAGTCCCATACATCCACCTACCACCCGATCTACCTTTATAGGTAGATTCGTGGTGGTAGGTTCCCTTTAAAGGGAGAAATATTGGATCAATTTGTATTAAGTATGGGCACTAGACAGGGGTGTCACCACTAATTTTTGTTTTAACAATGGTACCTATGGCGCATAAGATCCACCGGGACTAAAAAATTTATTTTTTACAAGGAGATGGAATAGTAGAAAAAATATAATTAAATGCTGATGATGTCCTGTTGTGTATATATATATATATGTTTTTGCAAATTTTATGGTATTTGGGCTAGCATCCGGCCTTAATATAAATTAGCAAAAGTTACTATGACCCCTGGACGTACTGTATGTAAAAGAGTTAGGTGTTAAAGGAAACCTACCACTTGAAGTGGCAGGTTTCAGATGGAAATACCGAGCACCAGCTCAGGGTGAGCTGGTGCCGGAGCTTATTTTTGTTAGTGTTTTAAACCGCTGTATTGCGGTTTAAAACACTTTTTCAACTTTATAGCCGGCGCAGGGAGGTACGCACTCGGCGCTTACCATGCGCGCGACCGTGCGCGCGGCTACATAGGAAGTGAAGGAGAGCCGCGCGCATGGTAAGCGCCGAGCGCGTACCTCCCTGCACCGGCTATAAAGCGGTTTAAAACACTAACAAAAATAAGCTCCGGCACCAGCTCACCCTCAGCTGGTGCTCGGTATTTCCATCTGACACCTGCCACTTCAAGTGGTAGGTTTCCTTTAGGGTATTTGAAGGTAGGGGAATCATTCACCTATCTAGGAATTGCTCCCATTGTTTCAGATTTTGTAAAATTAAATGTCCTCCCAATTACTAAGATAATTAGACATAAGACAAGTGTATGGAAAAGGCTGCCATTGAATGTTGCTGGAAGAATTGCGCTACTTAAAATATGTATCCCCAAAATAATGTACGTCTTGGTGGTGCCCTATTTTATATACCACAAAATGTTTTCAAAATAATTGTTTGTTTAGAGATCTTGTTTGCAGAGGGAATCAACCTTGATTAAAATTTGAGAACTCAATACATGGAGGCTCTAGTTACCAGTATAAAAATATACTATCTTGCAGCACAGCTAAAACAGATATTAGATTGTGATAATTGGCATTTTGTGAGTAACATTAAAGGGGAGTTAAGATTGAAGATATAAGGTTATAATATAATTCTGCAAACAGGGCTTATAAAAGGGTATAGTTCTAGGCAAATGTTATGTCAAATTCAACTAATAGCACTCCATGGCGTAATAGAAAGTCATAAGTGCACTACTTCCTCCGGTCCTCTGGTTTCCTCCCACACTCCAAAAAATACTAGTTGGTTGATCAGCCCCAACTGTGAGCCCCATTAAGAACAGCGACCTATTTGGCAAGCTCTGTACAGCGCTGCATAATCTCTGTTCGCTATATAAATAAAATAATTATTATTACTAACATCCGATATCACCATGTTGGGTGACATGGTGATACTGCGATAAAACTCTGGCGATAGAAGCAAGAGACCATTCAGCTAACGTCACCTGGCTAATCGGATGGGTCCCATCGCAGCAATCGTAAAAAGGTAAAAATGTTATATTTTAGTGTATTACTACTCTCCAACGGCACCATTTTACTTTGGAGGGAGGAGCACATTGCTTCTGTCAAAAGTGTTTAAGTATTCTTCTACATGTGACTTTAACTTATTTAACACCTTGTTGGATGTCAACAGATTGGTCCAAAGCATTACGGTAAAAAAAAAAAAACCATTTTTCTAGCAGTGATGTTTCTTTTTTAGCCTTGGATGATGTGCACACTTATGCACTAAATAATACAAGTTCTCCCCCTTCCCTAGTGAATATATACATGACATAATGGGAGGAATTGTTTGTGTTTCCCTCACAGAATCCACATAGGAGTCTATAGTATGGATGGGTAGATACATAGACAACTTGGTGTGGATCTGGAGAGGTGCGGAAGTTGAATTCATTTAGTTTATGACTTATTTGTAGGAGAATCATATGAACTTGAAGTGTATGGAGGTAGAAGCATTTCTTTCTTCGATGTACAGCTGAATGGAAATGAAGACAACATAATCTCAGTGCCTTATAGGAAAGACACAGCAGGCAACTCAATACTTTTGGGTACTTCGTGCCAAATGAGGTCATAGAAAATGTATTGCTTGTGACCACAATTATACTGGCTGATCATTCTGTTAATATACCACATTACAATAATTTAGGATGAGGTCCTACATTAATTGTAATATTAGCGAAGCTATTTATATGGCGTAATTCGTGTTTGAGAAAATACTGCTGGACATACTGCTGGACCTTGGAATGTTAGAATCAGGTGACATATTTCAGACGTCACTCATGACGTTGTGAAGGTATCAGCAGTGGACATGTAATTTCAGGGAGACCCATGCAAAGAACAGTGGAGGATTTAGGTGGAGATGAATTGAAAGGATGGGTGGGGGTATGAAATGGAAGTCAATCAATAGCGAGACCTATTGGAGGTTCGTGCATTGGAGTTGTCAGCCTGAGGCTTGAAAATTAGGCAGGACTTTATTCTGACATACTAAATTTTGTACATCTTTGCTTATTTCAATGTATATGTGCAGTATGAGTTCGGTATCTAGTCACACTATACGTATAATATAATGTTAATTTTAAGACCAGAGTGGCTGCCGTATTCCGTGATGAGCTGTATCACTGGGTGCAGTGAGCTATATACGTCCTCTAAAAACAGCAGAAGGTCATCTGCATAGAGTGCAACCCGCTCTTCCGTATCACCACATTTAAATCCCACTATGTTTGGGGTCCCTCTGGTCTGGCAAGCTAACGGCTCTATGGCCAGTGCAAAGAGGAGGGGGGGGGGGGGGTAGTGGGCCCTGCCTCGTCCCCCTTTCCAATACAAAGCTATAGCCTTCCGTTTGCTCTGACACGCTCCCTAGGTTCTGCATATAGCAGCTTAGCGAGTGCAACAAATTTTGGCCCAAAGCCCATTCTTCCCAACACTGCCCATAAAAACTCCCACTCGACGCTGTCAAAAGCTTTGGCAGCGTCAAGAGTAATAACCGCCCTTGTGCCGGTATCCCGGGAGGAGACCTGCTTGATAGTGAATAGTTCACGTATATTGGTAGCAGTAGATCTATTGGGCATAAACCCGGACTGGTTCGGGTGCACCAGATTCTGTACCATCCCCGATAGGCGATTTGCCAAGACCTTAGCTAGTATTTTAATGTCTGTTGGTAGAAGCGAAATGGGCCTATAAGACTCAGGATACTTCGGGTCTTTGCCCGGTTTTGGCAACACTACCACTATGGCCTCCCGCATTGATGTAGGTAGCTTACCCTCCTCCGTTGGCTTTTCAAACACAGTCAGCAGATCTGGCAGCAGGAATTCCTGGTATTTCTTAAAAAATTCCCCTGGTAACCAATCCATCCCCGGAGCTTTATTATTTAGGAGGGCCTTTACTGCTTCTTCTAACTCTGATAGCGTGATTGGGGCCTCCAGGTTTTCCCAGGCCTGTTCCGTTAGGACTGGTAAATTAATGCTTGCCAGGAACTCCTTTATCCTATCAGGGAATCCCTCTAATTTCGTTTTGTACAACTGTCCATAGAATTCTCGCAGTATTTTAAGGATGCCCGCATCATCTGTTATCTCTTGTGGAGCATAAGCTTTGGATATGGGAACTACTCTTCTGATTTTTCACCACTGTGGCAAGTTAATGCCCAGAGGCCTCCCCTTCTGCAAAGTATTGTTGTTTCAAGAAGAACCTCTTATAGGATGCCTTGTCCAATTCATGATCCTTATATAAGGCTTGGGCTTCTTCCCAGTTATGTTTGGAGCTTTCATCTGGGCACTCTATGAACTCTCCCTCTGTATCAATTACGCGCTTTACCAGTTCCACCAGTAGTTCCCTGGACTTGGTTTTAGACCTGTAGATGCGGGCGAATAGTAAGCCCCTTGCTTCGCCTTTAATGGTGTTCCATAATGCAAGAAGTGGGACTGAACCTTCATTGTATTCTAATAATCTCTGTAGATCCACCTCCAACTCATTTCTAACCAAAATGGATTGACTTTCCACATTGGTTTCTCTCTACTACCTGTTCCAAAGTCTAGTTCCACTCTCAGTCCGATATACTGCGGGCCAGATATTCTACGTCCCTTACCTTGGTCATCATATGTTCGGATACTCATGCCAGATCAATTCTAGACCGGCTACGATAAGAGGCCAAATAACAGGAGTATGCTATCGCTGTAAGGTTGCGGTATCTCCAAATGTCTAGCAGCCCCATCTCCCCTAGCACCCTGGCCAGTGAAGTGTGAGATGTAGTTTCGGCAATGGTACCCTGATGAAATTTATCTAGGATCGGGTTCAGATAGTTATTGAAATCAGAATATTTTTCAGTGTGTATGGTGGTGGTATGTATAGAGCCACCTGTAGTATGGGGTATTCCTTGCAGAACAGACACACATACCTGCCCTCCGAGTCGATGACTTGTCTAGAGCACTGACAGGGTATGGACCTGTGGATCAGCACACTAACTCCCCTGGCATGTGGAGTGGAGTATGTAGAGTTGAATTGCTGCCCTACCCATGACCGGCCAAACTTTCCCACTGTGTCAGCTGTATAATGTGTCTCCAACAAGCATACAATTGCCGGTTGGTATTTTTTGAGTAGCTGTGACACAGCACAGCGCTTGTTGGCATCTCCCATCCCCCTCACATTCCATGCAATGACATTAAAGGTATCCGCCATACCATTCTGGGGTCATATATATTGACAGTTGCTTGTGTGATTCCGTAAGGTGTGATGCAGTCATGGGCCTTACAGTTAGCCAGAATTGTACCGGTACAACAATCCCCCTTACCCATTCCCAACAAAGACAAACATAGAAACAACATATACCACTCATACGACATCCTTTCCAACGTTGGACGCCGGGGTCCTGATCCTTGTAGTTGTGAAAGTTCCTGGTTGGTGAACAAGTAATAATCCGAGGTAAACCACTCCGGTGCGTATAACAATAGACGTGTAGTCCTAGCATCAAATCAACTCAACTCCAAGAATGTTAACTGTGGCAACTGAGCAGATTGCTCCCATCCCCCATATGAGAGGAGGATATTACACACACCAGATTTTCCCACGGTCAGTCCCTTTCTGGTCGCCGGATGCGGCCTTCATTGATATCAAGCCAGTTTGTTGCCTCTCTCGGCTGGTCGAAGAAGTGGGTTTCACCCAAAGCTACTACCCGCAACCTTGACGGATATAACATGGCATATGGTACCTTCGCGTCGGTAAAGAGGCCTCTCGGTTTCTGAATAGTAGAGGAAAAGTCCGGATAGAAGGAGACCCTGTGACCCTTGATTTTCATATCCGGTTTATTTCTCGCATGGCGGAGTATCAGGTCACGGTCCCTTTAGTGGAGACGCTTTATTAATATGGGTCTGGGGGCCGCTCATGCTAGCAAAGGTCGGGTCGGGACCCTGTGGGCTCTTTCAATGGCGAACATGAGCATCAGCTGGTCTCGCCCAAAGGGGGAGATTAGCCACTGTTCAAAGAAAACAACTGCGTCTCTCCCTTTTGCTTTCTCCGGAAAGCCCACTAGACGAGCGTTATTTCTTCTAAGCCTGTTCTCCAGGTCGTCCATTTTGTCAAATAGTGCACGAACATCCTGGTTACATCTTCTTATATCTCTTTGCACAGGAGGAACCGCATCCTCCACAGTGCTAATCCTTCCCCCCATCTCTTTCACTCTTTCATTGATCTTATACATATCATGCCTCATGAGTTCTTCCTATAAGGCCCCCCCATGTGCAAATCAAGGTTGGAATTACACAGAGCCACAACAGATAGAACATCTTGAAGTGTAGGCTCTGTCGCTGCCTTTTCCTGCTCCTCTGCTGCTGTTGCAGAAGGTGTGGGGGTGCAGCTGCCCTTATCACGAGCAGGCCCTTTATGTGGTGTACATAGCCCCTGGGCAGGCTCTGGGGTGGGTGTCACACTGGGGCCTGAAGATCTGACAGGGGCCGTTCTCTCACTTTGAGATGCATGGGGGGAGGCGTGGGCAAACTGACTGAGCCGCGCTGTGGCCGCCTCACTCCTCTGCTTCTGCTTACTTTGGGCGGCGGGCGCCATCTTGGCCGGGCACTCCGGCTGCTTCCCCTTCTCCCCTTTACCGTGAGTCGCGGCAGTCTGTGCCGGCATCTGGACGCTCCCGCCGGATACCGGGTGTAATGGGGCAGCGATGTGCGGCGTTTCGCTAACTGATGACGCCAGCACTCAGGATGATTTAAGGTATGGCACCGGAACTCCCTCAGCGTGCGTCCAGTCACATCCCTGGTCAGCCACGCCCCCCTTCAGGCTTGTATTTATCTTTTGAGATGCAGGTCTACACAGTAATTTTTCATCTTTATACAGATGTGGTGCCAATGTGTTTTTATTCCATTAGAGTATTTGATTATATTTATATAGTGTTGCACGATGGTATGGTTTTTAGCAATCAGATTGAGAAGACATAAAATATTCATGTAATGTGATAATAATTATCAATATACATATGTGTGCTGTGAATTGATGACATCGATGTTCTTTATGAATAACTATGCGGTTTTGTTCGCTTCTCAACGGTCATGAGGCCAAGTAAGATTTTCATTTATTAGAACAAACACAAAAGGAGAGGGATTATATTTAATTTAAGCGGATATAAGTTTATATTTTATATAACTGATTTCTTATTTATCTATATGGCTTGTCGGTTGATTTATCACCAGAAATAATGTTATCTTTTTTTATTGTGTGTATGTTCTTTATTGATGTAATCCGATCACATGATCATGAAGGAGGAGTTTTCCACCACACAACCATGTTGTTGTTGTTTTAGACTATGAATAAGTCTTGTTTGCTGAAACTTATAGGTTATATTGCTGTCTCTTACGCTCTCAATAAAGCAGAATCTTTAGCACCAACTATGGCTGTCAACTTGTGCTGGGATCATCTTTCTTATGTATATTGTGCCTTTTTGAACTTTGAGGTGGATCTGTGTGCACCTACAGTATTATAGAGTGGATTGCTACACCGGGTGAGCTGGACTTTTTGTTATGCCCATTGCTACTGTGTCACATTTCACTACTCTTACACTACTAATGCAACAATTATCCTATCTAGTCTTTCCTGATCCCCTCATGTGCCCTGACTATTCCCTGTGTGATCAGCTTGCATTATCACATTGTCATCCATTACTCCCATCATCTTCCTTTCATTTTTGATCCCAAACACACTTTTCAGTGCACTGTGCTAGCATTATTCTACTCTGGCTGCATATGAATCTCGAAAAATAAGTGCCTTGTGTCTTTGCGGAAGAAGTGCCTGGAGTCTTTGTGGTAGATGTGCTTGGGGCCCCTGCGAAAGAAGTGCCTGGGGCCCTTGCGGAAGAGGATCCTGGGGCCTTTGCGGAAGAAGTGCCTGGGGCCTTTGCGGAAGAAGTGCCTGGGGCCTTTGCAGTAGAATTGCCTGAGGCCTTTGCGGTAGAATTGCATGAGGCCTTTGCGTTAGAAGTGCCTGGGGCCTTTGCGGTAGAAGCGCCTGGGGCCTTTGCGGTAGAAGCGCCTGGGGCCTTTGCGGTAGAAGCGCCTGGGGCCTTTGCGGTAGAAGCGCCTGGGGCCTTTGCGGTAGAAGCGCCTGGGGCCTTTGCGGTAGAAGCGCCTGGGGCCTTTGCGGTAGAAGCGCCTAGGGTTTCTACTGACCCCATATGGGTATAATTATGCAATAATCAAATGTAATAGCAAAGTAGCATCTTACCAGCCAAGATTTCCTCACGAAATGAATCCAAACAGCAGTCAGGATCATCGGGAGCCCAAGGTGCACTTGATCCACTGCGTACCAGCAGGTGAGTATTGGACATAGAAGGAAGTTGTCCATGGCACGCCAGTAAGATTACAATCTCTTTATTTTCATCTTAATAATAAGCATTACATGGGTAGGAAATCCTATGTGTTTCAAGCGTTACTACTCTTAATCTTGGCATAACACACATTAACAAACCACAATATTTAAAACAAAAACCCACCAATGAGATGCCCTTGTCAGAATTAAATCACAAATACATCACATATCACATCCTGAAAGATCCATGGAACACATGAAATGCACAAATCTCATCCTATGAATACATCCTGCTGAAGCTGCGCTAGTATGGAAAAAAAAATAGTTGTTAGTAAAAATTTATTATATCTGATTTAGAGGAAATCTACCATTTGTTTTCATGCATTGTGAACCAAACATACCTTGTGAATGCTGTAGCTACACTGATGCATATTTTGTTAAACCATGATCCAAGCGGTTTGGCTGAAAACAATTGTAAAAATATGATAATGAGGCTCTGTCACTCCTGTGCTCTGGCGCTTCTCCTCTTACCCTAATTATGCACTGCTTCAGAGAACGCTGTATTCACTGTGTTTTCCTTGACAGACTGAAGTAATTAATTGCTGTATCATCCCCCAGCTTCTGTGTATGAGTCATTCAGCTCAGGTTGATTAGTTCTGTCTGGACAGTTCAGGAAGATCCATGAAATACAGCAGCCAGTATGCACCCAGCTTCCCCAAGGTCTTGAATTTTATAATGGTTTTTTGAGCAAAACCACTCAGTTCAGGGATTAACAAGATAAGTTGCTGCATCAGTGTAGCTGCAGCCTTCTCAAGGTATGTTTGGTACACAATGCATAAAAACAAATGATAGATTTCCATTAAGTTTCTGTTCAATATTAACCCCTTCCCGACATTGGACGTAATAGTACTGCATGTCGGGAGGTGAGTTCCCGCAATATGCAGTACTATTACGTCATGCATTCAAATGATCATTGTGTCTACAGACTGTCCCTGACAGCAGACCATCTCCGCTCACGGAAAGGGAAGGTCACTCCCCCCCCCCCCCCATGCATACGATCGCTGCAATCAGCTGGTCAATTCAGACCAGCCAATTGCAGCAATGCAGGGTTAAAAATAGTATTCGGCGCGTCGGCGCCTCAAATCAGGAGGTGATCGGTGCAGTCCAAATAAGCACCGATCACCTCCTTCTGTTTGATGTTGGAGGTGGCACTCTGCCAACCTCCTAAATGATCCGATCTGTCCGTCTGACAGATCGGATCAAAGCTGTCACTGCCGGGGTTCCACTTACCAGCTCCGCTGGTAGGCTGGGCTGCCGGGTGAAGGGAGGAAATGATGACACATGTCATCATTGAGGAGTGACAGCCTCCTCTGTCGCTCCTCCCTCCCTTTCCGCCCCCCTCCCACTCTGCCCGCCCCGATCCTATTCAGCAATGTAATGCAGGGACAGCGCACCGAGCGCTCAGTCCCTGCATAGTGTGCCCACAGTATAAATGGTGATCGGGGCTGTACTAGACAGCACCCGATCACCAGTACTTACATACATGCAGGGCCGGTTCTAGACAAAGTGGGGCCCTGGGCAAAACTAAAAGTGGGGCCCCAAAATAAAACTATTTTATGACAAGTCACAGTCAGCAAGAGGCTCCTTTAGTATGGTAAAACAAACTGTAATATGGGAGAATTTTATAGGAGATAGATAGATGATAGGGAGATTTATGGGCAGCATGGTGGCTCCGTGATTAGCACTACAGCCTTGCAGCGCTGGTCAACATCTGCAAAGATTTTGTATGTTCTCTCTGTGTCTGCGTGGGTTTCCTCCGGGTCTTCCGGTTTCCTCCCACACTCCAAAAAATTTGGGGAGAGGGACCGATATTTTCTGAAAGCAGACACTTGCCCCATTTTCAAAATTGCATCAAAGATTTTATAGACATAGGCGCCTTCATGCAATTTTGATTCAAATTGAAACATTTTATTAAAAATACTTAAAATTTGACTTTGATGGCAAAAAATTTGATCCAAACAGAAAATATTTACCTTCACATCTCCTAAATGTAATACATGGACATTTGTAGAGTTCACAAATGTGCCCTATTGATATGTTCACATGAATAAATCCACATAATATCACTAAAACTGTAATAACTAGATATCTGCTTTTCAGCTAGACATTTTTAGACAGTCACAACCTGCAAAATATATCAATAAAACAGAATAAAAAGTAAAGGCGCCATAAAACCTATAGAATTTTGAAAGCAGACAACTAGGCGATGCATTTGGCAATTAACATTTAAAATTTCCTCTAAAATATGTACAAATCCAGAATACTTACCTTATATACTCGAGTATAAGCCTAGTTTTTCAGCACAAAAATATGTGCTGAAAAACCCAAACTCGGCTTATACTCGAGTAAAAAATATATAGGTTTTACAAGGTTTTTGTGGTGAAATTAGGGGCCTCGGCTTATACTTGGGTCGGCTTATACTCGAGTATATACGGTATATAAAGAAAATCTACTTTCCTAAAAAAGTAAGATGTGAGGAGATCATACAGACCCCACATGTGTATATTCACCAAAACATGCAGCAAAGGAAACTGCAGAAAATTCACACAGATGTATCATTGTATGCTCCTTACACAATGGTAACTCAAATAAATAACTATATATCCATAAACCAGGCTAATGAGATAATAAAAGTCACATTTAGATGTGCGCCATTGTATTATCCGCACAATAACAGATCCCTCCGCGCTTCATAAGAATGAGAGTGAGAATGTCATAACATAGGTGTAAATAATGGAGGATGATGGGAAATAAAAACTTTATACCAGGACATGTGTGTGTTTTTGGTGTTACATATAACTTTATGGACATGTTCTGGTCGCGGTGTAGTCACCTTAGGCGAAGAGGATTGAATGTTCATCGTATCAGTCAATTTTCCCAACAAAAAATAACTATCACAAAATAAAAGGGAATAAGAGAGAATGGGCCACATTTATCACTTTTGTGCGCATAGGTGTAGTAGTTGTGCCTAAATTCTGGCGCACTGTTTTCCAGAATTATCACAAGCTACAACCATCTGTGATAAGGTAATTTCCTGCCTCTTATTAATCACTTTACTTTAACACAGTTTAGGCGCAGTTTAGGCGCAGTTTCGGCGTAATGTTAGATTCGGGCACTTACATGTGATCCTGCTACAAGCTCCTCTCTGCTTCTCCCACATCCCAGAATGAAGATAACCCTCACAGCAGCACCCAGGTGTGTGACACCCAGCACCCAGTGACCTCCTCAGCAGTGGCTTCTCCTGGAGGGGATCCCCCAGTGCTGGTCTCCTGCTGCACCCCTGTAATTCTGCACAGTATCCCCCTCAGACACACTGGTGATACTGTGCAGAATGACATGGGGGACACCTGTCAGTACTATGTGCAACATTCTGTAACGGTCTCTTCTCTCTTGCTTTGAGCTCAGGAGTCTGCAGAATGTTTTGTAAATAGAAGGTGATGAAGTGTAAATAGAGTCTGCAGCTCCTGTCTGCAGAGTATCTAATGACTGTATTATATGTACTAGTGTCTGCAGAGTATCTCATGTCTGTATGATCTGTTCTAGTGTCTGCAGAGTATCTCATGTCTGTATGATCTGTTCTAGTGTCTGCAGAGTATCTCATGTCTGTATGATCTGTTCTAGTGTCTGCAGAGTATCTCATGTCTGTATGATCTGTTCTAGTGTCTGCAGTGTCTGGATGAGCTTTTCTGCTAGAAATGAGCTGTTCTGCAAAGGGGCTCAGTGCTTTCTTCTCAGTTAACGCCAGCTCCGGGCTGGAGTGTTTTTGCGCCTGTTTTTGCGCCTAAATGAAAAGTCGCAAGTGATGAATATCATTAGGCGCATCAAAACATCTGGATTGCTAGGATAAATGAGGGAAAGCTGGTTATTTTTTGCTGCGCAGCTAGCATTTAGTCACATTTAGTCGCAAAAATGGCACAAAAAATGGTGCGCCTGAATGAAAAGGCGCAAAAACAACAGAAAAAAACGATTGATACATGTGGCCCAAAGTGTGTTCTTAGATTTGCATAGAGAAGGGTTAAAAACATGAATATTAGTTGATATTATCCCTTCTCAAAATGTAGTACTAGTAACATATAAAGTGAATATTTCCATTATCTGTGAGGCTCAGCAGCTCCTTTGTGCAGCTAATACTCCCTGCAGCCTGATGGCTAAGAATCTGGAGATGGGGGAGACACTTCAGGGGGCTGTATCTCTGGTTCTGTGACTCATAGAACCTTACTTCTTTTTTCCTATGAAAGAAGAGAGTCTCCTCTTTTATATGAATATAATTTGTGTTTCTAAAATGCAGAAAAACGGAGATATTAACTGTTAAACTTCCGTCGGAAGTTATATTTATATATAAAAATGGCACCTGATATTCTCACTTTAAACCTGAATATCTCTGGATCCATAGCACCTAGAAACACAATTCAAGATTCATTTGAAAGAAGAGATTCTCCCCTTTCTCCCTGGGGGCCCTGGGCAATTGCCACCTTTGCCTACCCATAGCGCCGGCCCTGCATACATGGAGACCGATCGGATCAATGGAGATCGGTCAAGATGGCTGCCAGCTATCTTTCCACGTGGTCCTCATCACCCACCCCCCCCCAACCTCCTCCACCCCTCCCCTTTCCTGATGACAAGGTGGCATTATGCCACTTCCCTAATTGATCTGATTGGTTGGTCTGTCCTGACCAACCAATCAGATCTGTGGAGGGAGGTTCAAACTACTACACACTGATCTGCACGTTTCATTCTAGTCCTGAACAGCGTGCAGATCAGTGTGTGATACCAGTCTGTGCTCCGTCTGGCTAGAAATTGCTGCAGTTGGCATCTTTGGTGGCATCTGTTGCGTTTGTGAGTGCGTTCAATAGCTATTGCTGAGCTGCTGTTTGTGATTTTTTTTGCATACAGCAGTCGCAGCGTCTTAATCCCTGTCCCAATCCCTGTTCCAGACCCTTCCCTCCCCTCTCTGTGTCCGTGCGGCGGCTTTGAGCCTCTGTGCTCTTTTTTTTGTCGCTTTTTTTTTTTTTTGGTCTTTTTACTGTCTGCTAACACCGTTGTGACAACTGAGCGCTGATCAGCGACATTTTGCTGATCAGTATCTGCTCATTTTTTTGTTGTATCTTTTTTGGTACTTTTTTTTTACTGCAGTAACTTTTTATACTGCAATTTTTTTGTAGGAGCTGCGACATCTGAGCGCTGATCAGTAATCTTTTGCTGATCAGGTCTGCGCTCATTTTTTGTCATAGTTCATTTTGCTATAATAGAATAAGAGTTACCTTTTTTTACTGCAGTAACTTTTTATACTGCAATTTTTTTGTAGGAGCTGCGACATCTGAGCGCTGATCAGTAACCTTTTGATGATCAGGTCTGCGCTCATTTTTTGTCATAGTTCATTTTGCTATAATAGAATAAGAGTTACTTTTTTTTTACTGCAGTAACTTTTTATACTGCAATTTTTTTGTAGGAGCTGCGACATCTGAGCGCTGATCAGTAACCATTTGCTGATCAGGTCTGCGCTCATTTTTTGTCATAGTTCATTTTGCTATAATAGAATAAGAGTTACTTTTTTTTTACTGCAGTAACTTTTTATACTGCAATTTTTTTGTAGGAGCTGCGACATCTGAAAGCTGATCAGTAACCTTTTGCTGATCAGGTCTGCGCTCATTTTTTGTCATAGTTCATTTCGCTATAATAGAATAAGAGTTACTTTTTTTTTACTGCAGTAACTTTTTATACTGCAATTTTTTTGTAGGAGCTGCGACATCTGAGCGCTGATCAGTAACCTTTTGCTGATCAGGTCTGTGCTCATTTTTTGTCATAGTACAGTTTTTTTTTTTTTTGGTATAATTTAAAAACTATAGTGTAATTCGCTCCCATACACGTGTTGAATCACAACATACACACTCCCTTGAATAAAGTTTATACACAACATATACACTACCCCTCCCAATAAAATATGGCCCATTCATCCCAAAGATCATATTCAGCAGAGGATGCATATGCCTTCCTTGCTTCCGACACTGACTCAAAAGGAGAGGATGCCACGTTTCTCTATTTCTCATCCTCCTCTTCCTCCTCATCCAGTGATGAGGGGCCCTCCAGAAGGCGCCCCAGGAGAACGGTTGAGGATGCCCCCCAGCCCCCAAGTGACCCTGAATGGATCCCACCCCCTGATAATTATGAGCCTCAAATTCCTGAATTTGTGGGAAGTTCAGGAATTAATTTTGAGACAGAAGGCCTCACAGAAATAGATTTTTTCAAAATCTTTTTCTCTGAGGATCTTGTGAATTTGATGGTGGTGCAAACAAATTTGTATGCCCAACAGTTTTTGGCACAAAACCCAAGATCATCATTTTCTAGGTGGACCCCTGTAGATGCGGTAGAAATTATGAAGTTTTGGGGTCTTGTGCTACATATGGGCATTGTAAAAAAACCTGAGATAAGGCAGTATTGGAGTTCTGATATTTTCTACAGTACTCCTATATACCGCACAGTAATGACTCGCCCGCGCTTTGAGGTCATTCTAAAATTTTTACACTACAGCGACAATTCGCAGTGCCCTCCTCAAAGCGACCCGTCATTTGACCGTCTTCACAAAATTAGGCCAGTTATTGATCACTTTAGCACCAAGTTTTTTGAGGCCTATACCCCTGAGAAATTCATTTGTGTAGACGAGTCACTTGTACATTTTAAAGGAAGACTAAGAATACGCCAGTACCTGCCCAGCAAGAGGGCAAGGTATGGAATTAAAATGTACAAGTTGTGCGAGAGTACCACAGGGTACACCCACAGATTTAGGGTTTATGAGGGAAAAGATAAACAAATTAGCCCCCCAGAATGCCCCCCTGTCCTAGGAGTCACTGGGAAGCTTGTCTGGGATCTGATACACCCGCTGCTAAATAAGGGTTACCACTTGTATGTGGATAACTTTTATACCAGCATTCCACTCTTCAAGTCCCTCATTTCCAGGGGTACTGTAGCATGCGGCACTGTACGCAAAAACCAGAGAGGCCTCCCTAGGACCTTGATAACTCAACCACTAAGAAAGGGAGACATCAAGGCTCTCTGTTGCGAGAACATGCTGTTGGTCAAATATAAGGACAAGAGGGATGTCCTTATTTTGACCACAATTCATAAAGACACCAGCACCCCCACTCATGTACGAGGTACCACCACCACTGCCCCAAAGCCAGACTGCATCCTGGCTTATAATAAGTACATGGGTGGGGTAGATCTTTCAGATCAGGTGCTGAAGCCATACACCGCCACCAGAAAAACAAAAATATGGTACAAAAAGCTGGCCGTGCACATTATACAGATGGCACTGTATAATTCCTATGTGCTATACCAATCTGCAGGTCATGCTGTATCATTTCTTAACTTTCAAGAGGTGGTGATCAAGGCCCTCTTATTTGGTCATCAAGAAGGACCCAGTACCTCTGTACCCCGCATTGTCCCAGGTCAACATTTCCCTGGCGAGGTACCCCAAACTGGAGGACGAGGAAGGACTCAAAAAAGATGCAGAGTCTGTTACAAAATGGGGAAAAGGAAGGACACAACTTATCAATGTGACACCTGTCCTGAAAAACCTGGCCTCTGCATGAAAGAATGCTTTAGAATCTATCATTCACCTGCATTTCAGTTATAATTTCTTTACCGTGGTTACCATCTCCTTATACCCATCTGCCCTGGTGCATATCACCATTCCTCCCTTCCAAGTCCTGCTGTGTATCCCCACAGATGTTTATATCCACATGTGGGGTATTACCGTGTTCAGGAGAAATTGTTGAACAATTTCTGTGGAGCAATTTTTCCTTTTACCCCTTGTGGATAACAGAAAAATGGGGAAAAAGTGAATTTTTGAGGAAAAAATATTCATTTTTTCAGGTTTCAGCCCGAATTTCTGTACACCTGTGGGGTCCAAATACTCATTTTACACCTTGACAAAATCTGTGAAGGGTGTAGTTTCCAAAATGGGGTCCTTTATGGGGGTTTTCACTGCTATGGTACTTCAGGGGTTCTCCAAATGTATCATGGCCACTGAAAACTTTTTCTGTCCAAATTAGCTTCAAAAAGCCAAACGGCGCTTCTTCCCTTCCACGTCCTGCTGTGTGTCCCCACAGAAGTTTATATCCACATGTGGGGTATTACCGCGTTCAGGAGAAATTGTTGAACAATTTTTGTGGAGCAATTTTTCCTTTTGCTCCTTGTGGATAACAGAAAAATGGGGAAAAAGTGAATTTTTGAGAAAAAATATTCATTTTTTCAGGTTTCAGCCCAAATTTCTGTACACCTGTGGGGTCCAAATACTCATTTTACACCTTGACAAAATCTGTGAAGGGTGTAGTTTCCAAAATGGGGTCCTTTATGGGGGTTTTCACTGTTCAGCTATCTCTGGAGCTCTTGAAATGTATCATGGTAACAGAAAGGTATTCCAGCTAAATTTACTCTGCAAAAACCCAGTGGTGCTCCTTCCTTTCTATACCCTGCTGTGTGCCGGTACAGCAGTTTGCCAACACTTGTGGGGTATTGCTAAACTCGGAATGAATTGCGTATCAAAATTTATGGAGCATTTTAGTATTTTATCCAATGAGAATGTGTAAATTTTTGGAAAAAATCATTAATTTTGCCAAAAAAATTCTAATTTCAAAATTTTACCTGATTTTGTTTCAACTCCTATGAAACAATTAAAGGGTTAAAAAATTTCATAAAAGTTGTTTTACATTCTTTAAGGGATACATTTTCTAAAATGGGGTCATTATAGTGATTTTTCTCTCATATAGGCCTCTCATGGGTTAACATGTACAGTCATATTTTGGTTACATAAAATATCACACTTGTCTTCAGGTCATCAAAGCAGAGCATCACAACAATGACATCAGTATGATTCAGGCAAGACTTGACATCTATGTTTATAATGACTGGTTTCCCCAGGACCTTTTTATACAATCTAAACCTCTCACTAACTCTTCATAGTATCATAGTATATAAGGCTGGAAGGAGACGCAAGTCCATCAAGTCCAACCTTTAAGAATTAGATAAATGTTTTATCCCCATAACCCATGATATTTTTTCTCTCCAGAAAGTCATCCAGGCCTCTCTTGAACATGTACATAGAGTCCGCCATAACAACCTCCTGCGGCAGAGAGTTCCACAGTCTCACTGCTCTTACAGTAAAGAACCTTTGTCTATGGTGATGGTAAAATCGCCTCTCCTCTAGGCGTAGAGGATGCCCCCTTGTCCTGGTCACAGGCCGAGGTATAAAAAGATCTTTGGAGAGATCCTTGTACTGTCCGTTCAGGTATTTGTACATTGTAATGAGGTCTCCCCTCAGTCGTCTTTTTTCTAAACTGAATAATCCCAAATTTTTTAATCTGTCAGTGTATTCTAGTTCCCCCATTCCCCTAATAATCCTGGTTGCTCTCCTCTGCACTCGTTCCAGCTCTACTATATCCTTTTTATACACTGGTGCCCAAAACTGTACACAATATTCCATGTGTGGTCTGACCAGGGATTTGTATAAGGGCAAAACTATGTCTTTATCATGAGAATCTATTCCTCTCTTGATACATCCCATTATTTTATTTGCTTTAGCAGCAGCCGCCTGGCTCTGGTCACTAAAATTAAGTTTACCATCCACCAATACCCCCAAGTCCTTTTCAGCTTCAGTTTTACTAAGTAATTGACCGTTTAGAACATAATTATACTTTTTGTTTCCATGGCCCAAGTGCATAACTTTACATTTATCTACATTAAACCTCATCAACCATTTCTCTGCCCATCCCTAAAGCTTCCACAAATCCCTCTGTAATGCTAAACTATCGACCTCAGTATTTATTACTTTACACAGCTTAGTATCATCTGCAAATATTGAAACTTGACTGTGTAAACCCACTACAAGGTCATTAATAAAAATATTAAAAAGAAGTGGCCCCAATACTGACCCCTGTGGCACTCCACTGGTAACATCAACCCAATCTGAGAATGTGCCATTAATGACCACCCTCTGTTTTCTATCACTAAGCCAATTACTTACCCAAATACACAGATTTTCTCCTATTCCCAGCAGTCTCATTTTATATACCAACCTTTTATGTGGCACGGTGTCAAATGCCTTTGAAAAGTCCAGATATACAACATCCACAGCGTCCCCCACAGCGTCCCCACAGCGTACCCTTATTAACAAAGGGTACTAAGAAGAAATAAGACAAATCACATAAACACACAAACAGTAAGACATAGTGAACATACACTCGGGATGAACGGAAGTGAATACCAAGTACAGGGACACTAGAGACAATAGGAAACGCAAAAGGGGAAGGTATACGAAAATGGCTAACATCCCACTGGCCATGCATAAAAAGGGTAGTGGCCCAAAGAGGTGGAAGCCCGGCCGATTAACCCTCTATTTAGATATCAAACTCTGGGGAGTTTCGAAAGTCTATCCAAGGTGACCGGACAAAGTGCCGGGGAGCAGGTATAAAAAGATCTTTGGAGAGATCCTTGTTCTGTCCGTTCAGGTATTTGTAATAAGGTAATAAGGTCTCCCCTCAGTCGTCTTTTTTCTAAATTGAATAATTCCAAATTTTGTAATCTGTCATTGTATTCCCCCCATACCCCGAATAATCTTGGTTGCTCTCCTCTGCATCCGTTCCAGTTCTACTTTGTCCTTTATACACACTCGTGCCCAAAACTGTACACAATATTCCATGTGTGGTCTGACCAGTGATTTGTATAAAGGCAAAACTATGTCTCTATCATGAGAATCAATCCCTCTCTTGATACATCCCATGATTGTATTTGCTTTAGCAGCAGCCACCTGGCTCTGGTTACTAAAATTAAGTTTAACATCCACCAATACCCCCCAAGTCCTTTTCAGCTCCAGTTTTACCAGGTAATTGACTGTAGAACGTAATTAAACTTTTTGTTTCCATGGCCCAAGTGCATTACTTTACATTTATCTACATTAAACCTCAACAACCATTTCTCTGCCCTCTGTATCCCTCTGTAATGCCAAACTATCGACCTCAGTATTTATTGCTTTACACAGCTCATTTGCAAATTTTGAAACTTGACTGTGTAAACCCACTACAAGGTCATTAATAAAAATATTAAAAAGAAGTAGCCCCAGTACTGACCCCTGGCACTCCACTGGTAACGTCAACCCAATCTGAGAATGTGCCATTAATGACGATGCTCTGTTTTCTATCACTTAACCAATTACTTACGCAAATACACAGATTTTCTCTTGGTCCCAGCAGTTTCATTTTATGTACCAACCTTTTATGCGACACGGTGTCAAATGTCTTTGTAAAGTCTAAATATACAACATCCACAGTGTCCCCCTGATCCAGTCTGGAATGAACTTCCTCGTAGAAACCAATCAGAAAAGTGTGACCGGACCGATCTCTCATAAACCCATGCTGGCACTGGGTTATAAGATTATGTATAGTGAGATACTCCAGGATAGCATCTCTAACAAACCGCTCAAATATTTTCCCCACCACAGAAGTTAGACTCACAGGTCCGTAGTTTCCAGGATCGCATTTTGATCCTTTTTTGTATATTGGTACCACATTTGCTATGCTCCAGTCCTGTGGAACATAACCAGTCCTCAGTGAATCTTCAAATATTAAAAATAACGGTCTGTCTGTCATGGTACATAGTTCATGCAGAACCTGGGTGTATGCCATCTGGCCTCGGTGATTTATCTATCTTGTGAGGCAGTTCCGTACCTCTTCCTGGGTTAAACTGTTGACAATCCAAAGAGAGTTTACATCATTTCTCATTGTGTCTTCCACCAGTGGATTTTCCTGGGTAAAGACAGTCGAGAAGGCGACATTCAGTAGATTGGCCCTTTCCTCATCTCCTTCCACTATGACCCCCATGTTATTCCTAAGAGGGCCCACAATCCTCTGCTTTTAGTTTCTTATCATTAATATACTTGAAAAATAATTTGGGATTATTTTTGCTCTCCCTGGCAATATTTCTCTCAGTCTCGGCCTTTATCTGTTTTTTTACAGAATTATTTTTCCTAATAGAGTTAGCCAGATATTCCATGACCAGAATGTAAAGTAATGGGGACAGGGGACAACCTTGTCTAGTCCCGTCCCGTTCCGTATATGGAAGGGTTCTGACAGTCCTTCATTTACCCTTATCGCTGCAGTAGGATTCGAATACAGGGCCATGATAGGCTTAAGCATATGTGGGCCCAGTCCAACATGTTTTAAGGTTGCCTCAGTAAATCCCTGCTAATCTTATCAAAGGCTTTTTCGGCGTCAACAAACACATTGGGATTCCCAGGTCACGAGCTCTGTGCATCAAGATTTCCATTAAGTTAAAACCCTGATGGGTAACGGGTCCCCAGCTTAAAAATCCGAAACGCCTCACATTTAAAAGGGTTTTCCCCTTAGTGATGTTAACACAATAAAGATAATTTTAACCCCTTACTTTACAATTTTACTCAGTTTGATTGCTGATTTAGCTCCTATCACTCCCTAGGATGGTCAGTGCAAAGTTCCAGGGTGTAGACAGGGACTCTCTAAGCAGACAAATTTATGATCCATTTAGTTCTGTGGAGTGACAATGAGGTTACATTATCAGGGTACAGGTGTATATAAACTGGCTTCTGACTTTGTACTAACACACTGAAACATAGAAAGATCAGATATGAGATGCCTCCCCCTTCCCCCGGATCACTTATCTACTTAGTGTTTGTAGTTTGCAGCTTTCTCTCACCATGTACTGTTTGCTGGCAGGAAGTGAATCAGTGTATGCGTCAGTGTGAACTTCGTGCTGGGCTGAAGGGGTTGTGTGTCACAGAGCAGAGAGAGACAGAAATCTCACCTGCAGGGCCTCACACAGGAATCCAAGATGGTGGGTACCCAACCATAAGTCAGAAGTTACAGGGTCGTGTCTAGGGGTAAGTGAAATTGTGTACACCAGGACTGATAGAGACAGGTTGGACTTATATCTGTGAAATTCTGTATTTTTGTTAATAACAGTGAATTAAAGAATGTGTTATTTTGTACATCATATTCGTTGGAATACCTCTTTAAGGCTTTGTGCCAGCCATTCTCTGTCTTTGGTCTCATTACATGTTCGCTTGTGTGTTCACATGTTTTTAATTTTCGGGTAGTGCACCCTATATATTTTATAATACAACTTGTGCATTCACAAGTAAACAACATAGGTTTTATACATTGTGATACTTCCTATATGTTTTGGTATATGTCCTGTAGTTTTTTGTTTTGCAAATGAAGACATGTTACATCTGGATGTGCCACATTTAAAAAAAAAAAAAAAACTTTTCACGTCCAACCAGGTATTGCCCACATTATGTTCTGATTTGTATATGCTGGGTGATAACATAGATCCTACCAACGGGGCTTTCCTCCATAAGAAAAAGCAACCATTTTCAAGAATATGGCTCATTTTCTCATCTTGATACCTAATGGGAATATTCTTAATGATTTGAGTAACTTGTTCAAACTCTATGCTATGTTCAGTGGAAGAGGTAATTTTGGATTTGCCCTGATTGACAATCTGATATTTGTTATTTTTGTTCTTGTTGTTACCAATTCTCAATAGGTCAGTGCGGTTCTTGCTCATAGCTATGTCAAATCCCCTTTTGAGAAACCATTTGGGGTAACCCCTTTTCCACAATGTAGACTCAATGTGTTAAAACTGTTTTTTTTTAAATCTTCAACATCTGAGCACGCCTTTCTGAGTCTAACCGCCTCCCCTACAGGTACTGATTTTATTGAATGGTGGGGGTCATTACTATTGGCATGTAATATGGCATTGCCAGCTGTTTCCTTCCTATACAAAGATGTCTGACAGGGCAATCTGAAAGGCCATCAGAACAACATCCAGAAATAATTATATTCAAATAATTGTGCCCCACAGGCCCCAGACTTAATGGGCCAGCCTTTAATAGTGTGACACAACAGGACTCGGAGGAGTGGAGTTTTTTATATTTTCCTTTGATAATGAGCTAATGAATTTGACGATATTCCAGAAATATCTATATGTAGTAAAACTTATTGCCCAAAATCCCACTTATTTTTATGCACAAGCCCACAGGTTAATCTCACTGTAGCAGAGATACAGAAATTCTGCTTTTGAAGTCCACAATCGGGGACTATTTTGTACCACAACACAATATTCTGCATGGTCATGAGAAGGATGCACTTTGAAGCCATCTATAAATTTTTACATTATGCCTGTAACACAGAGTGCACACCCAGAGATGACCACAGTTAAGATAAGGTATTTAAGATGAGGCCCATCCTAGACCATTTTGTGCCCAGTTTGTGCAGACATATACCCTAGAAAAATGTGTCCCTGGTACAATTTAACGGGAGACTTCAATTCCGCTAGTACCTGCCATATAAGTGGGCAAGGTATGGTGTAAAGATGTATAAGCTGTGCAAGAGTACATTAGGTTATACATACAATTTCAGAGTACAGGCAGTCGCCGGGTTACATACAAGATAGGGTCTGTAGGTTTGTTCTTAAGTCGAGTTTGTTTGTAAGTCGGAACTGTATACTTTATTATTGTAATCCCAGCCAGAACTTTTTTGGTTTCTGTGACAATTGGATTTTAAAAATGTTGGGTTGTCATAAGAATCAATATTAACACTAAAGCTTCATTACAGACACATGTGATGACTGTTACAGCTGTTTATTGTAGCCTAGGACTAAAGTACAATAAATTACCAATATCCAGAAGTCCGTTTGTGACTAGGGGTCGTATGTAAGTCGAGTGTTCTTAAGTAGGGGACCGCCTGTATATGAAGGAAAGGACTCCAGAATACCCACCACTCCCCTGGGTATTACTCCAAAAGTAGTTTTGCATTTGGTGCACCCACTAGTGGACAAGGCCACCACCTTCACCTGGACAATTTTTATACCATTTTTCCACTATTGCCTCAATTCTAGAAATAATACAGAATGCGGCACTGTACGAAGAAATCAATGAGGTGTTCCGAAGTCACTTCTTGGGGAAAAACTTGAAAGTATATGGGAGAGGTTGACTTGTCGGACCTGGGATTCAGCCCTATAGTGCCATGCTGAAGGGTGTGGTACAAGAAACAGCCAGTGCATATCATGCAGATGACACAGATATGCATTTAAAGGGTCAACAGACTTTCCAAATGACGATTTGAATAATTTGAGTTCATAAAAGCGTGTTACTTTTCGGGGTTTATAATACATAAGCCTCTAAAAGGCACTTCCAAACTAAATTGGTCACCAAAAATATAGCTTTTTTCCCAAAACTCTTGAAGATCTGAAAACTTACTATTAAAACATTACTGACTTCCGGTTACGGCGCCTGAGCAGAGGCTCATAAGTGAGCTCCGCCACTGTTTCAACCCTGTTTCCCGCTGGTAAGCACCAGCCACTGCATGGAGTGGTGCTTGCTCTGGACGGGATCACAGAGCAAAGTTTCAGTTCAGCTGCAGACACCACATAGCACTGCAGCTGCTACCAACATAGAGGTAAGCCCTGAGAAAACCAAAAAACCTGAGAAAGAAGGGATCCTGGGGTAATCCAATTACAGGTGGAGTTCAGGGCCGTGGCCATTGAAATAGTCTGAGTCCCCACACATCCAGGAGACTCTGGCAGCAACAGTCTCTCTTTCCAGCTCCAAGCACTGAAGCAGGAGGTGACACAGCATGCACACCACCTATATGAATATTTGACCTTGTGCTTTTTTTGACTTGGAGGTAACCTGGCGTTACAGCAATCTGCTGCTGAAGAGCTCTTGTGTGCAAACAATTGCTTCAGGCGTAACAACTTCAGAGTGGGAGGAATAAAACAGACGGCACCCCAAAGAAACTTTGTATATGTATGCGGGGAACTTCTCCCTAATTTATTAGGCATTAACCATAAGTGCAAAGTAGAGAGGGCCCATCGTATGGACCTGATCCTAAACAATACAAGGTGTCCACTCGGGACTGGCTAAGAGATATCGTCTTCGTCAAACTATAGTCCACTTTCTTGGTTATTGAACAAGAAGGAGATTTTGAGAGCATTTAAGATGTGTAAAGTCAAGTTGTCCAACCACAGACACACACTCCTGATTTTTGTGGACTATTCTGCAGAAGTAACCAAGAAGCAGCGTTTTCATCTCCAAATTTTTCACCCAGATGGAGCAATGTCTACCTACAACTCCATGGAAGAAGCACAAAGTGACATCCAGCAGCTTCTGGACTCTCGGTATATACAAAGGAGCGGCAGAGATCTCCTGTGATGTTGAAAGAACGGTCTCCTGTTCAGCATTGTGACACCGCAAACTTATCCCATAAGGCACAAAGAAGGGCATTTACACATGAATCCTCAACTGCTGACTTGTTTTCAAAGGGATGAGGACTGTCGTAAGTAGAACTTATGCCCTCAGATGACGGGCCCCATACCCTGGTACATGGACCCACCTCAGGATTTTTGCTATATTGTCTTAATGTATTCTTCTCCTAACTTATGCAATGCTATTGATCAGGGAGCCTACCGCTGTTTTAAATATTATACATATTATAAATCTCCCCAGTTATAAATCTCCCCATTTATTTGAAGGATTCGGATCAACTGATTAAAGAACTCTATGAATATGAATGGAAAGAGGGTATGTGGTTTATTACTTTAGATGTAAATTCTTTATATTCAAATATAGATCATCAGAAAGGCATCGAAAAAAGGAACTTCATCCTCGGGTGTCTGAAGATAGTATTGGAAAACAATTACTTCACTTACAATACAGATCTATACCATCAATGGTTAGGAACTGCTATGGGGACACGTGTAGCCCCTTCATTCGCAAATCTTTTCATGGGAGCCTTCGAAGAGGCTTTCATACAGAATCTAGGTAACCCCTTCTTTCAAAACATTGTATTATACAGGCTTTACATTGACGACCTGTTCCTCCTCTGGACAGGATCGGAAGATGAAATTCTCACATTCCACAATTATCTCAATAAAAATGACTGGGGGATTTCTTTTACTCTGGAAAAAACACAGCCGAAATTGTCTTCCTTGACTTCATTCAACATTCACCATGAACACAATACTTTTAAAACTAGAACCCATTTCAAAAAAGTTGATTCAAACAACTATCTGGAATATTCAAGCTCTCACTATAAAAAATGGATCGATAACGTCCCGTTCTCACAATATAAAAGGATAAGAAAAAATTGTACCACCACTGACTCCTTTAATGAGCAAGCCAAAACACTAAAAGACTGCTTTATGGAAAAGGGATATCCAAAGCACCTACTGAAACAGGCCTATCAGAAAGCAAGACCCCCTTAGTCAGATTGATTGCATTACAAAAAAGACCTCATTAATAAAAAAACAAGTCAAACGCCTATGAAACTAATTTTATCACCTGGTACAACATAGAACACAAAGAGATTAGAAATATTTTACAAAAACATTGGCAACCCAAAATTACATATAGGAAATCAGCCAGCATCAAAAATATTTAAGCACCCAGCACAAAAAAAGCACAAAAAAATCGAAACCAATAAAGATAATGGATATATAAAAAAATGCGGCAGAAAAAGATGCCTCTGCTGCAAATCAGTTAACACAGGCTCTCATTTTAAGTCTAATAACACAAAAGAAATATTTGCCATCAATTACAATATGTCATGCCAAACCAAATATGTAAACCACAGCAAATTGATTCCAAACACTTTGCAGACACGAAGTGTATTGGATCTTTAAACTTAATACATTATCACCAGCAGGGCTTACTTAATGAAGCAAATGAAACAATACTTTGACAATGTTGATTTCCCTCACTTTAGTCCCAGGCTGTCCCGATCCCAAACATCAGATTGAAACGCCTTTTTGGCACACATCGGCTTCCGTAGTGGTAGTTTTATACTGACACCATACAGCCTCCGTACTTGTAGTCTCCAGGTGATTTTCCAGCGCACCGACCAGGAGAGCTGAACTGTTTACCAGCACTAAACATTTAGATTTATGCTGCATGATTCATTACAATGTTATGTTATATATTTCTATTTATTATTACTTTTAACAAATATTTTTTATGCATGTGTTGGTGATCGTTATGCTGCTCTAGGAGTTCAGTCAGAAGCCCAGCTGACCGGAAACGGTCATGCCCCTTGTGACCCAACTCACCCTTTAAATACCATTGTCTTTTTATATTATGATATGAACCAGAAGAAGCGCTCGGCTCGAGCGTGAAACGCATTGTTCTAATTCTATTTTATCATTCATTTATTTATTTATTTCTAATACAAAATTAAAGGTAATTTTAATACCACTTTGGTGAGTTTTCCAGCGCCTGATTAAACACTCATCAACTACTATCATTTGGATCTTACCGCTGTTTTTGTTATTGCTGCCATCTGCTCACAAAGCTCAAGTTGGGAAGATGGTTTTCTTATTTTTCTATGCCGCTGTGCTGCATGTCTGAGAAGAAGGGAATTAAAGGGTCAGTGAACTTGAGGGATACAAAGGTGGAAGGACCCCTGAGCAGACATGTTGTTTATAACCTGATTTGTGCTTCACACGTTTGTTTGAGGAGGGGTTTGGGGGGATATGGGAGGAAGGGTTTCCACAGATAAGCATCTCATGATTTTAAACCACCATAATAGGCTCTGTGTAGAAAAGGCATTGCTACAGGAGAACCATGTGTTGGCAGAGAATTATGTAGGCCATGTGTGTACTGGCATATGTGGCTCCGGCAGTTGGCAACAAGGCAGGTCCTTGCTGATCCTTGTAGCGAAAGATCTGCTACATAAGGTCACTCAAGTGTTTCAAGATAAGGCAGGGAGAATCCTTATATTATTCCCCTTTACAGAAATATTTAATATGTAGTGTATATGGCTCAAATGTTGGGCACAGGGCTTTCTTTCAGTCACTTAGCGGGTTACTCTTGAATTTGGCTCAAATGCCCAAGCAAGTTGGGGTAGTGCGTGATCGACCAGTATTGGCGTCTGTTGGAATCTCTCGTTTATCCTCAAAGGATTAGGCACGGTATATTCATCAAGTGATTTTATTTATAAATAAAAATATAAGTAACTTAACCTCTTCGGGATTATTTTGGCCTCTAGGACGCAGCCCCATTTTTCAAATCTGCTCTTTGTAAAAGTGCTTTTACTGTAGATATCCAGGGGATTTTTTGATAGTTTTCTCATGACACATTATACTTCAAATTAGTTTAAAAATTTGGATGAAATAGTTTGTGTTTATGAAAAAATTTGGCAAAAATTTAGAAAAAAATCTTTTTTTTTTTAAAGTTCTAAATTCTCTACTTTTGATGCAGTCATAGCACCCAAATAAATTCATAACTTACATTTCCTAAATGTTTGCTTTATGTTGGCATGGTTTTTAAGATTCCACATATTTTACTAGAATGTTATGAGGCTCAGAATTTGGGTGCCATTTTTCAAATTATTTGGAAAATCACCAAAAGCCGTATTTAGATGAACCTGCTCAACTTTTAATTAACTGTGAGAGGACTTAATAATAATAATAGCTAGACTCATAAATTACCCCATTATGGAAACTACACCCCTCTATGTATGAAAAAAGCACTTTTAAGAAATTTGTTAACCCTTTAGGTGTTTATAGGGGTTAAAACAAAATGGAGGTGCGGTCTACAAATTAAACATTTGCAACGGATTAAAAGAAAAAAGGCTCCACAAAGTTGGATACCCAGTTTCTCCCTGTACACTGATGTGGTGGTAAACTGCTGTATGGGCACACGGCCGGGCATAGAATGGAAGGAGCACCACCCAGAGCAGATTTGCATTGTGAAATTGTACAGGCTATAATTTTTTCTTTATTTAATGTGGACCTATAGGGGCTTATATTTTTGCAACATGAGATTCACTTTTCTGGTACATAATTTTGGGGCATCTATAGCTAATTGTTGAGAATTTATTAACTGTTTGTTGGTGGAGGAAATAAAAATTATCAAGTTTTAAGAAGACTTTTTGGGGGGGTTTTTTTGGCCGTTTACCATACCATAAAAATAGTATATTATTTTTATTCTACGGGTCGCCATGATTACGAAAATAGCTCATTTGTATAGATTTTTTTTATTCTTTTATCATTTTTTAATGAAAAAAAGTAATTTGTCGAAAATGTTTTTGTAATGTAATTTTAGCATCACCGTCTTTCATATGCATTTTATTTGGTTATGGCTAATTTTAGCAAGAGATCCATAGGGGGAAGACCCTTATATGCTGAGGTTAACATTTCTGCTGCCGGCTCCGTTTGTTACTTGCCCTTTTATGTAGAAATAAAATCATTTGATGAAAATATACTGTGCGCAATCCTTTGAGGATACATGGGAGATTCCAACAGACACCAATACTGGTTGATCACCCTCTACCGGTAACTAAAGAACTGAAAGAAACTACCAGTGGCAGCAGATTATTCTATTTATTAGAGGTGTTAAGTGTGTTGTGCTGCCTGCAAAACACAAAAAGGTGAGTGAACATTTGCATGTAAGTTGCATAAATAAGTAGTATCAAACTGTGTCCAACAATATAGAAAACATATCCACCTAAAGGGGTGTGTTAGTGCGCACAGTTCTGCCACATGAACGAAGTGCACCAAAATAATATATCTTTTAGTGGTGGTGTCTTCCAGGTTGTCGGCGCCAATAACTCCGTATGGTCGTGATTATTATAAATTACTTTTATTTATAGGCTGTGTAATACGCGTTTCGAGCCCGTACTAGGCTCTTCCTCAGTTACATATAGCTTCACGGTTTTAGGGAAACACAAGGTTTATAAAGTGTGGCTTTTGGCGCGAGAAGCAAGTGCTCTGACGTCAGAGATGTAAACATAAATAGTGTAGTAAAAAGTTCATTCATAAAATCGGTTAGCGGTTAGTGTCGCTATGGTTAAAATAGTACAATACAAATAAGAGACATAATAATTTCATACATAGGGGTACATTAAGAAGGAAATGGAGGATTAGGATGAATTATATTATGAGAGATGTAAATATGAAGGGATGTGCACGGATCTAAATGTGTGGGTGAGTGGATATAAATAATTTATTAAAAAGTCCATTAATAAAATTAGTTAGAAGTTAAAAGATATATACATGTGTAGTTACATACAGATCAGTATAGGTGTTCTTATTGAATACATAAGGGTACAATGAATTTCCATTGTTAGGGTTATTGAAGTAAAAAAATGTGGTTCCTAAAATTAGTAGAATTAGTAGAATTTTTAGTAGAATTATCCTATTTGGGTGGGCACGATGGTCTACCTTCCGTTTTGGATGTTTTGTATCGGAGCGGTCTTCTGTGCCTGTTCCGTGCAGTGCAGCTACGGAAGCCTGGAAGGGTCATCTTGGGGCAGACGCGAAGTTGTGGATGCTGCGGATCTGTGTTCAGGTCAGTATGGTTTCCGTGACTTCATTAAGGCCGGCTGGTTTGAGGGTTTTTAAACGGTACATCCAATATATTTCCCTCTTTTTTAATACTCCGAATCGGTTATTGGTATCGGGACTGATGTAGTCAATTGGCATGATTGAAATTTTCCCTTCTCCCTTGTGTTTGAGGGTACAGTGTTTCGATAACCCGTGAGTAAGAATTTTATGTTTAATATTATATCGATGTTGATTTACTCGGCAGTGTAATGCTTGAGTGGTCCTTCCGACATACTGTAGGCCGCATTGGCATTCAATGAGGTAGATGATGAATTGGCTAGCGCAGTTAAGTTGGGCTTTAAGGTGAAAAGTCTCTTTTGTGTTGTTTGATTTAAAAGTGTCGGAGGTTTTTATGATTCTACAGCAGAGGCATTGAGGTTTTCCACACCTGGAGCTTACTTTTTTAGTCGTTGGTTCTATCCGATGTTTGTATTGTTTAGGAATGCTCGGGGCTAGTAGGTTTTTTATAGTTGGGGCCCTTTTATAGATGCAGGTGATATCATCTGGAATTATTTTAGTTAATACTGGATCAGATTTTATAATCTTCCAGTGTTTCTTAAGGATATTTAAGATTTTTTGGCTGTCTTTGCTGTATGTTGTAATGAATTTCAACTGTTTGTTTGTTTCCGCATTTTTCTGTCCACTTAGATCTTTTGGTTGAAGACTTTCCATTTGTGTAATTTGGCTAGCTCTTTTCATTGCATCTCTGACAACTGCCTTAGGGTACTTTTTTTCCTGGAATCTTTTTTCCAGGATCTGGCATTGGTCTTCAAAGGTTTGCGTGTTTGAGCAGTTTCTGCGAATGCGCCTAAACTGACTGTAGGGGATATTTCGAAGCCATTTTTTATGATGATTACTCGTATAGTCTAGATAGCTATTTACATCCACATTTTTGAAGAAGGTTTTTGTGGTAAATTTTGTGTCATCGTGGCTTATTATTAGATCTAAAAATTCCACTTGTTGTGTACTATAATTTAGGGTAAATTTGAGGCCCCAGGTGTTATTATTTATTTCTGTGCAGATCCAATTCAAAACCAAAGCCATTTTATCAAAACCTTCCACGATTTGGTCCTTCAAGACCTACAGGAATTCAACATTAACAATACAAAGAAACACCAATCAATCAAAAATAAACATCAAAAAACCACCAACAATCTCACTAAAGAAGAAAAAATAGCCCTCAGACAACTATCACAGAACATGGACATTGTGTTTAGATCTGCAGACAAAGGAGGAGGGACGGTGGTACTAAACTTCACAGATTACGAAACAGAAGCAGAACGTATCTTGTCTGACAATACTTATTATAACGAAATCAAAACTAACCCATTCCCACAATTAGAAAAAAATTATCAGGAATTTATAAAAGAACATGCCAAAATAGGCCTTCTCACAAAAAAAGAAAAAAAGTTTTTATTAATAGATAACCCCAGTAAACCATATTTTTATTTTTTACCCAAGATACATAAAAGTCTCACCTCCCCCCCTGGTCGCCCTATTATATCCAACACCAACTGCGTTACAAGCAACTTATCGCATTATATCGACCTATTCTTACAGAATTATGTCACAGAGATGCCGAGCTACCTAAGAGATTCCTCCCATCTAATCAACATTCTCAAAGAAACCAAATGGAGAGAAGATTTCATTTTAGCCACTCTCGATGTAACAGCCCTCTATACAAACATTGACCATACTATTGGTCTCACATGTATTGAAACTATCCTCCAACAAGATCCCAATATACTAGAAAGACAAAAAGAATTTATAGTAGAGGGCCTCTCCTTCATACTCAAAAATAATTATTTTACCCATGGCAAACGAACGTTTCACCAACAAAAAGGGACGGCTATGGGCACGAAAGTCGCACCTTCATACGCGAACCTATTTATGCATAAATTCGAAAATATCTTTATTACACCTCAAAATAGACACCTGGGCAAACTCCAGCTATACAAAAGATTTATTGATGACCTATTTATCATATGGCATGGTGACCACCTCTCCCTAAAACAGTTCTGCACAGAAATAAATAATAACACCTGGGGCCTCAAATTTACCCTAAATTATAGTACACAACAAGTGGAATTTTTAGATCTAATAATAAGCCACGATGACACAAAATTTACCACAAAAACCTTCTTCAAAAATGTGGATGTAAATAGCTATCTAGACTATACGAGTAATCATCATAAAAAATGGCTTCGAAATATCCCCTACAGTCAGTTTAGGCGCATTCGCAGAAACTGCTCAAACACGCAAACCTTTGAAGACCAATGCCAGATCCTGGAAAAAAGATTCCAGGAAAAAAAGTACCCTAAGGCAGTTGTCAGAGATGCAATGAAAAGAGCTAGCCAAATTACACAAATGGAAAGTCTTCAACCAAAAGATCTAAGTGGACAGAAAAATGCGGAAACAAACAAACAGTTGAAATTCATTACAACATACAGCAAAGACAGCCAAAAAATCTTAAATATCCTTAAGAAACACTGGAAGATTATAAAATCTGATCCAGTATTAACTAAAATAATTCCAGATGATATCACCTGCATCTATAAAAGGGCCCCAACTATAAAAAACCTACTAGCCCCGAGCATTCCTAAACAATACAAACATCGGATAGAACCAACGACTAAAAAAGGAAGCTCCAGGTGTGGAAAACCTCAATGCCTCTGCTGTAGAATCATAAAAACCTCCGACACTTTTAAATCAAACAACACAAAAGAGACTTTTCACCTTAACCCCTTAACGCTCTGCGCCGTAGCTCTACGGCGCAGAGGTATAAGGGATGTATGAAGAGGGCTCACGGGCTGAGTCCTCTTCATACAGAGGTGGGGGTTTTTGCATTTTGCACAAAACCCCCACCGCTAATAACCGCGGTCGGTGCTTGCACCGATCGCGGCTATTAACCCTCTAAACGCCGCCCGCAAAGTCGCGGGCGGCGTTTAAAAGACGGCGGCGCGCGGGCGCCGCCATCTTTTTTTCGATCGCCACGCCCCCAAACGTCATCGGGGGGCGGCGATCGGTTACCATGGTAGCCTCGTGTCTTCTCTTGACACGAGGCTACATGGTTTATGCAGGTTCGTTACAATGAGCCAGTGGCTCATTGTAATGCAAGACCTGCAAAAACGCCATATATTGCAATACTGTAGTATTGCAGTATATGGTAGGAGCGATCTGACCATCTAGGGTTAATGTAGCATAGATGGTCTAAAAAATAGTAAAAAAAAAAAGAAAAAAAAAAGTTTAAAAAATAAAAAAAAATTAATAAAATATTAAAAGTTCAAATCACCCCCCTTTCCCTAGAACGGATATAAAACATAACAAACAGTAAAAATCACAGACATATTAGGTATCGCCGCGTCCCAAAATGCCCGATCTATCAAAATATAAAAACGGTTACGGCCGGCGGTGACCTCCGAGGCGGGAAATGGCGCCCAAATGTCCGAAATGCGACTTTTACACCTTTTTACATAACATAAAAAATGAAATAAAAAATGATCAAAATGTCGCACAGACCTCAAAATGGTAGCAATGAAAACGTTGCCTCATTTCGCAAAAAATGACCCCTCACACATTTCCGTGCGCCAAAGTATGAAAAAGTTATTAGCGTCAGAAGATAGCAAAAAAATTTTTTTCTTTTTTGTACACATTCGTTTAATTTTTGAAAATGTATTAAAACACAATAAAACCTATATAAATTTGGTATCACCGCGATCGCACCGAACCAAAGAATAAAGTAGGCGTGTTATTTGGAGCGAAGAGTGAAAGTCGTAAAAACTGAGCCCACAAGAACGTGACGTACGTGCGGGTTTTTTTCAATTTTTCCACATTTGGAATTTTTTTTCAGCTTCGCAGTACACGGCATGTTAAAATAAATAACATTACGGGAAAATAAAATTTGTTACGCACAAAATAAGCCCTCACACAGGTCTGTACACGTAAAAATGAAAAAGTTATGGATTTTTGAAGTTGGAGAGCGAGAAATTAGCCGAAAAACCCTCCGTCCTTAAGGGGTTAAAGCCCAACTTAACTGCGCTAGCCAATTCATCATCTACCTCATTGAATGCCAATGCGGCCTACAGTATGTCGGAAGGACCACTCAAGCATTACACTGCCGAGTAAATCAACATCGATATAATATTAAACATAAAATTCTTACTCACGGGTTATCGAAACACTGTACCCTCAAACACAAGGGAGAAGGGAAAATTTCAATCATGCCAATTGACTACATCAGTCCCGATACCAATAACCGATTCGGAGTATTAAAAAAGAGGGAAATATATTGGATGTACCGTTTAAAAACCCTCAAACCAGCCGGCCTTAATGAAGTCACGGAAACCATACTGACCTGAACACAGATCCGCAGCATCCACAACTTCGCGTCTGCCCCAAGATGACCCTTCCAGGCTTCCGTAGCTGCACTGCACGGAACAGGCACAGAAGACCGCTCCGATACAAAACATCCAAAACGGAAGGTAGACCATCGTGTCCACCCAAATAGGATAATTCTACTAAAAATTCTACTAATTCTACTAATTTTAGGAACCACATTTTTTTACTTCAATAACCCTAACAATGGAAATTCATTGTACCCTTATGTATTCAATAAGAACACCTATACTGATCTGTATGTAACTACACATGTATATATCTTTTAACTTCTAACTAATTTTATTAATGGACTTTTAAATAAATTATTTATATCCACTCACCCACACATTTAGATCCGTGCACATCCCTTCATATTTACATCTCTCATAATATAATTCATCCTAATCCTCCATTTCCTTCTTAATGTACCCCTATGTATGAAATTATTATGTCTCTTATTTGTATTGTACTATTTTAACCATAGCGACACTAACCGCTAACCGATTTTATGAATGAACTTTTTACTACACTATTTATGTTTACATCTCTGACATCAGAGCACTTGCTTCTCGCGCCAAAAGCCACACTTTATAAACCTTGTGTTTCCCTAAAACCGTGAAGCTATATGTAACTGAGGAAGAGCCTAGTACGGGCTCGAAATGCGTATTACACAGCCTATAAATAAAAGTAATTTATAATAATCACGACCATACGGAGTTATTGGCGCCGACAACCTGGAAGACACCACCACTAAAAGATAAGACAAGACGGGGTGAATAATCCTCCACCTCGGTACCCAGGAGGCCGCCGAAAAAACCCAACTAACCATTGCGCTCAAACGTGTTGTACCGCCCGTACAACCTAGAAAGGTGAGCATTACTCTAAAACACCTTGTTGTACTTTAAAACGTTTTTTACACATGTGGCGCCCGTATCGCCTCTTCTGTTTGAATTTATTTACCAAAATAATATAGTGCACACTTCAAGAGCAGTGCAGGGTGCACCATATTAATGAAGTCTGCGTGCAAGTTTTGACTCATCTGGCGCATTTTGCACACTTCAAAGGCAAACTGCACATAGTGCAGTTTGCACTAGTTTTTATAAATGTGGGCCATTGTCCACTCTTCTAATGGACTTCAGGTTGACAGATATGTGATGGGTCTTACACCCAGAGGGACGAGCATACACAAATTTGTTAAAATGCCCAAAATTTCCGGTCAAGGATTTTTTAGTAATTGGCTGTTTTGGGGGTTTGCCAACAGGGTATCTGAGGTCACCATCCATGATTTGGTAATATTGGATCACTACTGTTTTACTCGAGCTGACAGGTTTAATACCAAGGGGGGCAGATTTTTTTTATGGAGTTTTCCTTCCAGCCTAACCCAAAGGGAGAATTTCCAAGGTGGTGGATCGAATACACAGCATTGCTCCAATTTGAAGCAGAGGATGTGCAGCTATATTTAGATGCTGCTTACGTAGAAATTAGGGGGTGCTTTATATATTACACAATAGGCATCCCAAAGAAAGCCTCAGCTAAGTTGAGAAAAACAGTAGAGTGGTGCGCAAATCTTACACCATACCCCTTTAGATGTGGCTAAGGATTAGAGGGAGGGGTCTTAGAAAGATTATGAATATTGTCTGGAACAGAAGGAATTATTTTATCGTGCCAGACTCGGGGTGATGGGACACCTTCTAGGGTCACCACTTTGCTAAGGGGCACCACTCTTCTTCCCTAATATTGGCCTTTAAAGATCAGTAAGGTACTTTGAAGGTTGATGCCTTAGATGTTGAAGTTCTATGGGCTTATTATGTGGATTTACTTTGTACCTCAGGGTCAAATCCCTCCACCATCACATTGGCGGTCTTCAATGAACCTACACACTCTAATGGAAGAGGAGCTAGGCCTTCAGTATTGCAGATGATCAAAGCCCTTAAGCCATCAAAAGCACCGGGGCATAATGGTTTCACAGGATAATAGTTTAAATACTAAGAGAACCGGGAACCCAACCATTGGACCATTGGTCCATATTTATGATCAATACTGGCACCATTATACCGGATGTGGCAAACATGCCACATATTAAAGTTTTGCCAAAGGAGGGCATGGACCCTCTGCTCCCAGCCTCTTAGAGGCCGATATCTTTGATTAATGTAGATCTCAAACTCCTGTCCAAGATTATAAGCAATCCTTTACCAGTACACCTCCCACACTTAATACACACTTCACAGGTGGGATTTGTGTGGGGTCGTTCAGCAGTCTTAAATATTCGTAAGCTACTGGCCATATTGGACAACATCAGACAACTTCTGATGCCCACCCATCCCCGGCCATACTAGCTATAGATGGCATAAAGGCCTTTGATAGTGTGAGCTGGGGATAGTTGTAGTGTGTGCTAGACCTGACAGGAATTAGGGGGGATGTTTAGGTCTTTTGTGCACAGGTACAGTCTGTATGCCAGGCTTTGTTTCCCAAAGCTTCAAGCTATGAAGGGGAGCCCTTTTTCGTCCCTGCTATTTAATCTAGCGATCAAGCCCCTGTCGTGACCTTTACAAACCACCTCAAATGTGAGGAGAATTGATATGAACAACTTGTTGTTCCTGTCTGACCTACTAAGAGTCATACCTAATGTGTTGAACCTTCTGGACCATTTTGGTTCATTCTCCGGATTTAAAGTGAATGTGAATATATGTGAATTGCTTGACTTGTCTATGGTGAGGGGCAGGATGAATTGGTGGTCTTTGAATGTGCTGATAAAGATTTTCCGGTCCTCTACCTGGGGATAGATATAGAGAGAATGCCTGAATCACTTTACACCTTGAATTATCCCCCTCTTTTTTGTAAAATTTAACAGAACTACAACGTTGTGTATCTACCATTGGATGTCATTTATTAAAATTTATGTTGTTCCTAAAACTACTGTACTCCATGCAGACTATTTCCCTATTGCTAAAGCATGTAAATGTAAACATGGTAAACTCAGCTTTTGCTTCTATTACCATGGCTAGAAAAAAGCCACACATACAGTAGCCTCTCACAAGCTTCAGCAACCCAAAGGCTATGGGGGGAATTAATATGCCTGATATCAGGAAGTATAATCTGTCATGCCTGCTGCATGCATTAGACTGGTTGGGACTGAAGACTGAGCTTGCAGGAACAATATCATTACCCTCGCTTTTACATAACCACCTGAACTAGCTACAGCTCATCTCCTAGGCTGGGGGGGGGGGGCTTACCCTGCATATTGCCTAGTCAAGTTTGCTGAGAGATCGACTCCTTAATTGATCTAAGGAAATAAAGTGTACTGCATTGCACACTACCCTGGCTATTTATACAATTTCTTTTTCTCTATTCACAACTCGCATGGGAGACATCAATAAGAGGGTTAGTTCTCTGTTCAAATCCTGGGAAAAGAATGGAAGACTAGGTCAGATTTGAAAGACTGTGCTATGTGAGAGATGGAGAGACGGCCACCTCAGGTTTTTACATAAAGCTATTTATGGCTTCAACATATCCCCACAACCTAATGCACCACAGAGGCCAATGGCATGTCCAAAATATAAACTGTTTCTAAACAGATTTATTTCATGGGATATGGTCCTGTACTGATTCTGGCAGCAAGTCACCGCTCAGGTTTCAGATAACTTGAGGCTTAGCTTAACGACTTGACAATATGGTTGCAGCCCGCAGGTCCATAGAAGGAGAATGTTTTGCAGCTCTTTAGAAGGGTATATTAACCGGTTAAGGATCGGGCCCTTTCCTGGTTTTTCATTTCCATTTTTCACTCCCCACCTTCAAAAATCTTTTTTATTTTTACACGTAAAGAGCTGTGTGATGGCTTGCTTTCTGCCTAACAAATTGCACTTCATGGTGATGGTATTGAATATTCCAAGTCATGTACTCGGAAGTGGGAAAAAAATTCCAAATGCAGTGAAAATGGTGAAAAACCGCATATGCGCCGTTTTCTTGTGGGCTTGGATATTACGGCTTTCACTGTGCGCCCCAAATGACATGTCTACTTTATTCTCTGGGTCGGTATGGTCACGGGGACACCAAATTTGTATAGGTTTTATAATGTTTTCATACATTTACAAAAATTAAAACCTCCTGTACAATTTTTTTTTTTTTTTTAATTTGCCATTTTCTGACGCTAATAACTTTGTTGTACGAAGCTGTGGGTGGTGTAATTTTTTGCGACATTTGATAATATTTTCAATGATATTATTTCTAGGACTGTACGACCTTTTGATCACTTTTTATAGATTTTTTTAAAATATTTTTCAAAATGGCAAAAAAGTGCCATTTTCGACTTTGGGCAATAATTTTCCGTTACAGGGTTAAACACATTGAAAAACCGCTAATATATTTTGATAGATCGGGCATTTTCAGACGGGCCGATACCTAATGTGTTTATGATTTTTACTGTTTATTTATATTTATGTCAGTTATTGGGACCCCTTTCCCAATAACTGACATAAATATAAATAAACAGTAAAAATCATAAATTGATTGAATTAAATCAATTATAAAATCATAAATTGATTTGAATTTTTAGGTTTTTTTATTATAAATTTTTTTTTGAAACTTTTTTTTTTATTTTTACTCTTTTTCAGACTCCCTAGGATACTTTAACCCTAGGCTGTCTGATCGATCCTACCATATACTACAGTATGGCAGTATATGGGGATTTTCCTCCTCATTTATTACAATGTGCTATCAGCACATTGTAATGAAGGGGTTAAAAAGAAATAGCCTAGGGTCTTCGGAAGACCCGAGGCTACCATGGATGGATGGATGGATACCATCTTTTTGAGGCTGCCGGCAGCGATCGCTGCAATATGCAGCATAGACTTACCGGCTATGGAGAGGGCTCAGCCCGTGAGCCATCTCCATGCAGCGGGACCCGACCGCCGCTGTGAACGACGGACGGTCGTAAACCAGTTAATCTGAAAAGTATTGAAGTAGAGTACTGTAACGATACTTTGAAGAAATAGATTTTTGATAAGTTGATGTTGTCAAGGACCACGGTTTGGTATCTGCAAAATGACATCGCAGGTTGACTGGGTAAACTCCAAGATAACCTGATGAGCTGGGAATTATGGTATAGTTAACCAAGTCTTTAGTAATCAGTGGTTTATTTTACTGTGAATAGAGTGACACCTGTGTTGGGGAGGGGGTTTTGGGGGGGCAGGAGGGATAGTTATATGGAGCATAAAATATTATAAATTTAAAGCAATGTCTTAATGGTTGTATAATAATATAATGTAAATAATTTGTAATATGATTAAATCAATAGCATCTATGATATGAGGATCAATGTATTATTAATCAATGCAACAACAAAAAAAAACGATTTCATCAACTTTATTGGCTTAATAAAAAAACTACACGTATCTAAACTACAATTAGACAAGCAACATGTGAAAGAAACTTGATGAGCTTTATATTTTTATTTTAAAAACTTTGCAGGAATGTCGCTTGAATCGTTCTTCAGATGCTTTCCAGCTCCAGTCACGACTTGAAGCAAATCTCTCAAGCAATAGGTGCTTCAGTCGAGATAAATTTTATAAAGAACCTAACTTTGTTATATCACACTACGCAGGAAAAGTGACATATCAAGTAGAAGAAATGGTAGAAAAAAATAAGGTAAGTGGAAGATTCTCATTCTGGCTTTTAAAATTTAAGAAATGTTTTATTTCTCAGGTAGTTACTGATCAGTCTAAGACCTGTCCTTCAAGGGAGTCTTTATGAAGATGAAATATTTTATTATGGGGCCCTTATCAATCAGGGAATATGGGGGTCTTTGACTCCCTGTGTAAAAGGAAGTGTGCAAGCATCGTCACCGCTAAATTTTATATTAATATTTGTTATTTCTATTTTCCATACATAGGACCCTGTTCCCCCAGAACTTATCCAGTTATTGCATGAGACTAATGACTGCCTTCTTCAGAAGTTATTTCCACTAATGGTCAACAACAATGTTGAAGTTGGTGCACACAGCAGAATTGCACCTGTAACAGTAGTATCTAAATTTAAGGTTAGTTATGGTACTTTTTTATATGCTATTCTGTTGTATGAATTTCCAAACTTGCCACTGTTGAGAGCAGCAAAAGTCAGAGAGTTATTGTAAATGGTTACATACTTTTACCTTTAAATTAATTTAAGTAAAGAAACTGAGCTTTTCAACTTCAAAAACTATTTTGTAATTTTTGCCAATAAAAGGCTCCCACCTATCAAATGTGCTATCCACCCCCTAGTGCTAAGTTAATTCTTTAACCCCTTTGTAACTGAGCGACATTGTTGCCACAATGTCCAGGTCAATTTTTACAATTCTTTAACCCCTTCACGACTGCCTGCGTCTTATTTGCACATGCCCCATTTAGATAACATGTATATAAATGTCATGACAGTGTCAGTGTCATCCAAAAAAGATTTGATGCAGTACCCTTCTGAACGTAATTTTTTTTTCATCTTTTACGTGGAAGTACACGTAAAAATTTGCATAACCAGATGTAACGTACATTTAATACAAAAACATAAATCTTTTAAAAGCCATTTTGGAATTTACCTTTCTTCCCATATATATATATATATATATATATATCTCTCTCTCTCTCTCTCTCTCTCTCTCTCTCTCTCTCTCTCTCTCTCTATATATATATATATATATATATATATATATATATATATATATATATATATATATATATATATATAGATAGATATAGATAGATATAGATAGATAGATAGATAGATAGATATAGATAGATATAGATAGATAGATATAGATAGATAGATAGATAGATAGATAGATAGATAGATAGATAGATATAGATAGATAGATATAGATAGATAGATATAGATAGATAGATATAGATAGATAGATATAGATAGATAGATATAGATAGATATAGATAGATAGATATAGATAGATATAGATAGATATAGATAGATATAGATAGATAGATATAGATATAGATAGATATAGATAGATATAGATAGAGATAGATATAGATAGAGATAGATAGATAGATATAGATAGATATAGATAGATATAGATAGATAGATATAGATAGATATAGATAGATAGATATAGATAGATATAGATAGATAGATATAGATAGATAGATATAGATAGATAGATATAGATAGATAGATATATATAGATAGATATATATAGCCTTGAAAAAGACTCTATACGAGCCGATACGTTGCTACTTCTATACATGGAATAAAAGAGACCACAGGTTTCACGAGATTTGATGTCTGGAGTGCTGCTCATTTTCACACTTATATATATTATACCCACTGTACATTTTATATATATATATATACAGTGCCCACAAGTAGTATTCAACCCCCTGCATTTAGCAGGTTTGATAAGAAGCAAATAAGTTAGAGCCTTCAATCTTCAAACAAGAGCAGGATTTATTAACAGATGCATAAATCTTACTAACCAAAAAGTTATGTTGTTTTGTTATATTTTAATAAATTTTAAACATAAAAGTGTGGGTCAATTATTATTCAACCCCTAGGTTTAATATTTTGTGGAATAACCCTTGTTTGCAATTACAGCTAATAATCGTCTTTTATAAGACTTGATCAGGCCGGCACAGGTCTCTGGAGTTATCTTGGCCCACTCCTCCATGCAGATCTTCTCCAAGTTATCTAGCTTCTTTGGGTGTCTCATGTGGACTTTAATCTTGAGCTCCTTCCACAAGTTTTCAATTGGGTTAAGGTCAGGAGACTGACTAGGCCACTGCAACAACAAAATTTTTTCCCTCTTGAACCAGGCCTTGGTTTTCTTGGCTGTGTGCTTTGGGTCGTTGTCTTGTTGGAAGATGAAATGACGACGCATCTTAAGATAATTGATGGAGGAGCAGAGGTTCTTGGCCAAAATCTCCAAGTAGACCGTGCTATCCATCTTCCCATGGATGCGGACCAGATGGCCAGGTCCCTTGGCTGAGAAGCAGCCCCACAGCATGATGCTGCCACTGCCATGCTTGACTGTAGGGATGCTTTTCTTGGGGTCGTATGCAGTGCCATCCAGTTTCCAAACGTCACGTGTGTGGTTGGCACCAAAGATCTCGATCTTGGTCTCATCAGACCAGAGAACCTTGAACCAGTCTGTCTCAGAGTCCTCCAAGTGATCATGAGCAAACTGTAAACGAGCCTTGACATGACACTTTGAAAGTAAAGGTACATTACGTGCTTATCTGGAGAGGAGACCATTGTGGTGGAGTACATTACTTATGGTATTGACTGAAACCAATGTCCCCACTGCCATGAGATCTTCTCGGAGCTCCTTGTCCTTGGGTTAGCCTTGACTCTTCGGACAAGCCTGGCCTCAGCACGGGAGGAAACTTTCAAAGGCTGTCCAGGCCGTGGAAGGCTAACAGTAGTTCCATAAGCCTTCCACTTCCGGATGATGCTCCCAACAGTGGAGACAGGTAGGCCCAACTCCTTGGAAAGGGTTTTGTACCCCTTGCCAGCCTTGTGACCCTCCACGATCTTGTCTCTAATGACCTTGGAATGCTCCTTTGTCTTTCCCATGTTGTTCATGTATGAGTGCTGTTCACAAGTTTGGGGAGGGTTTTAAATAGTCAGAAAAGGCTGGAAAAACAGATAATTAATCCAAACATGTGAAGCTCTTGTTCTTTGTGCCTGAACTACTTCTTAATACTTTAGGGGAACCAAACAGAATTCTGGTGGTTTGAGGGGTTGAATAATAATTGACCCATACTTTTATGTTTAAAACTTATCAAAATTTAACTGAGCAACATAACTTTTTGGTTTGTAAGATTTATGCATTTGTTAATAAATCCTGCTCTTGTTTGAAGGCTCTAACTTATTTGCTTCTTATCAAACCTGCTAAATCTGCAGGGGGTTGAATACTACTTGTAGGCACTGTGTATATATATATATATATATATATATCTCCATAAAATGTACAATGGGTATGGTTTCATTGCAGACAATTGGTAGGATCAAAAAAGTTTTATTTTTTTCACTCGTTAATGTACACTCGGCGCCCCATCTTGAGCAAAAAATAACCCCAGAAAGGTAAATAGTTTTGCTAATTTATTAATCAAGAAAAACTGAAATCTCACATACTCACAACCCTTTGCTCAGTATTGTTCAGTACCTTTTGAGTTATTACAGCCATAAGTCTTCTTGGGAATGATGCACACCTGGACTTAGGGATCTAACGCCATTCATCTTCCGCCATTCTTCCTTGCAGACCCTCTCCAGTTCCCTCAGGTTTGATGGTGAACAATTTTCAAGTCTTTCCACAGATGCTCAATTAGGTTTATGTCAGGGCTCTGTCAGGGTCAGTCAAAATGATTACAGAGTTGTTCTGAGGCCACTGCTTTATTAGATTATCTGTGTGCTTAGAGTCATTGGGGGACATGTATCTGTATTTCTGCTAGTCAAACTGTCTCATTTTTGCGACTTTTGTCGTATTTGCGACTTTTTTTGTTGTTTTTCAAGTACTCCTTGGTCTGCACCTTGTGCAGTGTGCCTATAGTTTCACAGATGTTCCGTGCGACTTTTTACTTATGTATCACTTTTTTTTTGCTTATTTTTGCGACTTTTTAGGTGCAAATCTTCAACTGGTCCCGGGCCAGGATTTTTTTCATGGACCCTATTTTTACATGTAAATTGGAATTATTTCACATGCTTTAAATGTTTATAATTTTGCACAGTAGCCTGTTTTTTTTTTGTTTTTTTTTGAAAATTCAGAAATTTTTGCATTTACATTTAAAAAAAAAATTATTGGTTACTTCTAAGGGTGAGCTCATACGTAGCGTTTTAATTGTGCTTTAATTGCATTTTGAAACCTATTATAACAGCTGAGGAGAGTTGATTTGCCTAATTACATTACTGTTAACATTTGCATTTACAAGATGCAGTATAAACGTGACGTTAACGCATCACGTTTACTATGAGTTTTGTAAATGCAAATGTTAACAGTAATGTAATTAGGCAAATCACATCGCCTCAGATGTTGCAATAGGTTTCAAAATGTAATCAAAACGCAATGTGTGACCTCACCCTTAACACCACCTGTGACCGCAGCCTCATATGTCATTATCTCCCTGGGGTGTGACAGGAGTGCTTAAAAATGCAGGACACAGCCTCAAATTCCAAATTAACAGTACTGTCCTCTCTTGCATATAACCCCCTCACATGGCTTGTGTCCATGTGGGTTTGAGACATTTGGAACAAAAAATCTCAAAAAGAAACCAAAATTTGTGCCTGCCAGGATAGGCAAAACTGAACATGCATCGCAAGTAAGAAGACATGATCATGCACAAGGCGCAAAAAAGAGCTGCCAAATGTCTCAACAATTCACCACAGAGAGACAAAGCTATTGTACACATTGGGGGTCATTTACTAAGGGCCCGATTCGCGTTTTCCCGACGTGTTACCCGAATATTTCCGATTTGCGCCGCTTGTACATGAATTGCCCCGGGTTTTTGGCGCACGCGATCGGATTGTGGCGCATCGGGGCCGGCATGCGCGCGACAGAAATCGGGGGGCGTGGCCGAACGAAAACCCGACGTATTCGGAAAAACCGCCACATTTAAAAACCGAAAATGTGTCGCTTGGGGAGCGCTCACCTTCACCTTCTATGGGATGGTGCATTCCGGGGCGTTAAGATTATTTTCGGCACTGCAGCGCCACCTGGTGGACGGCGGAGGAACTACCATCTTAAATCCCAGCCGGACCCGAATCCTGTGCAGAGAACGCGCCGCTGGATCGCGAATGGGCCGGGTAAGTAAATGTGCCCCATTGTTTCCATGGAAGGTGAACCTTCGGCCCAGTCTGAGGTCCAGAGCACTCTGGAAAAGGTTTTCATCCAGGAAATCTCTGTACTTGGCGGCATTCATCTTTCCTTCAATTGCAACCAGTCGTCCTGTACCTGCAGCTGAAAAACACCCACATAGCGTAATGCTGCCACCACCATGTTTCACTGTTGGGATTGTATTTGACAGATGATGAGCAGTGCCTGGCTTTCTCTACACATACTGCTTAGAATTAACACGAAAAATTTCAATCTTTGTCTCATCAGATCGGAGAATCTTATTTCTCATACTCTGGGAGTCCTCCATGTGTTTTTTTATTTTTTTGCATGTATGCAAGCTTTCATATGTCTTGCAACAAGGAGAGCCTTCCGTCGGCACACTATGACGTAGAACCCCGACTGGTGGAGTGCTGCCGTGCAATTGACTTTGAAAATTTTATTGCGGCACTGTACAACTTCATGATGTTTTGGCTGAAACCTCAGCCTTTGTCAAACAATGTAACAACGTAACAAAAAGAAAGTATTTAGAAAGATGCTAAATGTAGCTAAACATTGATGCACTAATGTGCTATTTGATTGCACTCACCCAACTGAGCTCAGGGCGAAAAAGAAAAGGCCACGCCAGGAGTAGCCGTAAATCAGCAGTAGAAGTTGTGTGTATAGAGCACTAGGCAGCAGTTTTAAGTACTGTTTAATGAACATACCCCTGTGGGAGGTGGTTAAGAAAGATAGCCAATGGAGTATAAGGGGCATATGTATCAGGACCTCTGCGCCACGCCAGAGCACTTGCGATTATTTTGCACTGTTTGCCACCTTCACTGCATTGGGGCGTGAGGGGGTGGTGGCGGGGCAGGCTAGGCATGGGCCGGTGCGGGGCGTTACTGTCCCCACGCCGGCACACTCGTTGCTGCCCCGACTTTTCATATGTGAAAATTCGCCGGGTGCGTCTTTTTCTAAACGTTGTGCAAGAGGCAGAAGCCTCTTGATCTATGTCGCTGCGATGATGCATCGGCAGGGCAATCATACGCCGATGCATGAGTGATATGATAAATATGCCCCTAAGTGTCTGTGTGCAGATTATCTGGCTGTAGTCATGTTACTGCTCACAAAATGAGGCAGAGTTGAGTTTGTCAGTGCTCACACACTCAGTCCACCAAATGAAGACTTGGGAGCAAAAACACGTGTAGGGGCATCATCTGGGAGTTTCCCTGTGGAAAAAAGTCTGCACGTAATATTACTCCAGCCAATGACTGTCTCTCTGCCGTCTCTTAAATCATATCCTCTTTCTTCTTGAAACTTAATCCTTCCAAAATGGAACTTCTAGTCTTTCCACCGTCTACTAATCGACCTAACCCTGATTTCTCCATTTCTGTCTGTGATGTCATAATAACCCTGAGGCAGCAGGCCCACTGTATTTGGGGTTGTGCTCTACTCCGACCTGTCCCTTGCACTGTATATGCAATCTGTTGTTTGTTTTTGCCGGATGCACCTTAAAACGATTTAACCTTTAACGTTTCTGTAAAACAGAAGCAATGTTAATTATCATTATCTGCTCTGATAAACATATCACTGAGGTTTTGTTGTCATTTGGTACATGGTAGAACTGGGCTGTGGAATTCCTCAACCCTAGAGTATCACTTTGCGGCAGGGTGGTACATATGAATAAAGGTGATCCTCTTTGTGTTGCTCATGTATGTTCTTGTGTGTGGTTGGAGGCTTTGTTGGACAATTTCCTCCGGATAGCCTAAAGCATTGGGGCATTTTGTTGATCCTTAGTTTTTCTAATTTGTGGATCGGTGACTAATTGATTAAATCTTGTAAATTGTGATCAAAGGAATTGCCTTTTTGAGGGCTGTTGGGTGATTGCTTCTGAAATGTAATAAGCTGTTTCTATACGTTGGATTTCTATAGATGTCGGTGGATAAATGACCAAGATAATTTTCATGACTAGTGTATCTAGAAAGCTCACAGTTTTAATTGATGGTGAATTTGAAATAAAGAATATGTCCTCTATGAATCATTTCCATGATGTTGCTGAAATTGTGTGTTAGGATTGATATATCAGTCTTCAATGCCTGACGTGTAGCAATTGGCATAGGATGGAGGCATGTTGGATCCCTTGGCCTTCCCTTGTAGTTGTATGAAGAACTTGTTTTGGAAAAGAAAATAATTCTCCTCAAAGACCAGATAAAATCAGAATAGAATTCCATCAATGATCGGCCCTCTCTTACATGTTTGTCACGGCTAAGATTTCAGAGCCTGTTAATCTATTGTGCCCAGATTACTTGTTGTTTTAAGGAAGCCTTGACCTCCGTTCATCAATTGAATAAATGCCTCAACAATGGGTGATAACTTCTGTGGCATAAACATACTCTTGGTATAAAGTACTAAGTATTTAAGGTTAATTCTTGACGCACTTGAGGTACTCTTCTCGGTAGAAGGTGCACCTGGGGGTTTGTCCGGAAAATAGGTCTTGAGGCTTATGGTTCTGTAGAAATGCAGAAGGTTCATATTAAGTTCAAAAGTGTAAAGTTGCTGTCTGGGACAGAATGAGATGCTGAGGCGGTCTGGGAATTTAAAGTGGCCCTGGAAAAATTGTAAAAGTGGGCCCATACTGTGGGCGGCGTCAAAACAAGTAGGTCTGACCATGTGATGTAGGTGGAGTTACTAAACTCCACACAAACTGTTTTTAGACGGTCTAAGAATTGAAAAAATTTACAAAATTTTCTTTTTCTGGAGTCCAAAGGCAGCACAAGGAGCAATAAGATTATGATCCCTAGATATAATCACATAGAGAATAGTTAGAACAGCAATGAGCAATCACCACAAAGTGTGGTTAATCCCACCCATATAAGCTCCCTGGTAGCATGGACACCTTGTATATTAAAAACAGCATTAATTTTTAAAACCATATTAAGAAGGGAGGGTGCCTTCTCTTTCCTTTGGACTCCAGGAAAATAAAATTTCTTGAGTAAATTTTTTCATTCCTGATCATCCTACAGGCAGCACAAGGAACAATAAGACTTATCAGCAATACCTATGATGAAGGGTGGGACAAGCACGCCACATTTAGACCCCTCTGCCGCTAATGAATCCTGGCATGGTTCTAAGGATAAGGCATTCTACGAAGTCCCTTAAGTATGGATCCCTATGGGATAAGGCTTGTAACTCGCTAACATGCCTTGCGGAAGAAATGGCTACTAAAAAGAGAGTTTTTACCGATAACCCCCTAGATAGGAGCCTTCTCCAAAGATTCGAAAGGTGAGCCAATGAGTTGTTCTAGAACTGTAGGCAAGTCCCACGAGGGAGCTGGAGGATGAGGATTTGGATCCAATCTTGAGAGACAACACCAAGATTTAAACAGGGACCAAACTGTATTGTAAACTTTTACCGGAGAGGCTGTTTATAACTTCTTTTGATAGACCTAACTTCTTAAAATTTCCCCTGTCAGTCTCCAGGCCTTTAGCTGAAGAGACTGACAGGAGCTGGATTCGGGTGAAAATTATCTCTTTGTGAGAGAGCTAGTTGTGGGACACTGGAAGTTTGATAGGATCTTATTTCAAAAGCGATCATGCGAGTGAGAACCAAGCCCTGCACGGGCGAAAGGGAAGAATGGCGATGACTTGATCTTCATCAGTACTCTCGGGATGAGGGCTATTGAGGGAAAAACATATATCAAATGATGTGACCAGTTGATTGATAGGCCATCCAGGGCTAGGGCTTTCTGGTAGCAACATAGTGTGCAGAAGTGAGCACATTTCTAGTTTTCCTCCGTTGCCATCACATCTATTAGTGGAATACCCCATTTGTTCGTCAGTAGAGAAAAAAATCTGATGATTCAATGATCATTCTGACTGTAGAAGAATATTCCTGCTGAGGCTGTTCGCTAGATGCTGGGGTTAGCCTGCTGAGGCAGTCCTGATATGGACTGCTGAGATGGAGGGAACGTTGCGTTGAGCCAAGTTCATGAGAAGGTTGCATTCTGTCATCATACAATTGCTTTTGGTGCCGCCTTGTTTGTCTATATAATAAACCGTGGCTAGATTGTCTCATTGTACAAGAATTCTGAAGCCGCGTCATATTGGTTGAAAGTGTAACAGAGCTAATATGACTGCCTTCAGCTCCTTGCGATTCAATGGCAGGTGAGAATCCTTCTTCTTCCATTTGGTATAAAACCAAAGATGATCTATATGGGCACCCCAGCCCCAGGAGTACGCATCCGTAGTGAGGACCTTCTGGGGCTCGGGAACCAAGCACACCCCCTCGAGGAAAGAGGACGGTGTCCGCCACCAGGAGAGATCCCTGAACGTTTGTGGAGAGACCGTCAGATATGACTGCAGATTTTCCTTGCCATGACACCAAGCCTTCAAAAGATTTCTTTGGAGGGACCTCATTCTTGCCCTGGTCCATGGCATCACATCAATTGGTGAGTTCATCTTCCCTAGAACCTTCATGGCTGATCTGTACGTTGACTCTGGAGCTTGAACCTCATTTCCTGGATGGATTTTACTCTTTCTGGAGATAGAGTGATCTTCTAGTTGAGAGAATCTGTAACAAACCCTAGAAAAATTATGTTGTGAGAGGGTGTCAGATGCGATTTTTGATGGTTTATGAGGAAACCGTGGTCAAGAGAGTGCGCTGAAGGTGAGATTCCAGAAGAGCTTAAGATGAGGCTTTTAGTAGACAATAGTCTAGGTATGGCATGACGCTTATTCCTTGTAGTCTCAGGATTGACGTGAGAACTATTATCAACTTGGTGAACAATCTCGGAGCCGTTGAAATTCCGAAGGGGAGACATGTGAACTGAAAGTAATGCGTTCCTAGAGATTCTCTTATGACAAAGTGCAGGTACAGCCACTGTACAGCCAGCCGACAGTCCCCGGTATATAGCCAGCCAGCCCTCCCCGGTATATAGCCAGCCTGCCCCCCTAGTATACAGCCAGCCAGCCCCCTCAGTATATACCCAGCCAGCCCTCCCCAGTAAATAGCCAGCCTGCCCCACCAGTATATAGCCAGCCACCCATTATACAGCCCGCCAGTCCCCACCAGTATACAACTTTATATAACTTCTTAGATTTTTACAAAGATGTCCTTTATTTTCTCTTGGTTATCGGTAATATCTCCACTTCCATTTCTGATAGTATCTATATTAGTCTGCTGCAGAAACCTTCAACCCACAACCTATAACCTTTTACCTCTAAAATCTATCTTTTCACTCCTCTTTTCTCACCTCCTTACGTTTACCTCAGGTGCCATAACCGTCCCCATTGCCTCCACACATCGTCTCCATAGCAGCCTCCAGACGCCGTCTCCAAAGTATTTTTCAAGAACTTGGACTCTATGATTGTCCCGTTTATATGGGGCTCATCTCGTTCTAAACTTCAATTTGCTAAATTGCAACGCCCTAAATCGCTAGGGGGTATGGCACTGCCGAACTTGTTCTTATACTATCTAGCAGGCCAACTTAAATACCTTTCTGGATGGTTAACCCCCATCTTGCCCCCACGCCCCGAGCGTACACTAGCTGAATATTTAGATGTTAAATGTCTCTGGTCTATATTGCACGATTGAGTGGGGTGCATGAAAGAATTACTTCCTGTACATAGAGTGGCTAGGGTGGTATGGAAAGATACAAAAGCCCTGTGCCCGTTTAATGAGATTCCCTTGGAAACCCCACTGTGGTATTACCCCAATTACAACAATTACTTGATGTTGACATGTGGCATACCTTAGGATTGCGCACGATGGGAGATGCTTTTAGAGAAAACATATTCGTATCGTATGGTCAATTACAAGCCCAATTCCAGCTACAGCGTACACATTTTTACAAATTTCTTCAATTGAGACACGCCATTCAAACCCAGTTTCCAGAACCCAGACCAGCTGTATCCTTTGATAGTGAAATCCCAAGAACCTGGAGGTATAATATGCACAATCTATTCCTTCCTTATTAATGCTAAAGTACAAGGTGCAACCCTAAAGGCTATAGCCTCTTGGACTGAACTTATCCCTGAAGTAAATGAGGAGATAGTGTCAGAGATACTGGAGTCACACCTATATGTCTCCAAGGAGAAAGCCACAGCACCAAAAATTGGATTCCAAAAGGTTTATTTACATGTGCATCCAAACATGATAAGTGCGACGTTTCGAATGAATCTTTATCAAGCATAAAAGTGGCGAACGCCAGTACGTATATATACAAAAAATGCTCCGTGACATCATTTCCTTTGTGATGTAATACGTGATTAATTAAATATACAATTCATAAACAATGTATTAAAAGGGGGTATTTATACTCCACAGGTGAATGTTAATAACCATATACAGGCAGTCCCCGGGATACATACAAGATAGGGTCTGTAGGTTTGTTCTTAAGTTGAGTTTGTATGTAAGTCGTAACTGTATATTTTATCATTGTAATCCCAGCCAGAACTTTTTTGGTCTCTGTGACAATTGGATTTTAAAAATGTTGGGTTGTCATAAGAATCAATATTAACACTAAAGCTTCATTACAGACACCTTTGATAACTGTTTCAGCTATTTATTGTAGCCTAGGAGTAAAGTACAATAAATTACCAATATCCAGAGGTCCGTTTGTAACTATGGGTCGTATGTAAGTCGAGTGTTCTTAAGTAGGGGACCGTCTGTATACTGTGAGCTTCACAATATATGTCTCCCCATCGGTAAACAATAAATTAAATCAATTATATATCATCCACCAAAGCTATTTGACGCCCCTCCGTTTATATAAAATGGGGAGGCTGACATCCTCGAAATGTCTACCTATCCAGCAGATTTTTGGCACATGATTTGGGCATGTAGTTCCATCTCCTCGTTCTGGACAGCTGTTGCCGAAACACTTTCTAAAGTGCTCTGCAAACCATTGCCATCACTCCTTTAATATGTCTCTTGGGCATCCGAGATGAGGAAAATTGGTCTCACTCTAAGCAAACCTTAATCAAGGAAACTTTATTTATGGCTAGGAAATCTATTGCCTATCGCACAATGGAAGAAACTGGTTAACAAAATTGTTCCTTATAAGAAAATAGTGTATAAAAATGGGGGACGCCCAGGGAGGTTTAATAAAGTATGGGGCACATGGTGTGACTCCTCTCTGACAGTTTATACCATAACTGAATTGTGACACAATATCAGATAAATTGTGAAGTCCAAAATGGCGATATTGTCAAGTACTTGATGCTCATCCTAAATCTGAGCTAGGCGAGTAAATACTGCACTCTCTTGGACCAAACCGCCTAAAGAAACTATCACACGGGCATGTTAGTTTACTTGTTCTTCATTTATTGGTTTTGTTTTCTTCTGGTTTATGTAAGACCAATGATCTGTACTGACTCAAACCTCCATGTCTGTTGGATTACTCTGTCTAGCGCATAGGTACTACTGTATTATTTGTTGTATTATGACTTGTATAGTATGTTATCATGAGTATATATGTGACATGGTCATTCTTTATTAATATACTGTATTATGTTGTACAGCTCAATAAACAGTTTAAAAAACCTGTATTATTACTGCACCCTCATCAATTATTGATAGCCAATTCGAGTTGATTCTAAAGGGGGCTGATATTCTTAAACTAGCATTGGTCATACAGAGATCCACAGTCAGCAGCGAATAATCGGCTAGGAAATTTACTTCATATACCATTTTTTTCAACATATCGGACACATCTGTCATTGCATAGAGCCAAATTTATTCTAGACAATGATTTGTATGAACTACTAAAACAGGAAAAGGCTTTTTTCACCCATATTTATGGCGCCAAATATCAATTAGACCAATCTCTATACATAAATTTTTAAAGTTTCCTTCTATTATTCTTTTCATTGAAATATAAGCCCTGTCCTGTTTTTCGTCCATTACACAATTGTAATCTCCACATGATAATATGGGGCATTGCGGCTTATTTTCTAAAAATTGTAGTAAACACTTCATAATTTCACGAGTTTATGGGGGTTGGATATGATAATACACAGCAAATACCTTCCAATACACAATTCATGAATATATATCTTCCCAGTTTGTCCAACCACAGTTCTTATATTTTCAAGTTGATTCTATTATGCACCAGTAAACTCACCCCATAATCCATAGAAGAAAAAGTTTAATGAATTTCCAAACCGTTTCTCTCAATTTAATGTATAGTTTCTTTAATCACGTGAGTTTTGATCAATACCACAATGGCAGGTGAGTGCCTCTGAATGCAATCCTTTATAGCTCTTCTTTTAACCCGATTAGGGTTAAGACCTGTAACATTCCAAACAATAATTTTCACCTCCATTTATTCCAAAGATGGGAAGGGGAAACAAAACAAAAAAGGTAAAAGCACATATGGGACCCTGGCTGTAACCCAACTAATACCCTCCAAATAGCCCACAATAGACCTCAACTGGTCTATGTCAGTCTCTATACTCTAAGGCTACATTCACACTACAGTATGGGGGACGTATATACAGTACGGCCGACGTATATACGGCCGATATACGTCCCCCATACACTTCTATGGGCTCACGGCCCTGTACGGGAGCGGTACGGTGCAGCACACGTGCGGCACCGTACCGCTCCGTAGCCCGGGGAAAGATAGGACACGTCCTATCTTTCCCCGTATTACGGCGCCGTGCGCCATTAATTCCTATGGAGAGGGGCGGGGGTGAGCTGCGCTCACCTCCTCCTCCTCTCCCCGCGCTGCCGTGTGCCCGCCGTACTACGGTGCGGCGGGCTCACGGCAGTGTGAATTTAGCCTAACACTGTGACCCCCCATTTCCCTCCTCCTTAATTCACAGCACAATTTTCCCTATTATTTAGAATTTATGCCACCTATCGGTTCTGTTGATCCCATTTTTTAATACCATCACATCTATCCGGCTATCAACCATATTTCTTTGGCTATATCATAGCCTGCTCCACTGCTAGCAGTGGTGAAAGTTGCAACCAAGCACTTTTAATGGGATGTTATTAGACTACATTGTAATAGAGTATATTGCAACATCGTATATCACCTATTGAGTGTTACTAATGGTGTTGATACGACAAAATTGTATACAGAAATATTGCTCATGTTTTAATGGCAGAGTCCATATATTGTACATTTTTTATGGAATAAATACATGTTGAGTAAATACAGTAAGTAGTTCATGATATAAACTTTTAATTTGACATATTCAAACTGCTCAATATAAGGGCAAAAATAGCAGCACTGAGCTAAAGAGAGGTTTTATCTCTTAGCAGTAACCCTGCCAAAGAATGTCAATTAAAGCCAATTCCCCAGCTATGAAAGTGGTTACACCATATATAGCATTTAGCATAACTGGAATTATCTCACCCAGACTATGCGTCCGCTGATTTCTTGTTGCAGAGAAAGCAGGTGGTAGAGCTCAGTATATTATGACTAGTTTCACCCATCCGGGTCTTCTGGCTCCACCCGTCTTCAACATTGGTCTCTTACTCTTGCCGACTTCTGGTGTGTACTTCTCCAGCAATAGTTATCAACGATGACCCTCCACTGTTTCGAACAGCCAACATCCACTGACACTGCAGCGACAGGAGATCCCTGTCCTGGCTCACTCCATTGCAGCCCCTCTCATGGACCAGTGTCCCCTCATTTTCCGGCTCACAGCACACCGTGACTGGCACGAAGATGCAGCTTAGTTGCTGCGCCGTTGAATCGGCCCGTTCCTACGGTAAGCACCACAGATTCCTCTGGACTGTGCTAGTCACTGCACTGGTTGCTCATCTCCTTCCAAATACAGCTTAATATAATTACCCTCATGCACAAACCTCTGGAAAATGCTGAATCTCCCTACTTCTCATCTGGGTCTATCGCCCAACCCGTGCACTTCGATCTGCCAATGATCTTAGATTAATCTCTTATTTAATTCGAGCCTTTCAATCTTGTCTCCAGGATTTTTATATAGAAATTATAAAGAATGGCTAGACCATTCTTGTGCATGCAGTAATTGTTGAGTTGATGGCATAGTGTGATCACACAGTACTGTGACTAGGAACTATAACAATATCTTTTTTTCATTTCTTAAAAGGGTTCTTTAGATAGTTTGATGACTATTTTACATAAAACTACACCGCACTATATACGATGTATTAAACCAAATATGGACTGCAAGGCAAAGGTATTTAAAAAAAAGGAGGTAAGTTGGTTTATTATAAGTCTTCGTTCTCACATGGCATTTACATTGGGTTGAAATGCAAGGAGAAGAGATATGCCTTTATTGCGTTGCTGTTAACTTTTGCATTTACAAAACACAATGTTAATGTGATGTTAACATGTGTTAACATTATGCTAACATCTGTAGTTTGTAAATTTCATGATAGAGGAATGTTAAGGTCATGTAAATGCATTGTAATACCACATGCTGAGAGATGTAACTTTTTTTATTTTCCTGTCAACGTAGCTGAAAGACGTTTTTTTTTTTTTTTTTTTTTGCAACACCAGTTTTTTTTTTTTCCAGTATTTTTTTCTTGTACCTTCTTTGGGCACATATACTTCATTAATCCACTTTTATGTACTCTTTCTTAGCAAAAATATTTTAGATATTGCATTTTTAACTCTCTTTTCCGCATTTATGCCATAGCATCAGTAATGTAATATTCAGTAATGTTTAAATGCAATAGATTTTATTCTATGGGTCAGTTTGGTTCCTGCAATACCAAATATGCATAGTTTTTTTATGCAATACTACTTTTGCATGCTCATTTTATTTTTTTACTTTTTGTGAAATACTTTTTAGGTCACACATTCCGCTAGTATTGTGTTTACTATCATAACTCTAGTGTGTGTATGTGGGGACTCTTCCCGGTCGCATATTTTCATTTCCAGTGAAACACATGTGATGGGTAACTTTTTTTTAAATTACTATGTAGAGGTATTGTTTCTTATGCAATTTATTTGTATGTTTTAGGTACTCAATCAACTTGAAGCATGTGGCATTGTGGAAACCATTCATATCAGTGCAGCAGGCTTCCCAATCAGGTACTTGTATCTTTGCTGTAGACCTAAGGGTTTATTAGAAAACCTTTGAGTAGATCCCCTTTTAAATGCGTTGTTGCTCCTGTCCAAAATGATGATGAAGGGATTGGATGAGGATGTTATTTAGGTGGGAAAAGGCATCTAGACCCTTCTTGAAGCTCTCTGCTGCCCCTGCTGTGACCAGCGCTTGAGACAGGCTATTCCACAGATTGACAGTTCTCATAGAAAAAAGGCTAATAAATGTATTTTGTGCACAGTAGCAACCTACTAAGCATAATCTTGAGTCCTCCCTAAATACATTTCTTAACCTTCTTATCTGTCCTGCACTCTTTTGTCGGTCAGTTAGACAAGGTTCCCTACACTTGAGGGATGGGTGTTGTCCCTTCCTGTCTTGATCTTTGGTGCACTTTAGGGGACTGATATTTCGTAAAGGTTTGAGAGACACACAAGACTTACAAAAATCCTTACCTTCAGCATGAAGTCTCCTTTTCTATTTCAGGTAACTAAATAGCAAACAATAAAAGCAAAAAGTAATAGCATGACTAAAAGGAGGACTAAGATAAGGATCCCTTTCTGGGTGAGCCACTTTTGCCAACTCATCAGTCACCTGGGATAGTCATCCAAAGTGGCTATCCCGGGGGATCTGAGTTACTTGAGTTCTTAATGAGCTCCTTAATTGATTTGTAAGCTTCTTGATGGCTATTTTGATTTTACCTGTGGGGCCAGTGTTGTCTGTAATGTGGGTACACATTTAATGTGGGTGTCCACTTTCCTTCTAACTTGGACTTGCACAAAGGGAAGTCAAGTTCATCATTACCTCCAGTGGTTCACATACATTGGATTGATTGGATGGTGTTATAGACCTCATCTTTGGCTTTTGACTCCGTCTTCTTCTTTGTCCTTTTGTGATGTAACATCTGTATACATTCTCACTAGTCTTAAAAGGTTAACCTCTTAACAAAAAATGACCATATGACCAAAATGCAATGAAGGACAGAATAATAGAAAGAATAATAAGGACACAGAAAAGAAACAATTCCAATAATTTCAGGGTCGACTGCAAATGACTTAGCCACCCAAATCCCAAAACTAGAGGGGGGTTTTTCATTCACCATTAACTTCTAGCTTTATTGAGGTGCTTATTGTCAACAGAACTTGGAAGGCTCAAAGTTCCTTCTCCCATGCTTCTTTATCGCCAACCAATCTCCAGGTTGAAACTATTGAGATCCTAAAAGATCATCAAGATGGAAGAGAAAACTAGGAAACTAGTATACTTTTGTACAGCATCCAACTGCATTTCGAGCAATCTTATTGGGACTCAACCATGTCTTTTTATTGGCCTATATCTTACTAGAATGGCTAATGGTAGTCCCTCGGTTTTTGGTTTCTCCGTCTCCACCATTGCCCTTTGGATCTGTAGTTTGAGTCCAACTCTCAATCTTCATGTTACTTTGTGAATGGTATGGGATGTGAGCTACCTAATTTATCCCTAAACTTAACTTGAGGAGCGGAAATGTTTGGTTACTCATACCTGTAGACCACTTTTGACAAGGATTGCTTTATTATAATTTTTAGCCAACCTGAAAAAAATATGTGTGCTCCAAAATATACCCATATACTACCACCTTTGGCAACTGATATTCAATATGTAGTCTTTCTGGGAAAGGTCCAAAAAAAAGAGGGCACCACACCAAATACTGGAGCACTTGGATGTTTTTCACTGGTAGGCAGGGGCTTTGCTAGGGTTGTGGCACGGGCCCGGTGCTATGTAATTATTAATTTGTGTCCATTCCTGTACATAACCTGTAGATAACTAATTCCCCTTAAATGTGACTTGCACTGAACAATAACACCTATACTTCCCTATACTTAGGCTCTGGATCATGCAGTAGCCTTGATCGTGGCAAGAGCTTCCAGCCAACCTAGAAAGAAATCAATGCACACCAACACATATAACTTATATGTGCTACTTTTTGGTAGCTGAATTAGATCTATCTGCACTCAGTGAAATGGATACAGTGGCCTGGGGGTAGCCTTCTGAGGGGTTTTTACGACCTGCCCAGAATTGTTTTGTATTAGGGGCTTGTCTCCTTATGATCTCTGTCGTTGCGTTCTTGGAGTTATGGATGGAACCATGGGCTACCTGACAAACAACAGGTAACAGTGATCTTGGGAGGCATACTTGGTTCTCTACCATCTAGGAGCCCTCCGTTTGCATCCGGGCACCAGCTCTCTCCCACGACGTCTTTCCTCCTATGGCACTTGTTTCACCAAAGTCGGGAACATCTGTGTATCAAACTGAATTTACGCGCCAAGGCGACCTGAACCTTCTGGGGTTCTTTTCTCCTTTCCACCTCTTTGATGCTTCTGTCCGCAGCATTGTTTCCCTTTGCCTCCATAGTTGATGCCATTGTGTGTGCTTTAGCTTTTATAATTCCTACTACTTTGGGTAATAGGAGTTCATCAGTTCCCTAATCAACTTGCCTTATCTTACTGTAGTACCTGCAAAGATAAGAAAATCCCTAGCCCACCATATCGGACCATAGTCATGTTCCACCCCAAAAGCATACCTAGAGTCGGTGTAGATGTTGACACTGACTCTAGATCGGTCAGTGTTCCAATGAGTGCCTTCAGCTCAACTTTTTATAACCTTGTGTGTGCCACTGACCACAGCATATCCAGTGTAGAACCGTCCATCTTCTCCCATGCTTCTGGAGCCATCTATAAAAAAAAAAAAAGAAAACTCTGGATTAGATATTTCATCAGTAACATGTGAAAAACCACAAGTTTGTTGTTGGGTTAGGGCATTACAGTCATGTTCATGCTCAATTCCAAATAACTCTTCATCAGTTAGAGATTTCAAAAATAAATACGTACCTGGTTATTAATCAGTGTTTGGGCTGCACAGATAGACATTGCCCTAGCGGAAATAATTGTTTATACATTAAAAATTTAGAACTTTCATCTTGAATATGCATAAGCTCTCAGAGCTACAAAACACAAAAGGAGAATATAAGTTTAAAACAAAACGTCATTAACATATAAAACCTGGGCCTATCTTCTACTTTTTGAGAGCATAACTACTATATGCATGCTTGAAGAATCCTGACCACCTTTTGGCAGGACTTTCCGCACATATTGATTCCCTTAATCTGTGAAAAATCCAATAATCTGGATGAAAAAAACAGCATTTGAGCCAACAATTGTATTTTATCAACATTAGCAGCAACTGCTTGCTCTAGAGTCATGGGACACTGCTTCTGTAGAAAATCCTGAATAATTTTAAATGACAGCAAATTTTTCTATACTCAATCTTAATAGGTACACTTTATTTTTGGGGCAATGGATGTCCTAGTTTGAGTTCAAATTCTACAAATAAATCTGGAAATATACCTACACCTTTGAATATGAACATATGAACTTTACTACTGAATATTTTCTCAGGAACAAAACTCCACAGGACTAATAAGTGAAAACAATAAAACACAATCTTTTAGTGCTCAACACTTCCCCACAAAGTAAAACAAATGAACTTCTAACGGGTCAACTGAAATAGTTTTATGATTTCACTGTATACCAGTTCTAATCACTGGTAACGTGAGAAATCGTAATTAGCTTTGTAAAAAGTTTTCCTATAATCTTTCTATTTCCTGCTTCTATGGAGAAGAAGAGAATCCCTTGATTCCCCCCCCCCCTCCCCCCCTACGACCTTAAAACCACAGTACAACACTGTGCTTTAAGTACTGGGCTGAAATGCTGTCATCCCTTTCTTATCACAAAATTACGACTCAGCTCCGTGACTCCCTCCTGGTTTTGAAGTAGAGGTCCCAAAAGTAATACAAAGTAACACAGAGGAATAGTGAATATATTTTATATTAAATTTACTTGTCCCACAGCCTGCTGTCTTGCCTGGATTTGAGATATTCTGAAGGCACCACAATTATAACAAGTCTCTCCTGAATCCATAAATCCAACCCCTCCGGTCATATGGGATAAGGGGGTGGGGTCTAACAGGATGCTGCTTTAGATGCCAAGTTCCACCTTCCCTTATTTGTTTCAGGGAGAAAAATATGTAAAAAACTCTTTTTCTTAAAGTTCTCTTCGCAGCAGCAACTTTGATCTTTCTCTAGCTCTCTTAGCTAAGCATCTGCATAGTATTGGGGTGTGGTAACTGAAGAGACAACAAAAGTTTTCTGAAATAGCCAACATCAAAGTCTATCTGCACCCTGGGCATGTTATAGAACTGTTCTTGCACTGCTTTTTTTTCTTTCTGTTTGCGTCTCACAGTGAAAGTCTGTGACCACTTATAACCAGTCTGTTGCTTGCTTCAATTAATCCCCATGGGTTTCCAACGTTAGCGTATTCTGTCCAAGAGTATTTTGTGGTCATCAAACAAACAACATAGAATAGGACAGTGGTGCCTTGGTAGATTCTAACTGTAACTTTCAAGATCGCTGTCCCTGATTATCCAGCCCGTACAGTGTGCCGATGCCAGCCTCCTCCCTTGGACTCCAACAGCAATCACTGCCCCCTCAACACTGTCACAATCTCGGGGGATAAACAATGGACTCCCTGGACCACCGCGGGAGATAACAACCTTAGCCGCACCCGGGAGCCTAAGTGATCTCCTGGTCTTCGCCAGAGCCCGCCGCAAAGCGGGGTTGTTTTACTGCGGCGGGAGTCACCAGGTCGTTCCGCGGGTGCGACTAGGCCTGCGGTGGCTGCCAAGGTAGGGACACAGGGACCACAGGTGGCAGGCAGGGCCACGGCAGGGCCTCGGATGGCTGGCAGGGCCTCGGATGGCTGGCAGGACCTCGGATGGCTGGCAGGGCCTCGGATGGCTGCTGGATTACCGGAGCGCCACAGGATACCAGGACCGCCACAGGATACCAGGACCGCCACAGGATACCAGGACCGCCACAGGATAACAGGACCGCCACAGGATAACAGCACGGAACACGGGAACACCACAGAACACGGGAATCACAGAATCCACAGAGGCGTCTGGAAACGCTCGGGAACACGGAGGGCTTTCTCTTCAGTAACAGGACATGAAGATCCGGCAGGGGATGCTGGGAGTAGCCAGACTATATAGCAGAGCCAGGTATACCAGCACCAATAAGGAGGACCTTTTATTCCTAGAGAATAGGCGCGTGTGCGCCCTAGCAGCGGGAGCGCGCGGCCTACACAGGAGACAGACCTGCAGCCTGGACGGGACCGCGATGGAGCCAACAGGAGCCGGGACAGGTAAGTACTGACCCGAGGGGAACGGAGCAGCGGCAGCAGAGCAACATGGATCTCGGGGACACCCGTGACGAAACCGGACCGGGGGCGGCGCGGCAGACCGGGACACCGGTGCCCCCGCGATCCGAGACATGGATCGCGGGGACACCCGTGACAAACACACTAGTCAGATTGTGGTTTTTGTGACCACCAGAGACAATGCCCTATCCTATCATCTCTAGAGATTACCCCGTGACCACACAGTGGCACAGCACAGGCACCACAGAAAGCCAGAGGGACACAGGAAAGACTACAGATTTATATAAATCGGTAGATTTACCATGCTCTTGTTAGGAGGCGATCAATCTCCCCTCGGGCTGGGCACGGATACTAGTCCTTAGGTTGCTGGCTAGCAATGTCCAAGCACATCTATGAAATGGTCAACTCAGCATTGTCTCCAACTGTTGAGGTGAGCAATCTCCTTATGAGCGGACCCCCCTTTTATATGAGTTGTTGCTCCTGTCCAAATTGATGTAAACCAAGTGCACGTAGAATCACACCCGACAAAAAGCAGGTCCAATTCCCTCTTGGTCAGATGAGCAGACAATTCCGCTTTATTCAAGAATGTACACAAACTCTTATAGAAAGTAGATGTTGCAAGCTTTGTTCTATGTCGCCAAGATCCAAGATGACCAAGGCTTCAGGGTGGTTACATTCCAGTCTTATCTCAGATGCCGACACCATCTTTGGGAGTAGTCTTCAGACAAAGGTGCCATCTTTGAAGCAGAGTAATTTACAGTAGTTGTAGACAATTATCTGACTACATGATGAAAGGTTAATGAATGTATTTTGTGCACACAAGCAACCTACAAAGCATAATCTTGCGATTTCTCCCTTCTCAATTTCATACATTGCACCATTAACAACTTAACTTCTTGGCTCCACTGTACTGCCTATTCATGTCCGTATTAACTTGTCCAAAACCTTTTTCTAAGTGTATAGGCAGTGCGTGTTCATCTCTTATCAGGCTCCCTACCCTCTGATAGTACTATGGTGGACAGTGGAACCCACAGTGTGACTGTGGTAATCTACTCCTTAGGGCTCTTTGGGGTATTACCAGAGCACATCCATGCTATAGCTTAACAGGCTGTTACGCGATCTCCTCCTCCCCCTGCTCCCTCACTCTGCTTGCAGCAGGGGAATTTTCAGCACACATTGGGGAGGGGTAAGTGCTCTTTCACAGTACAAAATCCTGTGAACTTACAGCACGGAAGCGCTCTGGTAATGCCTTCCACAGACCTTCAGGTTCATAAGCATTATCTTAAAAGCTGATTTTAGAAGGAAGGAAGCAGTGGATAACAAATATAAGAGGATCACCTCACTCACAGTGCCTGGATGAGAAAGTGTCCCTGGTTTATTATGCTTGATTTTGATGGTAGATTTACAATGTGTTAAGTGAATAAGAGCTGAAAGCTAACCTGTAAGAAAAAAAGTTTGAAATATTTAATAAAGTTATTTTAAATTTTATGTAATTAATTTTTTTTTTGTTAAGCCCCCTAAACACCAACATTCCCTTTAGGTATCTAATAAAGTGCAAAAACCACAAGATCACAAAAAAACTCCCACTTATTTGGTATCGTCTCATCCGTAACAATCTGTTCAATAAATTAGGAACATTAATGGACCCGATCAGTGAACGCTGTAAAGAAAAAACAGAAAAACTTGCCAAAAATTAAATTTTTTCATAAAATACCTTCACAATAATGTTCTTAAAAGTGTCCAAAAATGTTATGTGCTCCAAAATTGTACCGCTGAAAAGAGTAACTCAACATGTGAAAAATAACCCCTAAAACAGCTCTGTCAACCAAAAATTATTAGAGCTATGTCTCCGAAAAGATGGTGTTGAGAAAACAAGAGATTTTCTCTATACTAGTTTTTCTTCAGTAAAATTGTAAAAAAATATATTTAAAAAACTTTATAAATGACACAAATCATAAATCAATGTAATCTTAGTTATCTATAGAATAAAGATAACATATTATTTTTATGGTGCAGTAAACATCCTCCCAAATCAATGAAAAAAATATGAAACCTGAATTGGAATGTTCTTTTCATCCATTTATTAAAGATTTAATAAAATCTCATCAATAAGCTAAAGACCCACTAAAATGAAATATCTGTAAAGTGTATCTAATCTTGCAGAAAATAAGCCCTTCTATGTCCAAAATAAAAATAAAAGACTTGTATCACCTTTAAAAAGTGATAATACAAATCTGCTCTGAATGGCTCAGTTTCCCTTCAATGCCATGGTGTGTGCCCAAATAGCAGTTTACCACCACATATGGGGTATTAAAAACAAAAGAAACGGAGTTGGGACGGCACCATGGGTGCAGGTCTTCAAAGCGTGTTTGACGTGACCCACTACGTGTAGTAAAGGAAAGCGATCTGAAGCAGCACTCCAAGAGTAGTGAAAAAAGAAGTGATTTATTCCACCATTGATGGTCGAATAAATCACTTCTTTTTTCACTACTCTTGGAGTGCTGCTTCAGATCGCTTTTCTTTACATATGGGGTATTGTTATACTTGGAAGAAATTGGGTAGCAAACGCTGTGGCGTGTTTTGGTATTTTATCCATTGTGAATGTGTAAATTATTTGAAAAATACATTCATTTAGCCAAAAAAAAAAAAAATCTAAATTGAAACCAATTTTTTTTTTAAAATGCATGTCTCTAAAATACATGTTATTTATGGAGTTTTACTATAATGTAAGCCTCTCAGTAACTTGAAATCTGAGCATGAAAATGTGAAAAATCACATCAAAATCGTCTGGAATAGTACTGTAACATGTCAGATTTGAACAATGGGCCGTGTTAGCATAGTCTGAATTCATATCCATGTGTCGTCAAGCCATGTTACAGATTTTATATCATATATGAGCCACTAAATGAGAAGCTTCTGAGGAATACCAAATAGCTAAGCAATGTTTTATTTGGTTGTACAACCTTCTGTATTTTGGCTTACAAGCCACTCTGCATGGGATGGAGTTATTCTTGACAAGATTATAAGCTGTTGTATTGTACCGCCAGTCCGCCCGTGTCAAACACTCGGTTGTTCCTGTGTCATTGGTTTTAACAGGTAACAAACAGCTGCTCTACTGCAGCCTACACCAGGGCCGATTCAAGCCTTTTTGCTGCCTTTGGTGAAAACTGAATCATGCCCCCCGACCCCCTGATCTCCTTATATATTCAGCTATCTGAATTTACAGAAGCATTTTAGAAAAATCTAAAACCTGATTAATTTATAACAATATTCTCACACATCACCACAGTTCACTGACATCCTGTAAATGACAGTACACATACTGAGGCTACATTCAGACAATGTATGCCCGCCGTACCGTAGTACGGCGGGCATACATCGGCGCTGCGGAGAGGAGCAGGGGATGAGCGCAGCTCACACCCGCCCCTCTCCATAGGCATATACAGCACACGGCGCCTTATCACGTAGAAACATAGGACATGCATGTGTGTTGCACCGTACCACTCCGGTATGGTGTTGTGAGCCCATAGAAGTGTATGGGGGACGTATATCGGCCGTATATACGTCCCCCATACATGTGTGTGAATGTAGCCTGACACTGTTTCACAAACAAGTAGTCAGTCAGTGTCACAGACATTAGGGGTGTGTAGTACCTTACAGGATCCTGCTCCATCAGGAAGACAACTTTGTTAGGAATTCTTGCGGCCATCACAATCACTGTTGAATTTACCCAAAGATATCTTCAGTTCCATGCGGCATCTCCACACAGCGCCCATAAAAATACTACAATCAAATACAGTATAATGTCACCTAGATAACAACACTGTTCTCCTGAGTAGTATACATCCCAAACTGCAAACCCTGATAATTTAATAAATAGTGCCACCCTTATAAATAATATATAAAACACCACCCTAATTAAGTTACGGTATGTACAGCCTTCAATTAAATATATACAGTACCCCATAACAGCCCTCTCTATAAATGTCACCTTTTATTTCAGATTTGACCCCCAAATACAATCTTTCCATTTAAGTTATATACAGTAGCCCATCAGGCCAGCCCCCAGTTAAATTAATATCCATCCTCTACAACTTAGCATAGAATACTTATATATATAGTACCCCAACTTTTAATGGGCACCATATTGAGTCATGGGACCCCTTTTCCCAGGTTTTGTCATATATAGAGCCCATAATATCCCCCTCCCCCCAACCTGATTTATTTAGGCCTGAATAATTAAATCTCCCTCTCCTATTTATTATATACTGCTGCCACAGATTTTTTAATAGTCTGGGCAGTTTAAAAATAATACTTTTATTTACCTCCTTCCTCGCCGAAGTGCTCCCCCCAGCTCTTTTGCCAGGCAGCACTTCCTTGCATGGACGCAGGTGCCATAAGATCATCAAATGCCTCCAGAGCCATAGAGCAGCTCATACCCATTTGTCTACTGATCTGCTGTACCGCTTGCAGACACAGAGGAAAGCTGTTCTGCAACCCTCCTCAGGTCTCCGCATCTGCCGCCTGAAGCAGAATTTTCTTGGTCTATTCATAGGTAAAACTATGCAATATACCAAAAATGCACACTACAGGGCATCATGAGTGTAAATTTCTGTGGGTATTCCTTGTGGTAATGTGTGCAACATTATTTGAGTAAAATCTTGTAGTGACTAAATTGAGTCGGAGTCACTTTCGTTGTTTGTGATATTGCTGTACCTACCCATGACATAGTCTTCCGGATACAGTGAACATTATGGTTTGGAATGTGAAAAGAAATAATCCCTTAGCACTGGTGGTACTGGTCCAGCAGAATATTGCAGCCTCAGTACCGCCGATACATCATGCTCCTGCCATGTTAGCTGAAATAGGGTGATAATTGACCAAGGGAGGTAATGCAGCATCTGACTGGACCAAAAAAGGTGTAATTAAATTGTGCAAACTCACAGATACCTGGGCCTCACATATGGGGAAGTGATGAATCAAAACCTCATGTGTTTCCTATTATCGTGCTCACCAACACTGCTTGGGAACCTCAAGTGTAGAAAAAAAGTTGTAACTTCTCAGTTAGCGTAAGATGGATAAACACAACATGCGGTAATAAAATAACAATGTTTAATAAAATAAAACATATTAAAAATCAATCCTCATATGAGGTGGAGCATAAAATGTCTAATCAGATCTATATATCTGGGTCAGTTGGTGCAAAAACTCATGTGCTAAGCAAAAGTCCTGTATAAGAGAGTGTTTTTTAATATATAAGAGATTGTTAATTTCCTTACAAATAGAGTCTGCTCCAATATAAGTGCAAAGTTGTATTCAGTATTTATAATAAGATACTTCACCATCCGTGGACTAAAACTGTTTCCAAATGCTGTAGCAGTATGTTAGACTCCACAACTCTGTTGGTGCACCACGGGGTAAGGGAGACTGTGATAATAATATTACTCCTCCACAGTTTGTTTGTTTGTATATATATATATTTTTTTTCTTTCTTTGTGTTTCATTCTGCCTGTTATAAATCATTAGGCTCCATTTGTTTAAGATCAGCCAGGAAGGTGAGCCTGGCAGGGTGGTTATAAAACCCCAGGGAGTCTATGCTTGATCAGAGAAGCATGGTCTTCCTAAGTGGTAAAATTAACACCTCTCGGCCAGAGTAGTCTAGTTAGTGGGGGATGAAAAGAAGCCACAGACTACATGTTTTTCCCTCCAAATTCAGACAAAGGGGAATATCATAGCTGCCCATAACTGGGACATAATTCATAATTATAGGTCCCAAGTTACACAGGACAGTTATGGGGTCTAGACACACTCCTGGTCTGAAAATCAGAACATTAGCTGCAATGGAAGGCAGCCAATAGCAGAACACCCCTGATATTAGGCTAAGACACCCCGAGTTTGGTATGGGGTTAATGGGAATAACATGCCCGTTTGGTTGGAAGCCATGGCACAATTGTGCCATCTCCCAATCAAAAGTTATGGGATTCTGATAAAAACCCAGACCCAAAAAGTAGCTCACTGATGGGAGGGGGATAGAAAAATCCCCCTCACAGTGACATCACAGCCAGGGGTGGGGGTCAAAAATCACCTGGGCTTAAATTAATGAAGCAGCCACATAGTAGTGTTCAGTCTGGGTGACTCTATGACAATAGGAGGCTGGATCGATGCTTATGCCCTGTCCTCGGGCCAAAGAATTTCTTCCTATTTCACTAGCAAGAACTTTTTTGTTTCCTCTTCTTCCATAACTGTTTGTAAGTATTGTATGTGTATTGTTTTAATCCTTTTTTTTATTTTATCTGACAATTGAATTCTTTGAGTGTACTGCATTTTTATGTAAATTAAAACTTTTTAATAAGCCTCTGCTTGTAGGCCTTAAAGAATCTGAGTCTCTAAAGGGAATCACGTTACCAGAGGTCATTATTAGCATAGTCCATGTAGTAAGCGATTGCATGTTCTGTGTGAGTTTATAATTGTAATATCGTGTAAGTAGTGAGTGCATGTGCTGAGTTATCATCAGGGTACATTGTCTGTGTGGTTGAGGTGCCTACGGCCTTCTTTGCATAAGTAACTCGTGGGTGGTGGCACTGCGGATTCTGTGGAGTAAATTTAGCGTAAGGACGCCATTTTGTGGAAGTGGGCGGAGCTTAAGGGCTAAATTCTGGGACTCCATAGAGTAGTTATCCCAGTGTGTGAACGCCGGTGAGTCGGGTTCGTGACAGATTGGTGGCATAGCGGTGGGATAGTGTATAATTTTTTATTACACTGTTAAGGCTTTAAGTGTTTGGTTTAAGCAATTAACCCTTTCACTTAAGGGCTGAAGTATTCCTAATACTACAGTCCACAAGCAAGAGACTCAGTGCACTCAAAACTTGTCAGTCAATATACATACGTGCAAAACAGTTCCCCTCCCCCTCTTTTCTTTTCTATCTTTTGTTTGCTTAGTGAGACCACTGCTACGATGGCAGAGGTATACAGAAACAGATCCAAGGCTGATCTGCTGACTCTCTGTGCGGAGAGAGGGCTAATAACAACGGGCCAGAACAAGGCGGAGATAATTCAAACGCTGGTGGCGTTTGATGTGCAGTCCCATCCTTCTGCGGAACCGGACCAGGGACCTCCAGCCTCAGAGGAACCGATAGGAGATGTCTTGCAGCAACCGGCTGGGCATGGCGGCGCCAGCGGTATGGACACTTCTTTTTCTCTAATTCTCCAGCAGATCGGTGACTGTGATCCTAGCCTTAGGATACAGCTGTTGATGCAAGAACGGGAGAGACAAGCAAAGCGTGAATTTGCTGAACGCCAAACAGCGCTGGAAGCTGCCCGAGCAGAGAGGGCGGCTGAGGAACGTAGACGTGAGTTTGCTGAACGCCAAGCAGAGCGGGAGCATGAGCTGCAGATGGCCCAGATACAGCTCCAACAACAGCAAAGAACTTCACCATCATCACAGAGTGAGTCCATGGACAGTGTTTCTTTTAGGCCCCGCCTGGATCGTTTTCCTGTCCTGGAGAATGATGGGGACCTGGATGTCTTTTTGCAAGGATTTGAGAGGGTCTGCAGGCAATTTCAACTGCCGCCTGCTGAATGGGCCCGATACCTTACCCCTGGACTTAAAGGCAAAGCACTGGAGGCGTTTGTAGCCTTACCTGCCTCTGTGGAGCACGATTATGAGGCTATCAAAAGGGCTCTGATACAGCGTTTTAACCTCACTCCAGAGGTATACAGGGAGCGTTTCCGTACTGTCAGGCAGACAGATACGGATAGCTATGCCGAGTTTGCCAGGAAACTGCTAAACCTGGTGAAACAATGGTCCAGAGGATGGGGTGTGACCACTCTAGAGGAGATGGATGACCTGATCGCCATGGACCAATTTATTCACACCTGTACAGCGGAGGTGCGACAGTTCATACGAGAACGGGAGCCAAAATCGTTGGAAAAGGCTGCCCAGCTGGCAGATGTGTTTGCTGCCAGCAGAGTGCCCGAGGCACGGAAACCTGCAGCTGCAGGATGGAAGGGGGGTAAGCCCCCTGTTAACTCTTCTACAGTTTCCCACAAAGCTTCTGGGGCATCCCCTTCTTCAGCATTTAAGCCAGCGGGAGACCAACGCAGGTGTTTTGTTTGCAACAGATCGGGGCACATCAGCATTACATGCCCTGAGAAGAGGAAGACCACCCCTTTGACCAAACCAACATTGTCTTCACCATCTGTTTTGTTTGTGGGTGGGAGTAAGCGGGTGGTTGGTGACAACCTACAGGAGGTTACTGTGGGTGACAATGTCACAATGGGGTTGAGGGACACTGGTGCAGAGATGACCCTTGTGCACCCCTCACTTGTCAAGCCGGAGGATCTCATCCCAGGACGGACTCTTACAGTTGCTGGAGTTGGAGGCCTCACCCCTGCATTGCCCATGGCCCGGGTGTACCTGGATTGGGGGGCGGGGAGAGGGATGACAGACGTGGGTGTAACGGACAAAATTCCCACCAATGTGTTACTGGGGACCGACCTGGGGCGTCTGGTCTCTAGATATGTAGTCCAGGATGCCGATGAGGACACAGGCATCCCTGGTGCCCCACGTGAGTTAACATCTGATATTGTTGGGACTATGCCTACTGTAGACTGTGAAAATGATGCATCAGGTGATATTGTTGAAATGTGTAGTAACCATTTACCTGTTTCTAACCTAGCTTCTAATGCCATAGACCATGAATGTGAACATAGTAATGATGTAGAGTTTAACTGTGTTAATAATGTGGCTAAGAGTGGTAGTATGTTAACACCCACAGCTCTGCGCCAAAAGCTGGAGTGTGGTGTGTCCGTGTCCGCTGTAACTCGCAGTCGGAGTCTTCAGGAAGCTCACCGTTGCCTGAGTCCTGAACCTCCTGCTGTCCGGGTTACAGAGGAACAGGAGCAGACTGACAGCCTGTCACCAGTGGCTGAGACCAGTCAAGGGGTTAAACTATTAACCAGTACAGAGTCAGAGCGTCGCCAGTTTCTGGACGCCCTGCACTCAGATGAGAGTCTACACAAGCTACGTGAGAGGGCTGGTCAGACCCCTGAGGAGGGGGACAAGGAATGTATTACATGGGACCCAGGGTAGGCTGTATAGACAGAGCCTTCACACTGACCCCCAGCAGGATGTATCCTTTGATAGGCAACTGGTGGTACCTCGCCCTTTCCGGGAGCAGCTTTTGAGAGTTGCCCACGAGATACCACTAGCAGGCCATCTGGGGATAATTAAAACCAAAAGTCGACTCAAGCAGAATTTCTTTTGGCCCAATATGGGGAATGATGTGGCGGAATACTGCCGTTCCTGTATAGTATGTCAAAGGGTGGGGAAGGCCGGCCAGGTACAGCGAGCACCCCTCATCCCTTTACCCATAATTGAGGAGCCTTTCCAGAGAATTGCTGTTGACATTGTAGGCCCTGTGAATGTCACCAGCAGCTCAGGTAAACGCTTCATCCTGACGGTTGTGGATTATGCCACACGTTACCCAGAGGCCGTGGCATTGTCATCCATCTGGGCTGACAAGGTGGCAGATGCGCTCCTCACTATATTCTCTCGTGTAGGGTTCCCCAGAGAGATGCTCACAGATCAGGGGACCCAGTTTATGTCTCACCTTATGCAGTGCCTCTGTAAGAAAATACAGGTGCAGCACTTGGTAGCCAGTCCTTATCACCCGCAGACCAATGGACTCTGCGAGCGGTTTAATGGGACCCTCAAACAGATGCTCCGGACGTTTGCGGATACCCATGGGAAGGACTGGGATCGTTATCTACCACACCTGCTATTCGCTTACAGAGAGGTACCGCAGGCATCGACTGGATTCTCTCCCTTTGAGCTTCTCTATGGCAGGAAGGTACGTGGCCCACTAGATCTCATGAAGGAGTCATGGGAGGGAGAATTAGGGTCACCAGAGGTCTCTGTAGTTGACTATGTTCTGAAGTTCAGGGACAGACTGCAGGCATTGACAGGGATGGTGCAGGAGAACCTGACTCAAGCCCAGGCCGACCAGAAACGGTGGTATGACAGGAACGCCAGGGAGAGAGTGTATGAGGTGGGCCAGAAGGTGTGGGTCCTGATCCCCACTACCCAAAACAAACTCCAAGCTGCGTGGGAAGACCCGTATCCCATTCATCAACGCCTAAATGACGTGAACTATGTAGTCACGATCGACCATGTTCGCAAGAAGCGCAAGGTTTTTCATGTGAACATGATCAAGGCTCATCATGATAGGGATACGTGCGTCCTGCCAGTTTGCAGTATACCAGAGGAGGGAGAAAGGGAGGCCTTGCCTGACTTAGTGGCATCCGCACAGGAGGGAGGGTCCATTGAGGATGCCATAGTCAGCGCCCAGCTGTCTGGATCTCAGAAATCCCAGCTGAGAGAGACACTCAACCCATACCTTGACATTTTCACCGGTAAACCAGGAAAAACCCCACTAGCCTCTCATCATGTAGACACGGGGGGACACCCACCAGTCAGACAGGGTGCATATCGGGTTTCTACAGAAGTAAGGGCTGACATTAAGAGGGAGGTGGAGGAAATGCTGGGACTGGGGGTAATCCAAGAGTCTCAAAGTGCGTGGGCATCACCTGTGGTGCTTGTCCCCAAAAAGGACAAGACCACACGCTTTTGTTTGGACTACAGGAAGCTGAACAGCATCACGGTTTTTGACGCTTACCCAATGCCCCGCATAGATGAGCTTTTGGATCAACTCGCCAGCGCCCAGTATATCACCATCATGGATTTAAGTAGGGGGTATTGGCAGATTCCCATGACAGTGGAGGCGCAGGAAAAGTCCGCCTTCATCACCCCCTTTGGACTATATGAGTTTAAAGTCATGCCCTTTGGCATGAAGAATGCCCCTGCCACATTCCAGCGCTTGGTGAACAAACTGCTAAGTAAGTCTGAAGGGTTTGCTGTGGCATACCTGGATGATATTGCAGTGTTTAGCCAGACTTGGGAGGAGCACTTGACACACCTGTCACAGGTGCTCAAGCGCCTCCGGGAAGCTGGTCTCACCATCAAGCCTGGGAAGTGTCAGATAGGCATGTCTGAGGTGCAATACCTAGGACACCTGGTAGGTGGGGGGACACTTAAGCCCGAGCCAGGGAAAGTAGAGGCCATTGCAAATTGGCCTACCCCCAAAACGAAGAAACAGGTGTTGTCATTTCTAGGAACAGCTGGGTACTACCGTAAGTTCGTCCCTAACTACAGTACCCTGGCCAAGCCCCTCACAGACCTCACAAAGAAGAAACTACCACAGGTAGTCAGCTGGACTGCCGATTGTGAGCGGTCCATGGCGGCTCTGAAATTGGCTCTGACTAGCTCTCCAGTCTTACAGAGTCCAGATTTCAGCCGCAAGTTTGTAGTCCAGACTGACGCCAGCGCCTATGGCTTGGGTGCGGTACTCAGCCAGGTCAACCCAGAGGGAGATGAGCACCCCATCCTATACCTAAGCAGGAAACTCTTACCCAGGGAGGTGGCCTATGCCACCATAGAAAAAGAATGCCTTGCCATTGTGTGGGCCCTACAGAAACTACAGCCCTACTTATATGGCCGAAAGTTCACTGTGGTAACGGACCACAACCCTCTCAGTTGGCTTCACCGGGTATCTGGGGATAACGGAAAGCTGCTGAGATGGAGTCTAGGCCTACAGCAACATGACTTTACCATTCAACACAAGAAGGGCAGTGAACATGGGAATGTGGACGGGTTGTCACGGCAGGGAGAGCCGGCAGATAATGGCTTGGGATATTGATTAGAATATCAAAATCCCATGCCATATCTCTGGAGGGAGGTGTGATAATAATATTACTCCTCCACAGTTTGTTTGTTGTATATATATATTTTTTTTTTCTTTCTTTGTGTTTCATTCTGCCTGTTATAAATCATTAGGCTCCATTTGTTTAAGATCAGCCAGGAAGGTGAGCCTGGCAGGGTGGTTATAAAACCCCAGGGAGTCTATGCTTGATCAGAGAAGCATGGTCTTCCTAAGTGGTAAAATTAACACCTCTCGGCCAGAGTAGTCTAGTTAGTGGGGGATGAAAAGAAGCCACAGACTACATGTTTTTCCCTCCAAATTCAGACAAAGGGGAATATCATAGCTGCCCATAACTGGGACATAATTCATAATTATAGGTCCCAAGTTACACAGGACAGTTATGGGGTCTAGACACACTCCTGGTCTGAAAATCAGAACATTAGCTGCAATGGAAGGCAGCCAATAGCAGAACACCCCTGATATTAGGCTAAGACACCCCGAGTTTGGTATGGGGTTAATGGGAATAACATGCCCGTTTGGTTGGAAGCCATGGCACAATTGTGCCATCTCCCAATCAAAAGTTATGGGATTCTGATAAAAACCCAGACCCAAAAAGTAGCTCACTGATGGGAGGGGGATAGAAAAATCCCCCTCACAGTGACATCACAGCCAGGGGTGGGGGTCAAAAATCACCTGGGCTTAAATTAATGAAGCAGCCACATAGTAGTGTTCAGTCTGGGTGACTCTATGACAATAGGAGGCTGGATCGATGCTTATGCCCTGTCCTCGGGCCAAAGAATTTCTTCCTATTTCACTAGCAAGAACTTTTTTGTTTCCTCTTCTTCCATAACTGTTTGTAAGTATTGTATGTGTATTGTTTTAATCCTTTTTTTTATTTTATCTGACAATTGAATTCTTTGAGTGTACTGCATTTTTATGTAAATTAAAACTTTTTAATAAGCCTCTGCTTGTAGCCTTAAAGAATCTGAGTCTCTAAAGGGAATCACGTTACCAGAGGTCATTATTAGCATAGTCCATGTAGTAAGCGATTGCATGTTCTGTGTGAGTTTATAATTGTAATATCGTGTAAGTAGTGAGTGCATGTGCTGAGTTATCATCAGGGTACATTGTCTGTGTGGTTGAGGTGCCTACGGCCTTCTTTGCATAAGTAACTCGTGGGTGGTGGCAGTGCGGATTCTGTGGAGTAAATTTAGCGTAAGGACGCCATTTTGTGGAAGTGGGCGGAGCTTAAGGGCTAAATTCTGGGACTCCATAGAGTAGTTATCCCAGTGTGTGAACTCCGGTGAGTCGGGTTCGTGACAGAGACCAAGTGCCGCTTGGAATCCTATTGGAAAGGAGGTGACTGACTCCCGAAAGTGAAATTTGGATCATTTACTGGTTGTAGTATAAATCTTCTGATTTAATGCAGATGCTGATCTAATTCAGAGGCTTCTTTATTGATAAACTCTGGGTCTTTTTTGCTTTTATAATGGCCTGGCCAATTCTAGTATACGTGCAACTTGCTGAAATCCCAGACGGAGGTTCTACCTCTTTCAGGGGCGGATTGGGAAATTAAAGAGGACCTGGAAAAAATGATAAGAGTGGAGTCAAATGTAGTAGGCGGGGTCATGTGATATGGGTGTAGCAAAATGTTACTTAGAGCCACATAACAAGAAAGTTTTAATTACCTTTCTTCAGTTTCATATATGTATAACACAGAGAAAACAGAGATGGATACTGTCTCCCATGTACTCTTAGCTACTGTACCACTATTACAAAAACAAAATTTAATATTGAATATACTAAAATTCTGCCTTTTCATCGAATATAACTACCATAATACTGCCCTTATGTACAAGAATATAACTACCATAATACTGCCCCCTATGTACAAAAATTTAACTACTATAATACTGCCCCCTATATAGAGGAATATAACTACTATAATACTGCCTCCTATGTACAAGAATATAACTACTATAATACTGCCCCTTATGTACAAGGATATAACTACTTTAATACTGCCCCCTATGTACAAGAATATAACTACTATAATACTGCCCCCTATGTACAAGGATATAACTACTATAATACTGCCCTCTATGTACAAGAATATAACTACTATAATACTGCCCCTATGTACAAGAATATAACTACTAGAATACTGCCCCATATGTACAGGAATATAACTACTATAATACTGCCCCCTATGTACAGGAATATAACTACTATAATACTGCCCCCTATGTACAAGAATATAACTACTATAATACTGCCCCCTATGTACAAGAATATAACTACTATAATACTGCTCCCTATGTACAAGAATATAACTACTATAATCTGCCCCCTAAAGTAACCTTCTTGAGATTGTGATACCTTTTAACGGCTAACTGGCTAATGTCCATTTAATTAGCCATTAAAAGGTGTAACAATCTCAAGAAGGTTACTTTATTTGACCTATGAAAAGCAACAGGAATTTCTTCAACTGGCTAACACGGTACAAAACTTTTTTCTTATGGTGGAACCAACAGATAACTGAATTACCTTGAACTACACTTGAGTAAATAGAGGTTGAATGGGATCATTCTACCAAACCTTATCACTAGTGATATAGATCCATGTCAATGGTACTGTGCTTGCAGTAAAAAGTCCTTAAAGGGGTTATGCCACGAAGCATATGACTACAAAAAGCTGTCAAAGAGGTTAAAATATTTCAAAAATCTATTTGTAATGGTTACCTGGAATTAAAGATACCTTTCTATTTGTTATTATGATGCTTGTTCAGCCTCTATTCTGATCCACACAGAAGCAGATGTGGGAGGGGCCTAGCCAGGCACATGCACAGCACTGACAGCGGCAGTTATTCCACAACTCAGTGCTACAGAGCGCTCAGCCTTCAGAGTCTCCTTCCACCTGCTGTGCTCAAATAGTCCCTGCATTTACTGATCCAATAGAAGTCCAATAGAAATGTGTCAAACGCCCCATGTTAAAAGTGCACCAAAAAAAGTTGGTGCAGTCTGTCAAAGCAGTGCAGGGGGCACCAGATTCATGAAGAACGTGCGCCAGAAATCCTGAATCTGACACCTGCACACTACACTGCACATAGTACACATGTACTGTGTATTCTCACAGCATCATGGTTGGTCAGGCTGACATGCATGGCGGAAGTCTAGGTGGGTGCAGGGGGAGGCAAACCCCACGTGTATCATCACTCCAAAGTGACACTTACCCCTGAGGAAGTCACTTCGAAGTGAGGATACGCATGGAGTTTGCTGTCCCTGAATTTTTCTAGACCTCCGACATATTTACACTTTACTATCCGCCTGACCTAACATGATGCTGTGAGAATACATTGTTTTGCTCTACTTGTATGCATTGATTGTACAAAATTAGGTGCAATGACATGCACCTTTTCAGTTGTTTTTATGACTTTTACTCATAAACTTTTGTATTTTTGTATGTTACTTTGGGGCCGTTAATTGCATCGTTCTGTGTATTTTGTAAGGAATTGCAACTAAATCATTAGATAGATAGATATGAGAGAGATAGATATGAGATGGATGGATGGATAGATCGATGACAGGTGATAGATAGATATAAGATAGATAGATATGAGATAGATAGATGGATAGATAGATATGAGATGGATGGATAGATAGATGACAGGTGATATATAGATAGATACTTGTAGAAAGATCCAGCTGCACTATCTGATTAGCTGTAGTGGGTGCAGGCATCCTAGGATCGGGCCTCGGATCCTCTGGTAACAAAATATCCAAAAAACGGGCAGCACTCCAGATGTGTGAAGAAACGTGGTTCTACTTTATTTCAAAATGAGTAATTACAGCAACATTTCGGCTCAAGAGTGCCTTTTGCAAGCCGTTTTTGGAGTGAACATGGTCGATATATATACACATTTGAATGGTCACATGACCAACAATTCCCCACCCACCAAATTTATATATTCGTGGTAAAAACATACAAATTTCATACAAAAAATGGACAATTAGTGTTACTGGTACACATACAATAATATATCAAGTGAAGATGAATTAAAATTATGGCAATTTGCATGTCCCATTCCCCTGTATATAAGGGTACATGCGTTGCAAATTTAAATTGTGCAAAAAAAGTGCATAAAGTGCTCCAGTGTACTGACCAAGCCTCCGTGCAGGGACCTCAGGTGTCTCCCCGGACTGTCCTGATCTCCGATCCATGAATAACCTGCTCGATTTGTGAAATATACACAGCGAACGCTGTGAAACGCACGCTCTCTGGTGCCCTGTGCGCATGCGCAATGGGGTCCAACTTCCGTGATCGGCGTCATGGTAACAGGATAACAACACATTGCAAATACTGCTGCTGAATTAGTAAGTGCACACCTAAGTGACACTATGTACTCTGATAAGCTTATTATGCCTTGTTGTAATAGATGTATGAAGAAGGGAAGTAAATACAAGTGCTGTACAGGGGTACAGCCATTTTACGAGGAAAGAATGTGCTGTAATAACAGCTGTGACCTGGGTCTTATTGAACAAGGGCTAACCCTTCCCAGGGAAACCATTGTTCAAAAGGAGCAATATACCGGGTATACCCCTAAGAATAAACGGGGCACGCTTTAACATTACTCCTTACCCTGTAGGGACACTAGTGCAATAATAACTGCATAACCTCTGGCTAGAACCCCCACACTTACAGATAAATGGATCGCATAAAGGAAATCTTTGTTCCAAATGACATACAGAGCGGCAGGTTAGTGTTGAAGAAATAGAATGTAAATGATGTGCAGGCAGTAATCCGGAGTTCCAGCGAGGAGACATCTGAGGTGGGCTCGTATTATCTATAGAATAGAGAAAAATAAATTACCAACAAATTTATCACAAAAATTACTCATTGCTACACCATTATAGACAACAATAAGAGAATACATATGTGACTTAGTTATCTCGCTTGATGTTCTGTTTATTTACAGTGTCCACAGTTTAAAATCGACGTTAAGACCATTTGGTTTTAATGTACCCAAGGTATGGATCCATTGGAGTTCACGCTTTTCAGGACTCCCTCTGTGTCGCCTCCTCTGCGTAACGGTGGTATGTGATCAATTATACAAAATTTAAGGTGTTTTTCTAGGTGTTCTGCCTCTGTAAAATGTTTAGAGACTGGTAGGTCTTTGCGATTTGAACGTATTGTGTTTCTGTGCTGATTAAAGCGCGTTTTGAATTCAAGTGTGGTCTCCCCCACATATAATAGTCAACAGGGGCAACTTAATAAATAGATCACATAAGAGCTATCACAGGTCAAATAATGTGTAATGTTGTACTGTTTATCTTTGTGTATAAAATTGGGACCCTTTATCATATATTTACAATTGATACATTTACAACATGGGAAATAGCCTTTTCTCAGCTGTCCCAATATTCCCATCTGTCTGCTTCTTCTGAATGGTCCGCCGTCTGCCCTAACCAGTCGGTCCCTGATCGTCTGGGCATTCCTATAGGACATAAGAGGTGGATTGAGGAATTCAGGTACATTTACGTTGCTACCTGTCAGTTTGGTCCAATGTTTCCTGATTATTCTAGCAATATTGTGACTTTGTGAGTTGAATGTCGTGACAAAAGGTATACGGTCATGTTTCTTTGTAATGTTATGAGAGGATAGAAGTTCCGATCTATCTCTCTCATGTACTTTTTGTAGGTTCTTTTTGATAATCTGTTTCGGATATCCATGTTGTTTGAATTTATTGGCCATGGTTGTTCAATTCTTTTGAAGTTTGGAGGGTTCACTAGTTATTTTTTTAACCCGAAGGAGTTGGCTGTACAGAAGAGAATTAATAGTTGATCGCGGGTGGCTGCTCTCATATCGAACTAATGTGTTCTTATCGGTTGGTTTGGAATAGATGTCAGTCTCTATGTGTTCACCATGAATTGAAACAGAAACGTCGAGGAACTGTAATACAGTGTCAGATGTGACCACCGTAAATTTGATAGTCTCATCGATGGTGTTCAAGTATTCATGAAATGAATTAAGCTCACAGTCAGTACCAGTCCATAGGAGGAAGACATCATCTATAAACCTCCACCAACTCAGACAATGTCTGAATAGTGGGGAGGGATAGATGATGTCTTCCTCCAGCACCCTCATAACAATGTTCGCATAAGTAGGGGCCATTTTGGCCCCCATTGCGTCCCCCATTCTTTGTAAATAAAAGTCGTCACCAAAAAGGAAATAGTTGTTTTTGAGAACAAATTCAAGTAGGATTAAAATAAAGTCCTGTGTTTTTGGAGAAAATGTTGTAGTGTTCATTTTTCTCACTGCTTCTAAGCCTCTTTGGTGATCAATTGAAGTATAAAGGGAGACCACGTCAAATGATACCAACAGAATTTTCTGAGTGGGGGAGAAATGCACCTCATTGAGTTTGTTGATAAAATCTGATGTGTCACGTATATAAGAATGTCCTGTAGTGGCTAGGTCCCTAAGAGCTCTATCGAGAAATGTGGTGATGTTGGAAAAGATAGACCCTGTGCCAGAGACGATTGGCCTCCCTGGTGGATTCAACAAATCCTTGTGAATCTTAGGTAAGATATACAATACAGGGGTGATTGAATCATCAACATGTAGAATATTGTACATATCTGTATTAATAATATTGTTGTTTAATGCTTCGTCCAAAATGTGTTTGATTTTTCTAGCAAGTAAGAATTTGGGATCTACCTGGATTCTCTGGTACACATTTACATCAGACAGTTGCCTCCTAATTTCCATTAAATATTAGCTGGTATCCATGACGACGACAGCACCGCCTTTGTCCGCCGACTTGACGGTGATGTCGCCGTCACGGGCCAGCTCATTAAGAGCAGTAATTTCACCACTCCTCAAATTGGGGTGATCCAATAACAAATCCCCTGTGTTGTTACGTAACATCATTAAGTCATTTTTGACAGCAGTAAAGAAAGCCTCAATATGAGGCGCCTCCACATCTGGATTAAAGTTAGTTTTATTCCGTAGCTGGAATTGGCTTAAACATAATTCTGATTAATTTCTAACCCCCTCAAAAGTATGCACTTGAAAAAAATGTTTCAATTTAATTGTACGTATAAACCTCTGTAGGTCAACCTCGATTTGGAACCAGTCAGGGTATGAGGAAATACAATATGACAACCCCTTAGATAATACATAAATTTGATTTTAGTTAATACTTTAGAGGAAATATTTACCACTAATTCAGTCAATTTCTTTTCCTCAGCGCCATCTTGGGGGCTGGCTGGTCCGGATTGGGAGTTGCAGAATTTTCTGGCTCTGTGGTGTTTGCGGCCTCCTCGTCTTGTCTTGATTTGTTTGGAGTCTTCGTATTCCCGGGTGTCCATAAAAAAGTAGCCGGCTGTTTCTTGTTCTGTTTAGTGTATGTCCCAGTTGTGGCTTTGTGGACATCTTGCCTCTTTGTCTGTTCCCCTCTTTCTGTTTTGATTGAGAATAGTCACTCTGCCAACTATATACTTGGCCTTTGCTATAGTTATCGGAGTCCCGAATCCATTTGTTTCTCTTAATGATCTCCTGTTCCGCTTTAGCTGTTTGAACATGTGTGTGAACTGTTGCTAGAAAATTGTTATAATCCTCCGTAGTGAGAATAGTACTCAATTGCTCTTCGATGGCCCCAAGTTTTTCTTTCAAAGCTTCTGTTTCTTTTTCTAAAAATTCAATGTTTAATAAGATTAAGTCTTTGGCATATTTATTTGAGATCTGGGCAAATCTCATGCAGAACTCTTTGTCTTGTGCAAACAATGTAGGTGAGACCCTTGAACGCATCCCACGTGGTATCATATGGTGTTTATAATATTCACCAAGTGTAATTAGATGTAACTGTAGACTGATTAATTTCTTAGAGTCATTTTCAAACTTGCGTTTTAACTCACTTGTACCCGGAGTTGTCAGAAAGGCAGAGTCCCCAGTTAGATCTTTTAAAATCCTCTCGCCATCTTCAGTGGTATAAGCAAAAGTCTGGAATTCATTGAAGTTAGTTAAATGTTCCATGTTGTTGGAACCAAGGTGCTTTGATGCGATGTGCTCGCTTTAGAAAGCCAAAAATTACTTGTAGAAAGATCCAGCGGCACTATCTGATTAGCTGTAGTGGGTGCAGGCGTCCTAGGATCGGGCCTCGGATCTTATGGTAACAAAATATCCAAAAAACGGGCAGCACTCCAGATGTGTGAAGAAAAGTGGTTCTACTTTATTCCATAATGAGTAATTACAGCATCGTTTCGGCTCGAGAGCCTTTTTCAAGCCGTTTTTGGAGTGAACATGGTGGATATATATACACATTCGAATGGTCATATGACCAACAGTTCCCCACCCACCAAATTTACATGTTTGTGGTAAAAACATACTAAATTCATACAAAAAAATCGACAATTAGTGTTACTGGTACACATACAATAATATATCAAATGAAGATGAATTAAAATTATGGCAATTTGCATGACCCATTCCCCTGTATATAAGGGTACATGCGTTGCAAATTTAAATTGTACAAAAAAAGTGCATAAAGTGCGCACAGGGCACCAGAGAGCGTGCGTTCCACTATGCGTTTCACAGCGTTTGCTGTGTATATTTCACAAATCAAGCAGGTTATTCATGGATCGGAGATCACGACAGTCCGGGGACACTCCTGAGGTCCCTGCACGGAGGCTTGGTCAGTACACTGGAGCACTTTATGCACTTTTTTTGCAACGCAGCTTTAAATTTGCAACGCATCTTGAGCCGAAACGTTGCTGTAATTACTCATTATGAAATAAAGTAGAACCACTTTTCTTCACACATCTGGAGTGCTGCCCGTTTTTTGGATATTTTGTTACCATAAGATCCGAGGCCCGATCCTAGGACGCCTGCACCCACTACAGCTAATCAGATAGTGCCGCTGGATCTTTCTACAAGTAATTTTTGGCTTTCTAAAGCGAGCACATCGCATCAAAGCACCTTGGTTCCAGACTTTTGCTTATACCACTGAAGATGGCGAGAGGATTTTAAAAGATCTAACTGGGGACTCTGCCTTTCTGACAACTCCGGGTACAAGTGAGTTAAAACGCAAGTTTGAAAATGACTCTAAGAAATTAATCAGTCTACAGTTACATCTAATTACACTTGGTGAATATTATAAACACCATATGATACCACGTGGGATGCCTTCACAGGTCTCACCTACATTGTTTGCACAAGACAAAGAGTTCTGCATGAGATTTGCCCAGATCTCAAATAAATATGCCAAAGACTTAATCTTATTAAACATTGAATTTTTTTTAAAAAGAAACAGAAGCTTTGAAAGAAAAACTTGAGGCCATCGAAGAGCAATTGAGTACTATTCTCACTACGGAGGATTATAACAATTTTCTAGCAACAGTTCACACACATGTTCAAACAGCTAAAGCGGAACAGGAGATCATTAAGAGAAACAAATGGATTCGGGACTCCGATGACTATAGCAAAGGCCAAGTATATAGTTGGCAGAGTGACTATTCTCAATCAAAACAGAAAGAGGGGAACAGACAAAGAGGCAAGATGTCCACAAAGCCACAACTGGGACATACACTAAACAGAACAAGAAACAGCCGGCTACTTTTTTATGGACACCCGGGAATACGAAGACTCCAAACAAATCAAGACAAGACGAGGAGGCCGCAAACACCACAGAGCCAGAAAATTCTGCAACTCCCAATCCGGACCAGCCAGCCCCCAAGATGGCGCTGAGGATAAGAAATTGACTGAATTAGTGGTAAATATTTCCTCTAAAGTATTAACTAAAATCAAATTTATGTATTATCTAAGGGGTTGTCATATTGTATTTCCTCATACCCTGACTGGTTCGAAATCGAGGTTGACCTACAGAGGTTTATACGTACAATTAAATTGAAACATTTTTTTCAAGTGCATACTTTTGAGGGGGTTAGAAATTAATCGGAATTATGTTTAAGCCAATTCCAGCTACGGAATAAAACTAACTTTAATCCAGATGTGGAGGCGCCTCATATTGAGGCTTTCTTTACTGCTGTCAAAAATGACTTAATGATGTTACGTAACAACACAGGGGATTTGTTATTGGATCACCCCAATTTGAGGAGTGGTGAAATTACTGCTCTTAATGAGCTGGCCCGTGACGGCGACATCACCGTCAAGTCGGCGGACAAAGGCGGTGCTGTCGTCGTCATGGATACCAGCTAATATTTAATGGAAATTAGGAGGCAACTGTCTGATGTAAATGTGTACCAGAGAATCCAGGTAGATCCCAAATTCTTACTTGCTAGAAAAATCAAACACATTTTGGACGAAGCATTAAACAACAATATTATTAATACAGATATGTACAATTTTCTACATGTTGATGATCCAATCACCCCTGTATTGTATATCTTACCTAAGATTCACAAGGATTTGTTGAATCCACCAGGGAGGCCAATCGTCTCTGGCACAGGGTCTATCTTTTCCAACATCGCCACATTTCTCGATAGAGCTCTTAGGGACCTAGCCACTACAGGACATTCTTATATACGTGACACATCAGATTTTATCAACAAACTCAATGAGGTGCATTTCTCCCCCACTCAGAAAATTCTGTTGGTATCATTTGACGTGGTCTCCCTTTATACTTCAATTGATCACCAAAGAGGCTTAGAAGCAGTGAGAAACATGATCACTACAACATTTTCTCCAAAAACACAGGACTTTATTTTAATCCTACTTGAATTTGTTCTCAAAAACAACTATTTCCTTTTTGGTGACGACTTTTATTTACAAGGAATGGGGGTCGCAATGGGGGCCAAAATGGCCCCTACTTATGCGAACATTGTTATGAGGGTGCTGGAGGAAGACATCATCTATCCCTCCCCACTATTCAGACATTGTCTGAGTTGGTGGAGGTTTATAGATGATGTCTTCCTCCTATGGACTGGTACTGACTGTGAGCTTAATTCATTTCATGAATACTTGAACACTATCGATGAGACTATCAAATTTACGGTGGTCACATCTGACACTGTATTACAGTTCCTCGACGTTTCTGTTTCAATTCATGGTGAACACATAGAGACTGACATCTATTCCAAACCAACCGATAAGAACACATTAGTTCGATATGAGAGCAGCCACCCGCGATCAACTATTAATTCTCTTCCATACAGCCAACTCCTTCGGGTTAAAAAAATAACTAGTGAACCCTCCAAACTTCAAAAGAATTTAACAACCATGGCCAATAAATTCAAACAACGTGGATATCCGAAACAGATTATCAAAAAGAACCTACAAAAAGTACATGAGAGAGATAGATCGGAACTTCTATCCTCTCATAACATTACAAAGAAACATGACCGTATACCTTTTGTTACGACATTCAACTCACAAAGTCACAATATTGCTAGAATAATCAGGAAACATTGGACCAAACTGACAGGTAGCAACGTAAATGTACCTGAATTCCTCAATCCACCTCTTATGTCCTATAGGAATGCCCAGACGATCAGGGACCGACTGGTTAGGGCAGACGGCGGACCATTCAGAAGAAGCAGACAGACGGGAATATTGGGACAGCTGAGAAAAGGCTGTTTCCCATGTTGTAAATGTATCAATTGTAAATATATGATAAAGGGTCCCAATTTTATACACAAAGATAAACAGTACAACATTACACATTATTTGACCTGTGATAGCTCTTATGTGATCTATTTATTAAGTTGCCCCTGTCGACTATTATATGTGGGGGAGACCACACTTGAATTCAAAACGCGCTTTAATCAGCACAGATACACAATACGTTCAAATCACAAAGACCTACCAGTCTCTAAACATTTTACAGAGGCAGAACACCTAGAAAAACACCTTAAATTTTGTATAATTGATCACATACCACCGTTATGCAGAGGAGGCGACACAGAGGGAGTCCTGAAAAGCGTGAACACCAATGGATCCATACCTTGGGTACATTAAAACCAAATGGTCTTAACGTCGATTTTAAACTGTGGACACTGTAAATAAACAGAACATCAAGCGAGATAACTAAGTCACATATGTATTCTCTTATTGTTGTCTATAATGGTGTAGCAATGAGTAATTTTTGTGATAAATTTGTTGGTAATTTATTTTTCTCTATTCTATAGATAATACGAGCCCACCTCAGATGTCTCCTCGCTGGAACTCCGGATTACTGCCTGCACATCATTTACATTAAATTTCTTCAACACTAACCTGCCGCTCTGTATGTCATTTGGAACAAAGATTTCCTTTATGCGATCCATTTATCTGTAAGTGTGGGGGTTCTAGCCAGAGGTTATGCAGTTATTATTGCACTAGTGTCCCTACAGCAGGGGTCTCAAACTCGCGGCCCGCGGGACAATATTTTGCGGCCCCCACCTGGAAAAGCACCACCCGCCGTGTATTCACGGCGGCGGTCGGGTCACGCTGCATGGAGAGGGCTCACGGGCTGAGCCCTCTCCATAGCCGGTAAGTCTTTGCTGCATATTGCAGCAAAGGCTTACCGGTAACACCCGCGATCGGTGCTAGCACCGATCGCGGGTGTTTGCACAGCGATAGCTGCCGGCAAAGCTGCCAGCAGCCTCAAAAAGATAGCGGCTGCGATCCGTCTCCATAGCCTCGGGTCTTCGGAAGACCCGAGGCTATTTCGTTTTAACCCCTTCATTACAATGTGCTGATAGCACATTGTAATGAATGAGGAGGAAAATCCCCATATACTGCCATACTGCAGTATGGCAGTATATGATAGGATCGATCAGACAACCTAGGGTTAAAGTACCCTAGGGAGTCTGAAAAATAGTATAAATAAAAATACAAAAAAAAAATTATAATAAAAAAACCTAAAATTTCAAATCACCTCCCATTCCCTAGAACTGACATAAATATAAATAAACAGTAAAAATCATAAACACATTAGGTATCGACGCGTCCGAAAATGCCCGATCAAAATATGATAACGGTTTTTCACTGCTTTTAACCCCGTAACGGAAAATAGCGCCATTTTGAAAAATATAAAAAATCTATAAAAAGTGATCAGTACAAAAGGTCGTACAGTCCTAAAAATGATTTCATTGAAAATATTATCAAATTTCGCAAAAAAATACACCACCCACAGCTCCGTACACTAAAGTATGAAAAAATTATTAGCGCCAGAATTTGGCAAAATTAAAAAAAATAAGTTTTGTACAGGAGGGTTTAATTTTTGTAAAAAACATTATAAAACCTATACAAATTTGGTATCCCCTTAATCGCACCGACCCAAAGAATAAAGTAGACATGTCATTTGGGGCGCTTGGTGAAAGACGTAATATCCAAGCCCACAAGAAAATGGCGCAAATGCGTTTTTTCACCATTTTCATTGCATTTGGAATTTTTTTCCCGCTTCCACGTACATGGCATGGAATATTAAATACCATCACTGTGAAGTGCAATTTGTTACGCAGAAAACAAGCCGTCACACAGCTCTTTACGTGTAAAAATAAAAAAGTTATAGATTTTTGAAGGTGGGGAGTGAAAAATGGACATGAAAAAACAGGAAACCGGTACTTGAAGAAGATGAAGTCGCCGCTCTGAACGCCCTTGGTGCAGGTCAGAGCGGCGACTTCATCTTCTTCGATGGGAGGGACACGGGGAGGCAAGTACCGGGGGGGAGGGGGGGCGATGGAGTGTCCCTGACTGGGCTCAGTGCGGTAGGAGCTTGGGACCCCTTGGTGCACAGGACGCGTTCATAGAGAAAAAACATGTCTCCCAGCTCGGGGCTTTCCTTGCGCTGGGAGACGCCATGACATTTGAATCTGAATAATGCTATTTTGTAAGTGCATTTTGTGTGGAAAACTTGATGCGGCCCAGCCTTACCCAGAATCTATTTCCAGGTAAATTGAGTTTGAGACCCCTGCCCTACAGGGTAGGGAGTAATGTTAAAGGGTGCCCCGTTTATTCTTAGGGGTATACCCGGTATATTGCTCCATTTGAACAATGGTTTCCCTGGGAAGGGTTAGCCCTTTTTCAATAAGACCCGGGTCACAGCTGTTATTACAGCACATTCTTTCCTCGTAAAATGGCTGTACCCCTGTACAGCACTTGTATTTACTTCCCTTCTTCATACATCTATTACAACAAGGCATAATAAGCTTATCAGAGTACATAGTGTCACTTAGTTGTGCACTTACTAATTCAGCAGCAGTATTTGCAATGTGTTGTTATCCTGTTACCATGATGCCGATCACGGAAGTTGGACCCCATTGCGCATGCGCACAGGGCACCAGAGAGCGTGCGTTTCACAGCGTTCGCTGTGTATATTTCACAAATCGAGCAGGTTATTCATGGATCGGAGATCAGGACAGTCCGGGGAGACACCTGAGGTCCCTGCACGGCGGCTTGGTCAGTACACTGGAGCACTTTATGCACTTTTTTTGCACAATTTAAATTTGCAACGCATGTACCCTTATATACAGGGGAATGGGACATGCAAATTGCCATAATTTTAATTAATCTTCACTTGATATATTATTGTATGTGTACCAGTAACACTAATTGTCCATTTTTTGTATGAAATTTGTATGTTTTTACCACGAATATTTAAATTTGGTGGGTGGGGAATTGTTGGTCATGTGACCATTCGAATGTGTATATATATACACCATGTTCACTTCAAAAACGGCTTGAAAAAGGATCTCTTGACAGGTGGATCTCTTGACAGGTGATAGATAATAGGACTTGGATAGATAAATAGGTGACAGCTTCTTGCATGTTACTGATCTTTAGCGACTTTACTGCTAGTCAGGGACAGGGGCCCCTTTGCAGGAGATTAGGGTAGCATGGAGGGACAATGCATGGTGGAGAGTACAGGAGGAGGACTGCAGGACAGCAGTGTAGCATGGAGGGACAGTGAATGGTGGAGAGTACATGAGGAGGACTGCATCATGAGAGGTCAGAGCTCAGACTGTTACTTGTGTTATCTCTGCAGCCTCCTGTGTGACCTGACTAATGGTGGAGGGAGGAGAGGGCTGCTACATTGCTATGATCCATGTTAGGGGAGGACTCCTCTGTGCAGCAGATAGTCATGTCTGGCTGCAGTTACCTTGTATCTGCTGTAGGCTCCTGTGGAGCTGGTAAGCAGTGGCCATCACAGCACAATATCTGCCCCTCCTCCTCTCTCACTTCCTATTGGCTGCAGTGTGTCAGGTGATCTCTCAGTGTGGAGAGGAGCTGTGAGCCTGTGGAGTGATCTGTAGTGTAGAGCAGCTGGCTGACTCCTTGTGCGCAGACTCGGCCAGATCAGCTGTAGCTCAGGACACAGCTACTACTAGGGGGCGCCAGCAACTAGAACAAAAGGAGTTATCTCAGTAAGGCTGCAGATTTTGTAATAAGTGTAAATGGTGAAAGTACTTGTCACAATGCATTGGACCCAATTACAGCCATTTGCTATGGTGACACAACCCCTTTAACAGTAGGTTACACAGCATAAACTCACTCAATTGTTCTTGTGTCAAGGGTATTAACAAGTAACAAGCTGCTGCTTTATTGCTACCAGCATGTAGGTAAAACTGTATACCGGAAACACACACTAGGGGGCACTGCAATGTGCAAAACAAGAGCCTCACTCTCCTGGTCAATTGAATGTAAATTACTGTGGGTATTCCTTGTAGTAATGTGTGCTACAATATGTAAGTAAGATTTATAGAGGAACTGTAGAGATATAGTTAATTACACTTTTTGAAAATCTTAAGCATTTTCATTTCTAGGGTCATATCTTGATCCTGTGATTTACTGGGGAGCATGTTTGAGGGATCCACCCTCATTATTGGAGGGTTGAAAAAAGTGAAGTTCTTGACACCAGGCGATGGGGTTTTATTAAACTGCCACAGCTTTTTTGAAGCCAAGGTGTACTATTTTTTGTTTTGGTTGTGCTGTAGAATTTGTTCCGTTATTATGTATGAGTCATTGTTATTTTGTTGGGTATGTTACAACGTGTTGTTTCTGCCCTCTGCTGCCGATCCTGGACTTAGCTGCTCCCCAGGCCCGATAGATTGTCTGAAACACAGTTAAACTGCAATTATACTGCTCCCTGTAGAAGGGATGCAGCAATAGACCCAAATTCCAACTGGTGTCCGTGAGAGTTATCTTGTGGAACATTAAGGGACTCCAATCCCCTAACAAAGGAATGGCTGTCATAAGGCAACTGAAAAAGCTGTGGCCGGATATTGTATTTTGAAAGGTACTGACCCTAAATCACAAAACCTCCCTGATTCAGGTGTTGTCTAGTGAATGCAATATTGTGGGATGGTTTTCTTATTTGAAGATTTGCTAAGAATCACCATTCTTTGCAGATCATACTGATAGATTCTGTAGTGCCACCTCCTACCGTAAATTAGTAGCCATGCATCTGAATTTTGTTGTAGATTTTAATGTGGATAAAAAAAATGTCACAGCTGACAGACATCCCCCTAGACCAGGGGTCCCCAAACTTTTTACATAGGGGGCCGATCACTGTCCCTCTCAGACCGTTGGAGGGCCGGACTGAAATTTAAAAATAAAAAAAATATAAGAAATTACAGCGCTAGCGGTACATGCAACCGCATCCGTAATACACTGGGCCCCCCTCAATTAATTATTTAATATACTGCACCCCTTTGTGAACTATTTTATTTATTGTCCCAGTTAAAGAATTGAGTCAATTAATTAGCAAATATGCTGCCCCCCCATTAATTTCTAGACTTCCCCTCATAATTATTTCCTATGCTGCCCCCCACCATTAATTATTTCCTATGCTGCCCCCGCCATTAATTATTTCCTATGCTGCCCCTCATAATTAATTATTTCCTATGCTGCCCCTCATAATTAATTATTTCCTATGCTGCCCCTCATAATTAATTATTTCCTATGCTACCCCTCATAACTAATTATTTCCTATGCTGCCCCTCATAATTAATTATTTCCTATGCTGCCCCTCATAACTAATTATTTCCTATGCTGCCCCTCATAATTATTTCCTATGCTGCCCCTCATAATTATTTCCTATGCTGCCCCTCATAATTAATTATTTCCTATGCTGCCCCTCATAATTAATTATTTCCTATGCTGCCCCTCATAATTAATTATTTCCTATGCTGCCCCTCATAACTAATTATTTCCTATGCTGCCCCTCATAATTATTTCCTATGCTGCCCCTCATAATTAATTATTTCCTATGCTGCCCCTCATAATTAATTATTTCCTATGCTGCCCCTCATAATGATTTCCTATGCTGTACCCTCATAATTAATTATTTCCTATGCTACCCCTCACAATTAATTATTTCCTATGCTGCCCCTCATAATTGATTATTTCCTATGCTGCCCCTAATAATTTATTATTTCCTATGCTACCCCTTATAATTTATTATTTCCTATGCTGCCCCTTATAATTTATTATTTCCTATGCTACCCCTTATGAGGAAATAATTAATTATGAGGGGCAGCATAGGAAATAATTAATTATAATTAATTATTCCCTATGCTGCCCCCTCATAATTGATTATTTCCTATACTGCTCCTCATAATTATTCCCTATGCTGCCCCTCCATTATTATTTTCTATAATGGCCCATAATCCATAATTTCATATATTAGGGCAGCCACAATGTTTCTACTGCTGTTTTAAAAAAATAAATAAAAACCATGTACTTACCTCTGGCTCCCCCGTCTTCTTTCTTCTGGCTGCTGCCGGACAGGAAGCGGTGCGCGGTCGCGTGATGATGTAATCACGCGGCCGCGCATCCAGGTTCAAGGAGCGATGTGCGCCGGGGTTGTCTTCCGGCCACATCACTCCACCTGCAATAATAGTGGTCGAGCACTATTCAGTGACGGGCAGGAGCTTCCTGTCCGGACGGCCTAATCATTGACCCTACTGGAGCGCCAAATAACAAATCCAGATTCGGGGGCTCGGCGCTCCAGTAGGGTCAATGATTAGGCCGTCCGGAAGCTCCTGCCCGTCACTGAATAGTGCTCGATGTGGCCAGAAACGGATGGGACGGGGGCCGGATAGAACCGGGCCGTAGTTTGGGGACCCCTGCCCTAGACTTAATCTAGTCTTACCAGACTTCCTATGGAGCACAAAGATAAACGACTCATAGAGAAGGGACCACCCAGAAAACAGGGAGAACTCTCATTGCTCGCATGCACAATCGGCATGGTCAAGATTAGAATATATCCTATTCTCCCATCATTACAGAAAAGGGTTAACGAGTGTAATATAAAAGACTTAGTGATTCTGCAATGGCTATGACCAGTTATCTGTGGCTGCGATAATTAGAAGACTGACAGAAAAATGGAGGATAGAACCATCCCCTCTTCTTTGGGGAGATGGGGGAGTATAGACAGACACATGACATGTGTTGCATTCAAATTACTCTTTATTTATAATAAAATCCTGCGACTGCCTCTCACAGGCTAAAAAGATGTCAGATGACATAAGAGTACACATGATGCCATAAAAGTCCTTTACATAAAGCAATGATTTAGTTGTACAATGTCTATTCTTAGGCAAAGTTCATTGACCTAGCACAGACTCATGGCCATAAATGTGTCCAAGTACACTCATTAGTCCAAGTACACTCAATTATTAGTTACTTTGTATTCACATTTTCTCCTTTTGAACACATTTATTGCCTCCTTATGCTGTTGCACCTAAACAGCTACTTCTGGACAGATCCTCGGAACCAGGACACTGAAATGTCATTCACCATTTAACCTAATAAGGAAATACTACAGGACAAATAGGGAAGGATTCTAAGAACGCTGTTGTCAAACTCATTCCTAAGTCAGTGAAAGACGCCTTTGAACCGGTGTCTTACAGACTCATATTCTTGGTCGATGTGGACATGATAATTCTGGCCACCAGGCTGGCTTTGATGATGCCTGATTTGATAGGTAACTTCCAGGTAGGCTTCATTAACGAGTGGCTGTAGCTAATCGAGGAAAGGGTTGGTGGTTCTGGATAAGGTCAGGCGCCAGGCCAGGAGAGAGGCTGGCCTTTGTAGCCTTAGATACCGAAAAGGCTTTCAACAACATTAGATGGGAATGGCTTGGGATGGTTTTGGATGAAATGGGAATCACAGATAAGATCCATTTCTATTTGGGGAGATATATGGCAACCCTAAAGCACTCTTGGCTCTCCTTGCTTTCTGACCCTTTCCGATTATGCTGCGGGACATGCCAAGGCTACCTCCTATCCCCCCTCCTATTTGACATGGCCCTTGAGCCTCTTTCTCTGAAATTCGAAGGCTCAAATATTTATAAGAGTATCCACACCAGGGGAAAAAAAATAGGTCAAAATAGCACTCTTTGTGGACAAAGTGAAACTATTCATGGCCGACCCACTGGCGACTTTCCCTGTTTTTAGTACCATAACAAGTATCTGGAGCGTTTTATGGCTGTAAGGTTAATGCTCACAAGAACTAAATATTGAAGCTAGGTAGACCCCACACAAACAGGAAATGGGATCAGGTAGGCCAAAATGTGAAACCCACTCAGAAGGAGATAAAATACCTAGGTATTAAGATAGGAAATGTCCCCCATCCTCACTATATACATTGAACTCTCCAGATTAACAAGATAGTGGCTGAGCTAGAAATATGGCGCTCGCTGCCATTGTCTCTTTTGGGACACTGTCACCTCATCCTCATGATGAGCTTTTCGAAGCTGCTATATCCCATGTAATCACTGCCCCTTCTGCTGAGAAACTCTGATGTTCAATCCATTATCAGAGCATTCTCAAAATTTCTTTGGAAAGCAAAGAAACTGCTTATATCCCTGAAAGCTCTTAAAAGTGGGGCTTAAACTTCTCGAACCTACAAGCTTAAAATTTGGTATGCCTATTTCATCATTTCCTGGATTGGTCTCAGGGTGCCTCTTCCTTTTCCAATTCATGTTTGGAATACAATTTCACTGCCCCATTGGATCTACTTGCACTTCTAGAAACTAAATGGCCAAAATTACCTAAGCAGATCAAATCTTCTTTACTTATAAGAGGACACGATGGTCACATGGAAGAAGATATGTAAACGTAGACTCTTTATCAAAGAGAATTACCTACTTATTAGGAACAGCTCATGGGAGCAGAATCAGTGTCACAGGACAGATGGATGCCCAGCCACCAATGTTCCCAATGTCACCATTCAGCCACTTCTTTCACTGACCTGTTGTATGATGTTTAAAGGTGGAGTTTTTCCAGAAATTCTATTAGACATTAAACTGCACTAACTTTTCAAATCTTTCTCCATTCTTAGGATTTCTTTCCAAAGTTTCGTGAAGCGCTATGAGTTGGTTACACCCTATAAGTATACTAAAGAAACAGAAGAGGAAAAAAAGAGAAAAAACTTAAGACAAGGTAATTTTCTTTTTAGGATAATATTCAAATAACTCAAAACTTTTATGATATGCACATAGAATACTATGTATATTTATCATTATTTTTTATAGCATCAGGAATTAACCTAAACTCTTTGCTGCCTGAGGGGAGATGTATAGACTTTTGCCCCCTATACATAATCTGGAAGTAATGGCTTTTTTTTAGTAAATGGGTTCTCCATACAGTGTCTCACACCTGTGCTGACATTAGGTGTGAAGAATAATAAATATAAAGAAAAAGGAATGGAACACAACGCAAGATGTATGGCACTAAAAATAAACAGTAGAAATTAGCTACAATAGTAGAAATTAGCCACAATTCTTAGCATAAATATAAAGGTGACTTACATCTGGGAAGAGGAGCTGCTGCGGTAACCTGACAATCCAATATTGTTGGTGATAGTGGATGTTGTAGAAGGGTTTAGAGAAGGGAAAAAAACAGGCTGGAACCGCGCTGCTCAATGTTCATATTTTAATTCAGGATTACAATGGACAACGCGTTTCGGAAGCGGAATGCCTCCTTCATCAGGTCCAAACACAAAATATCCTATTGTACTCTCTTAGATGATTGGTCCCAGATGTGATGAAAAGGGTCCCAATAACGAAATAGGGATCAGGCCAAAGACAAATAGTAGAGGATAGGAGATAAAGTGCGAGCCGGCGTGGGTGCTGTGTTGTGCCTAGGTGTGAAGAGACGCTTTTTTTTATATGTCAGGTCCTACTTTATATCAGGTGACTGCGTCCATCTCCCTGCAGATAGTGCTGCCAGAGGCAAGACTACAATCCAATAGTTGCTAAATAGCAACCAAGTTTTTCACTCATAATCTAACTTCCCCTTCAAAGTTAGAAGTTAGATTATAAGTGAAAAACATTATTAGTGTTAATAGAATTGTCAGAAAATAGATTTCGATTTATATTGATCAATCCGCAATCTGAGAGACTCCCACCTTTTGGCTCTACAAAATGTCCACTAGTTTCTATCTATGGCACTGTCTTAAATGAATATATGAAGTGAACTGTCAATAAAGTTTATGTAGCGAAGAAGGGACAGTACTCTATTTTCACAGTATCACTCCTACCACCTGTTTTTAAATAACCCATGTGAATATTTCCCTCTATGTAAATAAAAAAATCACAAAAATTATTGTTTATTAAATATTTTTAATAATGTTTAAGTTTTATTTGATGAATGGGTTCTTTTTGCTATTTAGCAACTATTGAATTGTAATGTTGAGTTATGGACCCAGTCAAAACCAAGAGGTCTAGCGTATACCCATAGCTCCCAACCGTCCAGATTTTGCCGGGAAAGTCCCGTTTCTCTTACCTCTGCCCCGCGTCACGGGCAGCTATGAGATTGTCACGGATTTTCCCCCCAGGTCCCGCTGTGTCCCAGCGCTGTGTCCGCATTGTAAATACTTTGAAAGCCTGAACTCACAGTACAGAATGGCTTCTACAGACATCCTTTTCAGAGAAGTGTCGGGCTTAGCGGAGAGAGCAGGGACCACGTCATCTGCTTCAGATCAGCATCTGTCCATATATGGTCACTGCATCTCCTAGGGTTCCCCAGAGCAGACATCGGGCAGGGAATCCTTTTCAGAGAAGTGTCGGCTTAGCATAGACCAGGGACCACGTCATCAGCTTCAGATCAGCATCTATCCATATATGGTCTCCAGGGCTTCCCCAGACACAAGCTCTTTATGTAATTAAATTAAATAAAGTTTTTCCCAGGCTGACATTCGAACCTGGGACCCTCTGCTTTGCAGACAGGAGCCTTAACTAACTGAGCTATAAGCCCAGTGATACAGAGCTGAGGATATTTGGTAACTAAGAAGTGTTATCTGCCATTTACACTGTGACACAGACTTACTGCCCTGATATATAGAGAGGAATCTTCTCAGAGGTTATTATTGTAATTATTGAGACTATTATTATTATAAATTTTATTATTATGGAGATGATTATTAATAATAGTAAAAATAATAATAATCATCTCAATAATAATAATAATCATCTCAATAATAATAATCTCCATAATAATAATAATAGTCTCAATAATTACAATATTCTCTGAGAAGATCCCTCCCTATATACCAAGGCATTAAATCTGTGTCACAGTGTAACAGTAGTCATAGTTCTTAGTTACCAAAATTCTACACCTTGTTAATCACTGAGATTATAGCTTAGTTGGTTGTGGCACTGTGACATTATTGTACATGGACACTGCAGGTTCTGGGTTCAAATCCCATTGAGGATAATTTTTTTTTTTTATTTAATTGAGATGATTTTTATTATTATAATATGGCTAAAATTTGGGGCGTGGCCAGGGAGTGATTGGGGGTGTGGCTTAGGGCGGGCCGCCATTTTGTCCCTCTTTCCCTTTCACAAATGTTGGGAGGTATGTATACCTCATCCATTGTTGTATGCCTGAGGCAAGAGGCTCAACTTGTCTCATGGTGCACCCCTGTATAGTATGTAAAAGGATAGAATTATATAAAATAACACATTTTTCAGACTATAGGATGCACAATATATTTGTTATCCCTGGCCTCCTTCCTTCTAAGATCAACATGCTGATCTCACCCTCCCTCTCTACTTTCCTTAAGCAATTAACCCTCCCTTGGACTGATTTAATGGTGGGAGGAAGTGCTACTTGCACATTGTACTGTTAATCTGCAGCATATAGAATCTCTACAGTACCTCATCTCGCGTTGCTTCAATTAGGCCAAGAAAATATGTATGTTCCCACATGTGTCATACCTACACTGCTTTCACAGTGAAGAAGGGGTTTACTACACTGGCTACATTTGTTGAAATTATATCATAGTTTATATGGTTAAAAAAGACACTTGTCAATCAAGTTCCACCAAGGAAGGGAAGGGATTGCATGAGGAAAGGATTTAGCGGAAACCATTCTATATAATATAACCATCAATGTTATTTAGGTGTAAAAAGCCATCTAGACCCTTCTTGAAGCTCTCTGCTGTCCCTGCTGTGACAAGTGCCTGAAGCAGGCTATTCCACAGATTGACAGTTCTCATAGTAAAAAAGCCCTGTCGCCTCTGGTGATTAAACCTTGATTTCTCCAGACTGAGACAGTGCCCCCTCTTCTTTTAATTTGATTTAATATGAAACAACTTACCACCATATTTTTTTGTATAGACCATTCATATATTTATATAAATTAACCATGTCCCCTCGTAGTCGAGTAAAATAAATAAATCTAGTAAAATATATTAAATTTTTCTGCTCCCTCCCCATGATGGCCCACCTGGAAGATGCCCATTGACCTCTGTCCCCACAGAGGGTCAAATGAAGAGAGTTTCCTCTGTCTCTCATCCTTAATGTGGGAAGGGTGGTTGCTATTCCTACCCAATAATGCCGCCTCCAAGTTCCAGCCCAGTCGGGGTTGTGGCTCCATCCCTGGCTCCTTCTGATCCAGTATTGGCTCCATCTGCAGCCTAGGGTGGCTAAAGATGGTGCCCTGGAATGACGTACTTCTGGCTATGACTGGAAGTGACGCTTTTATATTGGAGCTGAGCTACGATTCTGGCAGCAGCCTGCAGCTGGGGGATGGTCTCCCCCTTAGATATTTAAATTGCAAGAGGGTGGTTTCCCTAAAGTGTCTCTTTTCTCCAGTGTTTGTGTTGCAGCTCAGTGCTCAGGTAGTCCCAGTTCATCTGTAAACAATGAATTGATACATTTATGAAGGAAGAGAAGGAATAATTTATGGAGTTACAAATGTATCCTCTATAAAAAAAAAATGTTATCTTCCATAGCCACAGATAGCCAGGGGGCACCACCTAAGAAGCCACTCACAGAAGTTTCTAACTCTTGATCAGCCGATGCGCCTTCTTGTTCTACTAAAGGTTCCTCTGTTATTGTTCCTGCCAAAGAGTCTCAGGACATGGAAACCAAATACCTCTTTCCTATTGAAGAATTAGACACCTTATTGAAACTCTTAATGTGGAAGATGTATCCTCTAAGTTTAAGTCTAACCTAAGTCTATTTGAAAAGAGTTGTTTGACAGTGGTTCTTAAGGTGAAAAGATAACCAGTATTTTGTATAAACAGAACTTTAAAAGAACTGATTAACCGGTTCCCATTTTTTCATTTCCATTTTTCACTCCCCACCTTCAAAAATCTATAACTTTTTTATTTTTACACGTAAAAAGCTATGTGACGGCTCAATTTTTGCGTAACAAATTGCACTTCATAGTGATGGTATTAAATATTCCATGCCATGTACTGGGAAGCGGGAAAAAAATTCCAAATGCAGTGAAAATGGTGAAAAACCGCATTTGTGTCGTATTCTTGTGGGCTTGGATATTACGGCTTTCACTTCACGCCACAAATGACGCATCTAATTTATTCTTTGGGTCAGTACGATTAATTTGTATAGGTTTTATAATGTTTTCATACATTTACAAAAATTAAAACCTCATGAACAAAAATTTTTTTATTTTGCCGTCTTCTTGTGCTTATAACTTTTTCATACTTTGGTGTATGGAGTTGAGGGTGGTGTCATCTTTTGCGACTTTTTAGGATGTTTTCAATGATATTATTTTTAGGACTATACGACCTTTTGATCACTTTTTATAGAATTTTTAATTTTTTTTAAAATGGCAAAAAAGTGTCAGTTTTGACTTTGGACATGATTTTCCGTTACGGGGTTAAACGCAGTGAAAAACCGTTATTATATTTTGATAGATCAGGCATTTTTGGACGCGGCGATACCTAATGTGTTTATGATTTTTACTGTTTATTTATATTTATATCAGTTCTAGGGAAAGGGGGGTGATTTGAATTTTTTGTTTTTTTAATTATAATTTTTTTTTTTTTTACTTTTTTTAATTTTTATTTTTACTATTTTTCAGACTCTCTAGGGTACTTTAACCCTAGGTTGTCTGATCGATCCTACCATATACTGCCATACTACAGTATGGCAGTATATGGGGATTTTACTCCTCATACATTACAATGTGCTGATAGCACATTGTAATGAATGGGTTAACCCGAAGTAGCTTCGGGTCTTCGTGAGACCCGAAGCTACCATGGCAACGGATCGCCGCTCCCCGATGACGTCACGGGGAGCGGCGATCCTCGGAAAGATGGCGGTGCCCATGCGCTGTTTGAAGCCGCCGGCAGCTCTGCCGGCGGCGTTCTGCAAGAAGACACTCGCGATCGGTGCTGGCACCGATCGCGGGTGGTACCCGTAAGCCTTTGCTGCAATATGAATACACGGCGGGCGGTCGCAAACCGGTTAAAGATGAGTGGTAGGGCCTGCAGAAAAGCATCTCTGCAGCTAAACATTTTAGGAGCCAGTTAAGTTAGATGTCCAGGTCACAAAGGTTGTAAAGAAGACAGACCTTCCCTTTGAAGATGACACGCAGCTTTGTGACCCCATGGATAGAAAGTGATAGAAAGTGTAGGGAAAGAACTACTTTCGTAATTACAAGGAGAGCAAAACGACTCTTGCAAAGATAAAGGGAAGCAAGGATGCTGGAGCTACCATACAGGAGGTCAAAACAGTGGGTTCTTCTTCTCTTCAGGTGATTAGAACAAACCCAAGAAACAGTGACGTCCTGCTCCTTGAGCCTTTAACCCTCTCCTATCACCTGTGTGTTAGGTTATCTGGGAGATATATGTGATGAAAGATCAGTTACGCTGGCTACTGCACGCATCTTATATCAAGCCTGAAAACTTATAGCGGCATATTGGATCCAGCCTACTATCCCATCTTATGCCAAATTGCGTAGCAGATTGAATAACTATATCCGATTGGAGCGAGTGGAGTACAAAAAAAGAGGCACATTAAAGAAATTTGATGCTATCTGGGGAAAATGGATGGCCACTCCTGGACTGCTGTCTGATGCACTACTAAGAGATGCCTTAATACAGATTTGGAAATATCACAGGATGCTACTATAGGGAACCTACTGATACTGGATACGGTTTGCATTTAAGAGCCCAGTCCTCATAACCGGACAGGTCACTACTACAGCACACTGGTTTACTGTCCATTTCGTTCGGGGGGGGGGGGGGAATCTATGTTTTTGTGAATCTAGGTTTGTGTGTTAGGAATTGTTATAATTTTCCTAATGTATCACTGATGTTTGTGCAATGTAATGTTTGTACTGGATCTGTGTAATGAAAAAGGAAAATCGGTTAAGTGGTTAATAATAACAGATTTTCTGATTTAAAAAAAAAAAAAAAAAAAGGAAACAGTGACGCGGGGGTGGGGAAAGACTTCTAAACTTCAAAAACCAGTGGCTCCTGGTTACACAAAATCCATAGGTCCTAGACATCAAAAGGAACTGATAAACTAAAAAACTAAGGAGAGAGAGAAAAATGTGTCCCACAACAAAAGTAAATAACATATTTTGCTTTATTAAATACCATATATTAAAAATCCCCCCCCATTTCCGTCGCGTGCATGCCAGCTCCGATGCGCCACAATCCGATCGCGTGCACCAAATTCCCAGGGCAATTCAGGGGAAATCGGCGTAAATCGAAAATATTCGGGTAACACGTCGGGAAAACGCGAATCGGGCCCTTAGTAAATGACCCCCAGTGTGTCCACATTGTTACAGCTTCTTATGAAGGTGTACTTCAGTGAATCTGCTGTACCTAATACTATCATATTGCTATGCCCTTTTTCTTGAGCATTTTAGCCTGTATTTACTGAGTATTACTGAGCATTTATATTGAGAGCTGCGTGCATTTTCTCTGGTATATGTATGTATTTGATATTACCCAACCCTTATTTTGTCCTTTAGGGTGTTTGTTGATAGGTGTGTAATATAACAAACTGGTGCAGAATAGAATCCCAGCATCTCTCCCCAGAAATATATATTGAAACTGCCATTTCCTCAAGTTCTTCCTTAGGTACTCTATGGCAAGAAGAACAGTCACTGGTTGCCAAATCTGGCTTTATTCCTAATTTAAGAAATACAAATAGAGCATATTATCTGATGTTCAATTTAAAAAATCTCAACCGGTTTATCTCCTACAAGAAGTTTAAGATGGAATCTGTAACATCCACTACTTCCATAATTGACAATTACACCTCTATATGCACAATAGATGCAGATCAAAAATGCATATTATCATGTTCCCATTCATACATCATCTCATCTTAAGGTTTGCAGTGTCACAGGTGCTCTCGTGACCCACGTCTCAGGCTCACCCGTGATCCTCGGGCTCATCTTACCTCTCCCCATTCCTGACTCGTGGCGGTCTTGTGTGCGTGTCCTCGTCTCCTAGGAAGCGCTCACCTCGGCTTCAGAAGATTTAATGGGCCGCTGATTGGTGGTGCCCCTCTTCAGGAATTGGTTAAAAGCCGGTGTTTCCCAGCATTCCCTGCCGTATCTTCGTGCTACATGCCTAAGAGAAAGCTTACTCCTTTACCTTGTGTCTGTGATTTGATACCCCGTTGTGACCCTGGACCTGTTCCCGTTTACGCTCCTCCGCTGCCAGCCCTGACCTTCTGCTCTGCCTCTGACCCTCAACCTCTGCCACCTGTCTTGTCCTCCTGCCTGTCCTCAACCACAAACTTGCCTTACGACTCTGTATCTCGCCTTGGCAGCCACCGCGGACAAAGTCGCACCTGTGGAACGACCTGGTGGTATCACGCCGCAGCAAGTCCAACCCACTTTGCAGCGGACTGTGGTGAGGACCGGGTGCCACTTAGACTCCGGTCCCAGGTGTCGGCTTATGTCATCATCCACTGTAGTCCAGTGGGTCCACTACCCCTGAAGCCTGACATGCAGTATTATCTTCAGACAAATCTATGCATCACTTCCAAGCTTTTTCCTTTTGACATCTTCTCTGCCCCATGTTTTGAAAAATTATGATGGAGGTGGTAGCATTCTTAATGTGAAAGAACATTGACCCCTTAAGGATGCAGCATTTTTTTTAGCTCTCTTCACCTTCAAAAACTTTTTCACTTTTCCGTGCACAGAGGTGTGTGAGAGCTTATTTTCTGCATAACAAATTTTACTTCTCATGAATTATGAACCAAACATACCTTGAAAATGCTATAGCTACACTCATGCGGAAATATATATTCTTTATCCCTTGAACTAAGTGGTTTTGCTGAAAAAACTATCATAAAATTATGATAATGAGGTTCTGTAGTTCCTGTGGCTGCCCGGAGCTCTGCTTCATTCTTGTCCTGTTGTCCCTGACAGGCAGAATCAATCGCTAGTCTATCCACCAGCTACTATGTATGAGTCATCCAACTCCCAGGTTGATTAGTCCTGGCTGGACAGTTCAGGCAGTTCTTTTATGTTGAATCAGTTTTATTAAACATTGTAAAACAAAAACTCACAAAACATTAGACGGAGCCTACAATAATCAGTACATAATATACAATGTATGGTAAACATATATCCAGGTCATACATTATGCCTCCAGTGAGGCCCTGAAAGAGTATAATGGCCTTCCGGGTGGGGAGGAGAGCGGGCTCCACAGCTGAACTCTGAAGAGTGTCTACCATTTGACCGCCTTATCCCTTCCCCTGACAGCTATTCTTTAAAAGATAGGATGTGGTTTAGTTCCACAATTTGCAGTGAGCTGCGCGCCTGGAATGAGCATGTTAATAAGACTAGGACACAATACACGACAAGACAGATATTTAGACAGATACAGTAAGGATAGAATACACAAGGAGGAGGGGTCCTGTGGAGCGTGTTCTGTAAGGTGTGAGGGAAACTTCAGGGATTCCCCGTCTCCCGTGACGAGGCTATATATGCCCCTACAGGAGATTTAGGGAAGTCTATCCTGGTGCCTGAACTTCAAAAAGGCCCTTAAAGTCCTGGGAGTCCCTAAAGCTCATCCAAGGAGACCATACGTGAAGAAACTTTTCATGGACTTCTGGTGTTAAGATAGCCAGTTCCTCCATGCGGAACAGGTGAGACATTTCTTTGGCCCATTTGGCGAGGGAAGGGCAGGTGGTGGACCGCCAGTGGCGTGGTATTACTGCCCTAGCAGCAAATAGGCAAAAACGTAGTATGTCCTTCTTTTGAGCTCCGATTTGACCAGGAAGAACCGAGAGAAGGGCCACGTCTGGACATGCGGTCACTGTTTTGCCCGAAATTCGCTGGTACATGTCGAACACCTGACTCCAAAAGGGCTTAAGGGCTTCACAGCTCCACCAGACATGCAGCATATCTCCTCTATCGGTTCAACAGCGCCAGCATATGTCCGAGACCAAAGGGAAGGCTAGATGCAACACTGTCGGCACCCGGTACCACCGTGATACTATCTTGTAACCCTTTTCCTGTGCCGAACAAGCGGAGGATATTTTGTGCGTAAAAAGGAAAGATTTGTCCCAGTCTTCATGTGACAGGGAGGTTCCCAGCTCGCGTTCCCAGCTTCTGACGAATGGGAGTTCTGAAGTCTTGGAGTCGCCCGACAGGATGGAGTAAATTTGGGAAATAGCATGTGGTGGGGCTGGTACATGTCGAACACCTGACTCCAAAAGGGCTTAAGGGCTTCACAGCTCCACCAGACATGCAGCATATCTCCTCTATCGGTTCAACAGCGCCAGCATATGTCCGAGACCAAAGGGAAGGCTAGATGCAACACTGTCGGCACCCGGTACCACCGTGATACTATCTTGTAACCCTTTTCCTGTGCCGAACAAGCGGAGGATATTTTGTGCGTAAAAAGGAAAGATTTGTCCCAGTCTTCATGTGACAGGGAGGTTCCCAGCTCGCGTTCCCAGCTTCTGACGAATGGGAGTTCTGAAGTCTTGGAGTCGCCCGACAGGATGGAGTAAATTTGGGAAATAGCATGTGGTGGGGCTGCGTCCAGTCGAATAACCCCCTCAAAGGCTGTAAGGGAATCGGTGAAGGCCGCCGAGTGACCTGCCCCACTGTAATGGACCGTAATTGTGAGTACTCGAACCAAGAGCTACCCGTGTGGCCCTGGCGTGGATTGAAATCCCTGTGGTGATCCCTGCAGCAGGTCGTACATCCATGGGTCCTCCAAAACCCCCCAGCCCAGAAAGGACAACTTAGCAATTCCCGGTTGGAATCCTGGATTCTGAAAGATCGGGGTGAGAGGGCCAAGCTCGCGGGACAAGGATTATCAGTGATCTCCATAAGCACAACACATCCCTAAGCAAGATCGCCTTCGGCGCAGGAGCGGGGAAGGTCCCCGCTGGAACCCAAGGCAACAATTTAAGGAGTGATGGGGAGCACGTTTGTTCCAGGGCAACCCATTGTTTGGATACCGTGTTATAAGTCCAGTCGAGCAGTCTGAGAAGTAATGATGCTCTGTGGTAAAGTCTAAGTCGGGGAGGCCCCCCCCCCATTGTGTTTGGTCTAATCAACGTCTTCCAAGCTATTCTAGGGCGCTTAGATCCCCAGATGAATCGCAACATGGCAGATCGTAAGGTGCGGAAGAAGCCCGAGGGGGCGAAGGATCGGCACGCCCTTAAAAATGTATAGAAAGCGTGGGAGCACATCCATTTTTAGGACATTAATCCTGCCGAACCACGAGAGGCGCTTACAGTCATATGCTTGAAGGTCTTTCAGAGTGCGATCCAGAAGGGGAGAGTAATTAAGAGTGTATAACTTCGACAGATCAGTCGGAATCATCACTCCCAGGTATTTGAGGGACGTCTGCCGCCACTGAAAGGGGAAGTTATCTTTAATGTGGTCCACCTCTGACGCTGAAAGTGATATGTTAAGAGCCTCAGTCTTGGTATAGTTTATTTTAAAGTCACTAACCGCGCTATATCTCTTGAACTCTTGTATGAGCGATGGGAAGGAGATCCTTGGTTGGGAGACATACAACAACAGATCATCTACGTACAGCACAGCCTTGCAATGTCTGGATCCCATTGTGATCCCTTGGATATTAGGATTTTTCCGGATAGCTGTAGCTAAGTGCTCCATCACTATGACGTATAATAAGGGCAAGAGCGGGCACCCCTGCCTAGTACCATTCCTGATTGGGAAGGACCTGGAAAGGTTCCCATTAACTCTCACCCTAGCGGTGGGATTGGAATATAGGGCCAGGAACCTAGGTCCCAACCCGATCTGTCGAAGTACCGCCACCATGAAGCCCCAGTGGACCCTGTCGAAGGCTTTTTCCGCATCTACGGATAGTAGACAAGCGGGTATGAAGCGCGCCTGCGCATGGGACATTAGGAGGATAATTTTGTTTAAGTTATCCCGTGCCTCCCTTCCCGGGATGAATCCAACCTCGTCAGTGTGTATTACTGTCGGGATGTGGGGGGCCAACCTTTCCGCCAAAACCTTAGAAAATAACTTCACATCCATATTTATTAGGGATATGGGTCTATAGCTAGCTGGGAGCGAAGGGTCCTTAACCTTTTTGGGCAGCACACTAATGTCAGCTTCCATATTGCTGGGGGAAAAGCCTGAGGATACGGCACCATATACTTTGGCTAGCAGAGGGGACAGCAATTCTCTGAATTGTTTAAAGAAGGCCGGGGTAAACCCTTCAGGCCCAGGACTTTTACCAGCGGGTGTGTCCTTAATTACAGCAGAGACTTCTGCCGCCTCTATATCCTGCTCCAAAGTATCAGTGACTTCCGTGGGCAAAACTGGTAGGTATGTCTCCGCCACGTACGAATTTATGTGGGAATCTTGGAAGCAAAATGATGTTGGTCTCTCTGTACTCCTAATGTCATATAGGGAGGTGTAGAAGGAAGCGAAACTGTCAGGGTGGAAAACCTCCGTTCCCTTTGGACCTTTGATCTTGGGGATGTAGGAGGCCTGGGAGCGGGGGTGTAGTAGTCGGGACAGAGGTCTGCCGCATTTGTCTGCGTGGTCATATAAATAGCTCTGAAACCGAGCCCGATGTTGCAAGTATTTTTGGTCCAAGAGAGACCTTAACCCCTTAAGGACGCAGCCTGTTTGCAGGTTAAGGCTCGCAACTTTTTTTTGAAATTTGACCTGCGTCTCTTTATATGGTTATAACTTTTGAACACTGTTACTTATCAAAGCGATTCTGATATTGTTTTTTCCCCACATGTTGTACTTCATTTTAGTGGTAAATTTTGGCTGATACGTTTTGCGTTTATTTACAAAAAAAAAGAAAAAAGTGATGAATTTTTAGAAAAATTTGCCATTTTCGAAATTCAAAATCACCGCGTTTTCAGGCAGATAGATTTACCACCTAAATAACTTGCAGAATAACATTTCCCATTTGTCTACTTAACATTTTCATAATTTTTGAAATGTTTGGATAATTTATTTTGACGTCACGCGGCCTACAAATCGAATAGCGATTTTCCGTATTTTCGGAATTGACTATTTTGGGGATAAATACTGTTTGAAATCAAATTTTACATATTTAGCAACAAAACCCCCTATATAACCAACCCATTTTCAAATCTGCACCCCTCAAACTATCAGAAACAGCATTTACAAAGATTGTTAACCCCTTGAGATCTTCATAGTAATTGAATCAAAATGGCGGTGAAATTTAGAATGGTCAAATTTTGTCGGTTATACGTTCATCTAGCCCTAAAATTTACACATTTCCAAAAGATAAAAAGAGAAAACTCACCATAAAATTTGTTCTACAATGTCTCCTGAGTGCAGCGACCCCCCACATGTGGACATTACTTGTGTTATGGGGGCACAGCAAGGCGCAGAAGGGAAGGAGCACCCTGCAGCTGCCAGGATTTTAGTTTCCTCGTTGCCCCCTTTTGAAGGCTATAACATTTTCGCTTTTCCGTTATTTGGGCCATGTGACGGCATTTTTTTTGCGGGACGAGATGCTTTTTCCAGTGTTACCATTTTGGGGTTGGTATCACCTATTGTTGAAAATTTTGGAACTTTTTTTGAGGTCATGAGTAGAAAAGCATCAATTCTGTACTGGATTTTTTACTTTTTTTTTTTTTTGTGTTCACCGTATAGCCTAATAATCATGTTATCTTTATTCTATGGGTCGATACGATTACGGGGATACCAGACATGAATATTTTTTCTTATGTTTTACTAAATTTGCCAAATAAAACCCTAATGTGGGGAAAAATCTATCATTTTTGCATCGCCGTCTTCCAAGTGGCATAACATTGTTACGTTTTTGGCTACAGAGCTGGTTGATGGCTTGTTTTTTGCGGGACATGTTGTTCTTTGCAACAATATCATTCTGGAGTACATATGTTTTGTTGATCACTTTTTATTGCATTTTTAGTGGGATATAATAGGTAAAAATCATAATTTTTGGCGGGTTTTTAACGTTTTTTTTTTACGGCGTTCATCATATGGGTTCAATAGTTATTTAGTTTTATTCTATGGATTGTTACGGACGCGGTGATACTATATATGTGGGGTTTGTGTTATGATTTAGACTTTTTTGAGTGTTATATGTCTCTTTATATGTTTTGGGGCTTATGGGCATTTTTAGTGATTTATAAAGTAATTTTTTATTGAAAAACATTTTTTTTACATTTTTTTACATGATCCACCATGGGATATGAACAAGCAATCATCTGATTGCTTGTTCTTGATAATACTCTGCAATACTAATGTATTGCAGGGTATTATCAGTGCCAGCCTATGCAGATGCATAGGCTGACACTTTGCCTTTAAGATGACGTCACAGACGCCATCTTAAAGGTAAACCCTCAAGGCTTCTCTGGGGTCCCGATCGGACCCCAGAGGTGGCAAAACAGCAATCGGCCCCCCCGAAAACGGTGCGGGGGGGCCGATTGTGATGTAAAGACCCCCAGAAGGCATGTTAAATGCCGCGGTCGCGTTGACCGCGGCATTTAACGGGTTAAACACCCGCGATCGGAGCCCACTCCGACCGCGGGTGTTAGCCGGGGATGTCAACGGTAGATTACCGTTGAAATCCCGCGGCTAACGATGCCGGTTCGGCTGCTATACAGCGCTGAACCGGCATCGTCTCTGCGCAGTAGCTGTACTGCGCTGAGCGCTATTCGCGGGACTCAGCGCAGTACAGCTACGGCGCAGAGCGGTAAGGGGTTAAAAACTAGCTGGCCCCTGACAACCCAGCCAGGTCGGATGCAGTCAAGGAGGACTTGTGGCACAACTCCAGTGTCTGGATCTGTGCCGTTAGGGCAACAATCCATGCATTGTTTTCTGACTTGAGGCGGGTACCGTGACGAACAAAGATATCCCGCAAGTCCCCCTTGAGTTGCTCCCACTGCTGAGGAGAGTGTGCCGGTGCGCTCCACTCCGGGCCATTGATAACGGAGGCTATATGCTCTCTGATCTCCTCTGCACAAACGGAGTCCCTGAGGAGGTTGTCTTTTCGTCTCCACCTCCACGGACTGCGACTATGGCGCTGCAAGGACAGTGTCAAGAAAACAGGGGCATGGTCAGAAAAGAGAATGTTCCCAATTGATGCCGTGGGTTCCCATTTAAGGGTGTGTGGCTCAAAGGCAGTTCTTTTATGTACAGAAGCCACCCAGTATTTTTCCAAGGTCCTGAATTTTTTAATTGCTTTTGCTCGGTTCAGGGATTGAACAAGATATGTTTCTCTGTCAGTGTACCTGAACAATCAGTAATATGGCTTCAAGGCAATTGTGTGAACGCATGGTGCCCATCTGAAAAATAAAGAGATACAATGCAAGTGTGAACCTGGTGGCCCCCACTGGTTTTTAGCTGCGAACAGGGCCTCGTTCACCTGCACCCCCGCAGCGCTTTAGCACCTAACCATCTCTTCCTCAAGGAAATCTTCACTATCCCTGCACCATTCATTAGTGTAAGGGTATCCTAAAGGCGAACCTAACTATCCCCTGATGAGCCCAAAAGGGTGAAACAGGCCCTGTCGGGATTTGGTTGCGCAATAACCCTGTGACATATTCTTTACTTTGTCTTTATCAAACACATCTCTTGCACTTATTTGCATTTGACTGGGACTATACCTATAGACTAGGTCCGTCAACAGGGCCAGTTATCTAGGGTAAGGTTCCGGTTGGGGCCACAACTCCGAGGTTAGGTCATCAGGGTGTTCTAGACCTTGGATATAGGGCATTAACAGGGAGAGTGCGAGCCATTCTGACCCTTGCCTCTAACGCCAACAGTCACATCACCCTGATTCTTTCTCTTTTCTGCACTCTATTTGGACACAAGGTGCCCGTAACCACCTTACTGACATTTTTTTCGGCATCATAACGAACGAACATCCGGAGACCAGAGTGTAGATATGGATCTTCGATATTACAAGATGTGTAGCCCATAAAGGTGAGCTTTCCCCTCTCTTTGCAGATACGTATATATACTTTTGAACTTTACAAGGGGGCCACCAGGTTCACACTTGCATTGTATCTCTTTATTTTTCAGATGGGCACCATGCGTTCACATAATTGCCTTGAAGCCATATTACTGATTGTTCATTTTTAACTATTTCAGTAAAAGCTAAGTTTTAAATCACGACTTGTATTTCTCTTGCATATTTCATAGTGGTTTAGGCTTCTCTCATCTAGTACCATTTGTTGAATCACAATCTTTGTAATTTTCTGTCAGTGTACCTACAGCATTCTCAAGGTTTAGTTCACAATGCATTAAAGCAAATAGTAGATTTCCTTTAATGTAGATAAATGTAAAGTTATGCACTTGGGACATGGAAACAAAAAATACAATTATGTTCTAATCAGTCAATTACAATCAAGAGAGGAATAGATTTTTTTGATTAGGACATAGTTTTGCCCTTATACAAATCACTGATCAGACCAGACATGGAATATTGTGTACATTTTATACAGTGTATAAAAAGGACATAGTAGAACTGGAACGGGTGCAGAGGAGAGCAACCAAGAACTTCTGAGGGGTGACCTCATTACAATGTATAAATACCTGAACAGGCAGTACAAGGATCTCTCCAAAGATCTTTTTATATACAGGCCTGTGACCAGGACAAGGGCAAATCCTCTACGCCTACGAGGAGAGGCGGTTCTGCCATCGCCATAGACGGGGATACTTTACTGTATGAATAGTAAGACTATGGAACACTCTGCACCAGGAGGTTGTTATGGTAGCCATGTACTGTACATGTTTCCAGCCTCATGTACTTTGATACTATGACAGACTTGAAAAATCTGACTTAGCTCTTTATGAACAAAAGACCACGGTACTGAAAGCAGCATACCAAAAGATATTTTGCGGGGGGCGGAAAGACACGTTCTTTCTATTTTAGCAACAAGTGGACCTGTTCGCTGCAAGTAGAAATACAAAATGTCCTCTTTTCTACTCACATGGAGCATGGGAACCACAATCTGTTCAGGATGCTTTCAGGCACAAATGCCACTAGCATATGCATTCCCTCCTATTCCCTTAATATCAAGAGTCCTCTACATGGACGGTGCCAGGGTGCTACTGATATGCCCTAATTTGACAAAAAGGAATTGATACTTTTTCCTAAGATCTTGCAGGATCCATTACTGCTACCCCCAGAGAATGGTCTCCTGTTTCAACAACCAGTATTTCATCCAAACTCAGAGTGTCTTCACCTGGCAGCCTAGATTCTCAAGGTTTATCTGCAAAGTTTATTAACCCCTTAAGGACGCAGGGTATTTTCGCTAATTTCTCACTCTCCATCTAAATAAATCCATAACTTTTTCATTTTTCCGTGTATAGAGCTGTGTGAGGGCTTATTTTGTGCGTAACAAATTTTACTTTCCCTTGATGTTATTTATTATTCCATGCCATGTAGTGGGAAGCCGCAAAAAAATTCCAAATGTGGAAAAATTGAAAAAAACTGCATGTGCGTCATGTTCTTGTGGGCTCAGTTTTTACGACTTTCACTCTGCGCTCCAAATAACACCTCTACTTTATTCTTTGGTTCGGTACGATCGCGGTGATACCAAATTTATACAGGTTTTATTGCGTTTTAATACATTTTCAAAAATTAAACGAATGTGTACAAAAAAGAAAAAAATTTTTTTGCCATCTTCTGACGCAAATAACTTTTTCATACTTTGGCGCATGGAGCTGTGTGAGGTGTCATTTTTTGCGAAATGAGCCGACGTTCTCATTGCTACCGTTTTGAGGACTGTGCGACATTTTGATCATTTTTTATTACATTTTTTAATGTCATCTAAAAAGGTGTAAAAGTCGCGTTTTGGACATTTGGGCGCCATTTGCCGCCATTTACCGCCATTTGGGCGCCATTTGCCGTTCCGGAGGTCACCGCTGTCAATAACCGCCGTCAATAACCACAGGCTCATTGTAATGCATGTGCAGAAGCCATGTATCCTCGGGTCAAACGAAGACCCGAGGCTACCATGGCAACCGATCACCGCCCCCCGATGACGTTCGGGGGAGCGGCGATCGGAGGTAAGATGGCGGCGCCCATGCGCCGCCAAACGTAAAGTGCCGCCGGTGACTTTGCCGGCGGCAAAGAAAAGGCTTGCACCGACCGCAGGTGATAGCGATGGGTCTTTGCTGCGATATGCAGCAAAGCCCATCTCTGTATGAAGAAGGCTCAGCCTGTAAGCCTTCTTCATACAACCTTCACAGCTCCATGGCGGATATATCCGTCACGGAGCGTGAAGGGGTTAAGACTCTAAAGTAAACCGTGTCAAGCTAACTTAAATATTTTGCAGATTTTCCTTTAAGCTGAACTTGATATGGGACTTTCTACAAGCACCCTGAACGTCCAGAACCCGAGGAATCTGTTTGAGGTGGAGAGATAATCCCTCAGACATGAGAAGGATTGTTCTTAAATATCTTCAGGCTATGGAATCTTGGTGTAAGGGTCATAACCTTCATGTGCAATTTCAGGTGAAGAATAAAGGGAGAAAGGCATTGAAGGTGACGACTGCTAGATAGTTTAAAGGGTTCTTCCCATCTGGGCATTTACATTTAATTGAATTCATTTGCCATATGTAAACATTTCTTCAATTGGATGTTATTAAAAAAAATGTTCATGTGTGAAGATAATTTTTCATAAATGTAGTCATTCCGTCCCTTAGAAACGAGATGGCTTCATCGGATACGACCACCTCACATTTTGGCAGCAGTGGCCAGACATGCACGATTGTGTTCTGCCTGACCACCTGGCTTCAGCAATCATTACCACAGGACGACTGTGCGACATGCAGTAACTCCAGGACATTTCATATACAAAAACCTTTTGTTTCTTTGTGCAATCCCTCCAGCAGCGGTGGCCGTATCCGAGGAAGCCATCTTGTTTATAAGGGACAACATGGCAACATTTATGAGGTATTATCTTCACGCAGGAACTTTTTTTTGAATTTTTTTTAAATTTGCCAATTGAAGAAATGTTTACTTTTGGCAAATGAATCCAATTAAATGTAAATGCCCAGATGGGAATATCGCTTTAAGGACTGTTATCTCGGAGAGCTGAACTACCGCTATCATAGTATCATAGTTTATACAGTTGAAAAAAGACACATGTCCATCAAGTTCAACCAAGGAAGGGAAGGGATTGGATGAGGAAGAGATTTATGGGAAACAATTCTATATAACATAACCATCAATGTTTCCGCCTTTTTTGTGGCGCTCTCCCCGCCCGTTATTAGCAGGCAGCGCCAGAAAAAATGAGATTTTCCACCACCTATGACTATTTTCTTAAAATGGGTGTGGTTTATGTGTTGTGGATATTCCGGCATAATTAATATGAGTCATATAAAATTTTTTAGCGCAGAAAAGTGTTGGAGAGTAGACCAATAGAAATTTGGTCTAGCAGCAGTGAGCTTCCATTCTCAAAGATTGCAGGTAAATCTGTGACCTTTTGAGCTGGTTGAGAATCTGAAGCATTGCTTTGTTCTATAAAACTCTCCGAATTGGGAGAAAAAAAATAACTTTCATGTGGAACTCTACAGTCTATTCTTGTTCTTAAAAAATGAAAGCCATTCCATGCAACAAATTGGCAAGAAACTGAAGATTTGCTACAACTGTGTGTACTACTCCCTTTGCAGCAGAGCACAAACAGGCTCTAACCAAAGTAAAAAGAATGGTGGGAGGGCAAAGCAGTTGCACACTGTGTGAGTATATGCGGGAAGTTTTTGTTCCGTTATTGTTAGTGGGTTGGGGAGGGTGGGAAGGGGGATTCAGGTAAATGCTTGGTGGGGGCCAGAAAACATTGCAAACACATATATGCATATCTGACAGTTTTGGACCCTATAGGTCAGTGATGGCGAACCTTTTAGAGATTGAGTGCCCAAAATGAGACCCAAAAACCACAAGCTTTTCCCAAAGTGCCAACACAGCAATTTAGGCAGTAACAAACTTATTGCTACCAGAATCTTTGAGCTCCAATCCGAGTCTGTCCACACCTTTTTACTCTTTCGACAGGACCAAGCAGCTCAGGGTGGGTCACTTTAAAATAGCAGGGCACTACTTGGACTGCCTGAGACTGCAGGAAGATGCCATATCTGCCAAACTCTGTGCCTGGGAGACAGCCCGTGTGCCCACAGAGATGCGTCCGAGTGCCATCTCTGGCACCAGTGCCATTGGTTCGCCACCACTGCTATAGGTGGAGCGCTGCCGCCCTCTTGTGGAGATAGAGGGTATAACAGTGTCAATGAGATACACTTTACTGAACATCTATGGCACTCCTTATAGCAGTGATGGCGAACCTTTTAGCGACCGAGTCCCCAAACTGCAACCCAGACCCCCCTTATTTATCGCGAGGTGCCAACTAAAAATTAAAGCAGTAAGTTATTGCTCCCTGTTCTTCAACTTTCAATCAGATTGGCCTCCTGAGGACAGCAACAGTAGAAAGATGGAAAATTTGCATCATTTTAGCTTCTTTCCAGTGTCCCTCTGTGCACTCATTATGAGTGTACAGAGTGACACTGGGGCCAACAGGAGGTCCTCCGAAGATAATTTTGCCCTGTCTACTCATTCTCCCTCTTCCTACAGTTTAAGTAGAGAAGCAAGTATCAAAATATGTCTGAAAGCAGCATCTTTTAAGTGGCTTGCAACTGCAATAAGATTCTTTGAGTCCTGTCTATTGTGCTGAGGCGATGGCCCAAGTGCCCACGGAAAGGGCTCTGAGTGCCGCCTCTGGCACCCATGCCATAGGTTCGCCACCACTGCCTTATAGCAATAGTTATTTGGAATATACGAGGGGCTGGCGAGCCAAAAAAGAGGCAGGCAGTGTTGGACACACGTAAAAATCATACCCCGGGGGTTTGCTGATGGCAAGAAGCCAACCTGACGAAAGAAACACCAAAATATCTAAGCCCTAAATTGACTGGTCTATGCAATCATTCAGTGTATTCATCTAACTCTAGAGGGGTTAGGGTGATTTTTCATAATCAAGTTCCATTTACCTGCCAGACTCACTGATTGACAAGGAAGTCCACTTCATATGTTTTTATGGGGAACTGTATAATGTCCGTCTTATGCTAATGGAGGTGTATGTACCCCCGCCCTATCCCGCTATAGTCCTACAGAAGTTGCTATGTTTTGTGGAAAAACGCCCAGGTATCCCCTTGTTAATGCTAGGAGATTTTAATAATGTGCTTGATGACGATAAATTTAGCGATTCCCGCCTCTAATCTCTGTCTAATACCGCTGTTCAATTTGGTTGCACAATAATCGACATTGGATTGGTAGATGTATGGCGCATGTAACACTCCATGGACAAACAATATTCCTATCACTCCAGATCGAATAATACGTTTTCCAGGATTGATTTAGCTTTTGTAATCTACTAATGATCCCTATGATCTTAGAAGCTAAATACTTGCCAAGACGTCTTTCAGATCACTCCCTGCTCTTAGTGCGGTTGTGACCCTTGCTAGAACCTACTAGAGAATTGAGATGCAGACGCTTCAATCCGTTCTGGCTGCCAGTGTTATCTGAAAAAGGTTGTATAATGGAACTACAAACTACACTTATTGCTTTTCTCCAGCGTAAAGAGGGATCTACATCCCCTCTCTTAGTGTGGGACTGTGCCAAAGTTTGTTTTAAAGATAGCCTGGTCAGGGAGGTAGCCGGAGTAATACGGAAGTCTAAGGAATTTGGGGGAGTTCTTGGTTCTTTGGGGGAGTTCTTGCCATCTGAGACGAATAAATTGTCATGGGAGGGGGGTGCAGAATCAATTTACTGCGCTTCTTCTGCAGGCAGAGGTTTTATGAGGGGGGGGGGGGAGCCGGCCACCTTCTAGCTATTATGGCCTCTAATCAGAGGACGGCCACTCATATGACGGCCACTCATATGAGTATATACCAGCGATTAGGAACACAGATGGCAAAGTAGTCACCTAGACTCAAGAAATATTAGATAGCTTTAAATCTTTTTACTCTTCCCTTTACTCATCTAAGGTCAGCCTCACGCAAGAGCAATTAGACAGTTTTTTGGACAGCCTTACGTTTCCTAAATTAGATAGAGAACAAAGGTCGGCACTGGAAGCCCCGTTTACATTAGAAGAGCCAGAACTTGCATTAGATTCCATGTCCAGGAATAGATGGAATTCCAGTAGAAATTTTTAAAACATTTAGAGACATTATTCTTCCTCGCTTACTAACACTATATAACGAGGCTTTAGACTTAGGCCAACTGTCACCATCAATGAGGGAGGCAGTCATAGTAATTCTTTTAAAACCAGGGAAAAAGACCCACTTGAAATGGACTCATATCGTCCTATCTCGCTCCTTACAGATTCGATTTTGAACTGTTGGCTAAAATGCTAGCGACGAGGATGTCTAATGTCATCACGTCAGTTATACATACTGATCAAGCAGGGTTTATGCCTAATATGTCCCCAGCTTAAACCAAACAATGTGAAGCGTGATCTCATGCACAGAGATCAATGTTTAAATGGCCAACACACTAAAGAGCAAGATTGAACCCAAAAAAGAAAAAAGGTAAGTGTGTAAAGGCTGAAAAATCAATAAACTTTATTACAATTCATATACAAATGATCAAAAAATCCTACATGCATGATTAAAAACATTTAAAAGTGTACAAAAACACATACAAACAACAAAGTGGGTCAGAGTCAGGTTACCCAGACCCACATACGGCCACAGGTCAACACAGAAATGTGTGGATGCAATACCCTCACAAGAATAAAAATGAGAATGTAGCCCTGAAAACTCTGCCTAATTACTGTCCTGAGGAAATAAGAGAAATAGATCAAAATGCAAAATGCTCAAAAAGAGTCAAATGGAAATCCTGCACAAAGCCCAGGACAGAAGTAAACCTAGTTGGTAGAACCAAAAAGTATAACAGGGAACAAAGGTAATCCCATACAGTCAAAAACAGAGCAGAGCCCAAGCCATCAAAAATTGCTAATCATCAAAGCCACAGTGGAAGGAGGGAGAATTAGATCACAGACCCGCGGCCGAAGGCATCCCACGCGTTCCTGAGGAAGTCGCAATAAAGTTTATTGATTTTTCAGCCTTTACACACTTACCTTTTTTCTTTTTTGGGTTTAATATGTCCCCAGCTATCAATCTGCGCAGGCTATACCTAAACATCCAAGCCTCTCGTAGCCATTTATCGGATTCTGCGGTCGTGTCTTTTGATGCGGCCAAGGCATTCGATAGTGTGGAATGGCAATATTTATTATACCATACCTGAGGGTCATTAATTTCCAATAGTCGCCCGTCTAGCGACCAAAAATAACCCCTTTCATATCCACCAGGGCTATAATGAAGGGTTGATTAAGACGTAACCTTTATTAAATCCATTATTTTAGAGCAAGACATGTTAAAACCACAAATAGACTGCATACACACTATTTGATTAGCCAGGAGATAGGGCATCTATCCTTGCTGCTGTCCGGGGATATACTCTCGGTGGGTTTGATCAGTTCCCACCTATTTGCAGAAGATAAATGGAGGGTTGCAGCTGGGATGTAGAAGTCACTACATCTCCCTTTGTTATGCTTGGGTACAGCAACAATTGCTATATGTTCCCTAGGGTATTATTGATTTCTAAACCCTACTGCTTTCTTTCAATTGTGAATGGCTATCTATTGCTATTTAAAAGTAGAACAACAGGTCAGCTTTGCCCACCCGACATGTTTCGCCCAACAGGCGTCATCAGGGGTTAGGGGCTGACCTGAGGGTCAGGGTCAGACTTGGGGGGCCTAGGGCAGTGATGGAGAACCTTTTAGAGATCAAGTGCCCAAAATGAGACCCAAGACACACTAGCTTTTCCCAAAGTGCCAACACGGCAATTTAGGCAGTAACAAACTTATTGCTACCAGAATGTTTGAGCTCCAATTCCGCCCTGTCCACACCTTCTTACCCTTTGGACAGGACCATGCAGCACAGGATGAGTCACTTTAAAATAGCAGGTCACTACTATTGGACTGCCTGAGACTGCAGGAAGTTGCCATGTAAGGCAAATTCTGTGCCTGGAAGACAACCAGTGTGCCCACAAAGAGGTCTCCGATTGCCATCTCTGGCACCAGTGCCATAGGGCCACCACTGGCCTAGGGTCTACCAGTGAAATTGATTGTGGGGGCCCACCTCCTGCCACTTGCAAATGTTACCAGTATTTTCTAAGGCTATGTTTATAGAATGAGTTTTTATAACGTTTTGAAAGGGACAGCAAATGCATATATATACAGAGCAAGATGGATACCATAATAAAACATAACTTTTAATAGATAATATATAAAATATCCCTTCCAGGGAAAGTAGAATTCATAAAAACCATCACCCACTAAACAATTCGTAGGGCAGTAAACATGTGCATTATTATCATGCAAAAAATGGTAGGGGTTAAAATAGATGGAAAGATCTCACCCAGTCGTTGAGTGGTGCCGTGCAGGTCGAGGATGGGAGGCTCCAGATGAGGTAAATCTCTTAATCTCAATTGCATCTGGCCCTAATGTCCCAAACGTTAATGACTCCTGTCCTGACAAGCACAGTCCCACAATATAAACTTTCCCTACAACCCACACTTAGATAAGTCAAATGCCCTCATCAATAAATCTTTACAAGAAGAAGGTCCCAATAAGTCCCGACGCGGTTCCTCCTCTTATTAAAGGATTCATCATGGGACAATTGATGTTGGCACAGCGTGCCCAGTTGGGGTGAAAAGTGTGGAGAGTTAAGGAGAGCCCGGCTTCCTAAGCATGCAGGCTCAGGTCAGTTGGCGTGCGCAAATGCATCAGGAAAAATGCATCTCAAAACACATCAGTATGAATGATAGTCAAGACACGGATCTATTTTGAGATGCATTTTTCCCAATGTGTTTGCAATTTATTTTAAAACATATTTTAGGTGCATCTTCTCCCCAGATTGTCTGTATTCCTAAAATGTAATTCAATCTTGTGAACATAGATTACTATTACTCCAAAAAGCTCTCAAAGAGATTAAAATATTTCAAAAATCTATATGTAATGGTTACCTTAAATTAAACATACCTTTCTGTTTGTTATTATGATGCTTGTTCAGCCTCTTTTCTGTTCCACACAGAAGCAGATGTGGGAGGGGCCTAGCTGGGCACATGTACAGCACTGATAGAAGCTGTTATTTCACAACTCTTCAGTGGCCTCATCTCAGTGCTACAGAGTGCTCAGCCTTCAGAGTCTCCTTCCACCTGCTGTGTTCAAATAATCCCTGCACATACTGATTCCTAGCACAGCAGGAATCTACTATAGATGCTGTGTTTCACCTACCAAAGCCCTGACACTGTTTTCCTTTTCCTGGTCACTAATTGAAAAAGAAAATGAATTATATATATATATTATATATACACATACATATATATCTGTATACACACACCTTTATAATCAGTAACATATTCTGAACCTTTCATATCAGCCTTATTTATAAAAACTGTAACGCAGTCTGTTGTTCATAGCAATCAGTCACAGCTCAGCTATAATTTTTTCAAAACCGTATGAAAATATAAAGCTCCGTATAGTGTGTGTGCATGTGTGTGTAATATATGTATATATATATATTACACACACTTTACTGAGGAGTGACAGGTTATATATTATTTATCACCAGTCACTTCTTAGTGAGTGTGGTGTGTCTGACGAATATGAACCCATATTTTTGTGCTGCTCTGGAATTTTCTCATATACATATACACACATATATACATATACACACACAGACAGGAATGGGAATGGGACACATTTACTAAGGGCTGTGCGGCAGTTTTCTGTCGGACTTTGCCCATTTTTAGTGTAAACAGCTCGAACATGTAAATAAGAAGTTTCCACAAAACATATGTGTCACATGTGACCTTTTTGTGACACAGCTGCACTAAGCACTATGCAACACAAATTAGGGGGCATTCCGACGCTCAGTCAGACCGTGCGCCAGATTTTGCATGCAAAGTCTGACAGAAGTGTGTCTGACTTGTGTGTCCGGCACATCCTGCACTATACACAGGCAAACTGCAGGTTATACACACTGATCTGTTGTTAGCACATGTGCCCCACTGTGTTCTCACAGTATCATGGTCGGTCAGGCATGTTGGAGGTCTAGATAGGTGCAGGGGAGGCAAATCTCACATGTATCGGCACTCCCAAGTGACATCCTCAGGAGTAAGTGGTCCTTATGCACGGGGTTGGCCTCCCCTGATTTTATCTAGACCTACGACATGCTTGCACTACTGTCAGCTTGACCGACCATGATGCTGTGAGATTACATTCTTTTGCTCCACTTGTATGCATAGATTGTACGATTGAGTCAGGGATCTTTCTGATTTCATTTATTTGTCATGCCATTTATTCGGAAGGTCCAGTATCATGTTTGATTATATTTGACACTTGGCAGGAGTGAAGGGTGTTTTCAGGGACACTGCTTTGTACTTCCTTGTCCCTGAAATTCTGTGCATTAACATGGACCTTTTTAGTTGTTTTTATTATTTTTTACTAATAAACTTTTGCATTTTTGTATGTTACTTTGGAGCCGTTAATTGCTTCTCTTGTGTTTCTTGTAAGGAATTGTGACTAAATCACAGCTTGTACGCCTGTTTTTAGGTGCACAAACTGTAATAAATGTGTCGCTATGTATTGTGAAAAGATTGCTAGATAGAAGATAGATAGGAAAAATGGATAGATAATGGATATACAGATGATATTTAAATAGGTAGGAGATAGATAGCAAATAGATGATAGATGTTAGATTGATTGTAGGACTTGGTTAGATAAATAGGTGACAGAATCCCACATGTTGCTGATCTTTAGCTACTTTCCTGCTAGTCAGGGACAGGGGCCCCTTTGCAGGACAACAGAGTATAGGGGGACTGCAGGACCTGTTGGAACTCAGGAGAGGTCAGAGCTCAGCCTGTTGCTTGTATTATCTCTGCAGCCTGAGCTTTCATGTTAGGGAAGGACTGTCCTCTGTACAGCTGATACCCATGTCTGGCTGCATTTACCTTGCATGTGCTGCTGTAAGCCCTGGTGAAGTTGAAGCTTGAAATAAGCAGTGGAAATCGCATCCTTCACTCTTGTAGACAGCTAAGTTCTCTGCCCCTCCTACTCTCTCACTTCCTATTGGCTGCAGTGTGTCAGCTGATCTCTCAGTGTGGAGAGGAGCTGTGAGCCGGTGATGGAATATGTAGCAGCTGGCTGAATCCTTGTGCGCAGACTCAGCCAGATCAGAAGTATCTCAGGACGGACACAGCAACCAGAACGGGGAGGCAGCAACCATTACATAAGGAGTTATCTCAGTAAGGCTGCATATTTTGTAATAAGTGTAAATGCTGAAAGTACATTTCACAATGGATTGGACACAATTACAGCCATGTGCTATGGTGGCACAACCCCTTATATTGTGGCCTCCTCTCATCTCTCCAATCATATATATTGTGACCTCTCACTTCCCCCTCTTATTGTGGCCCCGCTCATCTCCCCCTCATTGTGTGACCTCTCATCTTCTCATATTGTGGCCACTCTCATCTCTCCCTCATATTGTGACCTCTTATCTTCCCCTCATATTTTGGCCCCTCATCTCCTCCCCATCATATTGTGGCTTCTCTCATCTCTCCCTCATATTGTGGCTTCTCTCATCTCTCCCTCATATTGTGGCTTCTCTCATCTCCCCCTCATATTGTGGCTTCTCTCATCTCCCCCCTCATATTGTGGCTTCTCTCATCTCCCCCCTCATATTGTGGCTTCTCTCATCTCCCCCCTCATATTGTGGCTTCTCTCATCTCCCCTCATATTGTGGCTTCTCTCATCATCTTATATTGTGGCTTCTCTCATCTCATATTGTGGCTTCTTTCATCTCCCCCTCTTATTGTGTCCGCTCATTTACAACTCTTATTGTGGCTTCTCTCCTCTCCCCCCAATTTCCTCTCTCATAACCACCCCCCCTATTTTGTTCCCTTCCCATACCCCCCATAATGTGGGCCCCCTCTAACACTGTGACCATATTGTAGCCTCCTCTCATCTCCCTCTTTTATTGTGACATCTCACCTCTCCCTCATATTGTGGTCCTTCATCTCCCCCTTATATACTGGCCCCTTATCTCCCCCTTATATACTGGCCCCTTATCTCCCCCTCATATTGTGGCCTCTCTCATCTCTCCCTTGTATTGTAGCCCCCTCTTATACCCCCAAATTGATGGCCCCCTCTCATACACCCCGTATTTTGGCTGCCTCTCATATGCCCCATAATTTCTTCTCTCTCAACCCTCCCCCATAACCCTCTCCCCATCGTGTAGGCCCCTCTCATATCCCCCTATATTGTGGTCCGCCACTCTAACTTCGTTGCTTGTTTCAAATTATTTAAAAAAAAAAAAAACACCACATACTTACCTGGCCACTTCCCCAGCAGCTCTGCCTTTCTTTCCATGCCTGCTGACAACACAGCTATGGAGGACATGGATGAAGCAGAGAGCTTATAGCTTTGTGCACCATCTGGTTATTCATCTCGATCTGTGCCCAAACACAGATAGAGTTGAAGTCCTGACAGCTTACAGAGGGCGGTGTTACAGTCATCTTGGGTGGAGTCATCATTAAGTAAGGGGCTGAGCTAAAAGGCTGGCACATGGGTTGGCCAGTCCGACCCTGCTGAGTACATAATAAGTGAAGTAATGTGCTGTGAGTCCAAAAATGTTTGCTATCTACTCACAAAGCAGTAAGATTTTACACAATTCTGTGTGTGGGATATGACTTACACACATACATTTATATGCTTACACAATATAATGCCATACCGCTACCCTTTGTGACCTTTTCCATGAAGCTCAGTCTCTGTATATTTTGATTATATATAATATATATATATATATATATCAGAAGATCTTCAGCAAAGGGCAGAGAAGGAAAAGTGCATCTAACAATGTGATATATATGGCATATGCTCCTCCGTTCCGCAAATTCACAGGCTGTTGCACTGTCTTCCCGTTATCATCCTGCAGTAATCTCATGGAAGCAGCACACAGTGAAAGGGGGAAAATGCTCTTGCACAATCTAACAGTCTTTGTAGCTGCAGCTTGGAGGGGGTCTGGTAACAGTTCTGGCTCATTTGCGTGTTTGTAAAGGATGATTTTAGAAGGCAGGAACCCATGGATATGAAATATAAGATTACCACAGTCACAGTTCCAGAATGTATGAGCAAGTATCCCTGTTTTAGCTCACAGAAACTATAAGCCTGATGTGATCTGATTCTTGTCTTTAATATGAAATTAAAAGTATGGGGCGTTGGAAGTGACAAATCTGCAGACTCTAAACGTAGGTTTATCTTAAGTACAACTCTACTCTTTTTCCCATGATAATTTTTTAAATTGGTGAGATTTCACAAAAAATAGGGAATAAATATTTTATTCCTGCCTGAGGGTATAATAGTGTAATACAGTAAAACTATGTGTAATTTTATTAATGTGCCATGATTCCAAAGAATTTTTATTATCTGCTCAAAAGGCAAACAGTCAGATTTTATGCAATTATTTGTGTGGTATCTGACTTGGTAGTGTTGCACTGATGCAAGAATTTTGAGTCTGATATGATACCTGATACTCAATACCTATTTGATACTGTACACAAATAGAAAACAGTACCATTATAGTGCAAAGCAGCATCATCCCACATTTCTGGCCCTTGAGCGTATGGCCACACGGAGGGTGCAGAAGGGAAGTAGGGCCATGCAGTAGCCACTTTTGTAACGGTTCTAAGCAAGCTATAAAATACTAACTTTTTGTTTGTGGCCATGTGAGGACTTATTTTTTGTGGGATGAGATGCATTTTTCAGTTATACTATTTTGGAGAGGCTTAGCCCTATTGATCAAAATATGTTAACTCATTTTTTTTTTGGGGGGGGGGGGCACATGTCAATTCTGTAATTGATTTTTTTCATTGTTTTTCATTTAGTGTTCACCATATAGCCTAATGTGGTACCTTCATTCTATGGGTCAGTACTATAACAGCGATACTACATTCCTATATTTTTCTTACATTTTATAAATTTTACGGAATAAAATATAATGTGAAAAAATTTATAATTTTTGGCATTGTTATCTTCCGAGAGGTATAAAAGCTGTAAAATCCAAGCCCACAAGAAAACGGCGCAAATTGGTTTTTTCACCATTTTCACTGCATTTGGAATTTTTTTCCTGCTTCCCAGTACATGGCATGGAATAGTAAACACCGTCACTATGAAGGGCAATTTGTTACGCAGAAAATAAGCTGACACACAGCTCTGTACGTGGAAAAATATAAAAGTTATAGATTTTTGAAAGTGTGGAGTGAAAAATAGAAATAGGCCAGGTCGTTAAGGGGTTAAAAATCTACTAAAACACAATAAAAGCTATACATATTCGGTATCTCCATGATAGTAGGGACCCAAAGTATAATTCGGATGTTACCTTTGGAGCACAGAATGAAAGGCGTTAAATTCAAGGCCTAAAAGAAAATGGTGCAAATGTGGGGTTTTTTTTGTCAGTTTCACTGAAATTTTTTTTGCAGCTTCCCAATGCATGGTATAGAGTATTAAATACCATCACTAAGAAGTACAATTTGTTACGCAAAAAACAAGCACCCATACAGCTCTGTATACAGAAAAATAAAAAAGTTATTAAATTGGGGCTGTGTCCTTAGAGGGTTCATTATTACAAGAACGGAGTTCTGGTTTGTCATTGTGGTAAGGTCCAAAACAATGCAGTGTGTCTGTTCTTGGCTCTGTATCAACTTTAAGGGGTTAAGATAGATAACATCTGATAAGAGAATTGCAGAGAGGAAGCCAAGTGACCTGATTTTATTTTCTGGTTTTGATTGCTGTCATTGCTATATTTGTATATACCTTGGGGGGTCTGATATTTTGTCAAAATGAAAAGAACCTTTACAGAACCCATCATAAGCTCTTAGAAGTTTGAGAATGTGTTTTCATCAAATTTACCACAGCAAACTACTAGCAGCTTCTGGTAGGATTTGAAATTTAATTTCTAGAATTCCCTCTTCTATGAAATGGCAACCATTTACCTAGAAAACAAATCACTTTCAAAGCCATGTGAAATTGAGCAGAAAAGAGTCCCATTGTGTCTGAGATGAGTCAAGTGCAAAGACTGCAGAGTGGGAGTGTCACTTCAGAAACCACTATTTTGGTTCTATATTACCTACAGACATGATTAAATGCAAGTTGCAGATAAAGATCTAGTTCCCGCCTATTTCTTTAACTGACGGTATAAACGGTTCTGTAGCTCACAGAACCACAAGCCTGGTGCGATTCTCATCTTTATTATGACAACTAAAGCATATTTGTAGGTACTATAGAACAAACAGTTCTGGTGTCATTTGAAAGAGGAGAATCTCCCACATAATAGACAATATCCACAGTCGAATTCACACTTCAGAACTATGTTTCTAGGTGCCAAGGTTCAAAATATATAGATATTTGAAGTGTGCCCCTGCCATGATGTGGCACACGTCCTTTCTGAATGGGGTATGTGCACTTAGGTCGTATATATAGCCATATTTCAGTCATAAAAGGGTCAATCTAAATTGACTCACTTTTGGAAAAAGGACCAGTGCAAATTCAGGACTTGTCAGACAATGAATGAACTAGACACTACCTAACTTAATATCTTTTCAGCTGTCTGTCTGATATCTTTACTTTTTTCTCACATTTTTCTTTAGTTTCCTTTTCTCTCTATTTGGATATCACTTTACTGTTTGCAGCTTGGGATCTAGAATTTATAAAACTATAATAAAATGAGGTAAATATCTTGTTGAAAATATAGTAGAAAATTGTGATGTGAATAATCTTTCAACAAAATCAATACAAATTTAATTTCATTTAAAGCTTTTTGACGCTTTTATATTGTTTTTCACCAAGTTTGAAGTCGTAATCTGATTTACTTCTGTAGTCAAAATTGAAATATTTAAAGCTAAGACTACCTATATTGCTGTATATTAATTTGTTAATGAACTGTACAGTTGTGAAGTGCCTCTTTTGTGCACATCCTTCACAGACTTTAGTTTAATAAAACTTATGTCAATGTAAAAAATTGCATGATAAATTGTAGCAAAAATGTTTCAAAAGATACACTACACAGTATAAAACTGACACTTGCCAAGTTTTCACCACTCCCTGTCAAATTCTTAAAGAGGGTTGCATTAGACCCAGTGACATAACCAGGGTACAAAATACTGCAATGTAACCTTATTTTGTATATTTTTAATATGCTTCTCACCTATTACAATATGCTACAGCTGTCCAGGCAAGCAATAGGTGCCCCCAACCACCGCCCATGTGGCATTTCTGTTTGGGTGCTGAATTTGGGTTTATCCACAGCAACTAACAGCTTATCTGATGAAATGCATGCAGGCAGTTAACGGTTGATGTTCAGACACATGCCTTGTATTTAGAGGTCTCCATACATCCCTAAGTACATCATGTACTTCCAGTTATGTTGTGAGATTAATGGTTAAAAACTAATGTGAGTTGGTCTGTGTGTTTATATACAGCAGAGCTGTCTGTGTGCATGCATGTACTATGTGCAACATAGTTGGGCTTGCGTAAATGTACAATTGTGTGCCCCTTCCCATATAATATAGCTGATGATTATATAATATTTCACTTAAATCCACCACACTCTACTGCTTGCAGGCTCTTCTCCTATTGCAGAGGAAGATGAATTACACCTTGTATCACAAAACATTCTACAGCTGGTTCTAGCTAAATTGCATCCCTCTTGTAATACATTGGTACACTGTGGTACCACAAAAATATTTATGACGCACCATATGGTAAGAAAAACTTTCTTTTTATTTACTAGAAACGGCATTTAAAATACCTGATTATTCATACAACCTTAATATTTATCAGGTAGATGTACTTGAAAGACAAAGAGAATTGGCCCTTTCTGAAAGAGCATTAAAAATTCAGAGTTTTTGGAGGCAATACAGACATAGAAAATTGGCTAGAGAAAGGAGAGCAGCCATAACTATCCAAGCAGGTAAAGTAATGTAATAGTAATTGACTGTCACTTTACTACTTCACTATTATTGATACTAATATGCATATATGTTGTTATTCTACATTTATATAGCAGTCAGAAGTTGGCTTACAAGAAATCATCTTGAAAATATGCACAGGGCAGCTTCAATCATAACAAGAACCTGGAAAAAATGGAAGGTGTGTAATTTTAAAAACTAGTTTATGACAGTGGCTTGAAAAGGGTGATATACAGTGGGTACGGAAGTATTCAGACCTATTAAAATTTTTCACTTTTTACATCCAATTGGTAAAATCCGAATTTTTTCCCTCATTAATATACACTCTGCACATCATCTTGACAGAAAAAAAATGCAAATGTAGACATGTTTACTAATTTAGTAAACATGTAAAGCTGAAATATCACATGGTCGTAAGTATTCAGACCCTTTGCTGTGACACTCATATACATGTATCCATTTGCTTCTGGTCCTACCTGATATAGCTCTACTCCTTCTTTGGAGTTCACCTGTGTTTAATTAAAATGATTGGACTTTATTAGGAAAGGCACACATCTCTCTCTATAAGACCTCACATCGCATGTCAGAGCACATAACTCTTCCTCGACCTGGTCTTCGAGCAGAACTAATCAATCCGTGGGAGAGGAGCCTTGGTGAGAGAGGTAAAGAAGAACCTCAAGATCGCTGTGGCTGAGCTCCAGGGATGCAGTAGGGAAACGGGAGAAAGTTCTGCAAAGTCAATTATCACTGCTGTCCTCCACCAGCCGAAGCTTTGTGGCAGTGTGCCGACATCTGAAAGCCTTCATACAGTTGCCAAAAAAAAAAAACCACGAAGGACTCCCAAACTATGAGAAATAAGATTCTCTGATCCGATGAGATGAATATTGAACTTTTTGATGTTAATACTAAATGGATCTTAGGGATCTTCTGGCTCCTCTTCGGGTACACGCTTAGGGTAGCCACACACAATGACCTCACCCACTTGAGGTAATTGTTTATGCGCCGGCATCGTGAGGGGACCTGGAAAGGAGCCGGAGAATCCCAGAGAGGAGCCGGAAAAACCCGAAGAGGGCTCAGAAGACTGAGCCGGAGCACCCAAATCAAGAAGAGGACCTGTGGGGGCTTATACTCATGTATACTGTATATGGTAACACATTCCCTGTACAAACATCTGACTTATTGATTTGAAAGAACTCCTCTATTTCCTTACGAAACTCGCTGCAACCAAAAAGGATTTAACCTACACAATCCCATCGCTTTGATAATCACGTCCGGAATAGAGAGCTTTACTAGCACAGGGGAATGATCAGAAGTCACATCCATGAGTGGAGATATGACTGCCATGTCTATCCTAGACAGTGTTTCATGGGAGCTGAAGTAGCAGGAGTATTGCTTAAGCTATACCGCCTCCTCCAGACATCGTACCAATTCATTTTCTCCAGTATTCTAGCAAGCACTGTGAAGGTATCTATCCTATATTGCCTTTCTGAATTAAATCTAACTTGGAGAAAACACCATGATATAATCTCCTACAAGTAGGACTGGAATCTGCAGATGATTATTTAAATATACTAATATCTGCTTCATTGCTGCGCGCTTAAACTCAGATGCAATGTAATGAGCTACCAATATCTGAGGGATCCTACATTTTGTGCAATGGATACAAAAAAATCTACCTTCTGTATCAACTAGAGAAGAGTGGCCTTCAATTGCTTTTGAAATACACAAGTAGTGTCCTTAGTTAAATGTATCATGGTATATAACAGCTGAACTTTATTGCTGAAGTGTGGAGAAGACTGCCAACTGCTTACTTGTGTCTCCCAGCCCCCTCGAATTCCATGGAGATGTCTTTCTGAAACCATGGAGTGGAGTGGCTGGAGGAGGGAGCAGGAGCAGCAATGGGCTGTCAGCGCTATCCAAACAGCTGACGCCCTCCAGAAATGGCTGCTTCATGCAGCCACTCAACGAGTAAAAGAATTATTATATTGAGACTTGGAGAGACCCTAGAGCAGTGATGGCAAACCTTTTAGACACCAAGTGCCCAAACTACAACCAAAACCCACTTACTTTTCAGTGCCAATATAACTATTTAAGCAGTAACTTATTAAGGCACCTAAGGACACCAATACAGTAGAAAGAAGAAGAAGTTTCGGAATATCATTTTAGCTTCCTTTCAGGGTCGTGGGCTGCCTGGGACTGCAAAAGGCCTTGAGTCCTGTCTGGCGAACTTTGCTCGGGTGACGGCGTGGGTGCCCATAGAGAGGACTCTGAGTGCCACCTTCGGCACCCGTGCCATAGGTTCGCCACCACTGCCCTAGAGAGAAGAACGCTGAAGGTACTGCTACCTGAACTGTAGGATGGATGGACGGACGGAGAGATGGATTGAATATTGCAGCTGCTGAACAGGTCTTTAACCCCTTCCCGCCGCAGCCCTTTTTCGTTTTTCCGTTTTCATTTTTCACTCCCCACATTCAAAAATCTGTAACTTTTTTATTTTTCCATGTACAGAGCTGTGTGATGGCTTATTTTCTGCGTAACAACTTACACTTCAAAATGGTGGTATTTAATATTCCATGCCGTGTACTGGAAAGCAGGAAAAAAATTCCAAATGCAGTGAAATTGGTAAAAAATTGCATTTGTGCCGTATTCTTGTGGGCTTGGATTTTACGGATTTCACTGTGCGCCCCAAATGACATGTCTACTTTATTCTTTGAGTCGGTACGATTACGGGGTGGTGCCGATTTTTGCGGATTTTGATGACATTTACAATGTAATCATTTTTAGGACTGTACGACCTTTTGATCACTTTTTATAGAATTTAAAAAATTTTTTTAAAATGCCAAAAAAGTGCCATTTTCGACTTTGGGCGCGATTTTCTGTTACGGGGTTAAACGCAGTGAAAAACCGTTATATTTTGATAGATTGGGCATTTTCGGACGCAGCAATACCTAATGTGTTTATGAATTTTACTGTTTATTTATATTTATGTCAGTTCTAGGGAAAGGGGGGTGATTTGAATTTTTAGGTTTTTTTATTATATATTTTTTAACTTTTTTTTTATTTTTACTATTTTTCAGACTCCCTAGGGTACTTTAACCCTAGGGTGTCTGTACGATCCTATCATATACTGCCATACCACAGTATGGCAGTATATGTGTATTTTACTACTCATACATTGCAATGTGCAGAGGGCACATTTTAATGAATGGGTTAACCCGAAGTAGCTTCGGGTCTTCGTGGGACCCGAAGCTACCATGGCGATGGATAGTCTCTCCCCGATGACGTCACGGGGAGCGTCAAACCTCAGAAAGGGCTAAAGACCAGTGACTGCTTCTTGCTAATAAAGCTAAAAGGTGCAGAAATTATTTAGACCCTAAATACATAATTGGGCTAAAGACCAGTGACTGCTTCTTGCTAATAAAGCTAAAAGGTGCAGAATTTATTTAGACCCTAAATACACTGGTACATATATAAGTGCTTTAAAAAAAACGGTCTGTGCACATCCCCTTCTCTTATTTTTCTTTTTTTGCAAGGAAGGAAAATGGATCCTAGACACAAGTTTGAGAAATCAAAAGCAGTCGCCTCCTTTTTCTCACCAAGATATAATAAGCAAAATCTGGAAATGGAGGGAACTAAAAAGAGCGTCTTCGGAGGAGCCCAAAGACTCTCTAAGCCATGAAAGCATAGCACTTAATATCTCAACTGTAGCACTGCCTCCAGTATTGCAATCTGAATGAATGACGGAAGAGGCTATGGAAAGAATTCTGAATAAACATAATTTAAAAATCCAAGCCGAATTTAGGTCCTTATCTCAAGAGATTTTTCAACTGGGCAATAGGACAGCTCCTCTAAAAGAGTCAGTAACTGAAATAACTGATGCTTGTAATACTTTGATGGGAGCTGTTTCAGCCTGCATCCATATAAGAATACGTGCCATCCCAGAATCTGTCACAGAAGCTGACTTATTGAATTTCATATAGGACTTTATGTCCTCTGTGCTCCCAGAGGTTATCGATACAGACTAGAGTTGGGCGAATTTGTTAAAATTCGGTTCGTCCCAACTCGCCGCAATTTTCGAAAAAAAATGATTCGGATCAAATCATAACGAATAACATTAAAAAACAGGTATTTCCGGGCTGCAGAGAGCCTGTAGGGTGTTGTAGAACGTTGTGCCATGCTTAAATATGCCTAGGGAGCATGGTTTGGTCTTCAAACAATGCAGTCTTTTAGTATGACACACACATGACAGCCGCCACTCTTAGAATCGCTTCACTCTTCACTTCCATGTGCACTTACATAGGTCAACTTCACCAAATAAGCGAAGCGGGAACGCAGCCTGACAAGGTAACGTCTGTGCCAACTCGAAAGGACCGAGCTGAGGGCCCAAATCCCACTGTAACATCAAAGAGTGCACTCTTTTTACACTGACATCAGATGATTTTATAGATTACTACAGAACCTGTTCTATTAAACGCGGATACATGTAGAAACCCCCCTAAAGAGCGGAGAGGGTGTTGGCAGTAATTTTGCATTGATGTCACTGATCATCAGTGTCCTCTTTCAATTGGTCAATAATCCATGCTAAAGCCAAAAACAGGAGTTGATCCAGAATATGATCCATAGATGAGCAGCAAATGGGATACTTGCATGTCCTGTGTGTTCTGTATCTACTCCTGCTTTTGGCTATCAATCCTAAAGCTTTTCAACCTTCTGGCAGATGAAATGAAGGGGAAAACCAAACACTGGCAACGTCACTGGCAGGGGGTGAAAACAGCATTATGGAAATCGCAGGGTGTTCCAGGGAGTCATTGGTCAGTTTGCAGCAGCATGAGTAAGCTGCAGAGTGGCACAATGACAAATTATGGAGGTGGCGGAAACATGGTAGGCCACAAAGTGGCACAATGATAAGAGTGTAGAGTTGGCAGCAGCAGCAACAGGAGGCCACAGGTGGCAGCAACATGGAAAGCCACAGAGTGGTCCATTGACAGTGTGTGGAAGTGGCGGCAACAGCAGCATCCGCAGCGGCAACAGGAGGCCACAAAGTGGCACAGTGACAAGAGTGTGGAGGTGGCGGCAGCAGCAGGAGCCCACAGGTGGCAGCAACATGGAAAGCCACAGAGTGGTCCAATGATATAGTGTGGAGGTGGCATCAGTAGCAGCAGATTGGAGACGCCACATCCATAATACATTACAGTTTTCCTGAAAAATTCAGGCCTTTGACAAAAAAAGAACTCCAAAGGTGGCACCAGCTGCAGCAGCATGAGGTCAGAGGTGTGGAGGTGATGGCAACATGGTAGGCCACAGAGTGACACAATGATATAGTGTGGAGGTGGCAGCAGGAGCCCGCATGGTGGCACAATGATAGAGTCTGGAGGTGGCGGCAGCAGGAGCCCATATAGCCAAGAGTAGAGGAGGCCACATTGTGGCACAATGACGAAGTTGGAAAATTTTGACTTCTAATTCATTTCAATTTTAATTTGTAGATTAGAGACGCCACATCCATAATACATTACAGTTTTCCTGAAAATATCAGGTCTTTGACAGTCTTTGACAAAAAAGAACTCCAAAGGTGGCGGCAGCAGCATGAGGTCAGAGGTGTGGAGGTGGCGACAACATGGTAGGCCACATTGTGGCAAAATGATGAAGTTGGAGAATTTTGACTTCTAATTCATTTCAATTTTAATTTGTAGATTAGAGACGCCACATCCATAATACATTACAGTTTTCCTGAAAATATCAGGTCTTTGACAGTCTTTGACAAAAAAGAACTCCAAAGGTGGCGGCAGCAGCATGAGGTCAGAGGTGTGGAGGTGGCGACAACATGGTAGGCCACAGAGTGGCACAATGATATAGTGTAGAGGTGGCATCAGTAGCAGCAGGAGCCCGCAGAGTGGCACAATGTTATAGTGTTAAGGTGGCATCAGTAGCAGCAGGAACCCACAGAGTGGCACAATGATATCGTGTGTAGGTGGTATCAGCAGCAGCAGGAGCCCGCAGAGTGGCACAATGATATAGTGTGATGGTGGCAGCAGCAGGAGCCCGCAGAGTGGCACAATGATATAGTGTAAAGGTGGCATCAGTAGCAGCAGGAGCCCGCAGAGTGGCACAATTATATCATGTGTTGGTGGCATCAGTACCAGCTGGAGCCCGCAGAGAGGTACAATGATATAGTGTGTTGGTGGCATCAGTAGCAGCAGCAGCAGGAGCCCGCAGGGTGGCACAATGATATAGTGTGAAGCTGGCATCAGTAGCAGCAGCAGCAGGAGCCCGCAGAGTGGCACAGTGATATAGTGTGATGGTGGCAACAGCAGGAGCCCACAGAGTGGCATAATGATATATGTGATGGTGGCATCAGCAGCAGCAGGAGCCCGCAGAGTGGCACAATGATATTGTGTGAAGGTATTATCAGTAGAAGCAGCAGGATCCTGCAGAGTGGCACAATGATATAGTGTGAAGGTGGCATCAGTCGCGGTAGCAGCAGGAGCCCACAGAGTGTCAAAATGATATAATGTGAAGGTGGCAACAGTAGCAGCAGCAGCTCGGAGCCAGCAGGGTGGCACAATAATATAGTGTGAAGGTGGCATTAGTAGCAGCAGCAGGATCCCGCAGAGTGGCACAATGATATAGTGTGATGGTGGCATCAGTAGCAGCAGCAGCAGCCCACAAAGTGGCACAATGTTATAGTGTGAAGGTGGCAGCAGTAGCAGGAGCCCGCAGATTGGCATAATGATATAGTGTGAAGGTGGCATCAGTAGCAGGAGCCCACAGAGTGGCACAATGATATAGTTTGAAGGCGGCATCAATAGCGGCACCAGCAGGAGCCCAAGGGGGGGCACAATGAAATAGTGTGGAGGTGGCAGCAGCAGGAGCCCGCAGGGTGGCACAATGATATAGTGTGAAGGTGGCATCAGTAGCAGCAACAGCAGGATCCCGCAGAGTAGCACAATGATATAGTGTGTTGGTTGCATCAGTAGCAGCAGCAGCAGGAGCCTGCAGAGTGGCACCATGATATAGTGTGGAGGTGGCGGACAATTCCAGTTCCTGGTAAAGATGGTAGGAGGCAGATGGAACAACTGGCAGCAGATGTGTGGCATCAGGCGGGTGGCAGCATCAGAATAGTGGCTGAGGCAGGTAGTTAGAACCCAGACTCATTTCTCAACTTTTGGAGGAGGCGTCATGGCTGTTCTAATCTGATGCATTAGGCATTGGCGAGTTTAAATCCTGGCCGATCCAAGCCTGATTCATCTTGATAAAGGTCAGTCTCTTCACATTATGGACAAGCTGGTTCCCCTTGGGGTAACGATGGCCCCCGCTGTACTGAATACTCGCTCTGATGCCACACTGGTGGCTGGGCAGGACAGCTTCTCTATTGCAAACTACACAAGTTGCGGCCATGCTTCAAGTTTGGCTGCCCAGTAGTCCATGGAATCTGCTACCTGAGGGAGTAAAGTGCTGTCCAAGTAGGTCACCACCTGCTGGTGCAGGATCTGCTTCATGTCCTGCTGCTGGTGGCGGCTACCCTCCTCACTAGGCGGGAGAAGGAAGTTGCTCAATAAGGAATCCAAACATAAGCTGCTGCTGATGGAGCTGCTACTACTCCTACCCCCCAGCTCCCCACGGTAGCCGTGGCAGTAGTACGCGAGAAATGACTGCCAGGAATCGCCTGGTCAGACCTGACAGAGGATGGACAGTGTCGCACATAGGCAGCGCCCAACTCTGTGCACAGTATTTCTCTATAGTATGCCAATTGTTTCCAATTGGAAAAAAGTCACCCATTTTTGCCCGGTAGCGAGGGTCCAAGAGGGTGGAGAGCCAAAAGTCATATCTATGGCGGATGTTGACTAATCGGCTGTCACTAGTTAGGCAAAGTAGCATGCTGCGGGCCATCTGCGCAAGTGACTCTGAGGGTTTCCCGGCCTCCATCTCCACAGTATACTGCCATGGTGCTTCTGGGTCATCTGTCTCGTCTTCTACCTCCTCCGGATGCTCCTGCTCCTCCTCTCTTTCACTTTCACTCACCTGAGTGGAAAAACCACTGATTTCACCAAGACTCTGCTTGTGCTCCAATGTCGTCCTCCTTATCCTCCTCCAGTTCAGCCCCCACCGGACTCATGTGGCCAAGAGATGTAGTCTCCACTTCTCCAGTGCCCTGACCAGACAGATTTTGCAGCATGAGTTCCAGGACATGAAGCAGTGGAATGACGTTATTCATCCCGCAGTCCTGGCGACTGACAAATAACGTGGCCTCTTCAAAGGGCCTGATCAAACGGCAGATGTCGCGCATGAGCTGCCAGTGGCTGACATCAAAGTTACACAGAGGAGCACTACAGTCTGCTTTGCATTATAAAAAAAAAAGCATTAATTGCTTTTCTCTGTTCTTACAGGCGGTCTAACATATGGAGGCTGGATTTCCAATAGGTGGAAACATTGCATGTCAGACTATGTTGGGGTAGGCCGTTGTGACGCTGCAACTCAAGGAGGGTGTGCTTGGCTTTGTAAGAATGGCTGAAGTGCGTGCACAGTGTTCTGGCCATTTTTAAAATGTCTTGAAGATGGGTGGAAGACTTCAGGAACTTGTTAACTACCAGATTGAACACGTGTATCATGCAGGGCGCATGGACAACATGTTCCTTCCATTGTCTGTCATCATGGTTCCGATTTTTAGTTGTCGCGGAGAAAGCCACCCATTGATTTCTTGTTGCATGACACGGAGCAGTTCCTCCCCTGTGTGACTTCGTTCTCCCAGGCAAAATAGGTGTAGAACTGTGTGACACCGCTGTGCCCTGCACATGTGGTATGATGGAGCAGCACTTGTGGAGGCTGTGGTGGTGGAGGAGGAGGAGGCGGACACTGGCGCAGGAGCAGCAGTTTGACAACGTGAAGTTGTTGGTGTGGCTGGGAGGGAAGCACATTAACCCAGTGGGCTGTAAAGGCCCTGACCATAGTTACAGCTCCACACGTCTGCGCTGGCGTGCACCTTGGAAGTAACTGATAAGCTCAAGGACTGGCCCACCTTCTGTTGTACATAATAGTGAAGGGCTGGCAGTGCCTTTTTGGAAAAAAAATTGCGGTTTGGATCTCTCCACCTCGGTTCGGCACAAGCCATTAGTTCTCTGAAGAGAACCACAACTTGGAAAGGGAGAGACTGCAGTACCAACAACTTCGACAAGAGCACGGTCAGCTTCTGCACCTTAGGATGGCTGGACGCATAGAGTTGTGTCTTTGTAATCTCCTCACTCAACGACTGCTGGCGCCATGCATAGCGAGGAGCAGGAGCATTTGGACCTGGAGATGTCAAAAACAAACAGCTCCCTTCGGCAGAGGTGCCGGAGCCTTGACTTGCTGAAACAGCTTGTCTGCCACTAGGTGCTGCTGCTGCTATTGCTGCGCCTGCAGGATGGACCACATCTATCACTCGTTTCTCCCAGGCCAATGGATGGTGACGCTGCATGTGTTGGCGCAGGGCCGTGGTGCCAAGGTTAGCTTCCTGGCCACGCTTCACGTTTTGCACGCAGATACGACATATACCCAAACTCGGCTCCTCTGGTGCAAAAAATTGCCACACCGCCGAGGTGGTAATTTTACCGCCAACATTATGCACTGGGCGACTACTACCGCCGCTGTCTCACTGAGCCTCTGTGCCACTGCTTACTTGGACCTGCGAGTCGGGATTTGTACCCCGCGGACGTTTGGCTCCAGTTCTCACACTGCTGCCACCCTGCTGACTCACCGCCACAGTAACAACTTGCTGCCTGCTCCGCTGCCTGACGCGCAAGCTGACACACTCTTCGCCTGACGATGATGAATGCCCTGCTACACCCAGCTCCCAAGTGCGATCAGCTACATCATCGTCAATTTGTGTTTCCCGGTCACTGCTACTCTCCTCACCGGTGTCAGTATGCACAGCCTGCCTACTGCAGGAAGCATCGGAAGTCTGCCCCACCTCTTCACTGCCAAGCAGCTGCTGACTGTCCTGAAACACTTCATCCTCGCTGAATAGTGGTGCTGAGCCCAGACCACCTAGTAGCTCTCTGGCTGCGGGAAAGGAACAGGACAGAGGCCTGTTGAGGGCCTCTGACCTGCTCCTGGGCCATGCCAACTAATTGTTGTATCTGAGGAACCCACAGACTCTTGGCTGGGGTTGTCAGATGTTATATTTGAGGAATTGGATGACCTAATCAAACATTCAACAACCTTTGGGTTGTTGATCAACACACTGCCGCTAGATGACATCGGCAGTCCTGGCCTCACAGAGTCACCCCTGCTACGACATCCCCTTACTGTGCTGCCTCCTCTGCCTGCTCCACCTGCCACCTTTCTGTCTGACATAGTGGTTTATAAACTATGTGGATTTGACATGTAAATCTGTCTGTAAACTTTATAAAATTCATAAAGCCAAAAAATAAGTTTAAAGGTGGAATTTCAAGTAGCATAAAGGGATATGATCACTTCTAGTGTCTCAAATACAAAATTAACATACATGTCAAAATGGGAAACGGTGTTGGGGAATATTTTTCAGTTAAAAGTCTGGCATTCTTCAATAAGCAATGCCCAAAACTACTTAAACTGTTTAAAATATTTTTAAGATGGCACTTATCCTTTATTCTTTGGGACGGTATGATTACGGGGATACCAAATTTGTAGAGGTTTTATAATGTTTTCATACATTTACAAAAATTAAAACTTCCAGTACAAAAACTATTTTTTTGATTTTGCCATCTTATGGCGCCAAATAACTTTTTCATACTTTGGTGTTCGGAGCTGTGGGCGGTGTCATTTTTTGCAACTTTTGATGGCGTTTTCATTGCTATAATTTTTAGGACTGTGCAAACTTTTGATCAGTTTTTATTGAATTTTTTTTATATTTTTCAAAATGGCAAAAAAGTAGCATTTTCGACTTTTGGCGCTATTTTCCGTTAAACCGCATTGAAAAAACGTTATTATATTTTGATTGGGCATTTTCGGATGCGGCAATACCTAACGTGTTTATAATTTTTACTGTTTATTAATAATAATAACAGCTCTAGGGAAAGGGGGCTGATTTGAATTTTTAGGTTTGTCTGATCAGAGTGCAGGTATTAACATAAATTTGTATTTGTGAACAAGAAAAAGGTACTGTTGACATGTATAGACAGGTTCCTTCTCCTTGTATTTTGACTGTAAAGTGGCGCCTGGTTATCAATACTTTAGTATAGAACCCCTCTGACAAGCTGGACAGTAGTAGTATAATGAAATCTGCAAGAAGGCATCCAGCATGGATGGTAAGCGTGCCTGTAGAAATGTGTACACGTATGTAGGTAAGTGTGTGAATAGGAGGAAATATATTAGGGTTTTGTGTATATATCAGTGTTTAAAAGTGCATAAATGTTAATAAGGGAGTGTATTTTTACAAAAGTGTACGTACATTGTATTGCAGAATTAAAGTGGGGATTGTCTTTTTTTAAATACATGCTTTGTATAGATATAAAGGGGCATAATATGAAAAAAATATGAAAGAGGCTATGTCCTTTATGGAGAACAGGTCTACATCAGCCCCATGTGATGACCCTTCTGGACACCCTGCCAACAGCTCAGCATCTCCTCGCCGTCACCCCACCGAGAAGAGAGAGTCACCTTCCCATATCGGTGACAGGTATGCTGCGCCACCAAACAAAAGACCCTTCCCTCTGAGACCTGCCAGGTGTGCAAAGTGAATAGCTGGGGATCTGCAGAAGGATGTCTGCTCTTCAAGGACTCTCCTATCAGGGACATGGAGGATTATGCTTACAGGGTCAACTGTTTGAAGAGGGAACAAGTCTAATAATCACCCACCAAAAGTATTCCCCCTACTGATTTACACTTAGCTCTGTTTAGAATAGGGCACTGCTGATCTATACAGACACGGGAAGTAGAGGTGGCTCCCTTTTCCCATACTGTTGAAAAATGGAAGTGCTCTACCTTTTACACTGGGAAATGCTCATTTTGGTGCCTTAAAAGTTAGAACGTTTTTTTAAGAATGTTTGGTGCCCTGATTCTTCAAATGGCATCAGTTTTCCCTATCATCTCTACATTTAGAGATGTCATTTCTACCTTACGGAGTGTACTCTGCTAAAACTAGTTGTTTTTCCATGTTGGTGGGATAACCCTGTTTATGTCATCTGTATAAACTGACAGGACACTTCTACGCATTGGGGGTCATTTACTATGGGCCCGATTAGCTTTTTCCCGACATGTAACCTGGAAGATTTGCGCCGAATGACCCTGAATTCCCCCGGGATTTTGGCGCACGCGATCGTATTGTGGTGCATCGGCGCTGGCATGCACGCAACGGAAATCGGGGCGTGGCCGAACGAAAACCTGAGGGATTCGGAAAAACCGCCGCATTTGAAAAAAGAAAAGTGTTGCGGAGCTTGCACTTACCTTCACTAGGAATAGGCCGGTGAACTTGAGTGCGTTCCGATGCTCTTCAGCGCAGCAGCGCCACCTGGTGGACGTCGGAGGAACTGCCTTAATGAATCCCGGCCGGACCAGAATCCACCGCAGAGAACGCGCCGCTGGAACGCGAATGGACCGGGTAAGTAAATCTGCCCCATAGTGTCCAAAGTGCAAGAACGGTCTGGTAACTGTCCCTAAAACCATCACCTATTTTGTGTGGGGGTGATGGGAGGTCCCATGACAGCTTGAATCCCATAACCATAGGCCAGGCTGTGGCCACGGGACTGAGAGGCGCTGGGGTTGAGTTGACCCTTGTACAGTCTGAACTGCTGTCCACACATGATTTGGTATCGAGGACACAACCTCATTCTGGTATTGAATGAACTGAATTGGCAATTCCCATTGCAAAGAACTATTTGGATTGGGGTGTGAGGGAGGTATGGGCTGTAAGTTTTTTACTGGATACAGACTTTGGTTGGACATAATATCGGACTGTTCCCTTCGATGACTATGTCCTGCCTGCACCTGAAGTTAACACTGTAATGATGTTGATCATTTCAGTGGTGTTGATGCTATGTGTGATCATGTGTATATGCTTGACATGCATTTCAGTAGAAATGGCCAATCAGCCACAGGACATCAGTTGTCTTCTAAAACTTCCAATAAGCTGCTGGGGAGGGCCTGCAGGTGAGGACAGGAAAATATCAGGAGTAGAACGGCTCCCAGGTAAGAACTGGGAGTGCAAAGCCTATCCCCAGCCGGTCTGTCTCTGCTGTACTTTTAGGATTTGAACTGGCATCCTTTGGCCTTACTAGTCAGTTCTCTACCACTGTGCTATGTAGCCTGATGTCTGTTGCTGGAGGTTCTGCATTACCTGCTTCTGTTTTTAGTTCTCAGCTGTGTTAATTTGTATTATCCTTTGAGGAGCAGCCGGGCCCCATTTAAGGCTCTCATATGTCCTCACAGGGTGGCATATGTATAGCCAAGGACATATGTGATATGTCCTCACTTCAGAGGGCTATAACATTGGCTTTGTAGCACCTACAAACACACTTATTTTTGCAGATGAAAGAGAGGAATCTCTTCTTTGTGTGTTTTTAGGTGTCAGGGAACCGGAGAGATTTACTTTCACAGTGAGAATTTTGGGCGCAATTTTAACTTTACCATTTAATATCTTCAGTTTCCTGACACCTAGAAACACAAGTTTAAAATAGATAAAATAGATTCTCCTCTTTCATAGGATAAAATAAGTGAGTTTCTATGAAATAGAGATATAGCCCTCTGAAGTGTGCCACTCCTTTTAGATTCTTAGCCCGGAAAAATTTGGAGGATGCTGCACACAGGAGCTGCTTGCAACTCACAGATAATGTAAATATTGACTTTATAGGTTATAAAATTTTGATAAGGTATAATATCAGCTAATGTTCATGTTTTTACCCTCTCATATCCAGAACAATCTGAGAGTATACCTGCTCTCTGATTGCATTATATTTCATGATTGTTTTCTTAAGAAATTTGAGTAAAACAATGAACATTCGATCCTCTTCGCCTAATGTGGCTACATATTAACACTGTGTCCCAGAACATTTCCACAAAGTTATATGTAACACGAAAAACATCCACACCTCCAGTGTGGTGGACTGGGAATTTAAAGTGGCTCTGGAAAAAATGTAAAAGTGGCCCCATTCTGTGGGCGGGGTCAAAACAAGTAGGTGTGGCCTTGTGATGTGGGTGGAGTTACTAAACTCCATACAAACTGTTAACAGATGGTCTAAATCAACATGTACACCGCAGAGAAAGAGACTCATACTACCTTCTTGTAAAGTAATAACACTTCTATTTTAAGAGCACACAACTTAATACTGCCATATATGCACACTAAAAACATACTACAATACCTTCTCCAATAAACAAGAATGTAACTACTATAATACTACTGCCCCTAAGTAAAATATATTGTAATACTGCTGTATGTGCAAGAATATAACTACTATAGTACTGACCCCTACGTACAAGAATATAACTACTATAATACAGCCCCCTATGTACAGGAATATACCTACTATAATACTGCCCCTATGTACAAGAATATACCTACTATAATACTGCCCCCTATGTACAAGAATTTAACTACTATAATACTGCCCCCTATGTACAAGAATATACCTACTATAATACTGCCCCCAATGTACAAGAATATAACTACTATAATACAGCCCCCTATGTACAAGAATAAATTTACTATGATACTGCCCCCCTATGTACAAGAATATATTTACTACAATTCTGCCCCTATGTACAAGAATATAACTACTATAATACTGCCCCCTATATACAGGAATATAATTACTATAATTCTGCCCATATGTACAAGGATATAACTACTATAATACTTCCCCTATGTACAAGGATATAACTAATATAATACTGCCCCCTATGTACAAGAATAAATTTACTATGATACTGCCCCCCTATGTACAAGAATATATTTACTACAATACTGCCAGAGACCATGAGTAAGCTCACCTGAGCGAAACACGTCGGTCATTACCTGCAGACCATGAGAATAGAGGCTGTGTATCTTGCCTAATGATTTTATGTTTTTGGATCTTCAATAAAAGAAAAATTTTATCATCACATTCCCCTGAGACGCTGGATCGTTCTTCTTTGTTTGATACCAAAATACTGCCCCCTATGTACAGGAATATAACTACTATAATACAGCCCCCTATGTACAGGAATATACCTACTATAATACTGCCCCCTATGTACAAGAATATACCTACTATAATACTGCCCCCTATGTACAAGAATTTAACTACTATAATACTGCCCCCTATGTACAAGAATATAGCTATTACTAGTAGCCATTCCCCCCAGTATACATCCAGCCCACTGTAGTGTATATATATATATATAGCCACCCCCAGAATAAATAGTCAGCCAGTACTCCTAATATATTCAGTCTGCCCGATATACGGCCAGACTGCCCCTGCCCCGGTATATGGCCAGACTGCCCCTGCCTCGGTAGCCCTGGTATACAGCCAGGCAGCCCCTGGTATACAGCCTGCCCCAGTAGACAGCCCATAGCCCCAGTAGACAGCCCATAGCCCCAGTAGACAGCCGATAGCCCCAGTAAACAGCCAGCTCCTGGTATACAGCGCCAGTTCCTGGTATACAGCCCATAGCCCCGGTATACAGCGCCAGCCCCTGGTATACAGCGTCAGCCCCTGGTATACAGCCCCAGCCCCTGGTATACAGCCCCAGCCCCTGGTATACAGCCCCAGCCCCTGGTATACAGCCTGCCCCTGGTATACAGCGCCAGCCCCTGGTATACAGCCTGCCTCTGTTATACAGCGCCAGCCCCTGGTATACAGCCTGCCTCTGTTATACAGCGCCAGCCCCTGGTATACAGCCCATAGCCCCAGTATATAGCGCCAGCCCCCGGTATACAGCCTGCCCCTAGTATACAGCACCACCCTCACCCCAGTACATAAAAATAAAAACACATGAAACTCATCGCTCTGACGCCCCAACACTGCTCACCTGCTTGATCCCAGTTCAGCCGCTTGCCGACGTCATGGTCTGTGCGACGCCGGCGTGTACGTTGTTGTCACCGCGGCCGGACTGGGATCAAGCAGCTGAGCAGCGTTGGGGCGTCGGAGAGGTGAGTTTCTTGTGTTTTTATTTTTATGTACTGGGGTGGGGGTGACGCTGTATACCGGGGACTGGCGCTGTATACCAGGGAAGGCTGTATACTGGGGCTATTGGCTGTATACCGGGGCAGGCTGTATACCAGGGGCTGGCGCTGTATACTGGGGCTCTGGGCTGTGTTTTATTTTTCCACCGGCCCCACCAGTCCAGGACCGGCCCTAGACCGGCCCTAAACCAATTGGCCCACCGATTTGATGGTTGGTCTTATGGCCAGTCCGCCCCTGCACACGTCCCTGAATGAAGGTTTTATTTCACACCATCCCATAACTATGTTATGGCGTTCTTACTCAATTTCTTATGAAACACGGAGGGTTCTGTTATTGCGCCTCTAATACATTGCTGCACATCTCAAAGTGACTTTTGTAATGTCATTAGCTTGGTACGTGGATATATAGTTTTTTTATTTGGCTTAAAAAACGATAATATATCTGTGTGCAGCTGAGTGCAATTTTCCGCAAAAAATGTTTGGCGTCCCCTGTAAATTTAGAAAAGTAGATTTTCTCTGTGTAAGGATTTGTATATGAATTTGTACATATTTCAGAGGAAATTTTGAATTTTCATGTAATTTTTGCATTTTATTACTGTTTGTTGCAAAGTGCATGAAGGTGGTAGTGTGTATGAATTTAAAAGTTATTTTTCTATTTTGTATTTTCTTTAAGAAAAAAAAGGCTTTTGAAATTATACAAATGAGCCTGCGGGCTCCAGGCTCCATTAACTCCAATGAGAAGCTAATAGAACAGCAGATCTTGCTAGAGGGGGCACATACCAGTATGTCTTTATGTTTGGTTTACAATCCTTGATCTGGTGATAGATGGCCTTTAATAAAATGTCCTGCCAGATGCCCCCTTTAATGAAATGACATGCCAGACGCCTCCCTTTAATGAAATGTCCTGCCAGATGCCCCCTTTAATGAAATGTCCTGCCAGATGCCCTCCATAATGCAGCCAGATCTTGTTGCAGTGAACACAGCGGCATATTGTGGCAAATAACCTTTTTAAGATCAATCAGAAAATCGAGTATACATTGATCCTAATTGTGTGCAGTGTCCAAAGTGGTATCTTCTTCCCGACCCCGTGGCTCTGACTTCTGGTCTTACAGCACTGGCACATCACTATGATGCGGCAATGTCACGGATGCGTGACGTCATAGTGTAATGGCCTATGCGGCACATACAATATGACGTCCCATGGCCACGACACCACCACGTCATAGTGATGTGCCCGGGCTGGAATAGCAGAAGACGCAGGACGGGGGGAAGAAGCCAAAAGATTAGTGTAGATTTTTTTTTTTTCTCATATAGGGCCTGGAAATCCCAGGGGGCTTAGTGGGTAATAGGAAAACAGGGTGGCCCTTGAACACAGTCCCACTAGACCCCCCATGATGGTGGCCCTGCAAACGCTTTATAAGTTTGCATGCTGTTTATTGTGCATAGTCCAACAGAAAACTGGAACAAAGCCTTTACTAAATCTGGGTCAATGTGTCAGACTACATAGTCCCCCACAATGTGCCTGCTGTATTGTATACATCCTGGCTCTCATTATGGGTTATTTAGTTGACAATGTAGGACCTAGTAGCAGGGCCTCCAGCATCTTACCTATCTGTGATGCTAAAAGTCCCTGTGGAACTAAACAGCATTATAGATGGCTACCATACTTTCAGTCCTGCTCCCTGCACAGTATCTGGTGTGAGAAATCTGCCATATTATTTGTATTTAATAGTCAAATACTTCTAAAGTGTGCCACATACTGTCTCTGTTACACCACACAGAGATCTTGCCACCTGTTTGGTACATCTTCAGCTCTGCAATGCCCACCACCCCTAAAAATGCTTCCTCCTTTCTCTTACAAAACCCAAGTCATCTCTCTTCCTGGGCACCACTTTTGCCACACCCAGTACCTCTGCCACTTTAAGACCCCTGTCCATGGCTCACTAAAAGAGGGCTACTTTGAAAGTGTTTTTTTAAACATTTTCACATATGCTTACAATGAAGGAAAACACTTTCAAAGTAGCCAAACATATAGTGACATTTGACAAAGCATGCGTTTCGACGCAACCAAAACACCACATATGAACGCACTTGTGTAACAGCTCCCTTAGGGTGCATTCAGTTCATCTTATTGTTATCCATATGCTACCTGGCATAAAATTGGGTCACAAACTGCAAATGTTCACTCCTGAAGATAAGCAGGACGTAGTACAGAGTACAGAGGCCACTCCACCGCTAGCTGTGCCCCCTGAACCAGTAATTGCAATTATTTCTGGGTTTGTAGACGAGAAAGTCCTTAATAAATCTCCCCCATAGAATCTAAAATAAACTGCAGAACCTTGAATGTGCATTTAGTTTGGACTTATGTTATCTAGAAGTAAACCTCCTGGCACGGAAAGGTGACATTATTTACAAATAAATTGTGTGCCAGTGTGGCATGGGGAATAGGGGGGACCAAGGAGGCCCAAGTTCGTTGAACAGCCCAGGGCCTATGGTCTACTTAATCCGACACTGCCATACCCTAGTATCATTTATTCCTTTTCCCTACTATCTGGAAAGGTCTTTGTGTTGGGTCCAGAACTAGCCCAGGTGAGCTGACCATCACCCGCAGGCAGGGATTAGCTTAGCCTTAGAGTAAAGGACAGTTTTCCTTTTCCTGTTTCCCTAGTGGCATGTTCCTGGTGGCAGTCTGACAGAGTTCATTGGAGGTATGACCCAGGGACCAACAGTTACAGGTACCCTAGGATAGTTCAGGAAAGAGATGTTGCGAACATGTGATTACGATAGCCGGACACATAGTGGTCACCAAGACAAAAGCCAGGCTAGCCCACAAAGATGGGGCTGATGTGGCTACCTACTGTGCCAGGGGGTGGCAAGCTGACAAGGGGGCCACCACGTTACTAGAGATATTCTCCTGCTATGAAGCCAGAGCTAGGGAAAGTGGATGCCATCTAGTTCTCCTCACCCACAAGAAACAGGTGAAGTCCTTCCTGGGCACTGCCAGGTACTATAGGAGCTGTGTTCCACACTATAGTATGCTGGTCAAACATCTGATGGACCTCAGCAAGAAGAAGTTGCCATACGCAGTCAATTGCATGCACAACGGCCTTCTAGGCATTGAAGACTGTGCTTTCTAACTTGCCAGTACTAAAAGCAGCAGACTTTGCATGGCCACGTATAGTGCACAGTTTGAACTCAATGGTGTACTCAGCCAGGTAGATTTAACAGGTCACAAGCACCCTGTTATGTACCTGAGCCAAAAGCTTCTGCCGCAGAAGGTATCCTTTGCCACAATGGAGAAGGAACATTGCACTTTAGCAGACTCCTTGGCACTACATTTTTTTTGTCCTAAAGTTCAACACATATAGTATATGGCCAATAACTTCCGAATGGGTAGAAACAAGGTACATGGATCTGAATCTATTCTGGAGGCCTCAGATGAGGAGACCCACAAAATTCTCAATGGGAGCATAGTAAGTGATCATGTTCGGTATCAAAAGATACTGGAGATCTGGAATCATAATCCTATGATCTCCCATTCTGGTCCAAGTGGGAGGTATTCTAGAGGGGCGGTGTGATGTGTCTACACCATCATTAACAGTAAATCAGTCCCCTTGGCTATTGGTCTTGTGCTGGGGGATTATTACAATACCAGATCACAACATCAAGGCATAAAAGAATGCCTTCCTTTCCCCATTGGTGCAGTACATGGTAATTATATGTACACCTGATGTATGCACACTTGCTGTAATCTGTGCTGGATGCAATTGACATTAACATTTGTGGTGTGGCACATCCTATGCCATGGCACTTGGGAGCCTGCCATTCAACATAATAAATAAAAAATGTTGCTTTGATTTACACACACTGCAGTAGATGGTAATTATTTTACATGTATAAAGAGCTGCCATAGAAGGAATTACAGTAAAAAAGGCATTAACATTTTGAAATGAAAATTACATTTTCTTTTCTTCTAGAAACGAATGGATACACTTTGTGCACAAGAGCTGGATGACATTTTAGATACAGTGGAAAATGAAACCATGTCATTGGAACAAAAATGTATTAACACTCCAAATATAACTTTTACTGAAAGCAAACCATTGCAATACTGCTTTATTGGTCGATTTTGGATTTTTGGTTTTGCGTTGTCTAAAGCGCCACCTATAAGGAACAGAGGGGTGGCTATTGCATTTAATAGTCATCTTCAGTTATTAGCATGTCTACAAATATTAAACAGAAGGAATGGATACAGTGTAAAGGCTAATCAATCAGACCGTGGCATCACATCAATCCGAGCATTGCCTCAGGTACCTATTTTTTATTACATATTCATTGAAACTAATATTATCAGATTTTCATAAATCATATATGCCATACAGTTTGCCCTAATTCCAAAAGTGAGAGCCACCCCCTTCTTACTAAGTTGCATTTATTCATCAGAGTTGTATATTTTAGATAGCATAGAAGATTTTGTACTCATTGTCTGCTTTATGCCAGAGAGAAGGATAAAATGAGAGACAATTAGAGTAAAGCTATACTGCAGGTCTGCTGTTGACTGTTTTTAGTATATAATGTGGAGAGCAGCATTTAATGTGTTTGAGTAAGCAAATATTTTGTAATTTTTTCATGAACTGGAGCACAACTTCATATTCAGGGACTGTCACCGTCTCTGTAATCCATCTCTATTGCTAGACATGGATTATACCATTTAGTGGACAGCGGTGAAGCAGGTAAGGAGACTCCTTTTAACCAACAAGCTGGTAAAAAGTGCAGATAACATTATAAGTTTACCTCAGTAGCATTATTGCATTACTGAGTAGCATGTGTTTGTGAGGAATCACTCTATTTGGGTCAATATACTGTTCCAAATCCCCCAATATCACAACTCTAAACAGCTTTCATGGAATTTGACAGCAATGCTTCTCATATTCCCCTGCACTATTCATTTATTCAAAGTTTGTTAAAAGTGTTTTGATCATTTAGGTTCTGGAAAACAAGACTTGTTTCAATTGTTTTAAACCATTCACAACTGGTCAACATAAAATTACATTGACTGGGTGTAAAGTGGTGTATAGAAAGAACTGAGCCCTCTCCACAAACTGCAGGTGTCAGCTTTATTTTACAAATGGCATCTGTCGCCATTAAATGCCTCAACCTGTTAAATGCCTCAAACCCAAACGCTGCACCTAATCAGTGACATCACCTTGAGGGTGCTGTCACACGTCGCGTTTACTGCATGCGTTTAAAAACGCATTGCTACAGCTGAAGGGGTATTTCCCTAATTAAACAGCTGTTAACGCAAGCGTTAACGCATTGTTAACGCATGCGTTAACATCGCGGTTAACGCATGCGGTTGTTAACGCATTGTTAACGCATGCGTTAACCGCGATGTTAACGCATGCGTTTTGTAAACGCAAGCGTTAACAGCTGTTTAATTAGGGAAATATCCCTTCAGCTGTAGCAATGCGTTTTTAAACGCATGCAGTAAACGCGACGTGTGACAGCACCCTGACTGGTGATCCGCACAATTCAATGGTTCAAAAGGTCTGGTCACTTGAAGCATTGCACACGTTTTTGCATGTTAATATGCGTTTGGCTTGTTTGAATTAGATTTTCCTCATTACTGGAAGTGTAAGCAGATGTGTTGACAGGAAAACTACATCTAGAAAACTTTGAGGGGGCGTTCACACGTTGCAGTTAAAACTAGTTTTGAGGTGATTTTAGGTGCAGTTTTGTCAATTTCACAGGTGAAAGACATTGACTGAATGGGTGCATTTGATTTTGAAGGAGAAAGCTGTTCCACAAATGTCATTCACCTGTTGATTTGATGTCTTTCGCTTGTTAAAATAAGTAATTCCACCTAAAACCAACCCAAAACTAATTGCGATGCAGTTTTAACTGCAACGTGTGAACGCACCCTAAAAGTTCCTCACACAAGTTGTTTTACTTTGTTATGGCTTTTAGAAGCCATAATACTCCTTCTATTGGTACAACAACGTTGCACACATTAGGTGGTTTTATGGATAGTAGGAAAAGGCTCATTTAGCTTATTATAATGCATATCTCATTCTACCATGTTAGAATACAGTTACTGGAACATGCCATAATTACAGTTTGGTTCTGAATCAGTTCAACACATTTTTACTTATGCATTTTTATCTTTTACTTATTACTTTTAATTTACTTGTATTAGAATAATAGTTATTATAATAATAATTAGATAATTTCTTCTTTTTGTCCTTCCAGGGATCTGTAAAGTTTCACTACAAGAAGTCTCCATTACTGTTTGCAAGCATTTGCCCAGATGCACAGAACTGGGGCTTTAATGAAATTTTATTGGATAAAAATCCAGTGTCACTGACCTGGCAGAAGAAATGCTAAAAATATCCCATAATTCTGAGTTTCTACTGCACTGGTTAGCACATACTTTATATTTGCCTGTGCTGGCACTTGTATTTTATTTTGATGTTTTATTGTTGATGTATTTTACTATATGGTTTTGTCTTTTATCTATTGAAAATGAGGGACAAACTATGTTAGCCTGGCTTTACAGGAATTAGTTTTTTCAGTAAAGCACGCTGCGTGTCCCTGCCAGGATGTCCAGCCCAAACGAGGAGCAACAGAACTAAACTTGCGCATGTGAAGCAGTATAGTATGCATGTATTCTATACTGCAGTGTACAGTTTTCTTGATTTATTTTGCACTGATGAATTAAGAAGCAATGTTAACTATTAGACTGAAACACAAGCAATACTATCAACCTTATTTGCAAATACCGTGGTAATTGTATTCTTTACGCCTAGGCAGTTGGTCTTGTCCAACTGTTCAACACACCAATATTGATAGATTCTCCCCAATATGTTACCAATTTTTACTTGCCTTCTAGTTCCAGGAGTTTATAGTTTGTACTGTGATGTCTTCACATCAAGATACTAAACAGTTAGACTGGGTTCATATGTTCATCAGCTTTTCTATGTTTCTATTCAGTTATAGGAGTTATGTAAAAATAAAAAAGTTATAGATTTTTTTAAGGTGGGGAGTGAAAAATGGAAATGAAAAAACAAAAAAAACGGACAGGTCATTACGGGGTTAAAATCTGAAAAGTGCTGCATGCATATGTATTCAGAATTTAAAGTGGCCTTGGAAAAAACTGTAAAAGTGGCCCCATTCTGTGGGCGGGGTCAAAACAAGTAGGCATGACCATGTGATGTGGGTGGAGTTACTAAACTCCACACAAACTGTTTATAGATGATGTAAATCAACATGTACAGCGCAGCGAAAGAGACTCATACTGCCTCCCTTGTACAGGAATAAAGCTTCTTTTTTTAAAGAACACAACTTAATACTACCTTATATATACACACTCAAAAACTACTACAATGCCATCTCCGATAAAAAAAGAATGTAACTACTATTATACTGCCCCTAAGTAAAATATATTACTGCATTTTATGTACAAGAATATAACTACTATAATACTGCCCCATAGGTACGGGAATATAGTTACTATAATACTGCCCCCTTGGTACGGGAATATAGTTACTATAATACTGCCCCTATGTACAGGAATATAACTACTATTACTGCTATGGCATATAACATCGCCATCCAGTTTCCTGTATATAGACAGCCAGCCCCCCATTATACAGCCAGCCAGTTCCCCCAGTATATAGCCACCCAGTCCCTCCAGTATATAGCCAGCTAGTCCCCCAGTATATAGCCAGCCAGTCCCCCCAAAATACTGTCAACCCCCAGTACCAGTATATAGCCAGCCCCCTACCCCAGTATACAGTCAACCCTGCAGGTCCACATGCAGCCCCATGCAGGTCCACATGCACATGCAGGTTCGCGGGGGGGGGGATTTTTACTCCACACATAGTGTATCGCATTTAGGTTAAAAATTACTTCTGTATAATTGCTTTGTGCCCTACGTAGCTTTTTGAAAATAGTAAACAGGATTTCTTATGCCTTTCTTTCAAAATTGTCTTTCTTACAGCCCTCTTCCATAAAGGTCAGATTTGTGGAGCAAACGCCTAACAGCTGTCCTATGGAGAGATCCTTCCACCTAAGCTGTGGATTTTCTGATCCTCAAGACTGACCCTGGGCATCTTAGCTGCTTCTTTTATTAGATACATTGGAGGCTGAATACATATGAACAACACACCTTTTAGTTCTTTAATTTGCAAAGAAAAAGCATGTATACAATGTTTTATACTTCAGAAGTACTTGATACATTTGATTCAATCAAATAAAACATAGTATAAACTTTTATATAAAAAAAAAATATGGATAAGATATATGGGACACATTTACTTAGGTCCATGTGCTATGAAGGGTGTATGAAGAGGGCTCCCGGGCTAAGCTCTCTTCATACAGAGATGGGCTTTGCTGCATACTGTTGACCTCTTCTTTGCCACCAGCGGCACTGAAAGCATGGCGGCGCCATGTTAGCTGCGATCATCGCTCCCCCGAATTTCATCGGGGGCGGCGATCGGTTGCCATGGTAGCCTCGGGTCTTCGTCTGACCTGAGGCTGAATGGCTTCTGCCTATCCATTACAATGAGCCAGTGGCTCATTGTAATGTATAGTGTGCAGAAATGCCATATACTGCAATACAGTTGTATTGCAGTATATGCTAGGAACGATCGGACCATCTAGGGTTAATGTACCCTAGATGGTCTAAGAAATTGTGAAAAAAAAAAGTTTAAAAAAAATAATAAAATATTAAAAGTTCAAATCACCCCCCTTTCCCTAGAACTGATATAAAATATAATAAAGAGTAAAAATCACAGACACATTAGTAGAGATGAGCAAACACACTGGTCCGAGCTTGATGCTCGTTCGAGCATTAGCGTACTCGTAACTGCTCGTTAATCGGACGAGAAAATGGCATCTCCCGCCGTTGTGATTTTTGGCGGCCAGAAACAGAGCCAATCACAAGCCAGGAGACTCTGCACTCCACCCAGCATGACGTGGTACCCTTACACGTCGATAGCAGTGGTTGGCTGGCCTGATCAGTTGACCCTGGAATAGACTAGCCCCTGCCCGCGCTGCTCGCATCATTCTCTGTCTGGATGCCGTTAGGGAGAGAGCTGCTGCTGCTGCTGCAGGGATAGCGTTAGGGTGTTATATTAGCTTACTGTTAGGCAGAAGTGAGTCTACAAGAACCCAACAGCCCTTAATAGGGCTAGATTAGCATTATATTTAAATTTTTTTTTGTTTGCTTGTGGCTGGCCTTGCTGGCACTAGTAGTGCAGCTAGTATCATATTGTGAGGAATTTGCAGGGAGACTTGGGAACGTTATATTTAGCTCTTAGTGACACAGACATCTCAAACACCTAAGTGGGACAATTTATTAGGGGTTTGATTGAATTAGGCACAGTCTGACGGTTTTTTTTTTTTCAAAACTTAGTGACTTAAAATCCAGTTCTTGTGTGCTGTTAGAAACTAGGCATACAAGAACCCAACCAACTTTCTTAGGCCTACAATAGCGCTATTCCATTATTCCTAGGTGAAATATTCAAATGCTTTGAAAATTATAATTTTTTCAAAGTAAACGCTTCTGGCCCCCAGGCCCATTTTGGGTGGGGAGGAGCCGAGAGACAGGGGCTTGGACAGGTGAAAGCTCGCCTGGCAGCGGACCGCCAGCTCCATCCCAAGATTAGGCAGCCTCAGAGGCATCCATGCATACTGCCCCTGCTGTTTCCTGTCCATTTTGCCTCCACGATCCTCCACAGCGTCCACCAATGTCTCCATGCACAACTTTCAACTCTCTATACACCAGACGCTGGAGCACGAGAGGATATACAACACATCATCCCCTTATCAAACGAGCTGTGTCAGGCAGAATTTTCTGGTGTTTCACCAGATACATAATGGAACTCGGCCCATCTGTCGCCGCCATGCTGGAGACCTGAAGTTTCAATCATAGAAGCAATATGGATGCCTCATACTGTCGCTCTTAATCATGGAAGTCGTCTCCATGGCTGCCTCCACATGTCGTCCCCTTATCAAAAGAGCTGTGTCAGGCTCATTTTTCGGTTGTTTCACCAGATACGTTATGGAACTTGGTCATTATGTCGCCACCATGCTGTGTTATCGACTAAATATACCGTCAACCTTTTGTTGACATAGGAAATCAGAGCGCTTCTTGCTTACCTCCTTTGGTTCCCCTCTGCCACCCATTGGTTTGAAGCCTGAGTCCATTTAGGGTATGTCGCCATGACACTCTCTAGCCTGCCGCTGCTGCCGCTGCCTCTGCATGCCGTCCCCTATAGTGTCAGGGTCAATTTTTGGATGTTTTAGATGCTATCTAGCCTCATTCGGTCACTTTGTCATGGCCATGCTGTTGCCGATAATTTTGGCATAATGGTGCGATTAAGCAGCCTCAGAGGCATCCATGCATGCTGCCCCTGCTGTTTCCTGTCCATTTCCGTGGTGTTTACATCATTTTCTGAGGTTTCCAGGTGTTTGGCCAAGCTTCCCTGTGCAGACCCTTGGTCCCCTTGAAAAATGCTCGATTATCCCATTGACTTCAATGGGGCTCATTATTAGAGACATCGGGAAAAGTTTGTCTCGGATAACGAGCACCCGAGCATTTTAGTGCTCGCTCATCTCTACACATTAGGTATCGCCGCGTCCCAAAATGCCCGATCTATCAAAATATAAAACTGGTTACAGTCGGCAGTGACCTCCGTGACAGTGTCCAAATGTCCGAAACGCGACTTTTACACCTTTTTACATGACATAAAAAATGCAATAAAAATATTTTTCTTTTATGTACACATTCGTTTAATTTTTGAAAATATATTAAAACGCAACAAAACCTGTATAAATTTGGTATCACCGCGATCGTTCCGAACCAAAGAATAAAATAGAGGTGTTATTTGGAGCGCAGAGTGAAAGTCGGAAAAACTGAGCACACAAGAACACACATTTTTTTTTTTTTTAAATTTTTCCACATTTGGAATTTTTCCGGCTTACCACTACATGGCAGGGAATAATAAATAACATCATGGGAAAGTAAAATTTGTTACACACAAAATAAGCCCTCACACAGCTCTGTACGCAGAAATGAAAAATGTATGGATTTTTGAAGATGGAGAGCGAGAAATGAGCGAAAATAACCTGTGTCCTTAAGGGTTTTGTCAGGGAAACATCCCCATATCTCTCGATGTGATGTGTGGTTCCAAATCATTGTATAGTACGAGCTGCTCGGTGAATCACTCAGACCTTCACATGTTTGAGAGAATTCCAATTTATTTAGGTAGCAGACAGTTTTTATAGGTTCTTGGGACAAAGGAACCTACTGACCATGCCCACATTCCAATAGCCATCAAAAGGAGCTATCAGTGTAAAATGATCTGTGTACACGGGGGGGATGGTACTAGTCATAGACGTCTTTGTTAGATACATGATAGAAGAACAGATTCAAAAATGGATTCTATTCCCTCACAGGATAAAATATGTCTGTGATCAGGCCAGGCTCTTCCCCACACCCTTTGAAATGTGTTTCAAAACGCAGTTTAAATGATGCATCTGAACACAGCCAAATAACTTGCTCATTAAGGTGGAATAGAGGGTCAGTAATAAAGGTTTAAGCTGTCTACTTTTATTTTCGGTTCTATGCTTATTAACTTCTGAGAACAGCCTCAATATTGGTCCTCAATATCAGATAAAAATTTAAATCATTTTTACTTAAAATAATTTTACTTAAGAAAATGCCCCAAACTGAATCTATCAGGCAGTGTTTAAACAGGGCAGCTGGCTTTATGCGTGTTGAGCTAATAAATTTCTCACTCAGTATATTTAAATGAGTATTAATAAATTAATACAAGCAGGGGTTGCTAATGAAAATAGAAAAAAAATATTTTAGGCGGTGGACATTTTGCCTTAATATATTTACCATGTTTGCTGCCTAAATATTAATGCGTTATGTAATTAAAGAAAATCTACCACTGAAATCAAGTATGATAAACCAGGGACACTTACTCATAAATTCAGGCACTGTGACTGTGATTATCTTCTTATAATTGTTATCCATGGCCTTCTTCCTTCTAAAAGAAACTTTTAAAATTATGGTAATAAGCACATCTCAGCCTCCTCCCTTCTCCCACGACAATTCCTGTAATCTCAGCAGCAGTGAGCACACAGTGGAATGGGGAATGTGCTCTTTCCAAATGCAACAGCTTGTATAGCTACAACACAGAGGGCTTCGGATAACACGACCTTCGTCTCACTGGCTCATTAGCAAAATTTAAATAGTTCATTTTAGAAGGAAGGAAAGCTGCCATGGATAACAAATATAAGAAGATTACCACAGTCATAGTGCCCAGATCAGTGTGTAAATGTCCCTGGTTTATTATGCTTGATTTTGATGGTAAATTTCTTTTTAGAAATTATCACATCTGTGAAATGCAGTAATTAATGAATGTATAATGTTATGTACACTAACTATTTACATTTTGTTCCATCTTGAATAACATTTTTAAAAAATATGTTCTGCATTTTAATTTTTAAAATATTTTATAATATTGTTGATGTTAATAAGATATGCATATTTAGCAAACACTACTTTATTGCATTTGTATTCAATATATTCAACATACTTAAATAAAATCTATTTTAAACCCTCGTTGCTGAATCCAGTTTTTATCTTCCTGACAAAAAATCTAGCACAAACTGTCTGCTTTTGTTAGCATGATTTTATTAAAGAGGACCTGTCAGCCTAAATTATGCCCCATAATAGTCATGGTCATCTAATCCAGTCCCCAGCCCCTTTCTATTGCTATTAAATTTATCCTCCTGTCTTCAGTAAAAATGCATTCAAATCTACCTTGATTTTCCAACCTCTTAACAAATAAGTGGTCAGATCCACGGACCTTTCTTCCTGCAGTCGGCTATATTGATTAGGAGGGCGTGCCAGCACTCCTACTTGTATTTCAGCCGCCACCCCCCGAATTCCAGTTCTTGTGCTTGCGCACTGGATGCAGGCGACAATGGCATCCAGTGCGCAAGCGCCTTGTCAGTCGCTCAGCGCTGCCGGCTCTCTGATGCGGCCTGCGCGTTCCCTGATCTCCCCGTCTGCGAGGAACAGAAGTCAACAGAGACAATGAGGAGATTTGGAGTGAGATTTGGAGAAGAAGAGGAGGTGGTGGGTGTATCTAGAGTCTAGGGGGTGGATTAATGCATGCATAATGGTGTAATCACAGGACAATAAAATGCAAGTTATACAAAGATGGCACAACACAGGAAAATAAAAATTAGCAGGTAGGAACCCTGATTAGTAGCAGAACCATGTGGTGTGCTCTGAATGATGTGAAATTCTGGTGTGACAGGTCCTCTTTAAGCGTCCACTTATTTTTATTTAAGATGCTATGCTATTTATAACTATTTGGTTGATTTTTCACATTTACTCACGTGGACAAAATTGTGACAATGATCACAGAAATAACCTGAATTTGACAAAAGTAAAAATAAATTTCTATTAAAATGAAAGGCAGTGCTTTTGAACCATGCTTCAACAGAATTTTTAAAAACATAAAACTTGTAAAACAGGCTGGGACAGAAATTATGGTAATCTTAATTTAATGTTTTGTTGTACAACCTTTTGGAGCAGTCACTGCAATAAAATGATTTCTGTAACTGTCAATGAGACTTTTGCACCTCTCAAAAGGTATTTTGGCCCACTCCTTCTGTGCAAGCTGCTCCAGTTGTCTGGGGTTTGAAGGGTGCCTTTTGCAGACAGCACGTTTCAAATCCTTCCAAAAATGCTAAATAGGATTTACGGTTCAATCACGTTTATTAGACATACACAAAGGTAAAAGAACTAACAATAGCAATAAGATACAATATGAACAGCAAATCCTATTCTGGCCTGGCACACCTAGTATAGCTCTCGTATAGGCTCCAAAACCTGGAGCAAGAGAAAGCAGGTAAAAGCTCAGTCAGTACTTGGGATATGTTTGAGATGGCAAAGAAGTAAAATCATCAATTGCATCAGGGAATGACACAAATATCCCATGGGATAACAAACCACAAGTTTAAAGGCTCCTCCTATGGCAGTGATGGCGAACCTTTTAGAGGCCGAGTGCCCAAAATGCAACCCAAACCCAACTTACTTATAGCAACACAAAAATGTAAAAAAACAACACATATGTTAAATATAGAGACTTATGTAATAAACGTTCGAAAATCCTGGCAGTGTACTGCTGCTGTCCTCTGCTCGCCTAAAACTGTTGTATACTGTTCAAGGGAAAGTTCGGGGACAGAGCTCAAGTACACCTGCAGCTGATAACCAGCATTATAGATAGAATGGCCCCATTTTAATATTGATGTATTTTATTTATAGCTATGTCATATGTCAAATATAGGGGTCTGCTGACTCCTATCTGTTACCCCAATCCCAGTGGCGTAACAAGACAGCAGTGAGCCCCGATGCAAACTCCAGATCGGGGCCCCCATATACTGTACCTAAAATCTTGCCATCGCCCCTCCCCCATCACATTATACAATATAAATACACATATATGTTACACATACATATACCCACAGCACCATACTCTACACCTTATACTTAGTGTCCAGCAGAAGCTTCTATTATTAACCCCTTAACGCTCTGCGCCCGTAGCTCTATGGCGCAGAGGTATAAGGGATGTATGAAGAGGGCTCACGGGCTGAGTCCTCTTCATACAAAGGTGGGGGTTTTTGCATTTTGCATAAAACCCCCACCGCTAATAACCGCGGTCGGTGCTTGCACCAATTGCGGCTATTAACCCTTTCAACGCCGGCGGCGTTTAAAAGACGGCGGCGCGCGGGCGCCGCCATCTTTTTTTACGATCGCCGCGCCCCCGAACGTCATTGGGGGGCGGCGATCAGTTGCCATGGTAGCCTCGGGTCTTCGTTTGACCCGAGACTATCTGGCATCTGCAGATTCGTTACAATGAGCCAGTGGCTCATTGTAATGAATGTGCTGCAAAAATGCCATATATTGCAATACAGAAGTATTGCAGTATATGGTAGGAGCGATCTGATTATCTAGGGTTAATGTACCCTAGATGGTCTAGGAAATAGTGAAAAAAAAAATAAAAAAAAAAAGTTTAAAAAATAAAAAAAATTTATAAAATATTAAAAGTTCAAATCACCTCCTTTCCCTAGAACGGATATAAAACATAATAAACAGTAAAAATCACAAACATATTAGGTATCGCCGCATCCCAAAGTGCCCGATCTATCAAAATATACAAACGGTTACGGGCGGTGGTGACCTCCGAGGCGGGAAATGGCGCCCAAATGTCCGAAATGCGACTTTTACACCTTTTTATATAACATAAAAAATGAAATCAAAAATGATCAAAATGTCGCACAGACCTCAAAATGGTAGCAATGAAAACGACGCCTCATTTCGCAAAAAATGACCCCTCACACATCTCCGTGCGCCAAAGTATGAAAAAGTTATTAGCGTCAGAAAATGGCAAAAAAATTTTTTTCTTTTTTGTACACATTCGTTTAATTTTTGAAAATGTATTAAAACACAATAAAACCTATATAAAGTTGGTATCACCACGATCGCACCGAACCAAAGAATAAAGTAGGCGTGTTATTTGGAGCGAAGAGTGAAAGTCGTAAAAACTGAGCCCACAAGAACGTTTTTTTTTTCAATTTTTCCACATTTAGAATTTTTTTTCAGCTTCGTAGTACACGGCATGTTAAAATAAATAACATTACGGGAAAGTAAAATTTGTTACGCACAAAATAAGCCCTCACACAGGTCTGTACACGTAAAAATGAAAAAGTTTTGAATTTATGAAGTTGGAGAGCGAGAAATGAGCCGAAAAACCCTGCGTCCTTAAGGGGTTAATATACTGTTTCAAACATAAAAATATAAAATTGTAATTTTTTTGCTGAAGAATCAAAAAAAGAGGGACACAATTGTGAAGTAAAATGAAATTTATTAGATAAAAAAATAATAAACTGAAAAGTGGGGAGTGCAATATTATTCGTCCCCCTTAAGTTAATACTTAGTAGCATCACCTTTTGCTGCAAGTACAGTTGCAAGTCGCTTGGGGTATGAATGTCTCTATCAGTTTTGCACATTGAGACTGAAATTCTTGCCCATTCTTCCTTTGCAAACAGCTGGAGCTCTGTGAGGTTGGATGGAGAACGTTTGTTAACAGCAGTTTTCATCTCTTTCCACAGATTCTCTATTGGATTTAGGTCTGACCATTCTAACACCTAGATACGTTTATTTGTGAACCATTACATTATAGATTTTGCTTTATGTTTGGGATAATTGTCTTGTTGGAAGATAAATCTCTGTCCTAGTCTCAGATTTTTTGCTAACTTTCCTGTCCTTACTGAAGAAAAGCAGGCCCAAACCATGTTTGACAGTGGGGATGTTGTGCTGAGGGCGATGAGCCGTGTTGCTTTTATACCAAACATTAGGGCCAAAAAGTTAGATTTTGGTTTCATCTAACCAGAGCACCTTCTTCCACATGTTTGATGTGTCTTCCAGGTGCCTTGTGGCAAACTTTTAACAAGACTTTTTATGGATATCTTTGTGAAATTCTTCTTGCCACTCTTCCATAAATGCTAGATTTGTGCAGTGTACGAGTGATTGTTGTCCTATGGACAGACTCTCCCTACTCAGCTATAGATCTCTGCAGTGCATCCAGAGTGACCATGGGCCTCTTGGTTGCATCTCTGATCAATCTTCACCTTGTTTAAGATGAAAGATTAGAGAGATGGCAGGGTCTTGGTAGGTTTGCAGATTTGGTGGATTGTAGATCCATTTCAATGTGCTCTTTGGGATGTTAAAAATTTGTGATATGTTTTTGTATCCAAATCCTGCTTTAAACTTCTCTACAACAGTATCACAGACCTTCCTGGTGTGTTTTGTCATGATGCTCTCTGCGCTTTAAACAGAACCCTAAACTATCACTGAGCAGGTGTATTTATACGGAGCCTTGATTACACACAGGTGGATTTTTTATCATTATCAGTCATTTAGGACAACATTGGATCATTCAGTTTGCGGCACTGAAAGTAAAGGGGCCGCATAACATTGCATAACATTCAATGAACAGCACCAATCTTCAATTTCTCCTGCTGAAAGTATTTCACCATTCAGACTAGCACCATCGCACCCTCATTCTCCTCTTTTAATTGTATTGTAACTGGAAGAAAATATGCAGGCAGATGGTGTGGTATGTTCCAATAAGGTTAAAATTTATTCCAATTCATCATACTCACAAAAATCCATTAAAAATGCGCATATCACAAATTCACATAACGGGAAGCTAGCTTTCTATCCGCCCATGGGCGGATCTGCCTACTTATAACGGGACGCTAGCTTTCTATCCGCCCATGGGCGGACCACACCATCTGCCTGAATATTTTCTTCCAATACAATTAAAAGAGGAGAATGAGAGTGCGATGGTGCTAGTCTGAATGGTGACATACTTTCAGCAGGAGAAATTGAAGATTGGTGCTGTTCATCGAAGTTTTAAGATAAAATAAGAGGGAGAAGAAGAATCTTTGGAGCTCCGGTCATAGTGAAAATATTTTTCTCTATTTTTGTGGACTTTTTCAAAGACTGTGTGGACCGGTCTTATACCGTGAGTAAGCTCCTTAAGGGGCAAACTGTGCACCACGAACAACTGTTTTATTTTCTAAACCCTTGAACATTCTTTAATTTGCTTCTTCTAGTCCATGTTGAGTGTGGTACACACCATGTCACCAAATGTCACAGTGAGTAGTTGTAGCCTTATATGGAGTCCCACTGACAAGAATACCGACTCAACTTATACAAAAGTTAAATACCACATCTTCAAAGCTCTACATTACGGGTGTACTTAGCGTCACCCAGCACGGCAATCTACACACAAATGGGCCCAAAGAAGAAGAAAGACCTGCAGAGTATCCCGGCAACGCCATCAAGAGGCTCAGTGTGAGGCATCAGCCGGTTTCTAACTCCCTGCCATCTGGCTGCCACGAGGTCCTCCGGCACCAATATGGCGGCGATGAACACGGGCCGTGGCGCCACGTGGGCAGCACCGACATCCTCTACTCCCCGCACTCCACAGCAGAGCACAAGAGGAGCGGAGCAGCAGAGAATGAAGACAGTGGTGGCGGCTGGCGGGGCTGCACGGCCTGCAGAGGAGACGGCTGCCGTCCACGTGGCGTGCCCCACACCAGAGCAGGATCGCAGTGGGCAGGAGACACCACAACCATCGGGGGCGGCAGCCCTGAACATGCCCAGCCCGAAGACGCTGAACGATAAAGGTATGGCAGAGGGAAGATCGGGGGAATCCCTTGGTCAGGAGACAGAGGTTCCTGCAGGCAGGGTCTCCCCTCCCCCACAGGAAAGTCCCTTATACCAGCCCAAGAGAGAGGACAGATGGAGGGACAACCCACACAGAAGCCGACCCCCAGACGCAGCCTCCAGGCGCAAGCCGAGGTCCATTACTCTGCCCACATGGAGAGCCCATCAAAGCAGCAGCCGACTGGGGAGGCCCAACAGATGCCTACAGGTGGCATGGTAGTTAACCCCGGCCAACCTGAGGTCTATAATGCCATATGGCCGCCTTTAACAACACCAGAGTTGTGGGGGAGAGTGTCTCCTGGCGGATGGGAGGAATCGGGAGTACCACATCAGCTGCCCATGCCTAACTCTGCCTTCCAACTGTCGGGCATACCGGGTTCTCCTAGGCAGATGGCACAAAACCCGACACAAGTGTTGACGACATGGTACTCTGGAGCGCACGCCCCAATCTTGCACTACCCTGCTATCTCACCCCAGATGTTTGTGGTCAAGCAATCCCCAGAGAGAATCACTACTCCACAATTAATGGTCTCTAGCTCCCTGGGCTCCTCACCGGCCTCACCAGTTTTTGTGTCTCCATCATTTGACACTCATCAAGGCAATACCCACCAGGGAAGACATGGAGTGATATGTGTCTCACCTTGAACAATCTTATGGTGCAGAAGTGTCTATCTTTGGAGAGGAAGTTCAGCAAGTGCGAGCTAGAACGGAAGCAACAGAGACTGCCCAGTCAACAATACAAGAGCGGATGGACTCTCATGCAGCTTTATTGGCAACACACACATATCAACTACAATACCTATCAGACCAGCTAGATGATGCGGAAAACAGGGGAAGAAGAAACAACATTCGAGTACGAGGTCTTCCAGAATCGGTGGAGCCCGCCCAGCTCCACGGGGCATTGCGTTCTTTATTTAACTCAATACTAGAGATATCAGAAGATACACCTTTGGAGCTCGACAGAGCCCACCGGGCTCTACAGCCTCGCCCCTCTCCTACCGATCCGCCCCGAGACGTCATATGCCGGGTTCACCGGTATCAGCTGAAAGATGCCATAATGAATAAAGCCAGATCCCTACAACGGATATCATTTCAGGGAACGAGTGTCCAACTTCTACCGGACTTATCCAGATTGACTCTCCTCAAAAGGAAAGCCCTGCGGCCCCTACTAGAGGTCCTGTAACAACGCAACATCCCTTACACCTGGGGCTTCCCATTCAAGCTACAGATCCGTCACGGTGGGAACAACCCAGATTGGCCGACCTTGCCGAATCCTGCACCACGGGCACAGCCCCCCTCTCCCCCGAGTCCCAGGGGGAGGGGAGGGAAATGGCCCCGGAGGCCCGAAGGGATGCTAATATTGGGAGGGGACTTCAATTTTCCCCTAGATGTCAAGCTAGACACCCCCTCAGGAAAGAGTCATGTTTCCCTACAACAACTAAGCTCTTTCAGAAAAGACCTACACAACCTCCAGCTGACTGATGTATGGCGAGTACTACATCCCAAGGATAGAGACTATACATACTACTCATCAGTACACGATTCTTATAGTCGCATAGATTTTCACTTTATCCAACATAGAGCGCAGACATGGGAACTGACAGCATCAATCGGAAAGATCGTAATATCGGACCACGCACCAATATATGTTACAGTCACTGTTCCTAATATTGCCAAAAGACCGTGGGCTTGGCGTCTTAATGATTACCTGCTCAAGGACGCCCTTTGCGTACAGGAGATTAAACACATCAGTCCCAGTCCCATCTGGGATCACCTGACCTCCGCTCAGAGGTTATGCCCATGAAGTGGGAAGCTCTCAAGTGTGAACTTCGCAGTCGCTTCACCGAGCATGGGACTAGACTAAAAAGAGAAAATGCAGCCAAACTCACTGCTCTGTTACACAAACTACATTCCCTTGAGCAAAGCTATAAAACCGCGCGATCCCCAGAGGTCCTGGCAGATCTAGTAATAGTGAGAGATGAGATCAGGGCTTTATTAGACCGCAAATCATAACCAGGCCGACATAAGCGCAGAATTCGGGACATATTATGCCCAACTGTATCACATTAAAGGTCCCTTTGCTGATTTAGACCCAAAATTATTATCGCGACAGATAAACACCTACATGAGAGAAACGGCTATGCCTTCCTTAGAAGAGGACGACTTCAGCGAGCTAGAAATATCTGAGGCTATCAAGAGCACCCCTGCGGGGAAGAGCCCAGGCCCCGATGGCTTTTCGCCGGCATTCTATAAATTATTGAGGGACCCCCTAGCTCCATTTCTGACGAGGGTCTTCAATTCAATCCCCCGATCCGCGGCATTCCATCCTCAGAGGAAAATCTCAGTGTCCTTTTAAAAACAGATAAAGACCCCTTATCACCCACGAGCTATCAGCCCATTTCACTCCTAAATGTGGACCTGAAGCTATACTCTAAAATCCTGGCCGATCGCCTGTCCCAGTACCTCCCAAAACTAAAAGGCACTGACCAGGTGGGATTTGTGAGGGGCAGAGAAGCGAGGGATAACTTGAACAAGATGTTCCTCCTGATGAAACATGCTCAGAAGAGATCTATTCCCTCCTGTCTCCTTTCGATAGACACGGAGAAGGCCTTCGATAGGGTAAATTGGGGTTTCATGACTGCTGCCCTTAAACAACTCGGGCTGGGCCCAAAATTTTTGGGGAGGATTATATAAATGTCCCACAGCTAGAGTTAGAGCAAATGGGTTCTTCTCATAGCCTATAAACATCAAGAACGGAACTCGTCAAGGGTGCCCTCTTTCCCCCCTTCTCTATGTCATGGAACACCTGCCACAGCCATTAGGAACAATCCCAACATCAAAGGCATACAGGTAGGCCAGCGCCAATAGAAACTGTCCCTTTTTGCAGACGACCTTATGTTATATGTGTCCCAACCCAGGATCTCTCTTCCATCCTTAATCAAAGAATTTGAAAGATACAGTCTGCTGAGTAATTTCAAAATTAATTTTAGCAAGTCAGAGATGCTGAACATATCGTTGTCCACAGAGGATATCCACCTGATTAGAACTAGTTTCCCCTTCTGCTGGCGCCACACGTCAATTAAATACTTGGGGGTCCGAGTCCCAACGGACCTATCGAAATTGTATACTCTTAACTATCTACCATTACTGGAGCGCACAATGAGAGAACTCACGGGATACAATAGGAAACAGCTGTCCTGGTTTGGGCGCATCAATGTGATAAAAATGGACATCCTACCCGATTTCTATATATTTTTCAGGGAGTCCCGATTGTCCCCCCCCTCCCTCATCGTTCTTCAAATCACTCAGATCAGCCCTCATATGCTTTGTTTGGGGCACAGCTAGGCCTTGGATTGGCTGGTGATTTTTGACTAGATCTAAACTGGCAGGAGGGTTGGGGCTTCCCAGCTTTAAGTTATACCACCAAGCAGCCCTCCTAGTATATACCCTCGACTGGCATTTTCATCTGCACTCCAAACAATGGGTCAGACTAGAACAATATAGCTCTTCGATTCCCATAAAGGTTCTGCCATGGATCTCCTTACAACACGTTGAGATTGATTCTCAAACATTATTCCTGGCTCAAACCTTGAAGCTATGGAGGTCTCTCATTAAACGTAGGATATTGTCCCCTCACGCCCCTTAAGTCCCCTCACGCCTCTTTTTCATAACCCCAATTTGCAACCTGCACTGGCGAAAACCAGATTCCTGGGCCATTCGATGCATGATGATCTCCGTATGCGTGATATGTTGGGAGAAGCACCGATCCCAGCCCACCAGGAGCTCTTCCAATCTATCGTGGTTGGAAATGTCACAATTAGAATCATTCCTCAGATCACCGGGACCAGCAGCGTCTTTTAACTCCCCACTCACCCCATTTGAGGGCCTTTTCCGTCTGAAGTCCCCCCCCCCCCCCCAGAACGTTACATTTCACAGATATATAGTCTCCTGTTAAAAGAGTCAGATACTCTACCCCCACTCTTTCTGTCTGGATGGGCCAGGGATTTGGGTGTCCCATTGTCCTCAAAAGATTGGGATAAGGCATTTTTGTTTACACATAAACTCTCGGTGACCTGCATATCACAAGAACGCAATTACAAAATTCTCTCAAGGTGGTACAGGCTACCGTCCTCCCTGCACCAAATTTATCCCTCAGTGCAGGACGAATGCTGGAGATGTGGGGCAAACAGAGGTAGCATGCTACACGTATGGTGGACATGCCGAGACGTTACCCCGTTCTGGAACCAGGTATTCGGAGTCACATCAGAACTTACCAGTCAACAGTCCCCCAAAACACCAGAGATAGCCTTGCTCTCCGTGCTTCCAGTGTCAATAGGAAGCCAAAAATGCAGTCTTTTAAGATTCTCTCTAATCGCTGCCCGCTCTGTAATTCCACGTAAATGGCGCTCCAACGTACCACCTACCATCTCAGAATGGGCGCAAGGGATGCTACATATTTTTCGTATGGAAGAACTCATGGCTGACACGTCGGGCACCTCAGAGAAATTCATAAAACTGTGGCAACCCTGGATTCCCTTTCAGGGAACACAGAAATTCAGAAACATCCTGGGTTCCGACCCCCCACCAGAGTAATGAAATGGTGTGCAACCCCGTTTCCCCCTTATCCCTCCACTTCTTTGGCTCAACACAACCCCCTCCTCTTTTTCCCTCCCCAATGTCCCCGTCTCCCTCCTAGTGCTCTGTCTAGTTGTCTGTTCACGTTTACTAGTTAGTTAGTGAGTTACACCTCCTGTGGGCCCTAGTAACATAGCCTAGCCAGAATGTTTTAGGCCTATGTAATGTTAATAATAAGCAAAAACTGGAAGAAGGCCCCTGGGCGACAACTCAAATGATCACATACCTCATTGTGCTCTATAGATAAACATGACAGAATAAAACCCCCATATTGATTCCAACCTGTTTCACTAATGGGAACAGAATATTAAAATGCCTCATAGCAATCACACAGGTAGAAAGCGTTTGATTAGCACATACTCAATTTTGTACATGCCTCGAGGGCTCCGGGGAATACAGGCAGTCCCCGGGTTACATACAAGATAGGGTCTGTAGGTTTGTTCTTAAGTTGAGTTTGTATGTAAATCGGAACTGTATATTTTATCATTGTAATCCCAGCCAGAATTTTTTGGTCTCTGTGATAATTGGATTTTAAAAATGTTGGGTTGTCATAAGAATCAATATTAACACTAAAGCTTCATTCCAGACACATTTGATAACTTGTAGCCTAGGACTAAAGTACAATAAATTACCAATATCCAGTGGTCCGTTTGTAACTATGGGTCGTATGTAAGTCGAGTGTTCTTAAGTAGGGGACCGCCAGTAGTTTACAACGGAATGTATACCTGAATTTTCTTATGCACTATACACACTGTTCTTTTACTATTTTTTGCTGTTATTGCAATATAATTGAATGTTGTAATGTTATTTGTTTGAATCTAAAATCTAATAAAATGATTGAACATAAAAACAATCTCAAAACCAAATATTGGTTGACAAAATATTGATATATATAGTTATATGTATTGAGATAAATAGATATGGCCTGCAGGATACTACAAAAGTCAATACATGTATACCATTCAACAGGTGTTCTATAAAACAATGTGCAAACTAGCATAGTGCAAAACAGCAAATTAATTACAGTGCTACGTATAACATTTAATACATAGACATTTTCAATAGAAAGTATAATTAGTAACGCAAAATGTCAAGTAGTAGCCATACAAGATAAGACATCTGGAAAGGACAATACCCATAGTAACAGATGCTAAAAATAAAATGCATAGTTCTAGAAAATTCATATATACCAACCGGGCTGCATAGCACTCAGGAGTATTAGCGATGAACCACTGAACCCCGAAGCGCACTTCGCCATTGCTTCCTCAGGGGGTAATGAAAGTGGTAGAGCATGGAGCAGAATATGACAAAGGCTAGTATGGACTGACAAGCACAGCAGCCAATCACTCGAACGTATTGCGCAATTCCATCAAATCAGCGAACACCAACACAACTGAATATCAAACGTCCCACAGCTGACCAATGGTATGGCGACACTGTCTACTCCTTACCTGGGCTGGGCGTGCTAAAGCTTTAGGTAAACCCCTCCTACTGGGCACTTTCAGGGGAATCAGCCCCAGCAAACCACGCCAACCGGCCCCAGAATCTGTGCTCAACTTGCGCCGCGACACTTCCCCTGCACAGCTCACCTAACAAACACATACTAACAAAGTGTTTATTCTCTGAGGCTGACTTAAGGAGCAGTGTAGTCTCCACCTTTAATTCCATGTCATATTTTTGGTAGGTGAAGCAGTTTCCTTTCTTCTCATCCCCATTATCCATGAAAATTGGTAAATAGACCATGGATCCTTTAGGAATGTATGTAGAGGGCTAAGCCCTCTACATACATACATACTATGTGTTTGCTGCATTAAGCAGAAAACACTCATGGTTGGTGCTGGCACTGATTTGCCGCAGGCAAACTTGTAATAAAAAGTGATCAAAAGGTCATACAGTGGTAGCAATGAAAATGTCAGCTGAATCACACCTTACAACGAACACCAAAGTATGAAAAAGTTTTTAGCATCAAAATATGAGAAAATGAAGCACTTGGCTTATACTCGAGTCAAAAAGTTTCCTGTTTTTTGTGGTAGAATTGGGTGCCTTGGCTTATATTTATGTTGGCTTATACAAAAAAATTCTGTTGGAGCATGGTAGAAATTTTCTATAGATTTCTATATAAATGTTCCATGTTACTTTTATGTATTTATTCATTATTATGCTACTGGCTTAATAATATTTTTCTCTACCCCCCCCCCTCTCCTTTACCTCCTATGTCATATCCCTTTGTTTGTATAAACATGTGGCTCATTCACATTGTATATGGTTACGACTAAGGATGGCACTCCGTCCAAAACGCGTCAACTTTTTTGATGTGCACACTTCCATGTTTTTTAGCTTTCATACGGAATAATATTTGTCTCTGTGTTGATTCCGTTTTGTGTCTGCGTCTTTCTTTTCTCAGCCTCATCAGTGATTAATTTTTTTTTTTTTTTAGTGAACCCATAGACTTGATCAGTAAAAATAGACTGGTTTCAATTCTTTTCCCATGGAAAAATTCTGCAGGTCGAACATAAGTCTTGCCTGGTGGGAGCTGCCGGTGGTCCACTGGAGCAGCCAGAACCAACCGTTCAGGAGGAACAATATGTCTAGGAGCAGAATCCTCCCCAACAACATCCGAGGCACAAGAGTGAGCCTCGGCCTTACACTTCCGTCCTGCAGAGAAAAATGTTATCAGGAAATTGAATCGGGAGAAGAAGAGAGACCAACAAGCCTGACAAGGATTAAGATGCTGAGCAGTTTGGAGATACAGAAGATTCTTGTGGTCAGTATAGATAGATAGATATATAGGACCAGATAACGAGCTCCTTCCAGAAGATAGCGCTATTCCTCCAAAACTAACTTTATGGCCAGTAGTTCCCGATCACCAATGGAATAATTCCTCTCGGCAGCTGAGAAAGTCTTGGAGAAAAAAACGCAAGTGAAGGTACGACCTTTGGGCCCCTTCTGGGTGAGGCCGGCCCCAGCACCAACAGATGAGGCGTCAACCTCCAACTGGAAAGGCTTCTACGTATCAGGTCTTGAGAGAACTGTCGCAAAGGCAAAGGCAGACTTCAGCCTAGTGAAGGCTTCTTCAGCTGCAGGGGGCCAGAGTCTCGGATTGGCATTCTTCTTGGTCAATGCCACAATGGGGGACACAAGAGAGGAGAAGTGTGGAATAAATAGTCGATAATAATTGGCGAAGCCCAAAAATCTTTGTATGGCACTTAGTCCCACTGGGCGAGGCCACTGAAGTACAGCCGACAACTTGGAAGGATCCATCTATAGTCCTTTGGCAGAAATTATGTATCCCAGAAACAGAAGACTACTGGCACTTCTCGAGTTTGGCATATATAAACAATTGGCCCTTAAGCACCTGAGAACTTGTCTAGACTGTAGATCAGGAGAGAACACCAAAATATCGTCCAAGTAGACAACGACACAAGTGTAGAGCAAGTCTCTGAAAATATCATTGATGAATTCCTGGAACACTGCTGGAGCTTTGCAGAGACCAAATGGCATTACCAAATACTCAAAATGCCCGTCACGAGTATTGAAGTGATCAGCCAGTGCACCAATTAGCGGTGCTTTGGCCCTTTAAATTACCCAAAGACGCCGCGTGCGCGCCCTAGGAGACAGGGACGCGCGTGCACGGAGCTCGGACAAGAATCTGGAATGGGGAAGGTGAGCTGCGCTGGCGCCGTGCCTGCAAGCCCTGGGCACCACAGGTGAGCCCGCGGCCCGTGATATGGTTTGCGGGACCACCCGTGACATTCATCTTATTTCAATTACATGAACATTCAAGGAAAGTAATAAAGAATTCTACATTGTGAATTGTTCCTGTTTTTAAGATCTTTATTGAATTGCTGACACCTCTGGCTTGGCTATTGATGTAGGTCTTCACATGACTGCTGTGGTCACAAAAGGCTATTAACACTCCTGTGATTACTACATGGCTGTAGAGGTCATGTGGTTACCTACACTTTGAGGGTGCATCCACATGTAGCATTTGCAAACGCCCAGGGGTCAGGCTTGGCTTAACCGCAATCGGACAAATCTGCTCCCCCGAGCATTTGCATTGTGCTTGTAAATGTCACATATAAAAACACCATCATGGTTCTGTGAAAATCATTGATTTGAGATGAGAAGTGTTGCCAGTGTAAAAGAGCCCTAAGAGTGAGCTCACAAGTGGTGCAAGGCTTTAGTCCCCAAATGCAACTCTACTGCCTGGGGGTGGGGTACAGCCCAATCACATATGCGCTTCTGGGGAAATGCATGCAATCAGTAACCAGCACCCGGTGTCTTGTATTATTTAAATGCAAGACACTGCAGTCAATCAATTACCAGTACCCAAAAGCATATGGGCTCAGGCATGGTGCTAGCAGTGCATTTGTAAGTGCAACCCTGGCACCACATGCAAACCCTCTCTTAGGTTTTTAAATAGATGGATAGATTAATTTGTCTCCTAAAGATAGAGAAAACATACATACATACATTTTTTTTGTTTAACTGTATTTTTTATGAAGACTAAAAGGTTTTATACATTTTACACAGAAGTCATCAGGATTACGTTTACATTATGAGACAAAAGGCCCAACAGTGGCTAAACGGTTTCCTGAGAGGTCAGCCTCAGGTCAATAATCACACATATATGCAGTAGGCTTTGCATCTGTCCCAGGCTTTATACATAAAGAAAAAAAAATCTATTGCAAAATCACGCATCTACAAGTATTGGGGAGACACTAGACAGAGATACAAGAGGAGGAGAAGGAGAGGTATAGAGATCTATCCATGAGCTATATCTGCACTGGGCCCATCGCTCCCTCCCCCATGGGGCCCAGACTTTAGAGAAAAGATCTACTTTGTCGTTCATAGATGCAGTCATGAATTCCATGCTCCGGATCGCTCTCACTCTTGTCAGAACGGACCTTCTACTGGGGGGGGGGGGGTTGTCTTTTTCCAGTGTTGTGCAATCAGACACCTGGCTGCTGTGAGAATGTGCAGGACCAGCTTTGTGGATAACTTAGGAAGGGTTTGTGGTGGAATATTGAGCAGATAGAACAGAGGGGCCAGGGGTATCGAGATTGAGAGCACCTCATGGAATGGGCCTCTGACCTCCTCCCAAAATGGTTGAATATGTGTACAGGACCAGAAAATATGCACCTGTGTGGGGTCTCTGGGAATATCTGATGCAGCTGGGCTGGGTTATGATACCAATAATAGAGCAATTTATACTGATTTTCCCTATACACCGTGCATGTTGAAGTTTTAGCTGCGTAGTGCCATATACGACTCCAGGTCTCCCGCGCGATTGGCACCCCTACTATTGACTCCCAGTTGGACATATAAGCATGGGAGACCGCTGCTGTGGGGTCTGGATGTAGAAGCATATCGTATTTATCTGAGATGAGTCCTGACGTATGTGTGGCGGTTTTGCAAAGATATTCAAAGGGGGTGGGCTTTGAGACTGTATCAGAGCTACCCAAGGTTTGCAAGCAATGGCGAATTTGCAGATAGTGATAGTGAGAGGAGGATGGGATGTCAAATTTGTCTTGGAAGATGCAGAAGGGAAGTATTGTCCTGGAGATATGGACTACCACATCCGCAAACCGAAACAAACATTTGGTGTGTCGGTCCTGTTATGGTATGGGGCATAAGAAGCGTATATAAGAACAATTGCTTTGGTGAGCTCTTAGAGACAAGGGGAAATCTGGAGCATCAGTGACGCCACAGGTTTAAAGTGGAAGTTATGGGTCCTAGCAATGGGACCTCTGGCAGTTGTATTCCAGGAGTCCACAAGTAGGCATTGGGGTGGAATGGGGCCAACCAGAGTTTCTCAATTTCCATCCACCTCAAGTAGGCCCACAACGTTGACCAAGCCGGAATACGTCTGAGGTGTACCACCCAGTAATATTTAATGAGGTCAGGTACATATAGTCACCCTTTAAACCTATGAGCCATTAGGACGGATTTGGCTACTCTGTGACATTTGTGGGTCCACACGAAGCGGAGGAAAGCACCCTGTAGCAATCGTAAGGCTCCCATAGGGAATAGGTATATCAGGAGGGAATAGGTATATTAGGGAGCACGGTCATTTTAATGGCTGCTATTCTACCAAAGAATGATATTGGTAAAGCATTCCGCTTGTTTAATAACAACTTAATTTCTTTAAACAATTTTGGAAAGTTATGGTCATAGTTCGAGCTATAGGTCGGTGTTATATTCACTCCTAGGTATTTAATGGCTTTCTTTTACCAATGAAACTTATTAATGGCTTGTAGTAAGTCTATCTCCCGTGGGGACATATTGATCGGCAGGGCTTCCGTTTTCGAGGAATTGACCTTATAATCTGACAGGAGGCCATACTGTTTCAGGCGTGCCTGGAGGTTAGGGTGGGATAAAAGTGGTTGGGTCAGGGTGAGAAGGACATCGTCTGCAAATAGCGACAGTTTGAACTCTTTGCCCTTTACAGTGACCCCCCATATGTTAAGGATCTTGGCATATTGCAGATGCTAAGGGCTCTATGCATAATATGGATAATAGGGGGGACAATGGGCACCCCTGTCGAGTTCCGTTCTTTATGTCTATAGGGCAAGAATAGACTATTGATACCATTCATGAACAGGCCCTGTAAACCTATAAATTCTAGCGTTTTGAACATAAATGGCCAGTTTAATCTGTCAAACACTATTTCCGCGTCTATACTTAGAATAAGCGCTTGTTCCCCTGATTGGTTTAGTACTTCTATTAAGTCAATCGTTCTTCTCTTGTTGTCCTCCCCTTGGCGCATTGGGATGAAACCTACTTGATCCTTATGAATCACGTGAGGAAGTAAGGGGAGCAACCGTTTCGCTAAAATCTTTGTAAAGATCTTCAGGTCGGTGTTGAGGAGTGCGATTGGCCTATAATTTGCACAGTCTGCTGTGTCTTTACCGGGCTTGGGAATCACTGTTATATATGAGTAAATAAGGGTATGTGGGAGGGTATGTTGAATAAGCGGGTCATATGGGAGCAGGGTCTGTAGATAGTATTCGATAGTATAAGTACGTTAGGCCATCTGGCCCCGTTGCTTTGCCGTTAGGGAGCTCCTTAATAACCCCCTCTATTTCTTCAGGGTTTTTAGAGTTGTTAAGGGATTGGGTTGCATCCGTGGACAGCCTGGGGAGGGAACAGGAACTCCTGTATGTCTTTCTCTCTGTCTTCTACTGACAGATGCATGGGTTCAAGTGAAGCATACAATTTAGGCCTGGAATTGTTCCGCTATGGCCCTCGGGTCATCGATCATGGATCCTTGGGGTCCCTTAATAACATGTGGGGTCTGGTTCTCCCGTCTCTCCCGAAGTTTCCTTGCCAGTTATGTATGGTGTTTGTTTCCTTTGTCATAGTAGTGGTGCTTTGAAAATACCAAAATCTTCTCTACCAGCCCGATTTGGAGTTCTCTCAGGGTCTCCCTAAGTTTAACTAGTCTTCTCAGTCGCCCCGTGGTAGGGTTTTCCAACATATTGGTCTCCAGAGATCGAATTGCTTTAAGCAGTTCACTTTCTTGTTGAAATCTGTCCTTTTTAATCTTGCCCCTTGCTCTATGCAACAGCCCCACATCACTGCCTTATGTGCTTCCCATAGTAAAGCCTGAGTCGGTACAGAGTCCACATTAATTCGAAAATATTCTGCATGTGGGATGTGTGGGATTTTAAGCAAGGCCTCATTCAATCTCCAGTGGCAAGTGCGTATGTAAGTATACTTGTCTCTAAGGTATAAAGTCAGAGGAGCGTGTTCTGACCAGGAGATGGTCCCCATCTCCGCATCTCTCATCATTCTCAGGATTTGAAAATCCCCCAAAAAATAGTCGATGCGAGAATGAGTGCCATGAGGAGCTGAGTAGACTGTGTAAGCTTTTTCCTTGGGATTACATACCCACCACAGGTCGTATAAGGAGAAGCGTCGGATTAGGCTGCGGAAAGCTGCTGCCATGTTGTTCTGAGACCGATTGACCAGGGAACTCGTGATCGCCATCCTATCCATTGAAGTAGAGATAATAAGATTAAAGTCCCCTCCTAGTAACAATGGCATTGGAGGTAACTTAGCTATCCTGTTCAGGACCCTAGTGAGGAACCGGATCTGGGAGGAGTTTGGAGCATATATGTTACAGAGGCGAACCAGATTGCCAAGAAACGTTCCTTGTAGGATAGGATAATGGCATCGGGTCAGCAATCGCGGAGGAGACCTGTAGTGGGCACGATCCAGAGATTAGTATTGCTACACCAGCTTTTTTGCTATCATGTGAAGCTAGGTATGCTTCAGGATATTAGTGTCTAGCAAAGGCGAATGAAGCCCTGTTGACAAAATGTGTCTTTTGCAAATAGACTATGTCTGGCTTACTAGATCTCATCTCTTTCTGGGCTAGCTTGCATTTGGTTGGGGAATTTAATCCCCTAACATTCAATGAGAGTATTTTCACCATTATTGCAATCTAAGTACGCCTTGTTACACTCACTATATGAAAGACCTGTCCTCGATGCACTCTCGGTCTTGTCACCACCTCCTGAGGTGGTTTGAGGAAGCCTGTGTAGGGCGTAAGAGAGAGAAGGGAGAGTAGGGACAATAACTCAAACTAAACCAAAGGTATAAACCAAGATGGGAGAGAAATATAACTCTCTTTCTGGTTGGGACTAGACCACCTCTTCCCTAAAAGGGAATGGAAAAACCAGCAGGTGTCCGAGGGATCCTGGAGTGACCCGGGTGGATCTCTCGATAGCCCCAAAGGTGGGGTTGTGCGTGGCCAAAACACAGCCCACAGTAGATTCACACAGATGTAGTACACTATTATTTTGATAGTTCTATTATTTTTTTTTATAAAAAACAATATTAGAACTATCAATATTAGAACTATCAAAATGTATTACATGTATTATGTGTACTACATCTGCGACCAGACCCCTGGCGCAAAGACATGTGGATTTATAAACAATTTAACTGTATTGTGCATGTCCAGTTTGTACGGACTGTTCGTACAGTCCCAAGACCAAGCCAAAAAGGATATTAACTGCGTGACTTCTCAGATTTCAGGTAGGAGATTCTCCAGCGGATCCTCTGGATTGACGTCTTCTCCTCTTCTTATGCACTACATGCCATTCAGGTGCGGGTATGGGGGCAGGCACGGAATGTCCCATTTCCCAATCATGTATAGGGGGTACTGGGATGTCCCACGTGTCGCAGAATGGTATCAGGTCATGAAAGGAGTGTAACGTGGCTGTTCTGCCATCTAGTGTAGCTGTTAAGGCAAAGGGGTACCCCCACCTATAGATAATCCCGTGTTGATGTAGTGTATCCAGCAGAGGGTGCAGGTGTTTTCTCTTCTGCAAAGTCAACCAGGAAAGGTCCTGGTATCGCTGGATCTTTGCACCTTGGAAGTCATATTCTCGCTGTTTTCTTGCCCCAAACATGATGCGTTCTTTAAGTTCATAGTCCTGCAATCTGCAAATTACGTCCCTGGGGGCAAAGCCGGCCGACTTTGGTCTGAGAGCTCTATGAGCTCTATCAAAATTTATCTGGACAGAGGAGTCACCCAATATAGGGGAGAATAAGAAGCCAGTAAGCCTTCACATCTTCTCTCCCTTTGGCTTCTGGCATCCCTCTCACCCTGCTGTTATTTCGCCTCCCCCTATTGTTCAAGTCCTCCCGGTGCCTGGTGACATCTTGCAATACCTCTGCTTAGGAGGACACAATTATACCTGGAATCATCTGCAGCTACTTCCAGAGAGTCCATTTCTCACCTCAGTCAGTTCGGCTTTGAGAGCTTCTTTCACCTCTGTTAAAAGCAATTTAACTCAACTTTGATGAGGAGGTTCTGAAGAAAGGTCTGCAAGGAGCTGAGTTCCATGTTAGAGGTTGGGGGTTCCCAGGAAGCCCCGTATGTGATTCAGGAGATGAGACCCATGTAGGTGAAGGCTCTTGGTATCTGGTGAAAGTGGGTGTTAGTATCACATCTACCTCCTGTCAAACCGGGGATCTTAGGTGGGACGGAGGCTGCTTTTTTACTGGTGGCGTTAATGTCTGTCTGGGCTGCTGTCTTTGCGGTTGTGGCAGTGTCTGAGATACGAGGGCCAGTATAGCTCCTGCTGTGAATGTAATCCTCTGGCTGGGGGATCGTATCGCCATGCTTGCTGTCGTTTGTGTCAGCAGGGAGTTTACCATCCGGTCACTTTATCCCAGGCCTCCCTTTAGTCTGGGGAGCGTCCCTTTCCTGTTACCCGCCCAGGGGAGAGCTTAACGGAGAGTGGGCTTGTGGCCTGGGTGGGTCGGGTTGGTCCCTTGCCGCCGCATGACGAGTGGTGGGGGCTGGGGTGGAGTAGCGGGTGGAGGGTTCACCCCGGTGCTTGGTTGAGCCCTGGCCTCCTGATCCAAGTGTCAAGGTGGTGTAAACGCGGTGACGTGTGCATGTAATGAGGATGTGCCATGTGCAGATGCGGAATACGTGTCCCTAATTCAGTGTACTGTGAACGATATGGCAAGGAACAAGTGATAAATGTAAGTGTAGCTGCTAGTGAAAGAACAAGAAGGTGATGATGCAGGAACGATTGCATGAAAGAATGTATCAGTGTGGGGTGATCCGAAGTGCAGCGTGATGCGTAATGTGAGTGTGCTATAGGATGTGCAGTGACTGGAGTGAAATGGGTGAAGGTGACTACATGCTGTGTAATGAATGTGTGCCATGTCTGTGAGGAAAAAAACAAGCCGTCAAGTGTACCCTTGTGCGATGGTGCCAATACTAACCCATACTTACCTCTATCCTGAAAACAAAAAATACACAAAGTGACATGCTCCCCCCCCTCCCTCCTTCACTCCAAGAGCACACCAAAACTCCAACTCCCAAATGCCCCCAGAACCCCATCCCCACACACGTACCCCACACACGTATCTAGGTTCACTCATCAAAATATGCCAGTTTTTCTTGAGGATAGTTTGTATGTCGCTCCATTGGTTGTTAAAGGTGGCAATTAGTCTCACCTTATTGTCAGAAATTCTTTTTCTAGGTTGTAAAATTTCGCCTCTTTTACTGTTTTTTGCCCTCATGTATTCTCGAGTGATCACTTTTTTGGGGTAGCCTCTGGCCCGTAGTCGTGTTGTAAGATCCAATGCGTTTGCTTTAAAGTCCCTATCATCACTACAGTTCCGTCTCAGTCTGAGGAATTGGCCGACAGGTATTCCATTTTTTAGATGTTGGGGATGAAAGCTGGTGTAGTGCAGCAAGTTGTTAGTGGCGGTCTTTTTGCGGAATAATGTGGTTTCAATTTTATTATTGCGTTTCAAAAGCTTCAGATCCAGGAACTCCACTTGCTCTCTGGACATCTGTGGAGTAAATTTGAGATTAAGATCATTGTTGTTAAGTTCCTGTACAAATTGTAGACATTGTTCTTCAGTTCCATTCCATAGGACAACCACATCGTCTATATATCTGTACCATTTGACGATGTGGTCTCGGAAAAACCGCGATGGGTGCAGGTGCGTCTCCTCCCACCAACCCAAAAATATGTTGGCGTAGGAAGTGGCGCACCTAGCACCCATCGCGGTTCCAGATACCTGTCGATAAAATTTTCTAACGAAGACGAAATAATTGTGACTAAGCACAAAGTGAAGTAGGTCCAATATGAAGGAATCATGTCTTCTGTCACTGTCTGTTCTTTTGTTAAGAAAATATGCCACCGCATTTGTGCCAGCATCATGCCCAATACAGGTATAAAGGGATTCTACATCCATAGTGAGTAAGATCGTACCTTGTGTGATGTCAGTCTCCTCCAACAATTCCATAAGATGCATGGAGTCCCTCACGTATGACTCTAGTTGGAACACCAATATGTTGGAGAAAGAAATCCAAATAGGAGCATGCTTGTTCACATAAGCTTCCAATTCCTGCAACGATAGGTCTTCCAGGCGGTTCTGGTTTATAACACTGAACTAGTAGTTTGTTTAGCATGTTGTGCAATTCAGTGTTTTTCCAACATATATCATATATTAGTGGAGAGGCTATAAGATTCATATACTATATGATTTCAATTTTGAACCATCTAAATGAATAGAGAAGGATAACAAAGCTCGTTCGAATTTGCTCTTCTCGTTTATTTTCCTTCAAAACAAAAAATGGTGAAATCTGTAAAAGAAAGTGGCTGTTATATTCCCAGTCTGCTTGCAAGATTTTTATTTTTTTTTGTATTCTTTTCGGAGACCCAAAAGAAAAATTTGTAAGTGGGTACAATGACTGGTTTCATAGGCATAGCAATATTGGCGCTCACAAAATAAGTAAAAGTCATATGCTTAGTATACAACATTGGTTTTCTAGAGTTTAAACAGACCATAATGCCGATATACTTTTAAATTTCCAGTTTCAGAATCAAAAAGAGTACTGGAAAGAAGTTTAAAGAAGAGTTGTCGAGACCTTAAAATTTCTTTGTGCTAGAGGCCTTGCCCTCAGAGGAAATAGTGGAAATCTTTTTGACAATGTAAATGGAAATTTGCTTGCAGCTATACAATATCTATCAAAGTTTGACCCATTTCTAGCTCATCATTTGGAAAACCATGGAAACCAAGGTAGAGGGCATATTTCCTATTTGTTATGAAGAAATTATTATTCTTATGAGTAAGAAAGTCCTTACTGTTATTACAGAAGAAATATAGAAAGCCATCTATTTTTCTTTGGTGGTTGACTGCACGAGATGCTTCAAACTCTGATCAGCTTGCCATAATTTTGAGCTATGTTTCTCAAATTGTTGAAGTACAGGAACGTTTTGAAGGATTTATGGCATCTGTTGGTCATAAAGGAAGGGAGATTGCCTCAGCAGTTTTGGCAAAACTAAAACCTCTCGGCCTGGACTTAAAAAATGCACGTGGGCAGTCCTATGAAAATGCATGCAACATGTCTGGAAAATGTGAGGGCTTACAAGCCATTTTAAAAAAGGAGTGCCAGTTTATTCATTACGTACGATGTGCAATGTTCAAGTCCTCCTCTACTGACAGTGGTCTTGTTAGTGAATGTGGTTAAAAAGTTACCCTACAAAATCTTAGTGGTACACGGTGGTCTGCAAGAGCAACTTCTTCTAAAGTTCTTTACAAAAATTATAATTATATCTATGAATCTCTGACAAAGATTTCACAGAATGGTGAGGTTAATGTTACTACAAGACGTGAGGCACACACTCTAGTTCAGAAAATATAGTCAAGAGAAATTGCTTTCATGGCTGCTTTTTGGAACAGATTATTAGACAGGTTTGACACAAGTAAAAAGTTGCAAGAAAAAGCACTAGACCTATCTGTTGCGGTCAAACTCTGTTGACCAACAGTACAAAAATGTAAAAGTAAGACCACAGACTAACACGCAAACTACCCTTTGATAAAAATCGAAATTATGAAGTCACTTTACGTGGCCGTACAAAATTTTGTGTGGAGACACTTTAGGACACTTGTCTTATGAGCCGCCTCAACGAGTATCAAAAAAATTTTTTGTTTGGATTTTTTACCTATTTCAAGTCTTTGGAAGACTTACAAATTATTCAGTCCTCAAAAAAGTTATGCTCATCATACAGTGAGGATTTGGGAAATACCTTCCCTAATGAAATGCTGCAGTTTTCCAAATTTATACTGGCACTGAAACGCCACCAGCAATAAAATGTCTTCAAATCATTCAAAATAACAAATTAGAATTTGTCTTTCCAAATGTTGAAATTGCATTCCGCATTTACCTTACTCTTCCTGTTGCCAATTGTAGTGCAGAAAGAGCATTTTAAAAAATGGTTACTGTAATGAATGATATTCTCTCTTCAATGTCAGATGGCCGTTTGAATCCTTTGTGCCTGCTAAGTATAGAAAGAAATCTTCTTCAAAACATCCCGTATGAAGATATAGGGGCAGATTTACTTACCTGGTTCAGTCGCGATCCAGCGGCGCGTTCTCCGATGCTGATTTGGGTTCTGCCGGGATTCACTAAGGGTGCGCCTTTGTGGACACTAGGCGTCACTGCTGCGCTGAAGTGCTATTTTTCAGTTGTTTGTGGTGTGTTCCAGGTTGATCGTCGGCGCCAATAACTCCGTTTAGTAGTATTATTAGTACAATTAGTTTTATTGTTAAGCTGTGTAAAACGCGTTTCGAGCCTGTACTAGGCTCTTCATCAGTTACATATAGCTTCAGAATAGTGGAAAAACATATGGTTTATAAAGGTAATTTTTGGCGCGAGATGCTGATGCTCTGACGTCAAAAATGTAAACATAAACATTGTAGTATTATGGTTCATTCATAAAATCATTCCTAGAGTTCTATGGCTACAACTAAAATACAAAGTACAGTTCTATTAGTTCATTTAATAACGTTAATATAATGCAGTTGAGGGAAGGGGGAAAGGGGATTTTATAAGTTACAGCAGGTAAGGTATAATAAAAGACGAAGAATAAAAAACATAAAAACGACAAGGTACAGTCAATGTGGTTATTTCTTTAAAAGCTGACCTGTGTTTATGATCGGTAGGTATTCTGCCTCTTATTTGTTGGTGTGTGTGAGGTTTGCCTCCGTTCAGCTACGGAAGCCTGGAGGAGTCAAACCAAAACAGGCGCAGAGCGTCGCAGTGAGGATTTGGGTTGCGGTGTGGATTATGCAGTTTGATGAAAGTTCTTAGGTAAGTATTGTTTCTGTGACTTCATTGAGGCCAGCCGGTTTTAGTGTTTTTAGACGGTACATCCAGTATATTTCCCTCTTTTTTAGTGCTCCGAATCTATTATTCACATCGTGACTGATGTGGTCAATAGGCATAATTGAAATTTTCCCTTCTCCTTTGTGTTTAAGTGTGCAATGTTTTGATAGCCCGTGGGTGAGAATTTTGTGTTTAATGTTATACCGATGTTGGTTCACTCGACAATGTAGTGCTTGAGTAGTCCTTCCGACGTACTGCAAGCCGCATTGACATTCGATAAGATAGATGACATATTGGCTGGTACAGTTTAAATGGGCTTTAAGGTTGAAAGTTTCCATTGTGTTATTTGATCTGAAGGTGTCAGATGTCTTAATAATTCTGCAACAGAGGCATTGGGATTTACCACATCTGGAGCTTCCTTTTCTAGCTGTTGATGTTGTCTGGTGTCTGTATTGTTTAGGGATACTTGGGGCTAACAGATTTTTTATTGTGGGGGCTCTTTTGTAAATGCAGGCTATATCGTCTGGAACTATTTTATTTAATAGTGGATCAACGGGGTGAGGACTCCCCACCTCGTTACCCAGGACGGCCGCCTAAAAAACTCAACTAAAGACTGCGCTCAAATGTGTTGTACCGATTGTACAACCTAAAAAGGTGAGCACCACTCTAAAAACACCTTGTTTTTACTGTTAAACGTTTTTCACACATTGCGGCGCCCGTATCGCCTCTTTTCTTCTATATCTGTTTACACGCTCGACGGGGTGGAACCCCGCGTCCTGAGGAGAACAAACCGGAGCAGCCCAAAGAAGAAACACCGAGAATGGAACTACTAACAAATCGTAAAGAAATCAGACGCCTGGAGGTGGAAAGAAGCATAGGAGGACCGCACAGAAAGGACAATACAACTGCAAGTACAAACCCGGATACATTTTCTATAATTGAAACCAAAAGAATGAACGATATGTTCAAAGAACTAGAAGATAATATGAGAAACGAACTTATGCACGAACTTGACATTATGTTCTTAGAAATTTACATTAGCGAGAATATAGCACCGAGAGGACTTAGGTTAAACATACCATGCACTTTTCCCACAGACCAGACTTACATGGAACTTTGGGAAAAAACCCTTGACAAATGCTCCAAAATGCTCATACAAACCATCTATGAAAAAAGACTCTCTCTGTACAATAAAACTAAAGAATTAACTCTCTTCCTACAACACCAACTAACCATCTTTGACACACATGACAATTTTACTCACATATGCCAAAACATTGCAAACAGGATACAAAAAATTGAACAAGAAATTATCAATAAGAAGACCCATAAACTTAATAGGGATAGAGAAGATAAGAGTGTGAACAACTATAGGTATAAACCCAGAAATATACAAGTGGAGGAAACTAAAGGGGAATCAAACAAAGACAATAAAACAGGAGACCCTAGAGCAGTGATGGCGAACCTATGGCACGGGTGCCAGAGGTGGCACTCGGAGCCCTTTCAGTGGGCACCCAGGTTGTTACCCCAGGACAGAGTTCACCAGACAGGACTAGAATCTACCTGCAGTAGCAGACATCTTGAGATGCTGCTCTCAATGCTTTTTTTAAGGTGACACTTCCTTGACGGATTGGAACTGCAGGAAAAGTGAGAAGGTATAAACAGGGCCAGATTATCTTCCTCTTGCTGGCCCCATGATTCTTCGTGTACAGAGAGAACCTGGAGAAAAGCTATAATGTCGTCTAAATTTGCCCTTGTGCTTTAAATTGTATTGGTGTCCTCAGGGGGCCAAAACAACTTAATGTTGTGGAAAAACAGGGAATGATAAGTTACCGTTTAAATTGTCATGTTGGCACCCGATGGTAAAATAGTGGGTCTTGGTTGTAGTTTGGGCACCTCATCTCTAAAAGGTTCGCCATCACTGCCCTAGAGGAACACACCATCAATACCGGTCCTTTTATGCTGGTAACTATACACATAATAAAAAGTATAAAACTTACACAATTTCTAAAAAACCTGAGAATACAAACCAAACCCTAAAAAAATCCCTGGACCCAATAAAAACTCCCACAAGCAACAACAAACACGTAAAAAATCCCGAACCCAACCAAGCCCCCCAAAATAAAATTTCCAATGAAAAGACTCCAAACCAGATATCCACCGACCCACCGTCTCCCCAAAATAAAATTTCCAATGAAAAGACTCCAAACCAGATATCCACTGATCCACCGTCTCAACAAACCCCAGTAGACTATCATCAGAAACATCAGGACCTCCTTGAAAAAATTAAGAACATCAGAGAAAGAAATTCAATAGAAAATGTGACGCAGCCCTCAACAATAGCTACACCCTATCCCAAACCCGATCCCCAAACATTAAGTCTACGCAAGTAGAAATAGAAAGCACACCAGTAGAACCAGAAACCCTTGCTAATCTTACCATACACCCAGAAGAAAACTCAGTTATCCTGGACCACTCCCTAAGCGGCCCCCTAGTATCAGTTCCCTTTTTAGAACCTCTAACTACCCATACCCTACAGGACCAACCAAAAAATAATGAAAGACAGCTATTTACCATCACCCACAACAAAGAAGATTTTTTATGCACCACCCCACACAAACACATAAAAATGAAAACATTAACACCCATGAAACCAATCAGCACATACTTTACAAGTACAAAAAGAAAATACACAGAAGAGGAAAGAGGGGAGGCAAAAAGAGGAAAAAAAGTGCCCGCGGAGAACCCAAACAACCAATCAAAATCTTCAACCTCTCCTCATATAAATTAAATGCATACGAAACATCAGTCCTAGAAAAAGGACTATCATTTTGCCCCACAAACAACATTAACTGTTTTGAGACTTTTTTGGACTTTGAAAAATTTATAAGGAAACTTACCATCAAAAGACACTTTGCGATTCCATCACTACTGGACAAAAACGAACAAAACACCATTACAGACCCATACTTGCATATGGAGGTCCAAGCCCCTAGCTCATTTTACCCAATCCAAAGTCAAAGTCACTTCATTAAGACTTTTCATGATTTGGTCCTTCAAGACCTACAGGAACTCAATATCAATAGATCAAAAAAACGACAACCAAATAAAAAATACCAAAAAACTGCCAATAACCTCACTAAAGAAGAAAAAACAGCTCTCAAACAACTTTCTGAAAATATGGAAATCGTCTTCAGATCGGCAGATAAAGGAGGAGGAACGGTAATACTTAATTTCACAGATTATGAAATGGAAGCAGAACGAATCTTGTCTGATACTACTTACTATAATGAAACTAAAGTGAACCCATTCCCACAACTCGAAAAAAAACTATCAGGAATTTATAAAAGAACATGCCAAAAAAGGGCTCCTCACAAAAAAAGAAAAAAAGTTCCTACTAATAGAGAACCCTAGTAAACCCTATTTTTATTTCTTACCCAAAATACATAAAAGCCTCACATCCCCTCCCGGCCGTCCCATCATATCCAACACTAACTGTGTTACAAGCAATCTATCCCACTACATTGATCTGTTCCTACAGAAATATGTCACAGAAATGCCAAGCTACCTAAGAGATTCTTCCCACCTAATTAACATTCTCAAAGAATTAACCTGGAGAGAAGACTACATTTTGGCCACCCTCGATGTAACAGCACTATATACCAACATCGACCATGCCATCGGACTAACATGTATAGAAACTATTTTTAAACAAGATCCGAACATACTAGAAAGTCAGAAACAATTTATAATAGAGGGCCTCTCCTTCATACTCAAAAATAATTACTTTACACATGGCAAACGAACGTTCCATAAACAGAAAGGAACGGCTATGGGCACAAAAGTCGCACCCTCCTATGCAAACTTATTCATGCACATATTTGAAAACTTGTTCATTACACCACAAAACATACACTGGGGGAAACTCCAGTTATACAAAAGATTCATTGATGATCTGTTTATTATATGGCATGGTGATTACCCCTCTCTCCATCAATTTTGCACAGAAATAAATAATAATCCCTGGGGCCTTAAGTTTACTCTTAACTATAGCACACAGCAAGTTGAATTTCTGGACCTGATAATAGGTCATGATGGTAACAAATTCACCACAAAAACGTTCTTTAAGAATGTGGATGTGAATAGCTATCTGAACTATACTAGTAACCATCATAAAAAATGGCTACGAAACATCCCTTACAGTCAGTTTAGGCGGATACGCAGAAACTGTTCTGACACACAAACCTTTAAAGACCAATGCTTGATCCTAGAAAAAAGGTTCAAAGAAAAGAAGTATCCAAAGGCAATTGTCAAAGATGCAGTGAAACGAGTAAGCCAAATTACACAAGCAGAAAGCCTCCAACCAAAAAACCCAGAAAAACAAAAGAAAACAGAAACAAAGAATGAACTGAAATTCATCACAACATATAGCCAGGATAGCCAAAAAATCTTAAATATCCTCAAAAAGCATTGGAAGATTATAAAATCTGATCCACTATTAAATAAAATAGTTCCAGACGATACAGCCTGCATTTACAAAAGAGCCCCCACAATAAAAAATCTGTTAGCCCCAAGTATCCCTAAACAATACAGACACCAGACAACATCAACAGCTAGAAAAGGAAGCTCCAGATGTGGTAAATCCCAATGCCTCTGTTGCAGAATTATTAAGACATCTGACACCTTCAGATCAAATAACACAATGGAAACTTTCAACCTTAAAGCCCATTTAAACTGTACCAGCCAATATGTCATCTATCTTATCGAATTTCAATGCGGCTTGCAGTACGTCGGAAGGACTACTCAAGCACTACATTGTCGAGTGAACCAACATCGGTATAACATTAAACACAAAATTCTCACCCACGGGCTATCAAACATTGCACACTTAAACACAAAGGAGAAGGGAAAATTTCAATTATGCCTATTGACCACATCAGTCACTATGTGAATAATAGACTCGGAGCACTAAAAAAGAGGGAAATATACTGGATGTACCGTCTAAAAACACTAAAACCGGCTGGCCTCAATGAAGTCACAGAAACAATACTTACCTAAGAACTTTCATCAAACTGCATAATCCACACCGCAACCCAAATCCTCACTGCGACGCTCTGCGCCCGTTTTGGTTTGACTCCTCCAGGCTTCCGTAGCTGAGCCGCACAGAACGGAGACAAACCTCACACACACCAACAAATAAGAGGCAGAATACCTACCGATCATAAACACAGGTCAGCTTTTAAAGAAATACCTTACCTGCTGTAACTTATAAAATCCCCTTTCCCCCTTCCCTCAACTGCATTATATTAACGTTATTAAATGAACTAATAGAACTGTACTTTGTATTTTATAGAACCAAATGTATTTTAGTTGTAGCCATAGAACTCTAGGAATGATTTTATGAATGAACCATAATACTACAATGTTTATGTTTACATTTTTGACGTCAGAGCATCAGCATCTCGCGCCAAAAATTACCTTTATAAACCATATGTTTTTCCACTATTCTGAAGCTATATGTAACTGATGAAGAGCCTAGTACAGGCTCGAAACGCGTTTTACACAGCTTAACAATAAAACTAATTGTACTAATAATACTACTAAACGGAGTTATTGGCGCCGACGATCAACCTGGAACACACCACAAACAACTGAAAAACCGAACGGGGTGAGGACTCCCCACCTCGTTACCCAGGACGGCCGCCTAAAAAACTCAACTAAAGACTGCGCTCAAACGTGTTGTACCGATTGTACAACCTAAAAAGGTGAGCACCACTCTAAAAACACCTTGTTTTTACTGTTAAACGTTTTTCACACATTGCGGCGCCCGTATCGCCTCTTTTCTTCTATATCCGAAGTGCTATTTTTGCAACACAAATTTTTTTTTAAATTCAAGTTTTTTTCAAATCCGTCGGATTTTCCGACGGCCACGCCCCCAGATTTCTGTTGCGTGAAAGCCAGCGCTGATGCGTCACAATCCGATCGCGTGCGCCAAAATCATGGGGCAATTCGTCGCAAAACGGAAAAATTTGAGAAACCCGTCGGAAAAACGCGAATCGGACCCTTAGTAAATGTGCCCCATAATCCCCCATAATTTTGCAGCACAGAAAGCAAGTTTAAGTACTCAAATGTAAAAAGTTTACATTTGAGTCAAGATTAGTTTTTTCAAGTACCAAACCTGCTTCACAACAGAAACCCAATGAACATTTGCATTTTTTAAAATTTATTTAGAGTAGGCATAAGTATTGGGAATCTTTTTATGGGGACTCACCAGATTGTACCCCAATGGACTCTTTTAGGTTAGGTACCCTACTTAAGAACATCTGACTTACATACGACCTCTAGTTACAAACGGCACTCACCCGATAATCACCGTATTTAAGGAGGTCTCCAGGGTCCATCACCATGTACACTACTAGCTGCAAAATTTAGAAAATATATATTAGCCCTAATAGCAGAGCCCAGGACTACAAACTTTTGCAAATGAATATATGCTATATTAATCAGATAGGTATAGGCACAAAGTAAAGAACAAAGTTTAAGGAGTGGCACAGTGGTATTTTGGATTAAGATCCGTGTGGGTGCACGCTTCAGGGAATCTGGCTCAAAAGACCCAAGTATTTCATACTTGAAAATGGCTACATAGAGATAGCTGAAACGCTGTATCTTTTTCCACTGGTGAAATAAATACCACTACTTAACTTGGAGTGCTGCTTCCCTGTTGTTGGATTTAATCAGATAGGTATATCTAACACTTGTTGCACGCATGCACTTTACATCTTTTACAACATTTTATTGAGATGTTTAGATGTTGCTCTTTTGTGCTGGTGATTGTTTCACCTCTATTTAAGTCAGCTGACTTTCGGACTCACTATGCTTGATAATGCCTTGATTGAATTGGCAAAACGTTGCACTACTAAAATTTAAATTAAAACTACTAAAATTCTCTTTATTTGAATTTCTGGAGTGCTGCTCTATCATTATAGACTACTCATCCTGGTGGTAGATGTCCTTTAACATGTGGTAGCAGTTCTACTGCTACAAAATACACAAAGCTATGACTACTAGGGAGGAGTTGGCCAAAACTAAAAAGTTTTGATCTGGGCCAAACTTTGTGAGTTTAGGTCCCTGGAACAGATTCAGAATTTCAGCATGAAATCTGGATGCGGGTTTGAACTTGCCATAAATTATGGTCTAAACTGCTGTCAAATTCCACATTTTTAATTTTTTTCAAGAACTGCAATACATGCAGTTTCTTGTACTCATCTGTATGAGGTCGCCTTGACGTGGCAGATGAGCTCACACAATTTTTTTAAACTGTGTGCCAAGAACCTCATATTTAATTCCCGTAGTAATCAAGCCAGCATCTCTTATACCTTTCTTTTTTTTTGACCTAGACAATTTGCAAATCATAACAGACTGCATGCCAAGATCCATGTTGAAGAAGAATGATGGACATTGCCAAATGTAAGTCACTACTTTTGTAACATAAGAAATCAAAGATTACTATTTGCTTAATTCCTTAGGATCTATGTTTATTTTGTGGGAAACAGTTTACAATAGGTTGTTGATTTGTAGATTCAATTGTGCAAGGGTGGGGGGGGCCACATTAGTTTCTGGTGGGGGGGGGGCCTCAAAAATTTTAGTACTCCATACTCAAGATCGCCTTAATCTGGCCCTGCTTGGGAGCCATTGATCCTAAATCTAGGGAAAAATTGTTGTGCTTCTTATCCTGGCACACCCATCTTCCATTCTCTCCCCAAGGTCCATAAAAATACTTTTCCCCCTCCCATGTGACCCATTGTTGCGGGGATTGGTTCCTCGGGTGAGAGATTGAGACAATGGGTTGACAACCTACTGCTGCAACCTTTAATCAAGAATATCCCAGGTTACCTAAACGATAGCAAACATGTTTTGCAAGCGATGAATTATGTACAATGGGAGGATTGTTTTGTTTGGGTGACAGCTGATGTTACTGCACTATATTCGTCAATCCCACAAAACTTGGCCATAATTGCTTTGTCTGAATTTCTCAACAAATATAGACTTTACAAAGATGGTGTTAAGGAATTCTTGGTGATGTCAGAGGGATTTTTGTTACAACATAACAAAAATGTTCTTATTTAATGGTCAATTTTTACAAACACGCGGAGCCAGCATGGGAGGCAAATTTTCTCCATCCCTTGCCAACATTTTCATGAATTGGTGGGAGGAGAAATACATGTACAGTGACAGTAATCCATTTTTTGGTGACAAAGTTTGATACGTTCGTTACATCGACGACCTCCTCTTCATATGGGGGGGTCGTCGATGTGAAATTCCAAACTTTGTCACCCACATAAATTTTAATAATTTTAATTTATAGTTTACTAAACCCAAATATTATTGCTTTTTAGATCTTAATTTTCATATTGTGAATAATGAAATAATGAGTAGTACCTTTAGGAAATCTACGGCAGCAAATACTATCTTGCATGCACAATCGTGCCACCCCTTTCATGTAGTGAAAATTCTTCTGAAAGGGGAATTGATACGGGCACTTAGAAATTGTATCTGAATTGTATCTTAAATCTTGTATCTTAAATCTGAATTTAAGAATTTAAGTTGTAAATATTGTGAGAAAATACGTTCCGATCATGATGACATATTTGCGAAAATACTCAAAAATTAACCTAAATTTATTTCCAAAAGGCCTCCATCTTTGGGAAATATGTTACCCCCAAGTCTCTTTGTAGAAACACAAAATGTTCCCACCTGGCTAAAATACAAAGGGTATTATAAATGTGGACACAAAATTTACAAAGCTTGCACCCACGCTGACATCACAAAAAGTTTTCTGTCTTTTTCGAATAACACCTCTCACAGGATTGGTAGTTACATTAATTGTAACTCCAATCATGTTGTTTATCTTATAGATTGTATTATCTGTAAAATCCAATGTGTAGGATGTTCAGTGTCTCAGCTGGAAAAAATGTATTTGCAGGCACTTATCTAATGCATGCAATCCTTTGGCAAACAATCCATCGGCAGTGTCCAAGCACTTTTTTCCGATCCATAAAGGAGACACCAGAGGTTTCATGCACAGGGGAATTGAAAAGGTTACTAAGCCCATGAGAGGTGGGGACTATCAACGTAAGCTTCTTAATAGAGAAGAGTTCTGGATCTTCCTGTTAAATATGAGACAGCCTAGTGGTTTGAAGTAGCGTCAAGATATTATATATAGAGATGAGCGAACATACTCGTCCGAGCTTGATGCTCGATCGAGCATTAGCGTACTCGTAACTGCTCGTTGCTCGGACGAGTATTTCGCCCGCTCGAGAAAATGGCAGCTCCCGCCGTTTTGCTTTTTGGCGGCCAGAAACAGAGCCAATCACAGGCCAGGAGACTCTGCACTCCACCCAGCATGACGTGGTACCCTTACACGTAGATAGCAGTGGTTGGCTGGCCAGATCAGGTGACCCTGGGATAGACTAGCCGCTGCCCGCGCTGCTCGGATCATTCTCTGTCTGGATGCCGCTAGGGAGAGAGCTGCTGCTGGTCAGGGAAAGCGTTAGGGTGTTCTATTAGCTTACTGTTAGGCAGGAGTGATTCTAAAAGAACCCAACAGCCCTTCTTAGGGCTACAATAACGTTATAATTTTTTTTTTTTTTATTTGCAGCTAGTACCATATTGTGAGGAATCTGCAGGGGGACTTGCTACCGTTGTGTTTAGCTCTTAGTGACACACATATCCACCTCAAACACCAAAGTGGGAAAATTTATTAGGGGTTTGAGTAGAATTAGGCACAGTCTGCCAGTTTCTTTTTATTTTACGTTTATTGTTTTAATAACTCAGTGTCATCTCATCTGGCATAGTAGTGTGCTGTAATATTTGGCTAGAAAATAGCCATAGGAGAATACAAACGGCTTAATTACGCCTACAGTAGCGTTATATATATTTGATTTCTGGTTGATCTGCTGGTGGCTGTAGTTGTTGCAGTGCATCTACTAGCAAATTGTGAGCAATTTGGAGTCAGACTTGCGACCACTGTGTTTTAGTGACGCACATATCCATCGCAAAGACCGAAGTGGGAAAATTTATTAGGGCCCGGGGTTGTATTTCAATTAGGCACAGTCTGCCATTTCCTTTTTTATTTTACGTTTATTTTTTTCATAACTCAGCGTCATCTCATCTGGCATAGTAGTGTGCTGTAATACTTGGCTAGAAAATAGCCATAGGAGAATACAAACGGCTTAATTACGCCTACAGTAGCGTTATATATATTTGATTTCTGGTTGATCTGCTGGTGGCTGTAGTTGTTGCAGTGCATCTACTAGCAAATTGTGAGCAATTTGGAGTCAGACTTGCGACCACTGTGTTTTAGTTACGCACATATCCATCGCAAAGACCGAAGTGGGAAAATTTATTAGGGCCCGGGGTTGTATTTCAATTAGGCACAGTCTGCCATTTCCTTTTTTATTTTACGTTTATTTTTTTCATAACTCAGCGTCATCTCATCTGGCATAGTAGTGTGCTGTAATACTTGGCTAGAAAATAGCCATAGGAGAATACAAACGGCTTAATTACGCCTACAGTAGCGTTATATATATTTGATTTCTGGTTGATCTGCTGGTGGCTGTAGTTGTTGCAGTGCATCTACTAGCAAATTGTGAGCAATTTGGAGTCAGACTTGCGACCACTGTGTTTTAGTGACGCACATATCCATCGCAAAGACCGAAGTGGGAAAATTTATTAGGGCCCGGGGTTGTATTTCAATTAGGCACAGTCTGCCATTTCCTTTTTTATTTTACGTTTATTTTTTTCATAACTCAGCGTCATCTCATCTGGCATAGTAGTGTGCTGTAATACTTGGCTAGAAAATAGCCATAGGAGAATACAAACGGCTTAATTACGCCTACAGTAGCGTTATATATATTTGATTTCTGGTTGATCTGCTGGTGGCTGTAGTTGTTGCAGTGCATCTACTAGCAAATTGTGAGCAATTTGGAGTCAGACTTGCGACCACTGTGTTTTAGTGACGCACATATCCATCGCAAAGACCGAAGTGGGAAAATTTATTAGGGCCCGGGGTTGTATTTCAATTAGGCACAGTCTGCCATTTCCTTTTTTATTTTACGTTTATTTTTTTCATAACTCAGCGTCATCTCATCTGGCATAGTAGTGTGCTGTAATACTTGGCTAGAAAATAGCCATAGGAGAATACAAACGGCTTAATTACGCCTACAGTAGCGTTATATATATTTGATTTCTGGTTGATCTGCTGGTGGCTGTAGTTGTTGCAGTGCATCTACTAGCAAATTGTGAGCAATTTGGAGTCAGACTTGCGACCACTGTGTTTTAGTGACGCACATATCCATCGCAAAGACCGAAGTGGGAAAATTTATTAGGGCCTGGGGTTGTATTTCACTTAGGCACAGTCTGCCATTTCCTTTTTTATTTTACGTTTATTTTTTTCATAACTCAGCGTCATCTCATCTGGCATAGTAGTGTGCTGTAATACTTGGCTAGAAAATAGCCATAGGAGAATACAAACGGCTTAATTACGCCTACAGTAGCGTTATATATATTTGATTTCTGGTTGATCTGCTGGTGGCTGTAGTTGTTGCAGTGCATCTACTAGTAAATTGTGAGCAATTTGGAGTCAGACTTGCGACCACTGTGTTTTAGTGACGCACATATCCATCGCAAAGACCGAAGTGGGAAAATTTATTAGGGCCCGGGGTTGTATTTCAATTAGGCACAGTCTGCCATTTCCTTTTTTATTTTACGTTTATTTTTTTCATAACTCAGCGTCATCTCATCTGGCATAGCAGTGTGCTTTCATACTATAAAATAGCCATAGCAATAGGATAGCATCGTTTGGTTTTAAAAACTAAAAAACACAAAAAAAAACAAAAAAAACAAAAAAAAGTTAAAAAAAAAATTCAAGTTATAACTCTCATTTTCAAAATGTTTAACCCGAGGGCTAGGGGTAGAGGACGAGGGCGGGGACGTGGGCGTCCAACTACTGCAGGGGTCAGAGGCCGTGGTCCTGGGCGGGGTGAGACACCACCTGCTTATGAGGGAGCAGGGGAACGCCGCAGAGCTACACTCCCTAGGTTCATGTCTGAAGTTACTGGGACTCGTGGTAGAGCACTGTTGAGGCCAGAACAGTGCGAACAGGTGATGTCGTGGATTGCCGACAATGCTTCGAGCAATTTGTCCACCAGTCAGTCTTCCACGCAGTCCACCCATGTCACCGAAATCGGCACTCCTCCAGCTCCTGCACCTCAGCCTCCTCCCCCCCAGTCTGCCCCCTCCCAGCAAAATTTGCCATTTGAACCGGCATACTCTGAGGAACTGTTTTCTGGACCCTTCCCACAGTCACAAACCACTTGTCCGGTTGCTGATGAGCAATTTTCCGATGCCCAGGTTTTCCACCAGTCGCAGTCTGTGGGTGATGATGACCTTGTTGACGTACTGGAAGAAGTGTGTAAAGAGGTGTCCGACGATGAGGAGACACGGTTGTCAGACAGTGGGGAAGTTGTTGTCAGGGCAGGAAGTCCGAGGGGGGAGCAGACTGAGGGATCGGAGGATGATGAGGTGACAGACCCAAGCTGGGTTGAGAGGCCGGGTGAACACAGTGCTTCTGAGACGGAGGAGAGTCCTCGACCATAACAGGTTGGAAGAGGCAGTAGTGGGGCCAGACGGAGAGGCAGGGCCAGAGCTGGTGCATCAGCGCCAAATGTGTCAACTAGTGAAGCTCCCGTGGCGAGGGCTCCTGCGGCGAGGGCTAGATTTTCAGAAGTCTGGAGGTTCTTTAAGGAAACACCGGATGACCGACGGACTGTGGTGTGCCACATTTGCCAAACCAGGATCAGCAGGGGTTCCACCACTACTAGCTTAACTACCACCAGTATGCGCAGGCATATGAATGCTAAACACCCCACTCAGTGGCAACAAGCGCGTTCACCTCCGGCCGTGCACACCACTGCTCCTTCCCCTGTGTCAGCTGAGAGTCAGCCCCCTGCCCAGGACCCTGCCACAAAAACCCCATCGTCGCGTCCACGATCCTCCACAGCATCCACCAGCGTTCAGCTCTCCATACCCCAGACGCTGGAGCGGAAACGCAAATATAGTGCAACCCACCCGCACGCCCAAGCCCTTAATGTGCACATCTCCAGATTGCTAAGCCCTATAGGCTAGTAGAGACCGAGGCCTTTCGCAGCCTCATGGCGGCGGCCGCCCCTCGGTATTCGGTCCCCAGCCGCCACTACTTTTCCCGATGTGCCGTCCCAGCCCTGCACCAGCACGTGTCAGACAACATAATCCGTGCCCTGACCAACGCCGTTTCTGACAAGGTCCACCTGACCACGGACACGTGGACGAGTGCTGCCGGGCAGGGCCACTATATATCTCTGACGGCACATTGGGTTAACTTGGTGGAGGTTGGGACCGAGTGTGACCCTGCGGCTGGTCATATACTGCCGACGCCGAGGATTGCGGGGCCTACCTCGGTCCAGGTGTTTGAGGCCTACTATGCCTCCTCCTCCCACCCCTCCTCCACCTCCTCCTCCGAACGACCATCCGTGGGCATGGCGCCATCAGTCGGTAGCTCTAGGCACAGCAGCAGTGCCGTCGCTAAGCGAAAGCAGGCGGTGCTCAAACTGCTGAGCCTAGGCGATAAAAGGCACACCGCCCAAGAACTATTACAGGGCATCACGGCGCAGACTGATCTGTGGCTGGCACCGCTGAACCTGAAGCCAGGCATGGTTGTGTGTGACAACGGCCGTAACCTGGTGGCGGCTCTGCAACTCGGCAGACTGACACATGTGCCATGCCTGGCCCATGTGTTAAATCTGATAGTTCAGCGTTTCCTCAAGACATACCCCAATCTGTCTGATTTGCTCACGAAGGTGCGCCGCATCTGTGCGCATTTCAGGAAGTCCAGCACAGATGCTGCCACTCTCAGGGCAGCGCAGCGCCGCCTCCAACTGCCCGCTCACCGACTGTTGTGCGACGTGCCCACGAGGTGGAATTCAACACTGACCATGTTATCCAGAGTTTACCAGCAGCGCCGAGCGATTGTAGACTGCCAGATGTCAACTTCCACCAGAACTGGTAGTCAGGTCAGTCAGCTTCCTCAAGTCTACAATGAGGAGTGGACGTGGATGTCTGATATCTGTCAGGTGCTGAGTAACTTTGAGGAGTCAACACAGATGGTCAGTGGCGATGCCGCCATCATCAGCCTCACCATCCCGCTGCTTGGCCTGTTGAAAAACTCTCTGGTCAGCATGAAGTCGGAAGCTTTGCGCTCCTCACAAGAGACGGGGGAAGAAGATTCCCTTGTTGATAGCCAAAGCACCCTTAGGTCTGTTTCTCAGCGCATATCGGAGGAGGTGGAGGTGGAGGAGGAAGAGGAGGAGAATGTTGGCGAGACACAAGAGGGGACCATTGTTGAGTCCTTCACTGTTGAGCGTGTATAGGCAGAAGAAGAGGAATTGGAGGAGTTGGAGGAGGAGGAAATGGACAGTCAGGCCAGTGAGTGGAGCGAATTCTTACGCGTTGGTACTCTGGCGCATATGGCAGATTTCATGCTAGGCTGCCTATCCCGTGACCCTCGCGTTCAAAGAATTTATTCCAGCACCGATTACTGGGTGTTCACTCTCCTGGACCCACGGTACAAGCAAAATCTTTCCACTCTCATCCCTGGAGAGGAAAGGAGTGTGAGAATGCATGAATACCAGCAGGCCCTGGTGCACAAGCTGAAACAGTATTTCCCTTCTGACAGCGCTAGCGGCAGAGTGCGTAGTTCTGCGGGACAAGTAGCGAGGGAGAGTAGGCGAGCAGGCAGCTTGTCCAGCACGGCAGCAAGGGTACGCTTTACAAGGCTTTTGCCAGCTTTATGTCACCCCAGCAAGACACTGTCACCTGTCCCCAGTCTCGGCAGAGTAGGGCTGATCTTTACAGAAAGATGGTGAGGGAGTACGTAGCTGACCATACCATCGTCCTAAATGATCACACAGCTCCCTACAACTACTGGGTTTCAAAGCTGGACATGTGGCACGAACTGGCGCTGTACGCCTTGGAGGTTCTTGCCTGCCCTGCCGCTAGCGTCTTGTCCGAGCGGGTTTTCAGTGCAGCTGGTGGCATCATCACCGATAAGCGTACACGCCTGTCGACTGACAGCGCTGACAGGCTGACGCTTATCAAGATGAATAAAGCATGGATTTCTCCTAATTTCCAATCTCCAGCAGGTGAAGGAAGCTCAACCTGAATAATTTATCCACTCCTCCTCCTCCTCCTCATTTTCCTCCTTCTCCTGCTCTTTGTACAGTAAAGCAGAGGAAACTGGCTATTTTTTGACAGGGCCCACTGGCTCTACCTATAGTACTTTATGCATTTAATTTTTCTGGAGGGCCACCGACCCGGTCCTCTGTTTTAAACAATTTTTGGGAGTGCCACATACAGGCACTCAATCTATTCAATTTTTCTGGAGGGCCACCTACCTGCTCCTCTGGTTTGAAAACTTTTTTGGACTGCCACATACAGGCACTCAATCTATTCCATTTTTCTGGAGGGCCACCTACCTGCTCCTCTGGTTTGAAAACTTTTTTGCACTGCCACATACAGGCACTCAATCTATTCCATTTTTCTGGAGGGCCACCTACCTGCTCCTCTGGTTTGAAAACTTTTTTGGACTGCCACATACAGGCACTCAATCTATTCCATTTTTCTGGAGGGCCACCTACCTGCTCCTCTGGTTTGAAAACTTTTTTGGACTGCCACATACAGGCACTCAATCTATTCCATTTTTCTGGAGGGCCACCTACCTGCTCCTCTGGTTTGAAAACTTTTTTGGACTGCCACATACAGGCACTCAATCTATTCCATTTTTCTGGAGGGCCACCTACCTGCTCCTCTGGTTTGAAAACTTTTTTGGACTGCCACATACAGGCACTCAATCTATTCCATTTTTCTGGAGGGCCACCTACCTGCTCCTCTGGTTTGAAAACTTTTTTGGACTGCCACATACAGGCACTCAATCTATTCCATTTTTCTGGAGGGCCACCTACCTGCTCCTCTGGTTTGAAAACTTTTTTGGACTGCCACATACAGGCACTATCCAAATTAAATTGTCTCCATAGCAGCCTCCACACGTTGTCTCCATTGCTTCCTCCAAAAGTCGTCCATATAGCTGCCTCCATACATCGTCCCTTTATCAAACGAGGTGTGTCAGGCAGAAATTTGGGTTGTTTTCATGGATTCCACATCAAAGTTGTTAACTTTGTCGCCACCCAGCTGTGTTATCCACAAAATATACTGGCAAACTTTTATCATTTACCAATATTATTTCAGCGCTTCTTGCGCTTCTGTTTACATTCCCCTCACCCGCCATATCCTAAACTTATAAGAACGCTACTACACTTGATCTTATACAAAAGGTTCTTAGAAGTGCTGTTTGGGGAGTAGCCTAGAGACACGGGCTTGGATTGGCGAAAGCTCGCCTGGCAGCGGAGCGCCAGCTCCATGCCAAGATCCAACTAACATAGTTTTAACTGCAGCACCTTTAATCTACTACTAGTTCACTGCCTCCATACATGGTCCCCTTATCAAACGAGCTTTGTCAGGCAGAATTTTGGGTTGTTTTCATGGCTTCCACAACAATCTTGTTAACTTTGTCGCCACCCTGCTGTGTTATCCACAAAATATACTGGCAAACTTTTATCATTTACCAATATTATTTCAGCGCTTCTTGCGCATCTGTTTACATTCCCCTCACCCGCCATATCCCAAACTTATAAGAACGCTACTACACTTAACTTGGTGCACGCTGGGACCGAGTCTGACCCTGGGGCTGGTGATATACTGCCGACGCAGAGGATTGCGGGGCCTACCTCGGTCCAGGTCTCAAAGGCCTACTATACCTCCTCCTCCTCCCACCCCTCCTCCACCTCCTCCTCCTCCGAATTACCATCCGTGGCCATGGCGCCATCAGTCGGTAGCTCTAGGCACAGCAGCAGTGCCGTCGCTAAGCGACAGCAGGCGGTGCTCAAACTGCTGAGCCTAGCCGATAAAAGGCACACCGCCCAAGAGCTATTACAGGGCATTCCACATCAAACTTGTTAACTTTCTCGCCACCCTGCTGTGTAATCCAGAAAAGATACTGGCAAACTTTTATCATTTACCGATATTATTTCAGCGCTTCTTGCGCATCTGTTTACATTCCCCTCTCTCGCCATATCCCAAACTTATAAGAACGCTACTACACTTGATCTTATACAAAAGGTTCTTAGAAGTGCTGTTTGGGGAGTAGCCTAGAGACAGGGGCTTGGATTGGCGAAAGCTCGCCTGGAAGCGGAGCGCCAGCTCCATCCCAAGATACAACTAACATAGTTTTAAGTGCAGCACCTTTAATCTACTACTAGTTCACTGCCTCCATAATAATAATAATAATAATCTTTATTTATATAGCGCCATCATATTCTGTAGCGCTTTACAAATCATAGGAAACAAATACAAATGTAATGTAACAGAGCACAACATTTGTATGGAACAACAGGAGTGAGGTCCCTGCTCGCAAGAGCTTACGGTTTATGAAGATGATGGGGTAACACGAGGTAAAAGAATTTTTAATGGTCAAGCCATTCTTCTTAGGGAATAGAACAAAATATAATAAATGGAATTGCTGTCGCTTGAACCACTCAGCCGTCACCAGGTCCAGGGTGAATGGGACTGCATAGAAGTCTGGTGCCTGTTGGTTGATGGATAACAGATGGGAGGACGACACAGGACGGGTTAGTAGAAGAGTTAAAACTTCATGCAGTTAATGAGTGTTATAGGCTTGCCTAAAGAAATGGGTTTTAAGAGCACGTTTGAAACTTTGGAGGTTAGGTATTAGTCTGATAGTCCGGGGCAGAGCATTCCATAGAATTGGTGCAGCTCTAGAGAAGTCTTGGAGACGCGAGTGGGAGGTCCGCACTAGGGTAGAGGTTGATCTAAGATCACTGGCGGATCTAAGAGCACGGGTTGGGCGATAGACTGAGATAAGAGAGGAGAGGTAGGGGGGTGCAGCATTATACAGAGCTTTATGGATGAGGGTTATTATTTTAAACTGTATTCGAAAGGAGACTGGCAGCCAGAGCAGCGTCTGGCATGAACTGTAGGCATACATGGTCCCCTTATCAAACGAGCTGTGTCAGGCAGAATTTTGGGTTGTTTTCATGGCTTCCACAACAAACTTGTTAACTTTGTCGCCACCCTGCTGTGTAATCCACAAAATATACTGGCAAACTTTTATCATTTACCAATATTATTTCAGCGCTTCTTGCGCATCTGTTTCCATTCCCCTCACCCGCCATATCCTAAACTTATAAGAACGCTATTACACTTGATCTTATACAAAAGGTTCTTAGAAGTGCTGTTTGGGGAGTAGCCTAGAGACAGGGGCTTGGATTGGCGAAAGCTCGCCTGGCAGCGGAGCACCAGCTCCATGCCAAGATCCAACTAACATAGTTTTAACTGCAGCACCTTTAATCTACTACTAGTTCACTGCCTCCATACATGGTCCCCTTATCAAACGAGCTGTGTCAGGCAGAATTTTGGGTTGTTTTCATGGCTTCCATGTTAACTTTGTCGCCACCCTGCTGTGTAATCCACAAAATATACTGGCAAACTTTTATCATGTACCGATATTATTTGAGCGCTTCTTGCTCACCTCCTTTGGTTCCTCTCTGCCACCCATTGGTTTGAAGCCTGAGTCCATTTAGGGTATGTCGCCATGCCACTCTCTAGCCTGCCGCTGCTGCCGCTGCCTCTGCATGAAGTCCCCTATAGTGTCAGGGTCAATTATTGGATGTTTTAGATGCTATCTAGCTTCATTGTGTCACTCTGTCATGGCCATGCTGTTGCCCATAATTTTGGCATAATGGTGCGATTAAGCAGCCTCAGAGGCATCCATGCATGCTGCCCCTGCTGTTTCCTGTCCATTTCCGTGGTGTTTCCATCCTTTTCTGAGGTTCCCAGGTGTTTGGCCAAGCTTCCCTGTGCAGAGCCTTGGTCCCCTTGAAAAATGCTCGAGTCTCCCATTGACTTCAATGGGGCTCGTTATTCGAGACGAGCACTCGAGCATCGGGAAAAGTTCGTCTCGAATAACGAGTACCCGAGCATTTTAGTGCTCGCTCGTCTCTAATTATATATCATTATTGAGTTAACACTATGGTTTGTCTCATATTCCACCTGTTTTTTGATACTTCTGGTTCCCTTTGATTATATTTTGTCTCTTGAATACTTAGGATACATTTCATGAATTTGAGAAAAATTTTAATTTATGTCAGATCCCATATTTTGATTGAAGATGCTCTATAATAATTTTACTTGAAAAAATTGCATACTTTTTGAAAATACTATTTATTGAGTTTTACATATAGTTTGTGTGTAGTCAATATGTTTATCACTTGTAAAACTATTTGTCAATTATGGTTTAGAGATTCATTTGCATTGTCCCAACAATCTAATATACATATGTTCTAATATGGTTAAAATCCAGTAATTTATATTCACAAAAATAACGGATTTTTATGGAACAATGTAAAACTATTTATGCATGACTTTGATATTTCTAGTGACGAAGCAATTATTGAATTTACTAGAGAAGATAATTGTATACTGTTATGATTATGTAAATTTAATGGCGTTTTATGTCTGAACAGCGATGTGTCACTTACCGTACCATTCCATTCCATTACATGTCTGCCTAAGCCTAACCTTTCTTTGTATGTCAGAAGGAAATGATGTCAACCAACACCCCTTGGATTTATTCATTGTATGTTAAATGTCAGTATTTTATCTAATTTTGTTAAGATTTTATATGGATTTTAAGCTCCAATAAAGACTTTTCTTTGCATAAGAATCGCAGTGCTGGAGGATCTTTCAAATTTGTGTTTGTATCAACGCCTCCCCGGTGAGCCTGCCGTGCACACAGTTTCTGCATTGTCTTTGATTTGAGCTGGCTTTGGAGTTACACACTCTACTTGTGCTCTACTAGCGCCGGGTTCCAGTCTTTCCCGCTTTCTTTCCTCCGCTGAGCCCCTCCCGGATGAGGTGGCGACTACTTCGCAGCCACCGGAGTAATAGGAGACCGCCTCTGCAGTCCCTGCGGCCACATGCAAAGTGGCCACCATGGTGAGGCTGGGATCACTGCCTGTGGCCTGCTCGATCACTGCCCGGCTGTCAATTACAGCTGATGGGCTGGCACCACCTCTCCTCAGACCACAGATCCTTGAAACCTCTGACCTTAACCCCTCAGCAGTGGTCTTCTCTCCAGGGGCACCAGGATTCCCCTCGGGTGGACGCCGTGGTGGGGGAATCACAATGTCACTCGTCAATACATAACTGGTTTGCAGGAAACAATCTTTCGCATTAAGGAAGCAGAATAGACACCTGGAGGATCTTGATAATACGGGCCGTCGACAGAACATCAGGGTCTGGTGTCTTCCTAAGGCTACTGGGGAGGAGGACCTCAAAATAACTCTGGAGGCCATTTTCGACATGATTTTTTATCCTTCTCCTAGGGTTCTCTGTTATCTAGCACATGTCTGCATAATATGTACAATCTTTTGGAACTAATGTATGCCCTGTTTATGGTTTACATAAGTTTATTTGCTTTCCTGCTAACTCATTCTCTTAGCAGGATGGTTCAAGGGTGTACCAGACTGGCCATTCCTAGCAGTCTCCTCCGGTTCTCCCCCTAACCTAGGGACTTACTTGCAGTGTTTTTAACGCCAATACTGTGGCGTGTTATGTCTATATCTTTTGCTCCTCTACTGGTGTTTCCGGTCTCTCTGTCCCTACCCAGAACAGCGTGCTTCTGATAAATTTTGGATTTCTTAACAATGTTTGTCTTGTTCGCTTGTCTTTGTCAACCCCCCCCCCCTTCTGTTTCTACCCATCCCACAAGCCATTAAGGTTATACACCTAAATCCCATCACTGAACAGCGGAGTCCTCCTCTCACCCCCGCTTGGCCAATGGTACAGTAGCGACAACTCCCCTACAATGATCTACCATGGTTAAGTGTATTACTTTGGAATTGAGGCCTTTTATGTTCGATGCCAAGAGATGGCTTGCCCTTAATGAGCTTAAGTCTCTGCGTGCAGGAGTGTCTTTCCTTCAGGAGACTCACTTTGATAGTTCCTCATCTTTCAATTTTGCATGTAGATACTTTTCCCTCACCTATTCAGCCCCCCTGGACAATAAGAGAGCAGGAGTTGCCATACTATTCTCAAGCTCATGTCCCTTTGTAGAGGTATCCTCCTATCTGGAGCCAGAAGGGAGTTATATTATTGTTTATGGTACTTTGAAAGGGAACCTTCTGTAAAGTTTATGCCCCTAATGTATCTTAAATACGTTTCCTCACTAGAGTCCTTAAGAAGCTCGCTACATTTCCCCCTGCAATCCTATTTTTGGGAGGAGACTTTAATGTAATTTTTTCAGAAGATGATGGCTCTCACTTCTGTAGTGACCTTAAGGGAAGCACACATAGCAGTAATGCTAGGCCATTGCATTTCTGTTGGGTCCCGTCTTAAGCTTGACTCCAATATTCAACTGACTGATCTCCATGCTACTTTGGGGTGTCTAGAGTCCACCATCCTAATATTTAGTGGCCATATATATACCCCACATTCTCTCCCCCATTCTAACTTCCCCAAATATATGTATAAGAAATGCGGTCAAAATCATTAGACATAATGATAGGATACATCAGCACCTATCAGAACGGAGGGGAGTAACCCAGAGGGAGATTCCTATTGGAGGAACAACACACACCCACGGAATGATGTCACAGTAAAACCATTTAAAAGCTGGTGCATGGCATCTGATTGCTGCATTTGCCCCAAACCCCTGATGACCCAACGCTAGGTTGGCAAAACATGTCAAGGAATGAGAGACGGCCACAATATTCAGCCAACTGAGGTAGCCACCAGAACAGGGGTTAAATACGAAGCAGGCTGCTGAGAGGGAGGACTAGGAATAGTTAACAAGCACCAGAGACTACAGGACGGTAGGGAGTAAGTGATCTATACCCAAATAGTTGAATAGGGTGCATGCTATGTGTTATACATGGGATAGAGGAGAATAGGGGTTAATAATTACTTGTAGAACAAAGAGAGAAAAAGTAATTTATCTAGATGCCCTGAACAGGGTCTGGGCTAATAGCGATACACAGACCTGTGTGCTCCTACCTCTGTACCCTACCCCAATCCTAAAAAATCCCCCTCCCTTAATGTCTTCCCTTTGTCTGTGTTAGAATCAGAGTGAATGGCTGAATAGACATGCAACATCCCCCACCGGGGCCTAGCCTTTTCTTGGGGCCTGGAGACAGCCGGGGCCCGCAGTACCTGAGTGGCTGGCGGTTGCGGCGTAGGCACGCTATTGTCACGGTGCTTGGTATGGGGAACCGGAGGGCTGTCCTACAGCCTGGCAGGTCTCCAGTAGGGTGGTGTTGGCAAGAAATGATGAGGGAGAGGCTGCTATAGCGTTCTCCCTGGGGCAACCCTTTGGTGTCTAGAGTATGAGTCTCTGTGTGGTGGACAGGGTGCCTGTGATGATGGCAGCCGTAGTAGCAGGGAGCAGACGGAGGCAGAGGTTGAACAAAAACAACTTACAGTTCTTTATTGGAACCGACAGGAACTGCAGCAACGTGCCTTAACAAAATGGTGGAGTGCTGAGATGCAGTTGGAGGGAGCCACAGGAGGGATCATCAGCCTGGATGCAATGGCAGGCTGGGAGATAGCTGTGTCCTGGAAGGATGCTTCAGCTTTATCCTGGATTGCTTCAGGTATCACCCTTAAAGGTAGGATGATACCCCTTTCCTCTCTATACTGGCTATTAGCTCCACTCCTCAAGCAGGGGCTAGGCTCTTCCTGCTCTGGTCTGGTATGCTAGCTGCACAGACTCCGCAGAGTCTGTACTGGAGTAACTCCAGTCTGCTTCTGCAGACTCCTCGGTCTGACTGGAAATACCCTCTAGAAGTTTCTTGGCCAGGGGTTTTGTTACTCCCACTGGTCAGGTGGTGGCTGCTCCTCCAATTACAACTCAGCTCACAGAAACAGAGTGTAACACATGTGATTGGCTGACATATATTACATCACAGGAAACAATTAACTCCTGCCTTACCAGGCAGGGTCTACCACTGCAGAGTTCATCTGTGTTATCTAGTGTTATGTAGTGACATGCTGAGGCTAATCAGACCCTACACAGGCTGCAAGCTACATTGGCATATGTGACACAATAAAACATTGTACAATGTACAAGTAGCTGCCGACTGACATTCTTACCCTTATGTGAGTGGCATCCAGGTGCTATATCTTTAACACCCCTGGTCCCCTAAGGACCCGCAGTTTACGGACTACCCCCACTTACAAACTTCAGTTTGAGGCATAAGATAGCGGTCAGGGTTTACATATTGGACGGTCCGACACAGCCACACTAAAATCTGGAAAGCCTATAAAAGGTTAGTGCAAACTACTGACATAACATTGACAGTGTGCAAACATATTGGTAAACTCACATTGGCTTAGGAGCCCAATGGGTACACATCTTATAACATAACGTTACATAGGTAGTTAGGCTACTCAGGGTAGCAGCATAGAATGTCTCTTTACCTGAAAAGGAAAGACATAAAAGTGCATGTAAAAATAAATAATGTAGCAACTTTTCCTTGAGGTTAGCAAAAGTCTCTCAGAAGGTCTTTAATAGCAAAGTCCATCTTCTGGGTACAGCCCTTGAAGTGGGGAAAAGTGCAATAAAAGGAGCAAAGGGTCTCCTCTTTGTGTAGAGGGACAGAGTCCTTTGGTAGGAATCTCTGCTGTGGCAGAGGAAGGGGTGCTATCATAGCACATGACAGTGGGCAGTTCAAGGAAAGTCTCTTGACTGAGATAAATAAGGGTGAGAGTCCCAGGAAAGTCTCTGGCTCTTGTGGAATAGCGGGCACTAAGCCCAAATAGAATTAGCAGAAATAAATATTTACAATATGCACAGTACCTGAAGAGGGCTACAGCCCATCAGGGGTTAATCTTGCTGCTCAAGAGCAATGGCTGCAGGCATGGGAGCAGGAACTGCAGCAGGGACATCATCAGCCTGGGTGAAGAAAGCATTGTCGAGATCTGTCACCTGAAGACATCTGGTGGTAGAAACTGGAACTGCTGACATGGAACACCCAGAAGCTGGAGCTGGAACAGCAGGGAGGTCATCTGCAGCGGCAGGCATCTCAGCAAAGGAAGGAGACAGGCACTTCTCTGGCTGACCTTCTGTAGCTGGGGGCGCTGTGGAGCGCATGATGATGACCGCAGGAGCTGTAACTTCTTCACTGCTAACAGCTGAAGGATTGTTGTTCCTGGACTGACCTGCAGCTCTTGGGGGCGCTGTTGCGCTGGCGGTGGTAACCTCTGTAGCTGGCAGGGCGTTCTCACCGGACAGCCTGGGCCTCTTAGCAGGTGGTCCTGGATACTCCGCAGGACGGTCAGCAATGGCTACAGGAATGTTGGGCTCTTCTGAGATAACTTCCAGGGCAGTGAGAGCCCAGGGGAATAGCAGCGGTTTCTCTCCCGCTCGGGCTGGCTCCGGCAGGTTCCCCAAAACAAAACGAAAACCCTCCGGTGCATACGGAACCTGGACACCGATAGTGGAGAGGGTCCTCTGCAGGGGTTGAACCGGAGTCCCAGCCAGGGAAGATGGCTGCTGAGGATGGTCCGCCATTTTGGACCTATTGCAGAGAAGTCCGGCAGCTAGCAAACTCGATGCGTGTAGAGGGGCACTCTCCATCCCTGACCGGAGGTAAGTGTCCGCAAAGGAGGCCCGAGTTGTACCGCGATGCAGCCGGTGCGCAGCAACAGGTCTCTGGATGGGGTGCGCTGCCACAATGATTAAAGTCTCAAAGGCCTCAAGGAACTCCGGTTCATCACTGGGAGGTGAAGGCCTCGGTCCTGCTAGGATGGTGGCTGCGTCTTAACTCCACAAGGCGGTCAGCGGTTCACTTCCTGCGCTGAGGTGGAGCGGGAAACTCTTGCGCCAGAGGGCGGGGCTTAAGTCCTTCCCGCCAGGAGCTGTGGCGGGCTGAATTTTCTGCTGCGCCACAGCGCGCTGAAGCAGGATTCGTGCCATACGCGCAGGAGGCGGAGCTTAGCGATGCCTCTGGGTTTCCCGCCAGTGAAAGTTTTGGCGGGCAGGAATTACTTGCTGCGCCACAGTTTCGTGAGGTAAATCCTTCAGGCGCGGCAGCGCCGGATGTAGCAGAGCTGACAAAGTTCTTTGCAGAGTTTAACCTCTTGACTGCTGGAACGGAGCTCAACAGCACGTGGCAGCAGTAGTACAGTTCAATGTAGAAATGCACAAAATCACTTGGGCCTATACCCGAATGGTAGCAGGGTTAGGCAGCACAGTAGTTTTTCAATAAAGGATAGTCTCTAGTGCCAGAATAAGGCACAGAAGTATAAATCCTGTTCGTGACGCCACTTGCAACATCCCCCACCGGGGCCTAGCCTTTTCTTGGGGCCTGGAGACAGCCGGGGCCCGCAGTACCTGAGTGGCTGGCGGTTGCGGCCTAGGCACGCTATTGTCACGGTGCTTGGTATGGGGACCCGGAGGGCTGTCCTACAGCCTGGCAGGTCTCCAGTAGGGTGGTGTTGGCAAGAAATGATGAGGGAGAGGCTGCTATAGCGGTTCTCCCTGGGGCAACCCTTTGGTGTCTAGAGTATGAGTCTCTGTGTGGTGGACAGGGTGCCTGTGATGATGGCAGCCGTAGTAGCAGGGACCAGACGGAGGCAGAGGTTGAACAAAAACAACTTACAGTTCTTTATTGGAACCGACAGGAACCACAGCAACGTGCCTTAACAAAATGGTGGAGTGCTGAGATGCAGTTGGAGGGAGCCACAGGAGGGATCATCAGCCTAGATGCAATGGCAGGCTGGGAGATAGCTGTGTCCTGGAAGGATGCTTCAGCTTTATCCTGGATTGCTTCAGGTATCACCCTTAAAGGTAGGATGATACCCCTTTCCTCACTATACTGGCTATTAGCTCCACTCCTCAGGCAGGGGCTAGGCTCTTCCTGCTCTGGTCTGGTATGCTAGCTGCACAGACTCCGCAGAGTCTGTACTGGAGTAACTCCAGTCTGCTTCTGCAGACTCCTCGGTCTGACTAGAAATACCCTCTAGAAGTTTCTTGGCCAGGGGTTTTGTTACTCCCACTGGTCAGGTGGTGGCTGCTCCTCCAATTACAACTCAGCTCATAGAAACAGAGTGTAAAACATGTGATTGGCTGACACATATTACATCACAGGAAACAATTAACTCCTGCCTTACCAGGCAGGGTCTACCACTGCAGAGTTCATCTGTGTTATCTAGTGTTATGTAGTGACATGCTGTGAGGCTAATCAGACCCTACACAGGCTGCAAGCTACATGGTGGGACGTATTCGCAACCACTCCTCTGCCTTGCATCGGCGAGGGTGTTGCAGACATTGCACCCATGTATAGGAAATAGTCTCATAAGGAGATAAAGAGATAAAAATTTCAAGTGGCACATTCCCTCCTCCTTGATATATTTTAAAACAAAAATAATGTGCCAAAACACTAATGTCCTCTTACAAATATTTTAAACTTAGAAAATAAAAGTTATATTTTAGTTAGCATAAAAAGGGTTAAATTGGCCTTTTGGAATTTTTTGTTATGTATTGAAATTGAGTTAACCCAGCTACAAACAGGTTCAATTACAGACAGTCCCCGGGTTACATACGAGATAGGGTCCGTCGGTTTGTTCTTAAATTGAATTTGTATGTTAGTCGAAACTGTATATTTTATAATTGTAGTTCCAAACAATTTTTTGCCATAGTGACAATTACCGATTTTCAAAATTTTAGCTGAAATGGGACCAAAGATCATCAATAAAGCTTCATTACAGACACCTTACAGATGATCATTGCAGCCTGGGACTATAGTAAAGCATTCAGAGAGCTTCACCAGAGGTCACAGGGGGCAAAGGGGTCCATCTGTAGCTATGGGTCGTCTGTGAGTCGGGTGTCCTTAAGTAGGGGACCGCCTGTATTTGTCTGGATGTGTAATTAAGGAGGTAACAACCTCAGCAGTTTAGAACCTCAAAGAAATACCTATCTATATGGCAGGTTTCCTGTCCCAAAAACCTAATCTGCATGATATAGCTACAGAAGCTGAGTTTGTCTTCACCAAAGAGAACATCCCTCTGGGCCGGGAGGATATTCATACAGCATTTAAGGAGTTATCAAAACTATATAAACAACAAATCAAATCGAGCTGGGAGGTCGCTAGTTTAGAGACATACCTAAGACAAAAAAGTCTACAGAGGCCTAAGGATCAACCTATTCCCAAATTCCCACCAGGGGGACAGTGAGTTCATTAAGTGCTTGCAACAGATCCTTACGGAGAATTCATTGCGACTAATTAACTACCTACACGAATACGAGCAGGTCTTTCTAACAAAAGTAAATGAGAATGTAGGTAAAGCCCTAGAAGAAATTCAGACCTTTAATACACATCCTGAGTTTAAAATCCTAGAAGAGAGATTACAGAAGAATTTATCTAGTCTGACCAGTGAGATCAAAGATATAAAACATCGAAAATACATCCGGGATAGTAGTGATTTTGAAAACGGACATATCTATAGAAGTAATAATATAACAACAAACATACGCCCAAACTACTACACAGATCTATCTGAATCAGAACTTTCGGCCTCAGACAATATGGAAGGAGGGGGAGAAGTGGGGTCAAACGTAAAAATAAAAATTATCAAAAAAAGACGAATCAGCAACAACCAAACAAAAAAGCTGTACCTACGAATACAACACAGAGCAGTACACCACAACAATGTACCAACCAAACTCTCTTTTTTTACTGCCTCCTACTTACCAACATCTGGAATGATAAACACATCAGTGGCTCCGCAGACAAATCTCAACAGTGGACAAGTAATCCACACCATGTCGTCAACACAATCCTCAAACACCACAAACAAAACCTCAAATCAATCCCATTAATGGTCAAGTGATTCAACATACGATAACAGTACCAACGATTTAAACTCCAAACACAGCACAATCGAATCAGAACAGGAACCAAACATTGACGACTCCCAAACCCCCCTGCCTTTTTTAGGGGCAGGGACAAACACTATCCTACTGCGAGACAGAGAGAAGTTTTCAGGTTTTAATGGGAAATAAATGAAGAAGTGTTCCGTTTGAACGAACAAGACAAACTAGTTATAAATCTATCCACCTACAAATTAAGTGAAACTGAATAACAGGTACTGAGAAAGGGGATGTCTTTCACCCCAGTACCCGCTTTTGATTCATTTGGATCAAAGATGTGAATCTGTTTGCCAGGAAACTATCGTTATACACAAATATTTGAAACAATCAGATATAGAGGAGGAAAATGAAGTAGAAAGAGACAAAAGGGCAGTACAGATACTAGCAGATCTGGGGTTGGAAAATCAAGTGGCCCCAATGGATATTACCCCACCATTAACCAACCTTAAACCAAAATCTAAGAGTACCCCCCTGTTTTCAAAATACCCACTGACCTCATGGACCTGGAAAACATAATACTGAAACCCTCAGACAAAGGGGGAAATACAGTATTGATGGATAAGAAAGACTATCTAGATATGGTCTACAGCACTGATGGCTAACCTATGGCACTGGTGCCAGAGGTGGCACTCGGAGCCCTTTCTGTGGGCACTCAGGCCATCACCAGAGATGACTCCAGGTATCTTCCTGCAGTCCCAGACAGCCCAGGACTTGCTGTGCACAGAGCTATTTTAAAGTGACAGCTGTACCTGGGACTATTTTCTGCTTTATTGGTGTCCTTGCTGCTGGTATCAATGAAAACTGTGACAGAGAAGGGAGTATAAATCACATATTTAATTTCTGTGTTGGCACTTTGGGATAAATAAGGAGGTCTTTGTTGTAGTTTGGGCACTCGGTCTCCAAAAGGTTCGCCATTACTGGTCTACAGGCTACTATCAGACAGAGAAACATACAAAAAAATATACAGCGATCTGACAGATAGTTTTGTAAAAGTGTTAACAACAATCCTATCTAATGCCCTACAAGAAAAACTCATATAGAAAGATGAATTTTAATACCTACTGAACCCCAAACAGACAATTTCAACATTTTATGCTGTACCTAAGAAACAGACAACCCCAATTCCTGGCAGACCTATAGTCTCAGGAACCAACAATCTAACTCAAGGCATTAGTGAATATACAGACCTTATACTCCGGCCATTTGTGATAGCCCTTCCCTCGTATCTTAAAGACACAAAAGACGTGATCTCTAAATTACAGGACATAACGGTAACACCACATACGTACCTAGCAAGCCTCGACGTCGAATCCTTTTACAGTAACATTCAACATCACCTTGGGATCCAAGCAGTTACACACTACCTAAATATGAAAGGGATTCAATATCAAAAACAAAACCAGATCACAGTTTTCACTACTTCAGTTCCTCCTGACACACAATTATTTTTTGTTTGATGGTGCCTTTTACCACCAGGTGAAAGGTACCGCCATGGGCACAAACTGCGCACCCACATATGCGAACTTATTTTTAGGGTGGTGGGAAGAAACTATTGTTTTTTTGGACACCTTTGCACAATTCACCAAATTTATCCTCTATTGGAGAAGATTCATAGACGATGTCCTTGTCCTATGGGAGGAGGACAGGGACACCTTCTACCAGTTTGTTCAGCAATTAAATCAAAATACAATAGGTATGCGATTCAGTCCGGAGATACACAAGAAACACATCCACTTTTTGGACCTCACAATACAAATAAATGATACAGGACACCTCGAAACAACTATATACAGGAAGGAAACATCTACCAACAGCCTCCTGAAGTGGAAAAGCTGGCACCCGGAGCCCCTTAGAAGGGGCATCCCAGTGGGCCAATATCTACGAGCTAGGAGGAATTGCTCAAATGAAGACGAATTCATAAAAGAATGCGGAACACTATATACGCGATTTCTTATGAGGGGATACCCTAAAAAAGTCCTACATAGGGCATTCAATAGGGCCAAGTCAACCGGGAGAGAGACACTCCTACAACATAGTCCGCTACAATAGGGTAAACAGTTAAATAGATGAATTGGTACCTTTGACGGACACACTGAGCAAGTACGACAAATTTTATAAAAATACTGGCCACTATTAACGATGATCATAGAAAAAATAACATCATATCCCAGCATAACATACCGAAGGGGACAAAATCTCAAAGATATGCTAGTTCACAGCCACTACTCAGAAGGAAGATTAAACAACCAAAGTCAACTAACACCTAGAACCACTGGATCATACCCATGTGGAGACTGCTCATTTTGTCAATTTATGCTAAAGAAAAATACCGTATTTTCCGGGCCATTAGGCGCACCGGAATATAAGGCACATCAGTCCGATGCGCCTTATATATGGAATAATGCCATATATAAGGCGCATCGGACTATAAGGCGCAGGGTCCGGGGGCGTGGCGGAGGTTCGGGGGCGGAGCGGAGACCCGACGAGAAGAGACGCGACGCAACCCGAAGACGAGACCCGACGAGACGCGGCGACGCGGGGAAGGTGAGTGGGGAAGGTGAGGGGGAGGTGGAGGAGGGCAGCGGACCATACTTACAAAGGTCTCCGCTACCGGAGACAGCAGATCTCCAGCGGGAACTGCAGACCGACGCGGCAGAAGTTGTTTGTGCCGCGTAGTCTGCAGTTCCTGCTGGAGATCTGCTGTCTCCGGTAGCGGGGACCTATGTAAGTATGGTCCGCTGCCCTCATATAGGGCGCACCGGACTATAAGGCGCACTTTGGATTTCCAAGGAAATCCAAGGCTTTTAAGTGCGCCTTATAGTCCGGAAAATATGGTACTTTCTTGGATGCTGAGGGACTTAAAACCTATGAAATAAGGAAGTATATTAATTGTAAATCCACTGGAGTGTAAATGTCACAAACTATATGTGGGAAAAACTGTACAAGAACTACGAAGGAGAATGTCATCCCATTTAAGCACAATACGCACAGGTAAAGACACTACCCTAACAAAAAACATGAAACACAAGGGAGATCTAAAACGACTGCGATTCTGGGGAATTGACCAGCTCAAGATGGGAGAAAGACGAAGAAACATAGACAAACGACTCATGCAGATCGAAGCACAATGGATTTATCGTCTTCGTACATTAAATCTCAGAGGTCTGAATGAAGGTTTTAATTTTGCACCTTTTCTTTAAAATAGCCCAAAAAATTTACCCCAAGGGACATCAGAGTAATCTAAGGACAAATCCTCTACCTGGGACTGTCAACCTGCCAATAACTACACACCTACCACTATCTACAATTCCAATATAGGAAAACATTAAACTTGGACGGCTAAAGGCAGTACAAGTGAGGAACTATAACAAAGAAGCAGAAACTCAGTATTAAATACAGTAATCGGATGCCAAAATTCACAATCGTTTGATATAATCGTGACATCAAGAACAATGAATTAGGGCAGAGGTAGCCCCATAAAGAAAAATAGGGGTATGGGCATATGAAAACATGGGGATGTACTTGAGACTGTAGAAGCACAAAATACTAAGCAGCCAAAAATATGGGCTATTAGATATAAGAGACATAGATATATGTGCTTATAGCGATACACAGACCTGTGTGCTCCTACCTCTCTACCCTACCCCAATCCTAAAATTTCCCCCTCCCTTGTTGTCTTCCCTTGTCTCTGTGAGAATCAGAGTGAATGGGTGAATAGACATTGCACTCATGTATAGGAAATAGTCTCATAAGGAGATAAAGAGATAACAATTTCAAGTGGTACAGTCCCTCCTCCTTGATATATTTTAAAACAAAAATACTGAGCCAAAACACTAATGTCCTGTTACAAATATTTTATATTCAATATAGTTTATTTAAGAAGCAATGGAGTTCACATACATAGGTACGAAAGGTTAGAACCATCGAATATAACAGATCGATATCAGTATTGGTCACTCAGGACCTGAACAGAGTAATTGAACAGGAAGTGTCCGTCCGGTAAGTTGAATACATCACGCTTCAATGTTTGTGGACAGAGTCAGCTTGGCGCATTAGAGTCCCAGGAAGATACATTCAGTGCATGAGCAGAAATATGAGTATGTGAACTATTACATAGTTGAAAAGGAAAGCACAAAGAAAAAACATTGAATTTATGTAAACAAATATAACCAAATAGGCGACCTTATGGTCACCCTACTACACTCTTTAGTGAGCAGAAACCATATGAAGGCTCAGTTTTGAATAGAAGTGGGGAAAAGTGAAAGAAAAATAAAGGGAGCAAAGAGGGAGAAGAAGAAAGACTGAGAGGGAGGGGGAAAGCAAGGGGAGGGAGAGGAACATCATGGGAAAGGGGGGACACGTTATGATGGATCGGTGAACAGCTGGGCATACGCTGAGGTGTTCTTAAATAGAAACCAAGGCTGCCAAATGCGCATGAATTTTTCCATAGACTGAATCACCTCTGCACTGAGTTCCTCCATGCGGATATATTTGAGAGCTCATGAATCCAATCTATGAAAGGAGGAGTAATAGTAGATCTCCATTGCTGAGGTATGACCGCTCGGGCAGCTGTAAGAAAGAAGCGTAATAGGTCCTTTTGTGCCTGGGAGGATGGAGAGGAGACCTATTTTGCCTGAGGGGGAAACAGAGCGGCCCAGGACCGACCTATATGTTGAGAATACTCTTTCCCAGAAGGGTTTAAGGCCTGCGCAGTACCACCATACATGTAGCATCGTCCCCCCGGCTCGCCACATCTCCAGCAGATGTCAGGGACAGTGGGGTAGAATGTGCGTAAAATTTCTGGGACCCGGTACCATCTTTTTATTTAATTTTTTTTTATTCCTGAGCAGCGCATGCCGATAAGAGTTTATGAGTAAAGACATATATTTTCTGTTTGTCCTGTTGGGTAAATTCTGTACCTATGTCCCGTTGCCATTTGTCCATGTAACTAGCATCTCCAGGAAGTTATTCCTCCTGTAAGATGACAGATCTGCGAGATCGGTGGAGAGGGGGAGCTACATAATTCCTCAAATGCAGTAAGAGGGGAAGAAAATGCTACTTGGTCCACCTGGGCATGTATGTATGACTGCAGCTGTGAGTGTTCTAACCATGAGATACAGGTATTGGGGTGTTGTGGGCATAGATCAGCATACGAAGGGAGGACCCCATCAGTTAAGATAGTTTGGAAGCGTGGGTGACTGCCAGATTAGGAAGGAGTCCCTGCCGAGTCCTGGGGGGAACTGTGGGTTATAACAGAGGGGTAAGTGGACCAGAACGTTTAGAGAGAAGACCCCTGCAGAGCAATCTCTGCCACAGTGTTATTGCAGCACAGGCAAGGTGAGCATGTCTTCCTAGGTTCCGTAGCGCATCTCCGGGCACCCACGGGAGGACCCTCAACGGTAGTGCTGAGAAAAGTTGCTCTAGGACGACCCACTGCTTAGTGTCAGAATGGAATTTCCAGTCTAGAAATCGCTGGAGTACTGTTGCCAGCGGTATACCTGCAGGTCAGGGAGACTGGCTCCGCCTGCTGTTTTAGGACGAGTTAAAGTCTGCCACCCTGCCCTGGGTCTGGAGGAACCCCAGACGAAGCGCAACATCGCCGACCGGAGTCGTCTGAAGAAGGAAGATGGGGGCATCAAAGGGGCGCCCTGGTAGACCAGGACTGGATCCGATGGGATTTGCAACCCTAAATATTTTATAGATTATATTTTATAATCTGAAGTGCCTCTGCTGGGGGCAGTGTAATGTTGAGGATTTCGGATTTAGTGTAGTTTATTTTGAAATTACACATGTGGCCATATCGGTCAAACTCATGTATTAAAGACGGGATGGAGATACGAGGTTGGGAGATGTACACCAGGAGATCGTCATCGTATAATGCTATCTTACACTTTGTGTCCCTCAAGCTGATGCCATGTATATTTGGGTTGCCCCGTATTGCTACGGCTAAGTGTTCCATAACAATGGCAAGAGGGATAACGGGCATCCCTGCCGTGTACCGTTGTGGATGGGAAAGGGAGCAGACAGGACTCCATTGAACCGTACGTGAGCGGAGGGCTTCGTGTAAGGGGCAGCAATTTTCCCCAGAAAGCTAGAGCACAGGTTTTGGTAGTACACTGATATTCGCTGACAACGATTGAGGTGCAAAGGGGACGGTGTCAGATATGGAATTAAATACTTTGGTTAAGAATGGGGTCATAAATTCCCGCACGAGTTTATAGAAGGCTGGTGTAAATCTGTCGGGCCCGGGACTTTTCCCGGCAGGTGTGTCCTTAATAACAAGGTGTACTTCTCCCTCTTCAAAGGGCTGTTCCAGAGCCTCTATTACGTCATTAGACAGAGTGGGCAAAGCGGTTTCAGAGATGTACGCAGCTATGCTCTCTGATCGATCAGAGAGCGGAGGGATTCTCTCTTACATGTGAGCTCAGCCAGTACTGCCGGATCTAAGGAATTTTTATGACGCGTTTCCAAGTCATATATATGTTGAAGCAGAGATGAGATTTTAGCCGTTTTCTCCCTCTTTAGTCTGGTGCCATGTCTAATAAAAACTCTCCTGAACTCTCCCTTAAGTGTTTCCCGTAAAAGGGGGAAGGGGGTAGAATCCGTGTCGTGTTCCCTTAAGAAACGCTCCGCAGAGGTCCTCAACTCGTCTACACATAGGGGGTCTTTGAGTAAATTGTCATTGAGTCTCCACAGGATTGGCGCAGTGAGTCTAGAGGGGAAATTGTAAAGAAGATGGATGCATGGTCCGATATGACTATATTCCCAATTGTAGCGGTGGGGTGCCATCCCAGTAGCTTATGGCCGACTAAGAAGGCATCGATTCTGCTATGTGGTGAGCGGACGAGAAGTACGAGTAGTCTCTGTCTGTCGGGTGTAGTATCAGCCAGACATCAGTGAGACGAAGGGCAAAGAGGTCGCAATGGAATTGGCGCGTAAGGCATGCTGAAGTATTAGTGTTCCCTGAAGAGGAGCCTACCCGAGGGTCCCCATCTATTATTATTTCCCCCTCAGCAAATTCAGTCAGGGACCGTAGTATGGAGCGTCTGGCAGGCACGGGGCGTGTATTCTGTAAGTGCCAGTTAGCTATAGTATAGACGGTGGAATGAACTCTCAGTTTGAGAAATAAGTATCTCCCTAACGGATCTATTTTTACATCTATGACTAAGTAGGTCAGGGATCTATGCAAGCCTATAGATACCCCCTTAGATCTTGCATCTGGGTTTGTGCTGTGATACCAAGTGGTAAAATGCATGTTTGGTACATGCCCTGTTTTAAAATGTGTCTCCTGGATAAGGAGAATCTGTACTCTCTGCTTATGCATCCCATAATTAATCTGTACTTCTGAGGAGTGTTAAACCCCATTATGTTAAAGGACCCCACTTTAAAAGTGGCCATGAGAGGCGGCAGGGGATAGGACCCGATCTAGAATGAGCCACAGGGCGTGATAGAGCCGGAAAGGGACTGGGGCTCACGGGACAGAAACACTAGGAAATAAGGGGGGAAGGGGAGAGAGGTGAAAGAAAGAAATAGGAAAGTACAGCAAGAATTAACAATCATAATAATACAGTATACTTTAAGAAGCCGAACTCTGCGCTAATCGAGCTCTGCGCTAATCCGGGGGCCCGGAGATATCGGCATGCTAACATGAAAATCCACCCAGTATAATTGAACCAAAATGCTTTTATATAGTATCACCCAGCAAGGGGAGGCAGGCACCTATAACATAATGGGGGTCATTTACTAAGGGCCCGATTCGCGTTTTCCCGACGTGTTACCCGAATATTTCCGATTTGCGCCGCTTGTACATGAATTGCCCCGGGTTTTTGGCGCACGCGATCGGATTGTGGCGCATCGGGGCCGGCATGCGCGCGACAGAAATCGGGGGGGCGTGGCCGAACGAAAACCCGACGTATTCGGAAAAACCGCCGCATTTAAATGCCGAAAATGTGTCGCTTGGGGAGCGCTCACCTTCACCTTCTATGGCAGTGATGGCGAACCTTTTAGAGGCCGAGTGCCCAAACTACAACAAAGACCCGCTTATTTATCGCAAAGCGCCAACACAGAAATGTAATTTGTGATTTATACTCCCTTCTCTGTTTTCATTGATACCAGCACCCTGAGGACACCAATAAAGCAGAAAATAGTCCCAGGTAGAGCTGTCACTTTATAATACCTCTGTGCACAGCAAGTCCTGGGCTGTCTGGGACTGCAGGAAGATACCTGGAATCATCTCTGGTGATGGCCCGAGTGCCCACAGAAAGGGCTCTGAGTGCCACCTCTGGCACCAGTGCCATAGGTTAGCCATCACTGTTCTATGGGATGGTGCATTCCGGGGCGTTAAGATTATTTTCGGCGCTGCAGCGCCACCTGGTGGACGGCGGAGGAACTACCATCTTAAATCCTAGCCGGACCCGAATCCTGTGCAGAGAACGCGCCGCTGGATCGCGAATGGGCCGGGTAAGTAAATGTGCCCCAATGTGTATCATGAGAATGGAAACAAGAATAAGAAACATGAGTAGTACGATACCAGTCCCAGTAGAATTATAGCTATGCAGTTAGCTTGACTATGAGGAAGAGCCGGTATACAGGTCACTCCGCATTCCTTAAGGGTCTGGGGCCGCCGGAGCAGGATCTTGATGGTTGAAAGAGCACCTACGTTGGCGACACTGCTGGTCTCTTTGTGGTTTCGGTAGTGGCCCCGGGGGGTCCTCAGATCTGAAAGTAGGCCAATCGTGGATCTCTATGTCGGGTAAGCCCAGGGCAGCAGCGAAGCTCGGTAGATCTCCAGGATGGCGTAGGATAACCATTCTCCCATTGTGCCAATAGAAATTGAAGATGAAAGGACTGAGTGGACAACTGTGCTGAATGGGCTGCGAGCTGGTCATGTATATTACGTTGTGAAGACTCAACCGTTGAAACTCTCTCTCCTATGTGATGCACATAGTGATGCGGCCAGTTTGGTACTGTAGGATTGCTCTAGTCTGGAGATGTACGCCTCCATATCCTCTCTTGTGGGAATGGCGTGAATGTGAGCTCTCAGGGCCCTGTGGTGAGCTTGCAGGCCATGCTATGGCATGTGGATTTAGCCCAGGTGTAGCGGAGGGCAAGGGGGAGCCCTGTATGGATCCCCAGCGGGTGGAGGCCGCCAACGATGAGCAGGGTGATACTGCCTGGGCATAGTCCTGCTCCTCAGGCTCTTTCCTACCAGGGGGCATAGGTGCTACGTGCCCCTAACCTTGAGTCTGTTGCAGGAGGGAGACTCCTGAGTGGGCCCTTCCCGGGTCTCCGGAGAGGAAGGCCAAGCGGCCAGCAGAGCCTCCGGGTGAGCTGTGTGCGGCTATGACGTTGCCACTCACTGCTCCTGCGCCCGACATCCTGGGTGAGTCCAGCGATGGGTTCGGAGCATGCTCCATCACTTCTCCGGGCCGCGACAGATGAGCCACTGGTGCGGGGCTGCAAGATGAGTCACTTCTGACCCGTAGGCTGCCATGCTCCTCTCCTGCAGCCGCCACGTGGGGGACTCGGAGTCTGGACGGGTTGCAGCAGTTCCGTCCCGTGGTCTGTCACTGGTGTGTCAATGATGGACCGTCCCGAGCGAGGAGGTGATGTGGAGGAGGTCCCAGGAGATCCGTGTGGGGCCAGCAGGGACAGGTCGATTAGGTCCGCAGCTTCACCTGGGTGTGTGGGTGCAGTCTCCATCCCTCGTGCCGCTTGCAGGTAAGAGGTGATGGGATTTCAGGCGGTGGAGCGAGTTGAAGGAGTAGAGGTGACCCCAGCTCCTCTGCGTTTCTTGGGGCCCATGCAGGTGGGATTTTGGGGGTGAAAAAAGTATTATTATGGCCAATTCTCCGGGCCCGACACGGGAGCTCAAGAGGAAAGCAGCCTCATGCTTCCATGGCCAAACCACGCGCCCCCTCTTACAAATATTTTAACTTAGAAAATACAAATTAAATTTTAGTTAGCACAAAAAGGTTAAATTGGCCTTTTGGCATTTTTGTTATGTAGAGTCCACCATGTCCCGCTCTCCTAACAAACGCATTCTTTTATTTGATACTAGGTCCCAAATTAAAAACCGACTTCTGGTTAAAGCAGATAAAGCCTATGACCCCCAACAGATCTCTAACCTCTTTCAGGATCACTATGCTAAACTTTATTCTTTACCCTCTCAACTCTACTGTCGGACCCCCAAACTAGGGACGACTGTCTGCGTTCTTTCTTGGAATCTTGCCATCTCCCCACTCTAATTCCACAAGCTATTTCTTCCCTAAATGATCCTATAACTGAAGAGGAAGTTGCCTCCTTAATTAACCTCTTGGCGCTCAGCGTCCAATATATCGGGCGCTGAGCGCAGTGACTTAGCACTCAGCATCTGATATTTGCAGCCATATTTTGTTGCAATGAGCTCACCAGATTTTTGTGGCAAATAACCTTTTAAAAAGCATCAGAAAAGCGAGTGTGCGAGCTTGGAGGCAAGTGTGCATTGATCCGAAGTGTGTGCAGTGGGAAGGAGTACTTTTTGGATCCAGCAACAAATAGATAAGTGCATCTACATTTTTATTTCCTGATATTCATTTGTGTGAATTTTATTGCAACCAAGTAGATCTGAAGGTATTTTACTTGAATAATTTGTATATTGTGTGGGGGGTATAGGGAGGCATTCACCTTGCTTATCTAGACAGTATAGTCACAGGTGCTGCCTAATTAATATTGGGGTTTGGCTTTCTAATTAGCAGCCTTTAAATACTTCTGTGATCAGTTTGTTTGGTGGTTTGCAGCCAGATCTTAGTGCACTGAGCTCAGCAGATTTTTGTGGCAAATAACCTTTTAAAAAGCATCAGAAAAGCGAGTGTGCATTGTTCCTAAGTGTGTGCAGTGTCCAAAGTGGGACTTAAAGTGGTTGTGTCACCATAGCAAATGGCTGTAATTGGGTCCAATGCATTGTGACAAGTACTTTCACCATTTACACTTATTACAAAATATGCAGCCTTACTGAGATAACTCCTTTTGTCCTGGTTGCTGGCGCCCTCTAGTGGTAGCTGTGTCCCTTCCTGAGCTACAGCTGATCTGGCCGAGTCTGCGCACAAACATTCCACCACTCCACACTGAGAGATCACCTGACACACTGCAGCCAATAGGAAGTGAGACAGGGAGCAGAGAGCTCAGCCATCTACACCAATGAATGAGGTGATTTCCACTGCTCCACAGTTGCTTCCAGCAGCAGATACAAGGTAACTGCAGACATACATGACTATCTGCTGCACAGAGGAGTCCCCCCTAACATGGATCATAGCAATGTAGCAGCCCTCCACCATTAGTCAGGTCCCACAGGAGGCTGCAGAGATAACACAAGTAACAGGCAGAGCTCTGACCTCTCCTGATGCAGTCCTCCTCCTGTACTCTCCTCCATTCACTGTCCCTCCATGTTACACTGCTGTCCTCCCCCTGTACTCTACACCATTCACTGTCCCTCCATGTTACATACCTCCCAACATTTGTGAAAGGGAAAGAGGGACAAAATGGCGGCACGCGATCCCCCTAAGCCACACCCTCAATCACTCCCTGTCCACGCCCCAAATTTTAGCCATATTATAATAATAAAAATCCTCTCAATAAAAAAAAAATATATATTATCCTCATTGGGATTAGAACCCAGAACCTGCAGTGTCCATGTACAATAATAACACAGCGCCTCAACCAACTGAGCTATAACCTCAGTGATTATCTAGGTGTCGAATTTTGGTAACTAAGAACTATGACTATTGTTACACTGTGACACAGATTTACTGCCTTGGTATATAGGGAGGGATCTTCTCAGAGATTATTGTAATTATTGAGACTATTATTATTATTATGGAGATGATTATTATTATTATTATTATTATGGAGATGATTATTATTATTATGGAGATGATTATTATTATTTTTACTATTATTAATAATCATCTCCATAATAATAAAAATAATAAAATTTATAATAATAATAATAGTCTCAATAATTACAATAATAATCTCTGAGAAGATCCCTCTCTATATATCAGTGCATTAGTCTGTGTCACAATGTAACAGTGGCAGATAACACTTCTTAGTTACCAGAAATCCTCAGCTCTGTATCACTGGGTTTATAGCTCAGTTAGTTAAGCTCCTGTCTATGGTGCAGAGGGTCCCAGGTTCGAATCTCAGCCTGGGCAAAACTTTATTTAATTTAATTATATAAAGAGCTTGTGTCTGGGGAAGCCCTGGAGACCATATTATAGTATTATTATTATATATGGACAGATGCTGATCTGACCTGATGACGTGGTCCCTGCTCTCCGGCTAAGCCCGACACTTCTCTGAAAAGGATTCCCTCCCGATGTCGGTAGAAGCCATTCTGTACTGTGAGTTCTGGCTTTCAAAGTATTTACTCTGCGGACACAGCGCCGGGACATAGCGGGACCTGGGGGGAGAATCCGTGACAATCTCATAGCTGCCCGTGACGCGGGGCAGAGGTACGAAAAACGGGAAAGTCCCGTCAAAATCGGGACGGTTGGGAGCTATGATGTTACACTGCTCTCCTGCAAAGGGGCCCCTGTCCCTGACTAGCAGGAAAGTAGTTAAAGATCAGTAACATGTGAGAAGCTGTCACCTATTTATCTATGCATCCATGCATGTCAGCCTGACCGACCATGATGCTGTGAGAATACATAGTACATGTGTACTATGTGCAGTGACCTGTGTAGTGTGCAGGGGGTACCAGATTCAGGATTTCTGGTGCACGTTCTTCATGAATCTGGTGCCCCCTGCACTGCTTTGACAGACTGCACCAACTTTTTTTAGTGCACTTTTAACATGAGGCGTGCAACACATTTCTATTGGACTTCTATTGGATCAGTAAAGCAGGGAGCACAGCAGGTGGAAGGAGACTCTGAAGGCTGAGCGCTCTGTAGCACTGAGTTGTGCAATAACTGCCGCTGTCAGTGCTGTGCATGTGCCTGGCCCCTCCCACATCTGCTTCTATGTGGAGCAGAATAGAGGCTGAACAAGCATCATAATAACAAATAGAAAGGAATCTTTAATTCCAGGTAACCTTTACAAATAGATTTTTGAAATATTTTAACCTCTTTGACAGCTTTTTGCAGTCAATTGTTTCGTGGCATAACCCCTTTAAGTTTGAGGGACTTTAGCAGTTAACTGCTGTATTTTTTGTTACTTTTACTGTGAATTCGGGATCTAAATGAGCAAGTTTCAAGGCTGAGGGCAATTGACAATATGGAGTGAAGTTTGCTGCTCCTGGAGCACAAACTCTCTGGGGAAGATGGGTGTGGGGAGGGAAGTATGGAGGTGCAGAGTGAGGGGGCAGCTAGTTGGGTAATATGTAGAAGGCTGGGGAAGAGGGAAGAGTTCTAGGGAGTCTAGTCCTGATCTGGTGCACCCCAATAAGTTTGCCAGGCTGGCGGATGAGGGGGATATCAGCTCTGGGGTAGCAATGTTGCAGCAAGACATAGCCTCTAGCAACCAGGAGACTGTCTGCTCCAATAAGAAGGGCAATTGGAGAACAGGCAAGGTCAGACAGGTGCTGGTAGTCGGAGATTCGATTATTAGGGGAACAGACACTGCAATCTGTCACAAAGACCGTGCATACCGAACAGTGTGTTGTTTGCCGGGTGCTCAGGTTTGGCATGTTGCGGATCAGGTTAACAGATTACTGGGAGGGGCTGGTGAGGCACCAGCAGTCATGGTCCACATTGGCACTAATGACAAAGTAAGAAATATGATTTTAGGGATTTAGGCCATAACCTCAGGGCAAGGACCTCAGAGGTAGTTTTCTCGGAAATACTACCTGTACCACGTGCCACACCAGAAATGAAGTGGGAAATCAGGGAAGTAAATAAGTGGCCCAAAAGTTGGTGTAGGAAGGAGGGCTTTGGGTTCATGGAGAACTGGGCTGACTTTTCTGTCGGCTACAGGCTCTACAGTAGGGATGGGCTAAACCTATTTAGAAAAGAAAGCCACTTTGCCCGACTTCTATGTGATAATGTAACTTTATTTTATTAAGAAAACACATATTAAACATACATTTAAAAATTGTTGGCAGGCTGGTAATAATTTAAGGGAAACAAGGACACTACAAGAAAAATAAAGAATTACAACCAGATGATCCGGGGTGATACATGGGACTGCTGAAGAGCAAAAAATGGATATACAAGACATTAAACGACATAGGACAGCTCAAAAAGTGCAAGATGCATAAATGGACCGATATCAGGGAGATTATACTAGTGCTTTGAATAAGGTGCTGAAAGTATGCACAGATTCTATGGTTCCCAGATAGCGTCCACTGATGTTGCACTGTAGATTATGTTACTTGTAGGCAGAACACATGTTTAGATCTGGTAAGATCTGTTACATAGTACTGTGTTATAACGTATTGCACATGCCCAATATCATTGCTGTGTGTCTAAATACATAGTGCAAAAAGAAGTGTATTGCACCTACCCATGGTCAGTGATCAGCCCGCGTCTGGTGTAAGGAGGTCCCCGACGCGCGTTTCGGCGCAAGCCTTCATCTGGGGGTGTTGTAAGTGTGGTAGCACTGGGTTTTTGTAGTAATCGCGGCCCAGGGCGAACACGCCCACACACCTGTCCAGGATAACTAATAAGATCCGATCGGCACTAACGGGCGCACGCCGTCCGAGGAGGACACACCTCCCGCCTGTATCCCGCCCCATGCACGTGACCCGACACGTGACGTCACTGTGGGACGCGTCATGTGGGCTGCGGATCAGGTGATCAGAGGGTTCCTGCATCGAGCGCGTGCGCACCCGAACGGAAAATGACAGGAGAGGGTCGCGATTGTGTTGAAAAACTGAGGTAAGCATCGGAATTGCTTAGGGACGGGACAAAATATAACTATATAAAGGAGAAGAGATAATGGAGGTAAAACGGATGACTTAAATATGTACATAATCCAATGTGATGTCCATTCGCTTATGCCAGCATGGGTGAATGAATGGACATCTCTATCTTTATAGTGCATTAATAATAAACACAGTTTCATGTGTGTATCATAAAACATGAAGAACATACATAATAAATCGTATCATGCAAAATGTTAGTGATGACATGGTACAAATAAAAGGTTATACACAATGTTAAATATCGTGATATATTTGCAATCGAATATTTGGTGAACACAGAGATCTTATATACAAAAAAAACAGTGGTAACTTGATCGGAGGTCAGAGGAAGGGTGCATAGCTCAATGATTCGTTAAGGCCCAGTGGGCACAACGTTTTCAGGGTCCAAATCCATTTAGTCTCGCACTGTGCCAGTCTTTCTGCTACCGGGCCTCTCCTAATGTTGTTCTTGATGTGGTCAATGCCGCAGACTTTGAAGATGTTTGGGATTACAGTGGTGCATTTCCCTAAAATGTTTGGCTATTGGGAGTCCATCCGTACAAAAATCCGGGTCGTGGGCTGCCTTAATATCGCAAACATGTTCGCGTACCCTAACTTTTAATTCTCTAGTGGTCAGGCCTATATAGACCAGACCGCAAGGGCAAGTGGCGTGGTAAATTACTGCTTTTGTGGTGCATGTGATGGAATGCGTAATTTTATAAATCTGGGTGCCTTCTGAATTTTTAAATGACCACAGGGCTTACATCCCCATTTGGGGCCTTTTGTATTTAGAAAGGTGCAGTTGTTTTTGCTTTCATAATGACTTCTAACTAAGAGGTCCCTCAGATTTTTGGATCTGCGTGCCGCTATGCCAGGGTGTTCTGGGATATACTTCTGTAAAGTAGGGTTAGATCTTAATAGTGGCCAGAAGGGCTCCAAGATGTGTTTCATTTGTATCCACTGGGAGTGGTAGTTTCTAATAAACCTTACCTTTTGGTCTGCTTTTTCTCTGGATAGAGTAACTCGATTCTTGACATCTGTTTGGCTCTTTTATAGGCTTTCCTCAAAGAACTATGACTGTACCCACGATTCCTGAATCTTTGTCGTAGTTCTTGTGCCCGGTGTTCAAAAGACTCGTCCGTGGAGCAAATTTTTCTCATTCGTAGGTGTTGTCCTACTGGGACTGCCGAAATAGTTTGTGGGGAGTGGGAAGATGACACGTGTAGTAGGGCATTAACTGCCGTTTCTTTCCTGTATACATCAGATTGGAGATATCCAAATTTGTCCTTTTCTAGAAGAACATCCAAGAAATCGACCCTGTTGGTATCATATTTGTATGTAAGTTTGATATTTACATCGTTGCTGTTTAATTTCTGGATGAAAGCATCCAATTGATGGGCAGTGCCCCTCCAGATGACCAGGATGTCGTCTATGTACCTTGCCCAAAAGACAAAGCGGTCCATGCCGACATCCTGGTCACCCGTAAGGAGGTCCCTCTCCCACAGCCCCAGGAAGAGGTTGGCATACGCGGGGGCACAAGCCGCCCCCATAGCCGTTCCCTGGAGCTGCAGGAAAAAGGACCCCCCAAAAACGAATGCATTATGATTCAGGACAAATTCCAATAGTTGTAAAATTAGCTCTCTCATACCGGCATCTAAGGTGGTCATATTGAGGAAGAATTGTGTGGCTCTGAGGCCGTCAGAATGTCTTATGCTAGTGTAGAGAGATTCTACGTCTAAAGTGACGAGAATCATGTCTTTCTCTATGTGAATGCCTTCAATCTTCTGTAGTAGATCGGCTGTGTCACGGACATAGGAGGGAAGACATTCCAATATGTCTTTCAGATAATAATCAATGAACTTGCCGATCTTTTCTGTCAGACCTACCCCACCAGAAATAATTGGGCGGCCCGGAGGGTTGACCGAGTTTTTATGCACCTTAGGCAGTAGGTACAGTGTAGGTGTTCTTGGTATTTTAACAAGAAGTGCCTCAGCACATTCTTTGGGAATCACTTTGTTTGTTACTGCTTTGTGAAGCAGCGTATTTAATTCATCCACAAATTTATGTGTCGGGTTGAATGTTAGTTTTTTGTAACATTTCTTATCTCTCAACTGTCGCTGGGCTTCTGCCTTCTACATGTGTCTTGGCCATAGTACTATGTTCCCCCCCTTGTCTGCCTGTTTTATAATGGTGTCCTCCAGCTTAGCTAGCTGTTTGAGTGCCTTGCGCATCCCTGAAGTTAGATTGTCGTTATGTATCTCTTTAGAGATGTTCTCAAATTCTGTAGATACCGATTTAACAAACAGGTCGATGGTGGGACAGGTAGACAAGGCGGGAAAATTGCGGGATTTAGGTCGTACACACACTGGTATCTTACGGTATGTGGATGTCACATCTGCTGATTCCTCTTCCAATTCTTCCAAAATACGTACTGCTTCTTGTTCCATGGTTGTGGGAAAAATATCTTTAGGGTCTTCAACATGAAACCACTTTTTGTGAATCAAAGATCTTGCAAATATATTTAAATCTTTTATCGCTGTAAAGGCATTGAAACGGGCACAAGGTGAGAATGTTAATCCCTTTTCCAAAACATGGATTTCATCTACAGACAGTTCATGTTTAGTTAAGTTAATTACCTTCAATTGGGCTCCGGTGGTTGTACTCCTGGTCTCTGGTTTCCTCTTATTCTCCAATTGATTTTGCGTCATTTTCCTTTTGCCACTCCTTTCTTGTGGGCCTTTCTTTGTCCTCTCTGGTGTGTAGGGATGGGCTGCACATCAATGAGGAGGGTGCAGCTGTTTTGGGGGGGGGGGAAAGGAATAGGGATAGGGATAGGGAAAACCATAGTGCATGTACACAAATGCCAGAAGCCTCACAAACAAAGTGGAGGAACTGGAATGTTGATGTTGGAGCGGAAATATGATATAATGAGAGACATGGCTGGACAGTAGCTATGACTGGGCTGTTACTATAGATGGTTATAGTCTTTTGAGAAAGGATTGTATAAATAAAAAAGGGGTTGGGGTTTGTTTATATGTGAATTCTTGCCTCAAGCCTGTCCTGCAAGATGACATCGGTGACACAAATGCAAATATGGAGTCCCTATGGGTGGAGATAAGGGGAGGGAAAAAGAATAATAAAATATTACTAGGGTTTTGTTATAAGGCTCCAAATATATTGGAGGCAGCAGAGGAAATGATGATAAGTGAAATGGATGCGGCTTCAAAGCATGGTGAAGTACTTATCATGGGGGACTTCAATTACCCAGATATTGACTGGGGGGCAGAAACCTGCAGGTCCTTCAAAGGTAGCAGGTACTTGTCAACAACAAAAGACAATTACCTGTTGCAACTAGTCTTGGAGCCAACAAGAGGGGGACACTGCTGGACCTTATCCTTACCAACAGACCTGATAGGGTATCAAAACTACAGCTTGGGGGGAACCTGGGTAATAGTGATCATACTATCGTATATATTACGCTTTACTAAGAGCGTTAGGGAAGGGGCAACCAACACTATAAACTTCAGGAGGGCAAATTTTCAGCAACTAAGGTAAAAGACCTTAAAGGCATAGACTGGGACAATGTTCTCAAAGACAAAAGCCCCCCACCCCCAAATGGGACTTTTTCTCATATATTCTAAAAAACGTCCTGTGAGAAACACATACCTGAAGGGAAAAAGCAAAAGAGGAACAAGAAAAAGCCAATGTGGCTAACTAGTCTTGTAAGGAAAGCAATAAGCGAGAAATATAAGGCGCTTAAGGTGCTAAAACGTGAAGGTAGCGATAAGGCATTTCAGGATTATAAAGAGAAAAATAAATCCTGTAAAAAGAAGATAAAGGTCGCAAAAAAATGAGAGAAATATTGCCAGGAAGAGCAAAAATAATCCCAAATAATTTTTCAAGTATATAAATGATAAGAAACTAAAAGCTGAGAGTGTGGGCCCCCTTAGGAATAACATGGGGGTCATGGTGGAAGGAGATGAGGAAAGGGCCAATCTATTGATTGTCGCCTTCTCAACTGTCTTTACCCAGGAAAATCCCCTGGTGGAAGACACAATGAGTATTAATTTAAAGGGGTATTCTCGCCTGGGCATTCACATTCAGTTTGATAAATCTGCCATATATAAACATTTCTTCAATTAGATGTTATTAAAAAAATGTTCCTGTGTGAAGATAATTTCTCAGAAACATAGTCATTTTGTCCCTTAGAAACGAGATCAGCTTCCTCGGATACGGCCACGTTTGTTGCAGGGATTGCACAAAGAAACAAATTGTTTTTGTATATGAAATGTCCGGGATTTACTACATGTCCCACAGGCGTCCTGTGGTAATGAATGCTGAATCAGGAGGTCAGACAAGACTCAATAGCTCATGTCTGGCCACCGCTGCCAGAGTGTGACGTGGTCGTAACCGAGGAAGCTATCTGGTTTCTAAGGGACAGAATGACTACATTTATGAGAAATTATGTTCAAACTGGAAATTTTTTTTTAATAACATCCAATTGAAGAAATGTTTATAAATGGAAGATTAGTGAAACTGAATGTGAATGCCCAGGCGAGAATACCCCTTTAAATTCTCTTTGGAATGTCAACAGTTTAACCCAGGAAGAGGTAAGGCGCCGCCTAAAAACCACTAAGATAGATAAATCACCGGGGCCAGATGGCATACACCCCCGGGTTCAGCGTCAGCATGGGTTTATGAGAGATTGGTCCTGTCAGACTAATCTGATTAAACTTAATTTTAGTGACTAGAGTCAGGCAGCTGCTGCTAAAGCAAATAAAATTATGGGATGTATGAAGAGAGGAATAGATTCTCATGATAAAGACATAGTTTTGCCCTTATACATATCCCTAGTCAGACCACACATGGAATATTGTGTACAGTTTTGGGCACCAGTGTATAAAAAGGATATAGTAGAGCTGGAACGGGTGCAGAGGAGAGCAACCAAGATTATTAGGGGAATGGGGGGATTAGAATATAATGACAGATTACAAAACTTGTGATTATTCAGTTTAGAAAAAAGACGAGGGGAGACCTCATTACAATGTACCTTAACGGACTGTACAAGGATCTCTCCAAAGATCTTTTTATACCTAGGCCTGTGACCAGGAGAAGGGGGCATCCTCTGCGCTTAGAGGAGAGGCGATTTTACCATCAACATAGTCAAAGGTTCTTTACTGTAAGAGCAGTGAGACTGTGGAATTCTCTGCCACAGGAGGTTGTTATGGCGGACTCTATGTACATGTTCAAGAGAGGCCTGGATGACTTTCTGGAGAGAAAAAATATCACGGGTTATGGGGATAAAATATTTATTTAATTGTTAAAGGTTGGACTTGATAGAGTTGCGTCTTTTTCCAGCCTTATATACTATGATACCGGACGCAGAGCTGATGCTGGTTCAGCTCAACATCTGAGACAAATCGGCAACGGGATACACAGGGTACAGATGTAACTAACAGCCGACACCCCAGTGTAACAGCGCGACAGCGGCATTTAAACTGCCTTTGGGGGGTCTTGGCCTCCCTGGGGTCCAATCAGGACACCAGGGCTGCCTGAAAGATGGTGTCTCTGACGTCATCCTGAAGGCACAGTTTCAGCATATGCAGTGTATTATCATGAACAAGCAATCAGATGATTTCCTGTCCATGTCCCATGGTGGAAATGGTAAAAAAGTTAAAAAAATGATTTTCAATAAAAAAATAAAGTAATAAATTTATAAAAATGCCCATAAGCCCCATAACATATAAAGAGACATATAACAAAAAAAAGTCTAAATCACATATATAGTATCACCGCATCCGTAACAACCCGTAGAATAAAAGTAAATAATTATTGAAACCCTCCAAAAATTGAATTTTACCTATTGAAATGCAAAAAATGCAATAAAAAAAATATATGTACTCCAGAATGATACTGTTGCAAAGTACAAAATGTCCTGCAAAAAACAAGCCATCAACCAGCTTCATAGACAAAAAAAAGTGACCCATAGAATAAAGATTACATGATTATTAGGCTATACGGTGAACACCAAAGAAAGAAAAAGGTAAAAAAATCAATTACAGAATTGATGCTTTTCTACTCCTGCCCTAAATTTTCAACAATAGGGGCTACCAACCCCAATATTGTAGCACTGGAAAAAGCATCTCATCCCGAAAAAACAATGGCCCCAATAACGAAAAAGCGAAAATGTTATAGTCTACAAAAGGGGCCAATGAGGAAAGTAAAATCCTGGCAGCTGCAGGGCGCTTCTTCCCTCCTGCGCATCGCTGTGCACACATAAAACAAATAACGGCCACTCGAGAGAAATTGCATAATAAATTGTAAGGTGGGTTGTAAGACATTTCAAAAATTATAATAATGTAAAGCAACTTATTTAGGTGGTAAATCTATCTGCCTGAAAACGCAATGATTTCGAATTTCGAAAATGGCAAAATTTTCATAAAAATCATATATATATTTTTTTTTTTTAATCAAACTTGTTTTTATTGATTTTATCAAGCTTTTACAAAAAAACACACAACAATTATCTATTACAGGTGGTCAAATGTACATTCTGAGAAATACATACTGAGTTGATCAAGCATGGCCTATATTATCTCACAGTCCTGCAGTACAATACACCATATCATGAATTTCAAATTAACAGCTTATCATAACATAACAATAAAGAAACCCAACAAAAGAAAATAATACCCCCCCCCCAACCAACCCCCTCAGAGTCATCTCCCAAGGGTAGGGCATAAGTGCCCAAAGATGGTAATACTCCCTATTTTTACCAATGTATCTGAGTAACTAACTTACTTATACAGCTAGGGAGAGCTGATATTGCAGACTTGACCTAATTTGTAACAGCTTTTGCGATGGAAGACCCGCCGTATCCATCCAGTTCCCCCAGATCTTTTCAAATTTAGCTATGGAGTTCCTTTTCAAGTAAGAGCCATATTTCAGAATGATCACATTATTAACCCTATTTATATATTCCCGCACAGTAGGGGGCCGTGGCCTAATCCAGTGTTCAGCTATCAACTTCCTCATTTGATATAAGGATCGCTGAATCCCCACCTTTTGGAATTTCAGTAAATTATCTATATCCAAAATCCCAAACAAACAGGAGAGAGGTATAGCTGGTATAGTTACCGAGAACACCCTACCTAAGATTTCTAGCACTTCTTTCCAAAGACTTTCCAGTTCCCAGTTCGTTTAGAGGGGTTTTCTCCATGGGAAAGTAAAGGTGTTATTACTTTGGAGGATCTATGCTCTAATGGTATATGTAAGACATTCGAAGAGTTGAGAAATACACATCAGCTACCACAAGCGTGGTTCTACCAATACCTCCAGCTGCGACATGCATATGATACTCAGAATCGTACAAGTCAGATTACAGTGGGACCTTGTGGGGCCTTGAATAGAGTATTGACATCTACTACAACTAAGGGACTAATCTCCTTTTATAAAGTTGTCTTATTGAACAACTCCATAGGTGACGCACAGGTCAAGAGTCGCATTAAATGGGAAAGAGATATAGGTCCTATAACTGATGAACAATGGTCAGACTGCCTAGAGATGGTGCCTACCTTATCCCCTAGCGAGGATAATGTCTTACATATACCATTAGAGCATAGATCCTCCAAAGTAATAACACCTTTACTTTCCCATGGAGAAAACCCCTCTAAACAAAAAATTTCAGGAAAAGCAGGGTTCCTCCATATGGGGCTAAAAGTGGTATATTTAGAGACTCCCATTATAGCTTTCGCCTTAGTCCATATTTTCCCCATCAATGTCAAAGTAGGTTTCTTACTTATCTGACCACCTCCAAAGTTAGCTTCTAATGCGTCCGCTGGGGTGAGAAACCCAGTCCAAGACACAATCAGTCTGCCTGCTGAGTTAAGCCCCTCTACCTTTCCCCATCCCACAAAATGCTGAATCTGAGATGCTAGAAAATACATCCACGGATTAGGGATAGCAAGTCCACCATCTGTTTTACTCCGCTGAAGCGTGTCTAAACTAATACGTGCCTGCTGTCCCTTCTAGATCAGTGTGCGAAACAGCCCTTGGATTCTGTGAAAATAAGTCTGCGCTATCCAGACTGGGGAATTGTGTATAATATACAAAAGTTTCGGCATGAGGACCATTTTAATTAAATTTCCCCTTCCTATTGGGGAAAGAGGCAATTTGCACCACATCTTGATTTTTTTACATATACCATTAGAAAAACTAGCACCTTTGGCTGTTTAGTTACCAACACCCCCAAATACTTGATTTTGGATTTCACCTGTATAGAACCCAAGGTATGAGGGTCCCCCGGTATCGGATCCAGGGGGAGTAAAACTGACTTATTCCAGTTGATACTAAATCCTGAATACGGTCCAAAGTTGCTAATTATATCCATCGCTCCTATGAGGGATCTATCCGTGTCGCCAAGATATATCAACAGGTCATCTGCGTAAAGGGAAACGCGTTCTTCTCTGTCTCCACCTCCAAATCCCTTTAGTTCCAAACCGTTTCTAAGTAAGGCAGCTAAGGGTTCTATTGTGAGCGCAAATAAAAAGGGAGAGAGCGGACAGCCCTGTTGCGTCCCCCTTTCCAATTCAAAGGCGTCCGAGACCAGGCCATTCACCTTGATTCTTGCTTTCGGACAGTTATATAACAACTGGACATTTCTGATGAATTTAGGGCCAAAACCCATTCGTCTCAGAACGGCCCATAGAAAGTTCCACTCGACGCTGTCAAAGGCTTTGGCAGCGTCGAGTGAGAGAACCGCTCTGCCAGTCCTTCCATATCCCTCCTCCTGTATGTTAAGGTATAAACGTCTTATATTAACCGCTGTGGACCTATCTGGCATGAATCCCGATTGGTCCGTATGCACAAGTGAGGTAATAACATTAAGGAGACGATTGGCCAGGGCTTTAGCTCATATTTTAACATCTACAGGGAGTAAGGATATTGGACGATATGAATCCAAGTTCCGTGGATCCTTTCCTGGTTTAGGCACCAGCACTACTATCGCTTCTCTTATTGATGGTGGGAGAGTACCATGCCCCTCTGAGTCTTCAAATACCTGCAATAGCCTAGGTAGTAGCAACTCCTGATGTTTTTTGAAAAACTCCCCTGGCAGCCCATCTAGACCCGGGGCCTTGTCATTAGGAAGAGATGTCAGTGCGTCCTCTAACTCTTCAAGAGTCAGGGGGGATTCCAAACCTTCAATTTGTTCCCGTGTTAACCTAGGCAGATCTATGACCTCCAGATATTCTTGTATGTCATGTGCACTATAACCAAGCCTGGATTTATAAAAATCACGATATGATGTATGAAAAAACTCCAGTATTTCTTTATCACCCGTTATTATGGAAGAGTCTGGGGCCTGTATCTCTCTCACCTGTATGGTGCCCCTCTGAGCAGAAATTATAGTTGAAAGTAGGTGACCCATCACTTCTCCTTGGACAAAATATTTTTGTTTAAGGAAGAATCTTTTATCCTCCGCTACCTTCAATGTATGTTCTTTCAAGAGGTTTTGGGCCTCCTCCCAATTAGTTTCTGTCGCTGGTGTCGGATTCTGCGTGTATTCCTGTTCAGTAGAAAGAACCCTCTGCTGTAAATGCATCGTGAGTTCACGGGACCTAGCCTTATGTCTATTAATCTGTTGCCTATAGATCCCCCTGATGTACATCTTCATTGCATCCCATACCAATCCAACAGTAGTTGAATTATCATTATCCTGAAGAAAGGTTTCTATTTTCCTGCGAAACAAATCCCCTTTATCCACCAGTTATATCCAAAAGGGGTTTATTGGCCAGCTTCCTACCTGGCGTGGCACTACAGAGGGGACAGCAACGGCGACTCGGACTGGAGAATGGTATGAAACACTTCGGGGCAGATATTCAACTTCCCGGATCTATGCATGGGCGGTGATATTATAGCCATGTCTATCCTAGAGAGGGTGTTATGTGAGCTGGAGTAACATGAGTACTGCTTTACATCAGGATGTGTGACCCGCCAATAATCAACCCATCCAATCTCATCTAACATTCTAGCCAGTACAGTAGAGCCTTCAGAACCCACTTGTGTCGCTCCCCCCCAAATCTATCACATCCTACAGAAAGGACCATGTTATAATCCCCCACCATCAAAACCGGTACCTGTGGCAATCCATTAACAAACGTAAGTACCTTTTTAAGAACCTCACATGTAAACGGCGGAGGGACATATAGCGCTACTTGTATTTGGGGTACCTTGTGAATGGAACAATGTAGGCACACAAACCTCCCTTCTGCATCTATCAAAGTTGAGAAACATTCAAATGGAATTGTATAAGGGGTTAAAATGCTAACCCCTCTAGAATGTGTTGAGAATGTAGAATGATAAGTATGTGATAGCCATTTTCTTTGCAAGCATTGCGTGTTATCTTTCGTTAAATGTGTTTCACATAAACATAATATAGCCGGTTTATACTGCTGTATCGTAGACTGCCATCCTTTTTGTAGCGTCCCCTAGACCTCTTGTGTTCCATAAGATTATATTATATTCCCTAGCCATTACACTTAAGGTTCACAAAATATGTTAAAGGCATAATCTTATCACTTTCATGAATTTTTCCCCCCAGGAGATGACTCTTCCCTCCCCCCAAACAAAAAATTCCCAAACAAATATTCCCTCCCCCAACACTTAAACTCACAATAATGACATTCTCCCATTTGCGGGAGATAGGGGCAATACATTTGCTTTCCCTTACCATCGTAAAGTGCCAAACTAACATTTGTAACCTATTCATATAGAATATTTACTGGATGTACTATACAATACTAACATTACTTAGCTGAGCTCCTGCCCTTGCTAAGGTCTAACATACTCATATTAGCAGATTATTATCCAGAACATAAGAAGTTAACTAAACGTTTCACCATCTTTATCTTCCCCCAAGACCATATTAGACAGAAGAAGAGTCAGAGGAAAACAAAAGTAAAAACAAATCGATTCTCACGACTCCTCTCGAACCGCATCACAAAGCCGTCTTTCATTCGCATCCAACCATTTTGCAGCTTCCGTTGCCAAATCGAAGAAATGGGTCGTGTCAAATGCCACAACTCTCAGCTTTGCAGGGTAGAGCATGGAGTATGGGACCTGTAGTGCCCTCAGCCTTCGTTTCACTTCCACAAATTTCACCCTCCATTTTTGGACCTCTGCAGAAAAGTCCGGGTAGACAGATATTTTCTGTCCATTGATAGTTAAATCTGGGTGATCTCTTGCCGCTCTTAGAATGGAATCACGATCTCTATAATGCAGAACCTTCATGATGAGCGATCTAGGTGCTGCTCCTGGTGGTAAAGGCCGAGATGGAACCCTATGGGCTCTTTCTATTGCAAACATCGGGGACAAAACATCATTCCCCATTTTTTCCTTTATCCAGGCTTCCATGAACGCTACAGGATCCTTTCCTTCCATTTTCTCAGGAATACCAATGATCCGCAAATTATTACGGCGTAAACGGTTCTCAAGATCATCCGATTTCGATATAAGCAAGGACACATTGTGTGATAAGCGCTTCAACTCTTTATGGACAGGGGGTAGTAGGTCTTCAATATCACTGCATGCTGAGCCACAATGCTGGTGATAATCGTGAATTCGGTGACGATTGTGCTACTTATCTGGTTTTTTTGAACCTGACGAAGGCGCTAGTACAGCGCCGAAACACGTAGTTCCTTTTACCAATAATAACAATAAAGAGCCTTCCAAGTGATGACGCGCCGTTGATGTGGATTCTTCAGCCTTGCCACTCACATCATTTTTTTATTGTAAATAAACGCAAAACTTATCAGCCAACATTTACCACTAAAATAAAGTACAACATTGGGCTTCACAACCCTGCTGGCAGGGGGGATAACACCCGCAGGGTCATAAACTTAGTAGACGCGGAGGGCAGAACAGGCGAATCCCTTCTCCTCTTGAGTCTGGACGCAGAAAAGGCCTTTAATCGCCTTGGGTGGCCGTTTATGTTCTCAGTGCAAGAGCATTATGGTCTGAGAGGCCCTTTACTAACGGCTATCAAGGGCCTTTATGATACCCCCTTGGTTACTGTATGTCTCCCTCATGCTTTATTCTCACCCTTCCCTCTGTTTAAAGGGTGCCCACTATACTCCCTTCTGTTTGGTTGAGCATAGAGCCCCTAGCATCAGCTGTTCGCTCGCACCACTCTTTGCCAATGATGTCCTTTTAACCCTAACATGCCCCCATACCTCACTCCGCATTCTTCTTCCCCAGAAGACGAAGGGGGGCCTCTCGTTCCCTAATTTGGTCCTTTATTCTTAGGCCACCCACCTACGTAGCATACCAGCTTGGTCTACGCTTTCTGCATACTCTAAATAGAAGGAAGTGGAAAACTTATGGCTTGCTCCTGCTCATCCTAATTCCTTGCTGTGGTGTGACCCTTACTCCCCCCTCCTTTGACTTTCTTGGTCCTATGCCTCTCACCAGGGACATCTGGCGTCTGTATAGCAACCGTTTCCTCTTGGCTTCCCCCAGGTCCGGATGACTTCATTCTTGTTCCATCCTAATCTAACCAGCCTGACTGCGGCTAATTCCATAGTCTGGCACCCTGCTGGACTCTTTCATATCGCGGATCTGGTGGACCATGTCTCGAGGAAACTGATTCCCTTCTCGGACTAAACATAATTTCCTTGCCGCAGCCCTCTTTCAGTATCTACAGATACAACACTATGGAGGTCATGTATAATAGTTTTGTCTCTCTGTGGTGAATTTTTGAGACATTTGGCAACTCTTTTTAGAGCCTTATGTATGATCATGCCTTTTAACTTGTGATACATGTTCAGTTTTTCTTTCTCTGGCAGGCGCAAATTTTGGCTTCCTTTTGAGACTTTTTGTTGCAAATGTCTCAAATCCACATGGACACAAGCCATGTTATATGCAGGAGTGGACACTACTGTTAATTTGGATTTGAGGCTGTGTCCTGCATTTTTAAGCACTGTAGTCACACCACAGGGTGATGACAACATATATTAGCAAAAATAAGCAAAAAAAGTGATACATAAGTGAAAAGTCGCACAAAACATCTGGAAAACAAAGATACATAAGGCACGGTGCAGACCAAGGCGTGCTTGAAAAACGACAGAGTAAAAAGTCGCAAAAAAGTTGCAAACATGGCAAAAATTAGACAATTTCACTAGCATAAATAATGATACATGTACCTCTATTTCTCCTCCATCAGACCCAGCCTCGATTCCTATCCCTTTTGAGCGACTTTGTAAGCTTTACACCTCCACAGCCGGGCTCATTTCATCTATATACACTATCTTGACTGAACCTTCCCCTGACCAAATCCCTAGGCATTCTTACATGACTAAGTGGCACACATACATAGGTGAAACTCTTTCTGATGGAACCGTGCTGTTAAAACTGCTTCATGTGTAATCAACAGAAAAAACTAGTATAAAATACTCATGCACTGGTACCACACCCCACAACTCCTCTCAACCTCACCCTTCCACATACTTGCTGGAGCTGTAGTGGCCCCAATGCTTCCACGTTTCACATTTTTTGGGACTGTCCCATTCTCACTTCTTTTTGGGTACATGTATAACAGATGCTCCAACAGGTACTTTCTTTGGACTTCTCCTGTTGCCCCAAATCGTATTCGGTTCAGGAAAAAGAAGAAGGACAATGCATGCGCCACATGTGTGAGATCTATTTTCAGTGTGTGAGATTTTAAGCAAGATCAGTTTCACTCACCTTTTTTGGTTGTACGTCCGGTACAACACGTTAAAAGACGTTTTGGTGAAATATGAGTAGGAGTCTGGCAGCCTTCCTGGTCTCCGTAGCAGTGGGCGTCTATGGAGCATGCATAATCGAGTAATATTTGTTTTTCAGGAGGTTATTTCGGCGCCAAATACTCACAAGTATTATATAATAAACTTAGAGTTCCTTTATTGGGTAAGACGCGTTTCGAGCCCGAACCGGGCTCTTCATCAGTTACACAAGGTATACAGTGCATAGGTAAAGCGGGCTTATAAGCATCACTTGGCGGGAAGATGACCCCCAGCTGACGTCAGAGTGATGTCACTATGTAAACATATACATTATAGTAATTGTATTCATTCATAAAATTGACTCGTCTTGAGTCACTGTAATAAAAAGTAAAAGTAATAATGATAATAATAATAATCCTAATATTATAAACATATAAATAAATAAGAGACATGATTAAAAGTGCATATTAAAGATGACATAATTGAAAAGTTCATAATAAAATAAATTAAGTTAACATATATATTGTATAGTTAATAAAGGAGAAAAAAAAAATATATATATATATATATAAAACCAATGGATATCGGGCCGTGTGCCTTTGCTGTATGGAAAGGGAATTATAACCTTATTTATCTGGCGCGGAGACCAGACTACGGAAGCCAGGAAGGTCCAAAAAGCGAGTTGTCTGTCTCGGGAGGAGGATTTCATGAACCATGGTGAGCTATGGATGTGTTGCGCTGGAACGCCAGAGTTACGGTGTGTATGGATACTGAAATTAATGAGGATAATGGAAAGAGGAGAGGGAAGATATATATTAAAACTGGGATGTATTACTTTTGGGCGATGAGACAGCTAATAACAGCAGTATTTTTAGGTCAGTACGGTTTCTGTCATTTCATTGAGTCCAAACGGTTTCAAGGTGTTAAGTTTATAAATCCAATAGATTTCTTTTTTCTTTAAAGTGGCAAATCTATTGTTGATTCCAGGGTTGATGTAGTCAATTGGCATAATGGTAATTTTTCCTTTGCCTTTATGTTTAAGGGTACAGTGTTTGGACAGTCCATGATTTAAGACCTTATGTCTGATATTGTATCTGTGTTGGTTTAATCTACAATGCAATGCTTGTGTCGTTCTACCAACATATTGGAGACCACACTGACATTCGATAAGGTAGATGACATAGCTGCTGCTGCAATTCAGCTCAAACTTTAATTCAAAGTTTTCCCCTGTGCTGTTAGATTTAAAATGGTCTGATATTTTTATCATCCCACAGCATAGACACTGAGGTTTGTTACACTTAGAGCTTCCTTTGGAGGTGCTCGGCGGTACTCTGTTCCTATATTGTTTGGGGATACTGGGTGCCTGGATGTTCTTTACTGTGGGGGCTCTCCTGTAAAATCCATAAGAGTCTTACATCTCCACCTGGCCGCCCAATCATTTCAAACACTGTCTTACTAACAACTTATCTCATTATCTTGATCTGTTCCTTCAGAAATATGTCATAAACATGGACAGCTATCTCAGGGACTCCTCGCAACTTATCAGGATTCTCAATGAAATCCCCTGGGAGGAGGATTTCATCCTGGCCACTTATATACCAATATCAAACATACATTGGGATTGGCATGCATTGAAGTCATCCTCCAAGAGGACAAAAATATCCTACAGATTCAGAGACAATTCCTCCTAGAAAGTCTATCCTTTATCCTAAATAACAACTATTTTACACACGGAGAACGAATATTTCATCAACAAAACGGTACTGCAATGGGGACTAAAGTAGCCCCATCCTATGCAAACCTATTCATGTGCAAACTGTACAAAAGATATATCGACAACCTTTCTTTGATAAGATTAACAATAACGATTGGGGACTAACGTTCACCCCATATCAGAGCCCAGACAAAGTAGAATTCCTCGATTTAGAAATAGGACATAATGAAAAAGAATTCACTACAGCCGCTTTTTTTTAAAAAAAGTGGACGTAAATAGTTACTTAGACTACTACAGCAATCACAAAATCAGCAATACTTATCGAGTAACAAAAACCCCCATACAAATAATCCAATTAAAGCAGCTTAAGGGGGTAGAGGGGAATAAATAGTTAAAACTTAACTTTTATTAAGATAATCACACAAACTATAACCATATATGTACAAAGACAATAAATAGCAAAATACTCAATGGAGTGCACTGCTAAGCGGAAGTGGACAATCATATATCACATATATGGACATCTGGTGGGACAACATGCCATCAATATACATATGGTCATCTCCTACCGTGATTCAGATGTCACATAGAAAAGCAGGGTGTGCGGGGTATCTGGAACTGTACTGTCCCTTTAAGAAAAAAACCCTTAACTCCTGCCCTGACAGTCCACAGCTGTCCCTGTCAAAGAACAGACGCATGCCCCCTGTTAGCGTCACCTTCCCTGACGCGTTTCATCACCTTGACTCTTCAGAGGGAACTAGTGTGAGTCAAAAACACCATACTTGCTTGGCGTAATTGAGCAAAAAAATGGCATGCAAAAGATGTAGCTATTCCGCTGTGAGTAACAACAATGTTAACTCCGCTGTTACCTAGAGCTGTGGACAAATAGTGTCCTGCAAGTCTCCAGTCCTGGTGGTGGACTAGGAGACACGGTGTGCAGGCTTAGCTGGCAGTTCGCGCCAGATAGAAGACACTTCCATCTATTTAAACCTAAAACCCCGCCTCCAGAGAAATATCATTGGGCGCACCTACTCAAAGAGAAGATCCTATTGGTTGTGAGCGGTCCGCTATGTAAGCTAGCGGCGGACCGCAATGTAAACCAAGGGATCGATGGAGTGCGCATGCGCGGGTATAGCGGGGAAGATCGCGTGAACGCGTCTCCATGGAGACGCTAGTGTGCCCAACCCCTTGTGGGCGCGTCTACCATTAGGAGGTGTGGCAGTGATTCATGGCAAGTAAAGAACGGGCTCAGGGTACAATGTAAACGGCAGTCGCCGAGACTACCCAGATGTACTTTTAAGAGGGGCGTAGTCCGGCACAGTAGTCGCAACTCACCTAGACCGCAGGTGAGTATAGAGGAGTGCTAATGTCCTACATAGAGGCAAAAAGATGTCATAATTCACATAAGCCTAGCCATGTGCCTGAGTGGAGCGCTACAGGCGCTATGTGTCGCAGCCTGTATATGAAAATAATAAACATCATGGCATATGTTAAATAGATGTGCTGAAAGAGGGCGTGAACTGTCGCATTGAGAGCGTGATACATGGCGTTACTTTACTAACTAAAGCACGCCCCTTACAGTGTGCCACACTGACACATGCCTATGTGTATCGAGCCGGCAGGTGCCTAATGTGCTGGCATTGCCTTAGAAACTGCTATCAAAATGACAGATTGCCTTCCTCGTGTTTAAAGTCATCTACAGGGATATAGATGAGGAGGGCCTGTGACCACTGTTAGATGAAGGGTGTGAAGACAAGTTGGTCATTTAGGCCATTGGGCAGAGTGGTGTCAAGTTTATAGATCCACTTTGCCTCTCTCTGGAGGATCATTTTATCCCAGTCTCCCCCACGTTCAGGATATGGGACTCTATCGATTCCCATGAATCTTAGAACTGTCGCATCTCCTTTATGATAAGTCCAGACATGATTGGAGATGGGTTTATCCCTCTTGTGTGTAATGTCCCCCAGATGTTCCCCGATTCTTCTGCGTAATTCTCTGAATGTCTTGCCGACATACTCTAGGTATCTACAGGTAATTTTGTAGATTACTCCAGTGCTTTTACAGTTGATTTAATCTCTTATGTTGTAACTCATACCTGTAACATTGCCTGTAAACGTTTTGCCTGTCTGAAAAACGTTTGCCTGTCTACAGCAATCACCATAGGAAATGGCTTCAGGACATTCTCTACAGCCAATTCAGACGCCTCAGAAGAAATTGCTCGAACACCCAGACATATGAACAACAGTGCTGTATTCTGAAAAAAAGGTTCAAAGAAAAGAAATATCCGAACACACTAATCAAAGATGCCATCGAAAGAGCAAGCCAATGTAGCCAGAAAGAAAGTCTTCAAACCAAACAGACAATAAACAAAAATAATGAAGCAACACACCAACTAAAATTCATTACTACATACAGTAACGACAGCAAAGATATCCTTAACATCCTGCAAAAACATTGGCCGATTATCAGATCAGATCCCGTACTTACTAAAATTGTACCGGGCAAAATATCATGTATATACAGAAGAGCCCCCACAGTAAAGAACATCCAGGCACCCAGTATCCCCAAACAATATAGGAACAGAGTACCGCCGAGCACCTCCAAAGGAAGCTCTAAGTGTAACAAACCTCAGTGTCTATGCTGTGGGATGATAAAAATATCAGACCATTTTAAATCTAACAGCACAGGGGAAAACTCTGAATTAAAGTTTGAGCTGAATTGCAGCAGCAGCTATGTCATCTACCTTATCGAATGTCAGTGTGGTCTCCAATATGTTGGTAGAACGACACAAGCATTGCATTGTAGATTAAACCAACACAGATACAATATCAGACATAAGGTCTTAAATCATGGACTGTCCAAACACTGTACCCTTAAACATAAAGGCAAAGGAAAAATTACCATTATGCCAATTGACTACATCAACCCTGGAATCAACAATAGATTTGCCACTTTAAAGAAAAAAGAAATCTATTGGATTTATAAACTTAACACCTTAGTCTGGAAAAGAGACGACTACGAGGGGACATGATTAATTTATATAAATATATGAATGGTCCATACAAAAAATATGGTGGTAAGTTGTTCCAGATTAAATCAAATCAAAAGACGAGGGGGCACTGCCTCCGTTTGGAGAAACCAAGGTTTAATCACCGGAGGCGACAGGGCTTTTTTACTATGAGAACGGTCAATCTGTGGAATAGCCTGCCTCAGGCGCTGGTCACAGCAGGGACAGCGGATAGCTTCAAGAAGGGTCTAGATGCCTTTTTACAGCTAAATAACATTGATTGTTATGCTATATAGGATTGTTTTCCCTAAATCCCTTCCTCATCCAATCCCTACCCTTCCTTGGTTGAACTTGATGGACAAGTGTCTTTTTTCAACTGTATAAACTATGAAACTATGAAACCTTGAAACCGTTTGGACTCAATGAAATGACAGAAACCGTACTGACCTAAAAAATACTGCTGTTATTAGCTGTCTCTTCGCCCAAAAGTAATACATCCCAGTTTTAATATATATCTTCCCTCTCCTCTTTCCATTATCCTCATTAATTTCAGTATCCATACACACCGTAACTTTGGCGTTCCAGCGCAACACATCCATAGCTCACCATGGTTCATGAAATCCTCCTCCCGAGACAGACAACTCGCTTTTTTGGACCTTCCTGGCTTCCGTAGTCTGGTTGACTCAGAGGACCGCGATTAGGTCTCCGCGCCGGATAAATAAGGTTATAATTCCCTTTCCATACAGCAAAGGCATACGGCCCGATATCCATTGGTTTTATATATATATATATTTTTTTTCTCCTTTATTAACTATACAATATATATGTTAACTTAATTTATTTTATTATGAACTTTTCAATTATGTCATCTTTAATATGCACTTTTAATCATGTCTCTTATTTATTTATATGTTTATAATATTAGGATTATTATTATTATCATTATTACTTTTAGCAACAGTGACTCAAGACGAGTCAATTTTATGAATGAATACAATTACTATAATGTATATGTTTACATAGTGACATCACTCTGACGTCAGCTGGGGGTCATTTTCCCGCCAAGTGATGCTTATAAGCCCGCTTTACCTATGCACTGTATACCTTGTGTAACTGATGAAGAGCCCGATTCGGGCTCGAAACGCGCCTTACCCAATAAAGGAACTCTAAGTTTATTATATAATACTTGTCAGTATTTGGCGCCGAAATAACCTCCTGAAAAACAAATATTACCCAAATTATATTCGTTAAATGTCTTCCTGCACTCCCTTAGGAAACACACCCTCACGCTAACCCTAAATCTTCTCACTGCTGCCAGATGCCTCATCGCTAAACATTGGGGACAAGCTTCCTCTCCTTTCACGTATGAATTGAATGCACGCATCAAGGACATTTGATCCATGGAATACCTATCGGCCACTTTCCAAGGCAAAGCAGATAAATTTCATCTGGTATGGGAGCCCTGGGACACGTATTACCTCACTCATGAGGCCCCCTCATATAAGCCTGCTCCCCCTTGATACCCTTTTCCCCTCTGAGTCTTGTCCGGTCCGTGTTTCTCCCCCTCGGGTTAAGTTCTTTTGTTTCTTTGTTCATATTGTTAACATTTACTCTTTTTCACATGCCCTCACTATTTGGGGGTCTACCCTGACCACAGGGAATTTCATATCAGGGTTATACTTATAGCAACTCCTTACTTCAGTTCAGGACTCTTGATCTGCATTTGTTAAACTTGTGCCCTACTGTATACAATATCATTTGGCTCTTAAATTCAGCCTATTGCGTTGTTCCACATATAATCATATCTGAATGTACACCCTGTGGAAGATTGAGGAAACATATTAGTTGTGGAGTGACTTACCTCTTACAATGTACGCGCAACCTCCAATATGTGGGCAAATTAATATGTGATCTCAGAGCGAGAATTAATGATCACATTTTGAGCATTAGCCGATTCTAGATTGACCCAGAGTGGGGCAGGGTGGCCGGCGTTTATCATGGTCAGTTGTGCTATTTGGGCCACAAAGTAATACTTATGCATAAGAGGAACCAGGCTCTTATTATCATACATGATCTTAGCTTTTTTATTCTACGCCGCTTTACAGTCCAGATGAAGTAAAATATGTCTTTTTGGAATGCCTCAATGTCTTTGGAGACCATCAGTCTATATGGAGAACATGGCACACACCTGATTTTGATCTTTTCAAATGATTTTTATTCCAGTGAATATATGACATAGCAAAGCCTTCACCGTAATGTATGAAATACAAGCGTAATTTTTCACAGATCATAAATATTTAACACGACGTTTCGGTCATCTCGACCTTTATCAAGTAGGATCTGACATAAGGAGCATGTCATGTGGAGACATGGTGAAGCTGCCATTGGAGACCATCAGGACATGTAGAGGAGTTGGGGAAATGTGTTTATCCTGCCGACCCAGGAGAGCATAGTGTTGTTCCAAGCAGAAAAGTCAGATCTGAGTCGTTTGTATAGGGGATATAGTTATTGGAATAGAACATTTCGAAAGAAGGTCTAATCTGGACCCCAAGGTAATTAATATATTCATCATAAGAGGCAAAGCCAAAGTTAAGGTCTATCAGTGTTTTAGTGGAGGATGTTACAATGCAGCACCTCTGCTTCATAGTTTATTTTCAGACCCAAGACCTGCTCAAATTTATCTAATAACGCCATAAGGTTAGGTAGGGACAGAATTGGTTTGGTAATAGTAAGTAGTAATTTGTCAGAGAACCAATTAACCTTATTTGTCAGAGAACCCAATTAACCTTATTAACCCATTTCTGGCCAAACTTCCAGACCAGAAATGTTATGACTGCTTCTTATTAAGCGTGTTAAGGGTTCCATGGCTATTGCAAAAAGAGCAGGTGATAAAAGGACACACCTGTCTAGTCCCTCTCGAAATAGGGATGGGTCTCCTGGACGTGGTGGAATGTTTAAGTGTAGCAGAGGGCGCAGAACAAGGACGCTTGATAATACTAAGGAAAAGTCATTGAATGCCAGTACTTTCCAAAGTCTGGAAAAGATATTCCCAGGAAAGACTATTGAAGGCCTTTTCGATATCGAGCTCCAGAAGCACCATTGGGGTCTTCGCAGCGTTAGCTACATGGACTATATTCAGAGCTTTTCTAATGTTGTCAGGGGCCTGTCAAGAAGGAATAAAGCCCATTTAGTCCTCATGAATTATAGATGGTAAAACCAAGCATTTAACCACATGGCATTCGAATTAGGTAAACTAGGTGAAACAAGATACGTGGCAAGGGTTTTCCCTAAATTTGCGGTTTCAATTGTGGATCTTTAAGGAGAGATTTGTTTACTCTCCATGGGGCTCTTACACTTTGCGGAGCAAGAAGGAATTGTGTGGTCAGACGAGACACAGGGAATACATCTAGATTGCATCAGGTTAGGTACTATGGATGCCATGTGCTCGAGAAAAATAAGAGCATCCCCTACTAAGGATGTGGTGTTCCTTGCCATATATCTACTAGCCTTAACTCCTGTAATGCCGACAGTATCAGAGCTCTCTTGGTGGGTGATAGTTTGTCAGGACTCAGGTGAGTTTTGTTATGTCCCCTAGAAAGGACGGGTCAAACCTAACTAGAAAACTATCTACAGTCAGGTTGGCTAGACGTCTGGCTACTAGAAGAAATGTTCAGACAGGGTCCTTTGTGGGGGGTCCTTTGTGGCATAGGTGTTAACCAGGGCTACTTTGAAACCATGTAGTTCTCCCGTGAGGATGCAGAATCGGCCATAGGGGTCAGTGGATGATATAGAAGAAAAATAAGATTCCTATATTGCGATCACATTGGGTTTGTGTGTTATATATCAATGGAAAGCTTTACTTCTCTTGACGGGGGAATTAAAACCCCTGACATTGTAGTAAACGTGGTGATACCAGTAGCTGAACCTAAGGACTGTGCTAAAACATGTTCAGATTGGGGAGCAAGGATAGGAGATACACTAGGAAAAGGAGTAAGGAAGACTAGGAAACTACAGAAAACAAGAACGAACAGAGAGAGAGAGCGAGAGAGAGAGAGTTAGAGCAAGAGAAAAAAACACAAACAACTGTCACAGAATCATGTTCGGCAACCAAGTACAAGTAGAGGAACCAGGTGAGGCAGACTTGGCCGTTGAGTCCTGGGGTGTCGGGCAACAAGAATCCCATGCCACCACAGATCTTGAGGAACCATATTAAACTAACAGTGAGTAGCCAATAATCAAAACAAATAATGCATGACATAACTCAGTCTACAGCTTCCAATGATGGCTGTGCGTTATTAGGTGAAGAGCGTTGTCTAGCAGCTTGAAGCAGAGGGCGTGATGACCGTTAAGACAGGGTGGGGTGTGCTCAACTGGGATTCTATCTGCTTCCAGCAAGAGTACGGACTGTGTGCTGTTAATTCTGCAGGTGAAATTTCAGAGAGAAAGAAAAACCCCAATGATAATGTCAATAATAAAGCCCAAAAAATGGAAGAAAAAATGGAAACGGCTCAGCCCCTTGTAGACTGCACTCTTTTCCACAATGATTTTGGCCATGTGTAGTAGTATGCAATTATGGCAGAAAAACTTTAGGAGAAAAGTTGGGATATCCAGCATCCATACAAGTTGATCCACATGTAGACAACTGTTAAAACATCTTCAAAAACGTAATCTTCATTTTTCTACATGTACACAAAGCAAAAAAAAGTGAAAAACGCAAAAAAGAAAAAAAAAAGGGATTTGCAGCGGTAACGCGTTTTGGACTCTTACATGTTAGTCCATAGTCATACCTAACCTGCTTTACCTCGCTTCAAGTTTAAATACATGATAATGTATTCCTTCTTTCTGAAGTACTTGGATAAGCGGCCAGAGTGAGCGTCGTTTGAGGAGGGTGGAAGTGGCCAAGTCCATTTATAGCTGATCTGAAGTAGGGATCCCCGGGAGTTGCATTAAGTTTTATATTTGGTCTCTCATTTCCATGTAATGCATCTTAAGGACCATGTCCCTAGGTAGTGTCGAGTTTGCAGGTTTGGTGGGGGCCCTGCGTATGCGGTCCATGGTGGCGAAGAGGTTAAAGACAGCTTCACGTAAATTTGTGATAGACTTCGTCAGCCCTCTAATCCTGATCCCCTCTCTCCTGTTACTGTTTTCTAGTTCCTCACATTTCACCTCTAGTAGGCTTACCTGAGACAGAAGCGTGTCTACTTTGGCGCTGTCTGCAAATCATCAGCATAGTCATCGGTTTTCTGCTTGAGGTCTATCTGCCCAAGATCTTGAACTTGAGTAGAGATATATGTGACCGCAGTAGTGAGTTCTGACCTCAATAGAGTTTGAATTTTTTCAAATAATCTAGTTTCCTGGAGACTCACTTTGTCCTGAGAAGCTGGTGCTGCTTAGGCCGAGCGCCAATTAAGAGAACCATCCACTCCGGATGAGTCAGGGCACCTATCAGAAGGTTGTGTTGGTTTGCGGGACGAGGATGCCAGTCTTAGAAAATAAGTCTGATTTGTCTCCCTGGAGGAGTCTGTCTTTTTGGAGGATTTTCCCTGCTTGTTCGACATTGCATCTCCAGGGGAAATTACAAAGAAGCTAATTGATTCACTCACTGGATCTTCTTATAGCTTGATCTGTGTGGTAATGGGCATGGCTAAGGGTACATGGTCGCCAGCTCAGGCGCCACATATGCGTCTTCCACTAATCTGAAAAAGTGTGGTATGACAGTGAACACAAGGTCCCTGTTGAGAGATGGTGAGGTCTTCTGGGGAAATCGGGGTTACTAGGGCATGAGACTGGGGAAAAATGAGTGGCTTCTCTGCTGAAGCTCCCACGCAGGCTATCCTTCCTGAACGGCAATAAGCCACACCCCCTAGTTATCAGCTTGTTAATGGGTATAGGTCGGAGGGCTAGCTGGCCGCTGTGTGTTTGGCATGCTGGGCACTGTATGGATTACAGCTGCCAGCCTGTTTGCCAAGGGTACTGAAGGTGTTCTGATGCGGTCCACAGTGACCTGACAACTGTTTATCAGTGGGCTGCTGCCAGGGACGGCACCTTAGACTTTCTGCTGCAGCTCAAGTCCAGCGTTTCCAGCAGATGTTGATTTTCCTCCCTAAAGGGCAGACCGAAGCTCAGAGGGGTAGTCTGAATTGATAGTAGGCAGGCCCCACTGATGTACTATTATGTCACAAGTAGGCTGCGGGTATATAGAGAGGGCTCTCAGGCAGGCACCGATTGCAGTTGTTAACCTTTTAAATGCCCCCGGCTATGCCGCCAGAGGCGTGCGCCATTGGATTTCATCGCTTCCCCCTGTGAGGTAAATGGGAGCGGCGATCGGTTGCCATGACAGCTTCTGTTATCGGATTAAGCACCTGTATATTGTGACCTCAAACCGCCTGAATGGACATGGAAACAGAAGGAATTTTGGTTCCTCTATGCACACATGCCACTACATCTAGCCACCATACTAGTATAACTTGTATTATACGGGCCACTGCTCGTTTGTTCATTTTAACCCTTTGATGTGGAGCTTTTGCAGCCATACTTAGCATCAAGACTGCATAGTCCACTACATTACTTTATTCCCCTGATGAGTGAGTCACACGACGTACAAAACGCGTAGGGATTACATATTAGGGACTAACAGGGTCTGAAAGGGACAGTACTGGGACTGTCCTTGTCAGGGAGGGAGCAATATTGCGGGGTCAGGATACAAAGCGATCGTAGGGCTTAATAGGTCCTGTACCTCCGGACCAGTAATGCTCGACCAGGAGACGGCGCATCAAAGACTGGTGAGATCCACCCTATTATTCCTTACTGTCCGGATTAACGTTTGTCCGTGGTTTTGAGATGATGCACCGTGTTATATGCTATACAGGAATGCACTAAGACACGGTGAGGTATTACTGGGGACCGTATCAGACGAGATTTATTGGAGGTCTGAACGAGCTCCCTTTCTGTTGTTTTTGCTGATTAGATGGTTGATGTGCATACTATTGTGGTTCACTGTGAACTTATTTTATCAGTAATTATTAAAAGTTACGTTTTACTTATGGTACTGGTACATTCTGCTGGATTTCTTACCGATTTTTGGATGTATTTTTCTTGACTTGAAAAAGTGAGTTAGCCAACTAAGCAACCTTTTTCTGTCTTGTTTGGATTTAGAACTTTATGCACACAAGGGTGACTCGACCTCTGTGTTGACCCAATGGGACATGCTCAAATAGCTTATACGTGGCGTCTTCATGAAGCACAGTGCCCACTTCAAGAAAGAGAAAGCTCACACTCTACAAATGGCTTTGCAGAGAGTGCCCTTGCTTAAGTTACAAAATAGACAACTCACTTTCTATACAGCAGGACCTACAAGCAATTTCCTGGACTCAGCATACAGTGGGATACTGCAGGTACGCAGTATATTTTATGAATATAGTAACAGGTGTGGTCAAACGCTGGTAAGATCTATGAAGGGGTGCATAGTTCAATCCTTAATTCCCAGTATCACAACGGCTTCTAGCCAAGTTGTCAATTCAACTCCAGACATTACTGCTTCATTCCATTCTTTTTACTCTGACCTATACCACTTACAGGAGACCCTTCAGACTGTGCCCCCCCCCCCCAGTATATAGCCAGGCAGCCCCCTGCTCCCAAGTATACAGCCAGCCAGCCTATGCCCACTGTATCTAGCAATTCAGCCCCGGTATAGCCTGGAGCCCCTGCCGCCACTATATATACATCCAGCCCCAGTATATAGCCTGCAGCCCTTGCCCCCACTATATAGCCATTCAGCCTCAGTATATAATATATCAGCCAGACTAAAGATTAATGCCATCCTATGAGCCCCTATCTCCTTTCAAATTGGTAACCGCTAAGGTTGCCCCCTTTCCCCACTACTTTACATTCCAGTGAACACCTCCTGGGGGTCATACACAATAACCAAAACATTTAGTGCATTACTATTACCAGTGTTGAATATAAATATTCCACCTTTGATGACCTCTAGGTCTGTTGGCTACTCTGTTTGAGTTTGGTTACAAGTCTAATTTCAAAGCCAACATGACAGAATCCGAGGCTCTTAATGTCTCTTCCTCTATGGTCTCTTCCCTCAAACTCAACTTTTCTTTCATGTGGCCTCTTGTGAACCTGGACTCATGGGAGAGAAAAGAATTCTCTTGATTCGGCAGGCTTAGTATTCTCAAAATACTAAGCATACCTGCTACAAACCATCCCAATTCTGGTTGAAAGTGCTTTGACACCTTCATTTGATCTCCGGTCATCCTAGAGTAAAGAGGGATGTACTAATTTTACCATGTGCAGGCTACTGCTACCTCTATTACTTTTATTATCTATTACTCTATTAGCTGCAAGCTGCCCATGCTAGGTTGTTGGACTTCTTTCAGCATAAACCTCTAGGGCCTGAGTGGTCTCCTTGGTGTAGGCATCATGCCTCAAGGAACTCTGCACACTTCCCTGGACATGGCCCTCCTGGGGATTCTGTCCCACTTTCCTTTACTACTCATCACACATGGCATATCTTGAAGAACATGGGACCATGTCCCTCCCCGATTGATATGCAAGGCTCACTTACCTCCCCCACATGCAAATCCCTCTTTTCCCCAAGGAAAATAGCTCTTTCTTGTCATGCACAAGAACTAAACCCCTTAGATTTACACATGTAATGGCTGGCAATTCCCTCCATACACTACCAATATTCCTACCTGGCACCAAACCCACTACCTTCCACCATTTTCAATACAATGAATTGAAACAATTTCACAATTCCCCAAAACCGCACTCACAACTCCTCCGACCTTTGACAAGTTTTGAACAGCTTTGTATGGCTTCCACCCACATCCCTCATGTTTTTTCAGTACCTTAAAACCTGCTGATCACCTCTGGCCCTTTAACAATTCTTACTTTCTGTAAAGCTTTGGAATCCAAGCTTGGGAAAACGTTTTACAATTCCCAAATGGACAAAATGCTTTTCCTTATCCAAATGTGTAATAGCCTCTAAACACAAAAGGATTATAAAACTCTCACCAGATGGTACAGTGTACCTTCTCTTCTACATATATGGCTCCCATATGTTGCATATCTGGTGGCATTTCCCTCACATCTGCAGTTTCTGGTCCAGCAAGAACACTGCAGGCTCTGTAGTTAACAACAAACTAGAGGCAGTCCTCCTCTTCATGTTTGACATGCAGTTGTCTGCATACAAAAAATCCTATAATATCAGTCAATATTACTTAAAAACACCAATTAAAAACATGACTAAAATGTGTTAACGCAAAGGTGGTGCATGGGCATACGTTTAAAGAAAAAGTGTCTGAAGCACCAATTTCAGTACTCCTCTTAACTCCAACAATAAGTATGTAATATTGTACAGTAAACATATGACTTTTAATGCTCAATACAAATGATTTATGAAGATAAGATTAGATTCATGTATATATCTTGCAGCTAAACGTGTTTCCGAGGTTCACCCTTCCTTCTCTATTGAGAAAGGAGGGCGAATCTCCGAAACGCGTTTAGCTGAAAGCTATTTACCGAGTCATGTGAATGACATTTTAGAAAATAGTCAGATTAAACGGACCATCGCTGAATTCAGTCTTTACATAACTGTAGGGCGCATCTAATACAAGTGTAGAAGATTAGATTACAGTGGACAAAACTTAAATGGAGCTCCGCAAAAGTGAATACACAGTTAGTGCTTACCTATAAGAAAACAGTCCATGCATGTGCAGGGTCCTGAAACTCATGAGGGAAGCCGCATATTTTGGAAGACGAGCGGGCAGTGAGTAATACTTGCACACCAAATAATCCAAGATATTTTATTGGACAAACATACATTTTCTGAAACCAATAGTAAAAAGAAATATCTGACAAATAAAGTGTACATATATGGAATTATCATAGACTATGTATTTTATAAGCATAATTGGAAATTATCTATATCACATTTTTACCACCTTAGTCGTATTTTATAATTCATGTGTATTAAGCATTAACATTAATTCCATGATTTATATAGCGCACAAAGTTTTCCTTTTCCTTTAAACCTTTATTTTCCAGTCTTTTGTGCCCAAGATGGTCTAAAAGCACAATTTCGGACCCTAGAGTGGGATTATTGTTTGTTGAATGGCCACACAACGGTGTTTACATGGTCCTAAATACAATCATGAAATATATACTGTACACAATAGGAAAATACACGTCAATGGCTGGCATATCCAATATTACATAATAAGATGCATTAATGATACTAACCGGACTGCATGTGGACCAGAAGAGTCACCACAAACATGCGTTTCGCCGTCGCTTTCTCAAGGAGTACTGTGGTGGTGTGTTGACACTTCTGGTGTGAAAAAGCCCATTGGAAAACAATATTTTCACCGAACCAATCTGTATGTGTCCATAAGGGTTCATTCAGATGGGCGTTTTTGACATCAGTGTGCTATTTATTGCAGATTGCATAGTGGCCCATTGATTTCTTGGGATCTGTTATATCCGTTTTTTCACTGTTGTGCAGACTGAGAGAAAAATTGCAGCATGCGCTATTTTTTTCTCACATGCAAAAAAAGATGTGGATACAATACGGACTGAACACAGATATCACACGTCTGTGTTTTTTGTGGACAGGCCAGCCTGAATAAGCCCTATGCAAAAATGGGTTTAGTGAGAAAAAAAAAAAAAGGCATTTCATTTCACTCTGTATTTATTAACAAGTAATTCTGTACTACACTAAAAAACATTTACAGGCAGTTACATACAAAATTTGTAGGTTTGTTCTTAAAGGAAACCTACCACTTGAAGTGGCAGGTTTCAGAAGAAAATACCGAGCACCAGCTCAGTGTGAGCTGGTGCCGGAGCTCATTTTTGTTAGTGTTTTAAACCGCGGTATCGCGGTTTTAAAACACTTTTTAAACTTTATAGCCGGCGCAGGGAGGTACACGCTCGGCGCTTACCATGCGCGCGGCTACATAGGAAGTGAAGGAGAGCCGCGCGCATGGTAAGCGTCGAGTGCGTACCTCCCTGCGCCGGCTATAAAGTTTAAAAAGTGTTTTAAACCGCAATACTGCGGTTTAAAACACTAACAAAAATAAGCTCCGGCACCAGCTCACCTTGAGCTGGTGCTCGGTATTTCCATCTGAAACCTGCCACTTCAAGTGGTAGGTTTCCTTTAAGTTGAAAGTGTATGCAAGTTGGAACCAGCAAGTCTTACTTCAAACAATTTTTTTTCATCTCGGATTTTCTCAATTTTGGGTTGTCATGAGAAAAAGGATTAGTAATAAAGCTTAATTTCATTAATAATTCTTTTAAGTGGATCATTGCATCCTGGGACCAAAGTTCAATATATACCAGCATCCAGAGGTTGGTCAGTAACTAGGGGTCGTCTAAGTTGGGTGTCGGGGACGGCCTGTACTAGATATTTCATCAGTTCATTTTGGCAAAATATTTTCTTTTTCTTCTGGATTGATAAGCGACAAACACATTTCAGCCAATTCCACAAACAACGGCTCTTGCATATAATTTTTTAATACTTCATCTTTATTCTCTGTCTCATCTAGGGTCACAAGCAGCTGTCGCAGATGTATATTCAGTAATAATTGTTTCAGCTCTTCTGATTTACCTGCAAAATATAAAGTTATTTGAAAGTTTGAAGTGCCAAAGGCATTTCTACACAAATATCACAAATTTTAGGGTAGCACAGAAAACCCACAATCAGTCAACTACAGTAAGCATACATTTCAATCTTGTTAATATTTTCTATAGCAATGGAACAGGTGGGATATATTATCCAATAAGTAAACTAAATGTTCTTGAGGTTTATGTATATAAAAAAGGTAATATGGGCAAAGTGGATTTGAGAGACCATGACTAGGTACAAATTGTCATTGTTAAACAACATATTTAGAACACTACACTGCTATTGTATTATGCTGCAGATTTTATGCACAGAAATTGTGTGTGCGATATGCAACCTGTGTGGTAACCCTAAACCTTCCAAAATGGGTACGGAGAAGTAAAAACAAAGACTGAGTCATGGGTGCCCAAAGCTTAGTTTTGCACATAGGAAGCAAAAACGTAGAAGAAATTTTGGGCAAAAAAAATTATACAAGAAAGTTATTGAAATACAGCATATTTGGGAATGGAATACAGCATTTGGGAATGCTAGCCCTTTGAATGATCAGTGCCTATTTTCACTGCAAACAGTGGGGCTTATTTACTAAGGGTCCGCGATTAGTTTTTTAAATATTTAACATTAAAACACCCTATATATCACCCCATTTTGAAATATGCAACTCTCAAACTACCAGAAACAACTTTTAGGAAGATGGTTAACCCCTTGAGATGTTCATAGTAATTAAATCAAAATGGAGGTGAAATTTAGAATGGTCAAATTTTGTTGATTATACATTTATTTAGCCCTAAAATTTACACATTTTCAAAAGATAAAAAGAGTGTTGGTTGTGTTGGGCCTTGCAGGAGTCTGGTGGTGATCTAATTCCGTGAAAAAGTAGTAGCAGGTAACAATATGGAAAAACAGTAGAACGGCACTCACCACAGCTTCTCCTTTAGTCCAGTTTATCGAAACATACTCACAAAAACACGGTGAAAAGACGCCAAAAAATCACACAAGGGTGTGAAAATGCATGACAGCTGTTTCGCGCGCGGTGCACTTCATCTGCCCAAAGAACCAAGTGAAACTACTGGCCATTTAAACCTCCCCCAGACATCAAATCCCTGCCCCTTGCAAACCTGGTAGTACCTCATTGGTGCTTATTAGCATACTTTAATCTTATACCAGGATACTTAATACCAGCTGAAACACTATGGTAATTATATTTGGAAGTGTAGCGATAAACAGTAGCCCACTTACAAACCAGTTCATCTGATGTGTGTCAGCTCACTCTCCACCATCGTTCGTGCCACGGGGGAGGGCGGGGCGGAGGTACCAGCCCCAAGATGGTGCAAGCATCGTGGTATCTCCCGCAGTGACGCGCGTGTGGGGCGTGGCCTCCGCTCCGGAGGCTCGCCGTGCGCGTCAGCCATGGAGGCGTGCCGAAAACATTGCGATGGCTGGATAACCATGTGCTAATGGGTGAATCGCTATAGCAACTGACGCTTATTGATATGTTAGTAGCTTCTAGTACGAATACAGCTGGTGATTTTACGGAGGAATGAAAAATACAAAAAGGGGAATATATGGGCTAAGTATGGGGTGGTTATAAGGCCGAAAAACATTAAAAATGTCATTGTTAAATGACTGGTAAAGACGGAGCCGGGTTCCCAAAGATACGATGGGTAAGACCCACCTTCGAGGGACCCTTTTCCTTTAATCTATGTGCAATACAATGAGAACTCATGACAATGTATGAAAACTATGTCATATTAGATAATCAATAAATTGAAAGATCAAGTGGAGTGTTTATGATTTTTGGAAGACAGAAGTTGATACCGAAAAATTTGAAAAATATTACAGAAAGACACTCATGTCTAATCTATTATTTAGCCCCAAAGGGCCCAGTGCTACAGTGCGTAAGATCCATCTCCCTTCTTTTTGTAACAGGAGGAAGGGAAGGAATTAGATGAGGAAGAGATTTTTGGTAAACCATTCTATATAACATAACAATCAATGTTAATTAGGTGTAAAAAGGCATCTAGACCTTCTGCTGTCCCTTCTGTGACTAGCGCCTGAGGCAGGCTATTCCACAGATTGACAGTTCTCATAGTAAAATAGCCCTGTCGCCTCTGGTGATTAAACCTTGATTTCTGAGACAGTGCCCCCTCGTCTTTTGATATTTTTTGTATGGACCATTCATGTATTTATATAAATTAATCATGTACCCTCGTAGTTCTCTCTTTTCCAGACTAAATAAATCTAGTTGTTTTAATCTTTCCTCATAACTGAGACCCTCCGTACGCCTTAAGATTTTTGTGGCTCTTTGTTGAACCCTCTCTAGCTATCCTTTTTATGGACCGAGCCCAGAACTGGACAGCATATTCCAGATGAGGCCCGAACCAATGCATTGTACATGCATACCAGTGCTGGCAGTATCCACTGTTACATAACTGAAGAGCACCTGATTGAAGCGTGGGAAACTTTTCCATCACACTGTACACAGACCTCTCTGCAACCACACTACAACTCAGAAGGCAACTAATACCAGTTAATACCCAGTTCAGAGAGCATCAAATTGCATACAAGTAAGGGTACCAGGTCAAGCTTTTTGGTCACCCTGGGGGGAGGGCAACTACACTTGTGCAGGGCAAATAGACAGTGTACATAGAGAGCTGGGAAGAGTAATAGTCCATGGGGGAGGAAGGGGGGCTGGAATGAGATTGGGGAATAAGGACAAAAGGAATACGGACAGGGAAAACCATATGAAGTGTATGTACACAAATGCCAGAAGCCTCAAAAAACAAAATGGAGGAACTGGAACTCTTGATGTTGGAGCGGAAATATGATATAGTGGGTATCAGCGAGACATGGCTGGACAGTAGCTATGACTGGGCTGTTACTATAGATGGTTATAGTCTTTTTAGAAAGGATCGTATAAATAAAAAAGGTGGAGGGGTTTGTTTATATGTGAATTCTTGCCTCAAGCCCGTCCTGCGAGAGGACATCAGTAACGCAAATGCAAATGTGGAGTCCCTATGGGTGGAGATAAGAGGAGGGAAAAAGAATAATAAAATATTACTAGGGGTTTGTTATAAGGCTCCAAATATAATGGAGGCAGCAGAGGAAATGCTGATAAGTGAAATGGATGCGGCTTCAAAGCATGGTGAAGAGGTACGGCGCCGCCTCGCAACCACTAAGATAGATAAATCACCTGGGCCAGATGGCATATACCCCCGGGTTCTGCATGAATTATGTACGGTGATAGACAAACCGTTATTTTTAATATTTGAAGATTCACTGAGGACTGGTTATGTTCCACAGGAATGGCGCATAGCAAATGTGGTACCAATCTACAAAAAAGGATCAAATAGCGATCCTGGAAACTACAGACCCGTGAGTCTAACTGCTGTGGTGGGGAAAATATTTGAGGGGTTTATTAGAGATGCTATCCTGGAGTATCTCACTGTGCACAACCTTATAACCCAGCGTCAGCATGGGTTTATGAGAGATCGGTCCTGTCAGACTAATCTGATTGGTTTCTACGAGGAGGTAAGTTCAAGACTGGATCTGGGGGACGCTGTGGATGTTGTATATCTGGACTTTTCAAAGGCATTTGACACCGTGCCACATAAAAGGTTGGTATATAAAATGAGACTGCTGGGAATAGGAGAAAATCTGTGTGTTTGGGTAAGTAATTGGCTTAGTGATAGAAAACAGAGGGTGGTCATTAATGGCACATTCTCAGATTGGGTTGATGTTACCAGTGGAGTGCCACAGGGGTCAGTATTGGGGCCACTTCTTTTTAATATTTTTATTAATGACCTTGTAGTGGGTTTACACAGTCAAGTTTCAATATTTGCAGATGATACTAAGCTGTGTAAAGTAATAAATACTGAGGTCGATAGTTTAGCATTACAGAGGGATTTGTGGAAGCTTGAGGGATGGGCAGAGAAATGGTTGATGAGGTTTAATGTAGATAAATGGAAACAAAAAGTATAATTATGTTCTAAACGGTCAATTACTTAGTAAAACTGGAGCTGAAAAGGACTTAGGGGTATTGGTGGATGGTAAACTTAATTTTAGTGACCAGAGCCAGGCGGCTGCTGCTAAAGCAAATAAAATAATGGGATGTATCAAGAGAGGAATAGATTCTCATGATAAAGACATAGTTTTGCCCTTATACAAATCCCTGGTCAGACCACACATGGAATATTGTGTGCAGTTTTGGGCACCAGTGTATAAAAAGGATATAGTAGAGCTGGAACGGGTGCAGAGGAGAGCAACCAGGATTATTAGGGGAATGTGGGAACTAGAATACACTGACAGATTAAAAAATTTGGGATTATTCAGTTTAGAAAAAAGACGACTGAGGGGAGACCTCATTACAATGTACAAATACCTGAACGGACAGTACAAGGATCTCGCCAAAGATCTTTTTATACCTCGGCCTGTGACCAGGACAAGAGGGCATCCTCTACGCCTAGAGGAGAAGCGATTTTACCATCACCATAGACAAAGGTTCTTTACTGTAAGATCAGTGAGACTGTCTAACTCTCTGTCGCAGGAGGTTGTTATGGCGGACTCTATGTACATGTTCAAGAGAGGCCTGGATGACTTTCTGGAGAGAAAAAATATCACGGGTTATGGGGATAAAACATTTATTTAATTCTTAAAGGTTGGACTTGATTGACTTGCGTCTCCTTCCAGCCTTATATACTATGATAGTATGATACCCAAAACGGCAATGTCTCCATCGGAGGATGGGAGAAATGGGGAATATTAGGCCCCGACGAGTCACTGCCTCCTACCAAACTTAAAGAAGAGTGTTGCCTGTCTTTGAACGCCAAAATTTGACAGAGTCCCTGGAATCCTTGTCTTGTTAATACCTAGACTGGTAACCATATACCTGCACTGTTAGTGTTTTCCCCAACTGAGCAGCACAAGTCTCTGCAGCTTTTACAGTGCATACAGTTTGTTGTTTGTTTCGGTTTACTTAATTGCCATTTTAGTTTGTCGTCTTATCTAGCTCAAGTAATCCCTATGCCAACACCAAAACAAGGAGGGGGTTTTTGGAAACATTTCTTCACCTAATAAATCGGTATTACATTTTTATCCATAATTGTTAAATGTGAAAACTGGTTAAGTTAAGACTATGCTTAATAAGGAGGAGTCTTGTTTGGGAAGAATTGCTCCCCAGACTTTTCTATCTTTTTTTGTACCCTCCCCTTACCTCTCGTGAAAAGTTTTTTTTTTGCTTAGGCCCAGAAAATGGTATCCTTTTATATTTGGAAAGGCTAGAAAAGGCGCCTCACTCATAAGATACTAACCAAATATAAATGGGTGGGTGGGGTGGGAGACCCTTACATTAAATTCTACTAGCAAGCTTACATTCTTCTACAGGCCTACCAGTGGCCTAATACTACTTCGTCTACATCATAAATTCAGATCAAAAAGACAATGGCTTACAACACTATACTAAAAACAATACCGTCAGCTGGTTTTTGGGTTCTATCACACGATAAACCCATGCTCTCCTTAACTCTGAACCTTATTTTCATTTGGGTTCGGGAACATAGAGCCAAGTAAACCTTAGACACTGTAGAATACTCAATCACGGATTGGAGGGGAGAGGATTTGTGGAAAAAACTAAATGTTAGAAAAGGTTTTTGGATTTATCACCTGCAAACACTGCAACTGCTAGTCTGAATAAAGATTTTGAAATTAAGAGCTTTCTATCCTACAATAGGGCCTGAGCTTTAAACAAAAAAAAAAACCACACACCTGAAAGTGGCACATAAGCGCCAATATATTCAATACATTTATATGTTGGTTACTCTTTAGGATGTAATTTAGGATTTTATATGTCAGTTTAAGGTTCTGCGTACAAGCAGTCCCTGGGTTACATACATGATAGGATCTGTAGGTTTGTTCTTAAGTTAAATTTCTATGTCTGAACTGTATACTTTATAATTGTAACCCCGCCAAAATCTTTTTGGTCCATATGAAACAATAAATCTTTGATAACTGTTCTAGCTGTTTATTGTAGCCTAAGGCTAAAGTACAGTAAATTACCAATATCCAGGGGTCCATTTGTAAGTCCTGTGTTCTTAAATAGGGGACCGTCCGTATAAGGTTTTTACCACCAGAAGGTTGGTAGGGTGAATTATAGGAGATAATTCAAATTGGAAGCAATAATAGGAGTTACCGTATATTCCGGCGTATAAGACGACTTTTGAAGACAGAAAAATCTTCTGTCTTGTCTGGGGTCGTCTTATACGCCGGTAATCCCGACCGCCCGCCGTGAATACCCGGTGCATGGAGAGGGCTCACGGGCTGAGCCCTCTCCCTAGCCGGTAAGTCTTTGCTGCATATTGCAGCAAAGGCTTACCGGTAACACCCGCGATCGGCGCTAGCACCGATCACGGGTGTTTTCACAGCGATAGCGGCGTATGGGCGCATAATCACCCTCCGGTGGCCCCGATGTCTGTGCGGCTCGTCTTCAGTCTTCCGCGCCGTCTTCTTTCTTCTGCTGGGCGCCGCCATGTTTTTCCCCGGGGCGGCGCCTAGTATGACGTCAGCAGCGGCGCATCATACTAGGCGCCTGCTGGGGAAGATCAATGGCCGCGCCCAGCAGAAGAAAGAAGACGGCGCGGAACAGATTGATACGGACGCGGTGATACCAAATATGTACGTGTTTTTGTGTTTTATATACTTTATTTGCATTTCATGTGTAACTGGGGAGATTATGGGACTTTTATTTTATTTATTTAATTATATAATAAAATCATTTCATCTTTTTTTTTTTACTTTTTTACATTTTCTACTTCTTGGCTTGAACAAACGATCGCCCGATCGCTTGTTCAAGCCTTTACACTGCAATATACTAATATATAATAGGGGTTCCGATCCACGGGGGACACACTTGCACGCCGCGGTCATGCTTGACCGCGGCGTGTAAGGGGTTAAACACCCGGGATCGGAGTTTTTCCGATCCCGGGTGTTAGTGCCGGGTCTGGGCTGTAAGATCAGAGCCCGACACCGGCACTTGCAGGACCCGGTGTCCCAAAATCTTCTTCTGGCGCGCCGCCGTAGAAAGGCGTACGCGTCAGAAGAAGTACCCTTAATCATTAAACTCATTAAGGGGTTAAATCCTTAAAATGTACGGCGCATACTGAAAACTAAAAACTATAGATGGTATTATACTTCAGACCGCCTACACCTGGTGTATTCTGTCTCATCCCCTTTGTGCTGGAGAGGTTGCGATTGCCATTGGACAGGTTTTAACCCCTTCCCGCATCCTAATGTAACGATCCCTCATAAGGTCCGGGTACTTGCTGCAACATGACGTACAATTACGATCACCGCAGTATCCCGGCTTTGCAACCCGATGAAAGCTCTGGTTCGAAGCTTAAATATGTTGCATTCCTGTATTTTAACCCCTTAAGGACGCAGGGTTTTTTCGTTCATTTCTCGCTCTCCACCTTCAAAAATCCATAACTTTTTCATTTTTACGTGTACAGACCTGTGTGAGGGCTTATTTTGTGCGTAACAAATTTAACTTTCCCGTAATGTTATTTATTTTAACATGCGAAGCTGAAAAAATTTCCAAATGTGGAAAAATTTAAAAATAAGACACGTGCGTCACGTTCTTGTGGGCTCAGTTTTTACGACTTTGACTGTGCACTCAAAATAACAGCTCAGCTTTATTCTTTGGTTTGGTGCGATCGCGGTGATACCAAATTTATATAGGTTTTATTGTGTTTTAATACATTTTCAAAAATTAAACGAATGTGTACAAAAAAGAAAAAAAAATGTTTGCCATCTTCTGAAGCTAATAACTTTTTCATACTTTGGCGCACGGAGCTGTGTGAGGTGTCATTTTTTGCGAAATGAGCCGACCTTTACATTGCTACTATTTTTAGGTCTGTGCAACATTGCAACATTGCCGACCTTTACATTGCTACTATTTTTAGGTCTGTGCAACATTTTGATCATTTTTTATGTGATGTAAAAAGGTGTAAAAGTCGTATTTCAGACATTTGGGCGCCATTTCCCGTCAAGGAGGTCACCGCCGGCCGTAACCGTTTTTATATTGATTTGAATTTTTAATATTTTATTAATTTTTTTTATTTTTTAAACTTTTTTTTTCCCCCACTATTTCTTAGACCATCTAGGGTACATTAACCCTAGATGGTCAGATTGCAGGTCATTCATTGCAATGAGCCACTGGCTCATTGTAACGAATCTGCAGATGCCAGATAGCCTCAGGTCAAAAGAAGACCCAAGGCTACCATGGCAACCGATCGCCGCCCCCCGATGACGTTCGGGGGCGCGGTGATCGGAATAAAGCAGGCGGCGCCCGCGCGCCACCGTCCTTTAAATGCCGCCGGCGACTTTACCGGCGGCAACTAAAGGGTTAATAGCCACGATCGGTGCAAGCACCGACCACGGTTATTAGCGGTGGGGGTTTTCTGCAATATGCAACAACCCCCACCTCCATATTAAGAGGACTCAGCCCGTGAGTAGAGCTACGGCGCAGAGCGTTAAGGGGTTAATAAAGCATCTGATGTAGGGCTTCTGAGTGAGTTTGGAAGCGCCACTCCTTCCTTCCCTCGGGCAGTCTACATTAGCAGAATGCATAGGCTGGCAATGTAATAATAGTATTGCAATATATTACATTTCACAAGTGATCAAATGATGACTTGCTCATGTTGTACCTGGACATAACAAAACAGCAAGAAAAAAAAAAAAAAATTAAAAATTAAGTGTAGATATCCCAAAACTGCCCCCTATCCCATATTAAAATACAACATAAAGTGAAAATCACCACAAAAACACTACATATTGGGCATCAAGTCCGTCACAACCCGTACAATAAAAGAAAATTGTCACTGAACCTGTACAGTGATAAAGGGTTTATCTACACTTTCATTTAGCTTCTGAACAGTATACAGGCGGTCCCCTACTTAAGAACACCTGACTTACATACGGCCCCTAGTTACAAATGGACCTCTGGATGTTGTCAATTTACTGTACTTTATCCTTTGCTACAATAAACAGCTATAACAGTTATCACTGGTGTCTACAATGAAGCTTTATTGTTAATCCTGGTTCTAATGACAATCCAACATTTTTAAAATCCAATTGTCACAGAGACCAAAACAATTTGGCTGGGGGTTACCATGATAAAGTATACAGTTCCGACTTACATACAAATTCAACTTAAGAACAAACCTACAGACCCTATCTTGTATGTAACCCAGGGACTGCCTGTATTAGTAGCTGACATAAAAAAAAAGAGAGAAGAGAAAGATCAAAGTCATGATACACTCAGTTTTGCCAATCACCTAATCAATAAAGCACAGTTAGCACTGCTATGTCACCTTCTCCCCTAGAATCAAGTTTGTTGTTTGTAGCACTGCTGCTGAACCAGGAAGTGACTGTAGTGCGCTCTGCCTCCTGCCTAAACCCCCTGCAATACAAGAGTAGCTAAAGGATTCTGCCGGGGTCAGCAACGGGAGGTCCAGGCAGATGGGTACGGGAACACAGGCACAGAGGAACACGGAGGGACACTCTGGCAACCCAGGAGCACGGAGGGACACTCTGGCAACCCAGGAGCACGGAGGGACACTCTGGCAACCCAGGAGCACGGAGGGACACTCTGGCAACCCAGGAGCACGGAGGGACACTCTGGCAACCCAGGAGCACGGAGGGACACTCTGGCAACCCAGGAGCACGGAGGGACACTCTGGCAACCCAGGAGCACGGAGGGACACTCTGGCAACCCAGGAGCACGGAGGGACACTCTGGCAACCCAGGAGCACGGAGGGACACTCTGGCAACCCAGGAGCACGGAGGGACACTCTGGCAACCCAGGAGCACGGAGGGACACTCTGGCAACCCAGGAGCACGGAGGGACACTCTGGCAACCCAGGAGCACGGAGGGACACTCTGGCAACCCAGGAGCACGGAGGGACACTCTGGCAACCCAGGAGCACGGAGGGACACTCTGGCAACCCAGGAGCACGGAGGGACACTCTGGCAACCCAGGAGCACGGAGGGACACTCTGGCAACCCAGGAGCACGGAGGGACACTCTGGCAACCCAGGAGCACGGAGGGACACTCTGGCAACCCAGGAGCACGGAGGGACACTCTGGCAACCCAGGAGCACGGAGGGACACTCTGGCAACCCAGGAGCACGGAGGGACACTCTGGCAACCCAGGAGCACGGAGGGACACTCTGGCAACCCAGGAGCACGGAGGGACACTCTGGCAACCCAGGAGCACGGAGGGACACTCTGGCAACCCAGGGCCGTTAAACCCCCAAGATTACAGAGAAGGATCCTACACATACCAAAAAGGGAGGGCGGTGTGGCGCTTCCGGATATATCTCAGTATTACTTGGCCTCCCACTTAAGCAGGATCGTTGACTGGTATAGACATGGGACCACGAAAGCCTGGGTCCCAATAGAGCAGCATTTCACCCAGGTTCCCCTCTCCTGCCTCCCATGGGTACAGAAAAGACAGTGGCATGCGCTGTCCACCCTACTATCTATGCCACCATGCTGGCTTTCAAACAATGTAGGTCAAGGGCCGACTCCCCACTCACGCCAATCCTGGGCAACCCTGCATTCCCCCCAGGGATCACATCGCCGGTTTTCAAGAGTTGGGTCAAGGCTGGCCATTTTAGGGCACGTCACTTTCTAGTAGACGGGAAATGGGAGAGAGGAGAAGAGCTCACCTCTCCACCAGATTTGCCGCAAGCATCCATGTGGCAAGGTCTCCAATTAGCGCACTACATGGGCTCTATTACACACCTTCCTGGCTTTAACAGGTCACTGACAGGCTTTGAAGGCACATGTACGCAGAAAGGACAGATAAGGGGAACCCTCTCCTTGTCATACAGCCTGCTGGTATCTCCCCCGCAGAACTACATCCCGTCCTTTATGGCCAAATGGGAACGAGATATTGAACTGGATCTCTCAGCTGAGCAAAGGGAAAAGATATACGAGCTAGCACATAAATCTTCATTAAGCACGGCCTACCAGGAGACAAATTATAAGCTATTGACCAGATGGTATAGGGTCCCCCATGTCCTCCATAAAATGTACCCCGAGGTCTCTCCAAACTGTTGGCGCTGCGGTAAAGAGGAGGGTTCTCTCCTACATATTTTTGGAGCTGCCCCTCTCTTGCTTCGTACTGGACGGCGGTGCTGGAGGTGATTTGCGAGCTGACAGGCAAAGAGTTGCAGGACGACCCCGCTTGGGTTTTGCTCCACCACCACAAGATTTCCCTTGCCACCTACAGAAAGTCCCTGCTGTGCCATCTCCTTAATGCAGCAAAGGCTTCCATCCCAGCTTGCTGGCGCTCTACTGATCCACCCTCCTTGCATCAGTGGTTGGGCCGTGTTGGGGAGCTGCGGCGGATGGAGAGCCTCCTGAATACCGACCCCAAGAGAGCAGCCCGCTCTCAGAAGACTTGGTTCCATTGGATGACCTTTGTGACATCTCCTCGCTATTTGGAATTGACTAGTACAGTCCCGGTATGGCCACAAGATGGTGAAATTATGGAGCACTGAACACCAGGTAGAGGAGAGGCACGGCCCTTTTTTCCTCCTCCCATTCCTTCCTCAATCTTTCAACCTTCTTTCCCCTTCCCTTATTTCTCTTTTTCTTTCTATCCTCTCCTCCCCACTCTCCCCGATTCTCTACTTCTCTTTTCTGGTTCCCCATTTAATCCGGAAATTACTCTAGGTAACTGATTAAGAACGTTAGCCAAATAAGGATATTCTGGATAACCACAGTAACACTGTGCGACAACTTATGGTATTATTGTTTTATTGTTGCTTTGTATCTTCTCTTCAAACTGAAATTTGTTGTTACTCTTATTTGTAAACCCCCCTATATTGGATACTACTTGGTATCCATGATTCCTTTCACATTGTTTTACCTCCCTTCCCTTCCCCTCTGATTCTTTTAATGTTATAAAAATCTTAATAAATTTAAATATGTAAAAAAAAAAAGAAAACTACACCCCTCCATGAATAAATCTAGGAGCGTAGTAAGCATTTTAACCCCACAGGTGGACCCCAAGGATGATGCATAATGGATAGAGCATAGTACAATTATCCATTATGTCATCTTGTGCCCAGCTCCTGCCACGGGAGACGGGAGACAAACACCCCAAAAATCATGATGCAGGTTCTCCCGGGTACGGCAATACTCCATATGTGGCAATAATCTACAGGCTAGGCACACGGCAGAGCTCAGCAGGGAAGGTGCGGCATGCGGCATGATGTATGAACTGTGTGAGCTGTGTGCATCAGGGTACAATTATACATCCAGGGACATGTAATATATCCTAAAACACTCCTTCATGCATAACCCTCGTTTCTCCGGGCAGGTGTCACACTGGTAGATAGTTTGTTTTTTTTATGCCCCTTTTTGAGCACACCCTGCATCTCTTCTGTGTCTTTCCCTTTCTGGCTGTTTGGGGAACTACCACCTCTTGAAATTCCAGGAAAGTTCCCCTCTGGCCGGCACATCGATGTAGCACGTAAGCATTATACAATGCCATCTGCATGATGTGCATGGCCTGTTTCTTGTACTACACCCTCGACTTCCGCATGGCGTTATATATACCTGAAGCAGCTGGTACGACAAATCCACCCCTCCCATGTACTTACTGTAATCCAAAATACAGTCTGGCTTTGGGGCTTTTGCACTGGTACCTCGTACAGGGCAGGGGTGGTGGTGTGCCCACGTATTGTTGTTAGGACCCTCTTGTCCTTGTACCTAACACACAATACTGAGTCGCTGCTTAGTGCTTGGCTCTCGTGCCTCCTGAGCTTTTCCCCTAGCAGCAACTTAGGGAGACCGCATGCCACAGTTTGTCTGGAACCAAGGCACTTGAACTGGGTAGTACTAGTATAAAAATTATCCAGGTAGAGGTGGTAGCCCTGGTCCAATAGTGGGTGCACCAAATCCCAAACTATCTTTCCAGCTATTCCCATGAAGGGGGGGGGGCATTCAGGGGGCACTATCCTAGAGTCCTTCCCTTCATATACTGTACCCTGAACCTAAAAGTGTACCCTGATGCACTCTCAAACAGCTTATACATCTTCACGCCATACCATGCCCTCTTATTGGGCAGTTACTGGCGGAACTGAAGTCTCCCTTTGAAATGTACCAGGGACTCCACTGATATGTGCCTCTTTGGAGCATACACATCCATAAATTTCGCACTCAGGTAGTCTTATATGGGTCGGACCTTATACATCCTATCATAACTGGGGTCATCTCCGAGTCGGCACTGAGAATTATTGGCAAAATGCAAAAAAATATGGATGGCTTCTAAGCGCATCCTACTCATCGCCATGCGGAACATTAGGGTGTGGTACAGAATGTCTGTGCTCCAATAGTCCCTAATAGAGGGCTTTTTGAAAAGTCCCATAAGAAGTACTATGCCCCAATACTTCTCCATCTCTGCTGCACTAACAGGGGTCCACCTGTGAGCTTGTGAATAAAAAGAAGTGGGGTTATGGGCTATGTGCTCCTCACTAAAAAAAGAACTTTAAAAAGTCCACTGGTCCTAGCCCTGCCGTGTCTCTGCGTATCCCAGGACTGGCCGTAAAATCAGGAACCTGAGGGGCATAACTACTGGGGGTCACACATGTGGGGTCAGAAGTCGCGGGCTCTTTGGCACTACGTAAGCGCCTTCTTGGGGGTTCCTCAGGGTCGCTTTGTGAGGACGAGGTGGACAAATAAAACAGACACTCGTCCCCACTAGTTGACTCCATATCAGAACCTACACTACACCTACTCCACTACAATACTTCACACAACGCCTTCTCCTCCTAACAGATCTCACTGAAAAGTGCGGTTGTGGGGAATAGGGCCTAAGACTATACATATTATGTGTCAAAATGACAAACAAAATAGGGAATTCATTAATAATGTTCATTTTAAGTTAATTTGAAAATTAAAAAAATATGAACTACAAATTACAAAAAAGGCCTTATTTCCACTTCTAAACCCCAAATAAAACTAAAAAATGAAAAGAATCTTTAAAACTTTTATTAAGTTTTAACTAGCTCTTTGTGTCCCGAGAAAAACACTGCAAAATATTTTACGGTAGCACGCAAATTGCAGCACTGGGTACCTGGGTTCAAGTCCCAGGGTCAACATCTGCAAAAAGTTTATATGTTCTCTCTGTGTTTGCGTGGGTTTCCTTCGGGTCCTCCGGTTTCCTCCCACACTCCAAAACATACATATAGTTTTTGGCAAGTTCTGTGCAGTGCTGCATAATCTGTGTGTGCTATGTAAAAGATTTACGGAGCTCCAATTCTTATAACATGCGGTTTCTGCTGAGAGCAATTCCAACTCAACAGCTCTCCCGTTTTGTTTTGGAGATCACGCTGTGTTTCCTCTTTTCAAAGAGATTTCCTTTTCTATGAAACACAGGTGCTGTGCATGGGGAATAAAATAATTAAAAGTGGATTCAATGGAGACGTGCACTTGCTTCCAAACGCATTTTGGAGGTTCTTCCTCCTTCCTCAAGTGTGTCTGTCTCTTTTATACTTGTTTCCTATGGAATTTGGATTTGGTAAGATCAAAGAATGGAAAACAGGAACTGGATTCAGTAGGATCAAAAAATGTACTGGATTTCTCCATTTAAAATGCTTTCCATTGACACATTTCTCGTACGTTTATATTGCACATAGTTCTGAGATGGTTATAAAGTGCTATACAGTGTGTTGGATATTGTACACCAAGAACTAAATATTCTTTGTTTATATATAAAACAGTCACATATTGAATATTAAATACACATTATGCACATGAGTGTAATAAAAAATGGACATGTATTTGTGTCTATTACATTGAAATATAGGAATATACCAAGACAAAATACAGTAGATAAAATAAATTGGATGAATAAAATGAATGAATCAAAAGAATTTGCTAAATTTCCACTACATGGATGGAACTAAGTGGGGGCATGTGTAAAAGCCTGACGCATATCCTCAGTCAGAACCCCCCAGACAGCAGAAAGCCCACAAAAAAAGTTTACAGAAAGTTTACAAAAAGTTTACAGAAAGCCAAATATCTCAATTTCTGCATTCAGACCCCCCGGAATAATGGTTTGAAACTCAAAAATCTTTTTTTTGACTCTGCTCTAAACATTTTGGCGATATAGTTCCCTCCCCGCCAATCTCTTGCTAATGTGTGTAACGCACAAAATCTAAAGATCTTGGATCTTTATTGTGAAATTCTGAATAGTGTAAGGACAAAGAGTGGTTTACAACTCTTTCTTTCAAAGGTCTGTAGGTTCGTCCTATATATTGTATCCGGCACGGACACTCCAAAATGTAGATAGTGCCTTTTGTGTTACAAGTTGAAAATTCTTTAATTTCTACTTCAAAATTGTTACTAGTGGATTTTACACACCTTACTAAATTTGTTCTTAACTGTAGGGACCACTTTGTTGTTCAGATTTTGTGCTTTGGTGGGAGGCTTGTCTGGTAATGACATCCCCAGAGTTTTATCCTTCTTTAACCCCTTCCCAACGCGCGCCGTACTAGTACTAGCCGGGTCCCTGTGCATGGGGAGGGCTTGCGGGCCCGTTGCTGTAAAATCTATTAATAGATATCGTCTCTATTGTTCTATGTATTGTTAATGTAACTTGATACAGAGATTTATACTTGGTGTCAAAGTGATTATTCCCAAAATTCGTGGCCGGGAGGTTTCCATCTTTCCCATAGCTCTTCATATATCCTTATCCACCGGTTGTCTTCTTCATGTGTCTGTGAGAGATGTCCGATGTGAGAGTTTCAGTAGTGAGAGAGAAATACAGCTGTTGTAGCTTCGATGTCACAGCCTCTCGGTACCCGACGCCATGACACTGTCTGTCTGTCATATATAGTCATAGTAGAGGTGTGTCTTGTAGTGTTGGACGTTTTGTTTCCCTATATATGGTATTCATATATATTTAGGCTGGATGTAATGTACATCCCTAATTGTGTATGTCACAGCTCGTGTATGGCTATCAGTTTAACTCTTTATGGTCTAATACAAGTGAATATTGTGATATATACCTTTTAACAGTTGCCATTACAGCTTCGGGTCTCAGGAAGGCCCGAAGCGGTCTCGTTTTAATCCATTCATTACAATGTGCTATCAGCACGAAGCTGTCTTGTTTTAATCCATTCATTACAATGTGCTATGGCAGTATATGGTATGATTGATCAGACAACCTAGGGTTAAAGAACCCTAGGGAGTCTGAAAAATAGTAAAAGTAAAAATAAAAAAAGTTTTAAAAAAATAATAATAATAAAAAAAAAAAAAAAATTCAAATCACCCCCCTTTCCCTAGAACTGATATTATTAAACAGTATAATAAACAGTAAGAATTATAAACACATTAGGTATCGCCACGTCCGAAAATGCCCGATCAAAATATAATAATGGGTTTTCAGTGCGTTTAACCCCGTAACGGAAAATAGCGTCCAAAGTCGAAAATGGCATTTTTTTGCCATTTTGAAAAAAAATGTAAAAAAATTTATAAAAAGTGATCAAAAGGTCACACAGTCCTAAAAATTATAGCAATGAAAATGCCATCAAAAGTCGCAAAAAAATGACACCACCCACAGCTCCGTACACCAAAGTATGAAAAATTTATTGGCGCCAGAAGATGGCAAAATCCTCCCAAAAATTTTTGTACAGGAGGTTTTAATTTTTTTAAATGTATGAAACCATTATAAAACCTATACAAATTTGGTATCCCCATAATCCTAGCGACCCAAAGAATAAAGTAGACATGTCATTTGGTGCGCACAGTGAAAGCTGTAAATTCCAAGCCCACAAGAAAACGTTGCAAATGTGTTTTTTCACCATTTTCGCTGCATTTGGAATTTTTATCCCGCTTCCCAGTACAGGGGATGGAATATTAAATACCGTCACTACGAAATGCAATTTGTTACGCAGAAAATAAGCAGTCACAGAGCTCTTTATGTGGAAAAATAAAAAAGTTATAGATTTTTGAAGGTGGTGAGTGAAAAATGGAAGTGAAAAAACTAAAAAAGGCCAAGTCGTTAAGGGGTTAATAAATACCAATTTTTTAAAAATTTCTGTACTTCGGTAATCTGCATTGAATGGTAATACAATATTGGTTTCCGTTCTTGTTTTTATATTGACTTCTACCTCTTTTTCTTCAAAAAAGGTTTTCCTTTCCAAAGATTTAACCTTTACCAAAGCTGAATCCAAAAGGTGTTCTGGATAATTTTTCACCATAAAGTCCTGTTTCAGCCTCATAGCTTGATCCTCAAAAGTCACATTGTGTGTACAGTTCCGGTACGTTTAAAAGCCACCTAGGTAGATGGCAGCTGTCCTGCAGGATGTAACTATTCTTAGCAGTGGGTTTTTTTATGTGGAACAGGATAGTTTGTCCCCCTCAATAGAAATGAGAAGATCCAAAAATTAAATTTGATTGGCATCTATGTGTGGGACAAATTTTAGGTTAAGGTCATTGGTACATAATCCCTTCCCGACATTTGACATAATAGTACTGCATGGTGGGATGTGCGTTCCCGCAAAATGCAGTAATATTACGTCAAGCTTCTAGCCCCGGCTCCTGAACGGAGCAGGGGCCAGAAGCTGCGAGATTTCTCCAATCGCGGGTGTTACCGGGGGGTTCCGTGGTTCTGATCGCAGCCCCGGGACTGCCAGTGCCCGGGGCTGCGCGATCATCCTCCATTTTATTCCCCATGCACAGCACCTGTGTTTCATAGAAAAGGAAATCTCTTTGAAAAGAGGAAACACAGCGTGATCTCCAAAACAAACTGGGAGAGCTGTTGAGTTGGAATTACTCTCAGCAGAAACTGCATGTTATAAGAAACGGAGCCCTGTAACCATTTAATTTGCTTCCATGCATGCGCAGTCAAGCAGATACAACGCCAAAGGAGATACACGTTTACACAAAGCGCTTAGCAGGGGTTGTGAGTAACATTACCACATTTCATCTTCATTTTTCATTGTTGCAACTAAAAGAAATATGTTGCTGACATACGATATGAGAATGTATTACCGATCTTGTGGTGTTTGATGCACTAACTGCATACAACAACATATTGCACCATATCTCAACAACAGAGTATTGTGTGAATATCATTCTGTTCCTACCACAGCGCTAAACTCTACTGGGAAACTTCACAGGACATTTTTTTACAACACAAGGTTGCAGATTGCACACAACAACATTTTTTTCAAAAAGTAAAAAAAACTTGTTATGACACTTCTTACAGGAACGTTATGCTACAAGTGTGAATATATTATCCAGAGTACAAATTACTTGAAAACACTATCAGTGGAGAATATTGTTTATTTTTTGCTATGTGACATTTAAAAACGCTATGAATTTTTGATGGTTGGAATGTGAACAGTTACCTACAACGGAATAAGATCTGATACGTAATATCTTAGACTGCATATTCCTTTTTATTGTGGATTGGGTAATTCATTTATCATCTGTATGTAGCTACATATACTGGTTTTGTTTATGTTTTTTATGATTTGCATTAACACTTTGCCGACCGAGGACAAACTATATAGTCCTCGTGCGGCAAGGGGTGTATGGAGAGAGCTCACGAGCTGAGCTCTCTCTATACACAGCGGGTAACGGCTGTATAATACAGCCAACACCAGCCTGTCACTGCCGCGGTCGGTGCTGGCACCGATTGCGGCAGTTAACCTGTTACCCTGGAACCCGACCGCGGCACCTAACTTACAGTTAAAGGAAACCTACCACTTGAAGTGGCAGGTATAAGGGGGAACTCAGCTCAGGGTGAGCTGAAAAATGCATTTTCTTATGTTTATTTTGGATTTATTTAAATCTCTCTAGGTGCTCATGCCCGCAGAGTTTTCCCATAACATACGTAATTGTGAAAGGAATTATGACAGAAAATGGCAAACATTACCTAGCAATCCTAGCTTTAAGAATGGAACAGCATCAGATTCATCATTTTCCACAAGTATGGGATCTAGAAAAAACGGTCAAATTAATAATAATGAGGATTATAAAAATAGTACACACAGTATTTAGGACAGAGACATTCAATATTAAAGGAGGTAATCTGCAGTTAAAATAGGCATCTAATCACAGCAAAATGCATGTGTAGGTACACAATAAACAAAATGCTGCATCCTTCCTGCTTGCTTTCTCACAACAGCAACTGCATCAATTTCATAAAAAAAAAGTTTTTTATTATTATATTTAAATGTAGTGAAGGGGCTGCATGGCTCTTGCATGTTCATTCCTACCACCCCCCAGCAATAAAATAATTGAGTTTATAACTGCTGCACACACACCTTTCCTGAAAACTTCTTTAACCATGATACACACTACAAAGAGAATAGCAAATCAAATGTTGAACAAACTAAAACAGTGAGCTCATAACCACATATAAACATGGCAATAGTTTGACTATGCTGCTCTGTCTGTCCCGATATATGTGTATCATAGTATATAAGGCCGGAAAAAGACACCATCAAGTCCAACCTTTAAGAATTAAATAAATGTTTTATCCCCATAACCCGTGATATTTTATCTCTCCAGAAAGGCATCCGCCATAACAAACTCCTGCGGCAGAGAGTTCCATAGTCTCACTGCTCGTATAGTAAAGAACCTTTGTCTATGTTGATGGTAAAATCACCTCTCCTATAGGCGCAGAGGATGCCCCCTTGTCCTGGTCACAGGCCTAGGTATAAAAAGATCTTTGGAGAGATCCTTGTACTGTCCGTTCAGGTATTTGTACATTATAATGAGGTCTCCCTTCAGTCGTCTTTTTTCTAAACTGAATAATCCCAAATTTCGTAATCTGTCAGTGTATTCTAATCCCCCCATTCCCCTAATAATCCTGGTTGCTCTCCTCTGCACCTGTTCCAGCTCTACTTTGTCCTTTTTATACACTGGTGCCCAAAACTGTACACAACATTCCATGTGTGGTCTGACCAGGGATTTGTATAAGGGCAAAACTATGTCTTTATCATGAGAATCTATTCCTCTCTTGATACATCCCATAATTTTATTTGCTTTAGCAGCAGCCGTCTGGCTCTAGTCACTAAAATTAAGTTTACCATCCACCAATACCCCCAAGTCCTTTCCAGCTCCAGTTTTACCAAGTAATTCACTGTTAAGAACATAATTATACTTTTTGTTTCCATGGCCCAAGAGCATAACTTTACATTTATCTACATTAAACCTCATCAACCATTTTTCTGCCCACTCCTCAAGCTTCCACAAATCCCTCTGTAATGCTAAACTATCGACCTCAGTATTTATTACTTTACACAGCTTAGTGTCATCTGCAAATATAGAAACTTGACTGTGTAAACCCACTACAATGTCATTAATAAAAATATTAAAAAGAAGTGGCCCCAATACTGACCCCTGTGGCACTCCACTGGTAACGTCAACCCAATCTGAGAATGTGCCATTAATGACGACCCTCTGTTTTCTATCACTAAGCCAATTACTTACCCAAATACACAGATTTTCCCCTATTCCCAGCAGTCTCATTTTATATACCAACCTTTTATGTAGCACGGTGTCAAATGCCTTTGAAAAGTCCAGATATACAACATCCACAGCGTCCCCCAGATCCAGTCTTGAACTTACCTCCTCGTAGAATCAGATTAGCCTGCAGGACCGATCTCTCATAAACCCATGCTGATGCTGGGTTATAAAGGTTGTGCACAGTGAGATACTCCAGGATAGCATCTCTAACAAACCCCTCAAATATTTTCCCCACCACAGAAGTTAGACCCACGGGTCTGTAGTTTCCAGGATCCCTTTTTGATCCTTTTTTGTATATTGGTACCATATTTCACAGTTCTTCTGTGAATCTTCAAATATTAAAAATAACGGTCGATCTATCACGGTGCATAGTTCATGCAGAACACGGGGGTGTATGCCATCTGGCCCCGGTGATTTATCTATCTTAGTGGTTGCAAGGCGGCGCCGTACCTCTTCCTGGGTTAAACTGTTTACATTCCAAAAAGAATTTACATTATTCCTCATTATGTCTTCCACCAGGGGATTTTCCTGGGTAAAGACAGTTGAGAAGGCGACATTCAGTAGATTGGCCCTTTCCTCATGTCCTTTCCTCATCTCCTTCCACCATGACCCCCATGTTATTTTTTTTCTCTATAATCCTGTAATGCCTCATCACTACCTTCACGTTTTAGCACCTTAAACACCTTATCTTTCTTGCTTATTGCTTTCCGGTGCCCAGGTTGAAAGCTGTTGTCATCTCGGGCACTGGAGATCATAACGATGGGCAAGTGCTTTCATACATAAATTACTATGCAGCAGTGCCTTTTTTTTAGATCTATAGTGTGTTATAACTAGGATCTCACCACATATACTTTACCTGTTTGGCTTTAATGTTAAAGTGTACAAAGTATTGTAAAGTATATGTGGTGAGATCCTAGTTATAACACACTATAGATCTAAAAAAAAGGCACTGCTGCATAGTAATTTATGTATGAAAGCACTTGCCCATCGTTATGATCTCCAGTGCCCGAGATGACAACAGCTTTCATCCTGGGCACCGGAGATCATTACGATGAGTAATTTTTATTCATACAAAATTACTATGTAGCAATTCCTTTTTTAGATTGATAGCTATAGTGTATTATAACTAGGATCTTACCACATACATACTTTACCTGTATGGCTTTAATGTTAATTTTTTACTTAATATTGTATATGATTTCTGGCTGTAATCTGGTATGAATCGTATGTGTTCCATTCCCTGGGACAGTATCATTTTAACTGGTTGCACACAATTGTTATTTAACCCCTTAACGCTGAAGCCACTTTTCACCTTCCTGACACGGCCCATTTTTTAAAATCTGACGTGTCTATTTAAGTGGTTATAACTTTGGAATGCTTTAACATATCCAGTTTGATTTGATTTTTCGTGACACATTTTACTTCATGTTGGTTGAGATATTTAAGCAATATGTTTAGTATTTATTTATGAAATAAATGGAAATTTGGCAAAAATTTTGAAAAAAACAATTTTTCCAAATTCAAAATTTTCTACTTTTTGGAAAGTTCGTCATATCACAAAAATAACTTGATAACTAACATTTTCCATATGTCTGCTTTAACTTGGCCACATTTTTCAAACATCTTTTCCTTTTTTTAGGATGTTAGGGGGCTTATAACTTTAGGTGCAATTTTTCAGATTTTCCCGAAAATCATCAAAACCTACTTTTGGAGGGTCAATTTAGTTAGAAGTGACTTTATAAGGCCCACATGACAGAGAACCCCCACAAATGACACCATTTTAGAAAATACACCCCTCAAAATATTCAAAACAACCTTTGGGAATTTTGTTAACCCTATGAGCGTTTCATGAGGGTTGAAGATAAATGAAAGTGAATTTACAGAAATGTAATTTTATCTTACAATAGATTAATTGAACACTAAAATGTGCACCTCCACAATGGGTTAAAAAGGAAAATGCATTTTACAATGTTTAGTGCAATTCCTCCTGAGTATGCCAATACCCATTTTGTCACTGTACCCTGCTGTACGGGCACAGGGGGGCACTTGGAAGGGAAAGAGCGTTGTTTCGTTTTTGGAGGGCAAATATGGCTGAAAAAGTTTTCATGTGACAGGATGCATTTGGAGAGCCCTAATGGTACCAAAACAGAGGAAAACCCCAACAAGAGACACCATTTTGGAAAGTACACTCCTTGGAGAGTTTAGCAACGTGTAATTTGTGTATTTGCCCCAACAGGGGTTTGATTCAATTAGGCCCCAAAAGGGAAAAAAGGTGAAAATTTTCTAAAAAAAAAGTAACTTTTACTCCAAATTTATGTAAACCACAAGGGATAAAAGATGAAACAACCCCCATAAATGTGTAAAACTATTTCTCCTAAGCACAGAATTACACCACTTTTGCATATAAAGTGTTGTATGGGTACACAGTAGGGCTCAGAAAGGAAAGAGGGGCTTTGGCCTTTTAGAAGCCAAATTTGACAGACATCCTTTACATGTGTCAGAATGCATTTAAAGAGCCGTAGTGGTACCAAAACAGAGGGGAACCCCAACAAGTGTCACTATTTTGGAAAGCACACCCCTTAGAGAATATAGCAAGGTGTAATTTGTGTATTTGTCCATAAAGGTGTTTGATTTAATTAGGACTTAAATAGGAAAAAGGTGAAAATTTTCCTATGAAGGTCATTTTTCCCCTATTTTTTTTTATAGCCACAAGGGATAAAAAAAATGTAATAACCCCCCAAAATGTGTAAACCTATTTCTCTCGAGTGTAGAAGTACCCCACATGTGTATATAAAATGTTGTATGGTGTGTCACGCTAAATGTAAAAGGCCTTAACTCTAACGTTTACTACTGAGAAAGCTTAGATTACTAAAGGCAGAGGTTGCATTTGTGCAGGAGACTCACTTTGACCGAGCAGGGAATTTTAACTTCGCCAGACATTATTTTCCACATGCCTTTTCTGCCTTTCACGACCATAAAAGAGCTGGGGTGGCAATACTCCTCTCAGATACATGCCCTGTGACAGTTTACGCCCAGCACCTAGATCCGGGGTGGAGGTACATTATCCTAGAAGGGACACTACGGGGAAACCCAATTATACTATGTAATATATATACACCCAACACTGCCCAAATCCCCTTTTTGCGGAGAATACTGCGTAAACTGCAGACACTCTCCCCAGCGGCAATACTGACGCAGGAGCGAGTAGCTAGGGAATTCCGTAAGCTTATCCGACTGCACTCAATGTACGAACTCTGGAGGAGAGATCATCCGGGCGAGCGCACCTTCTCTTTCTTTTCACACCCCCACAAATGTCACACGCGAATAGATTACTTCTTTGGGAATATTGTAGCCCTCCGTCTTCTAGGTTCGGCAGACATTGGCACCATCACATGGTCTGACCATGCACCAGTCTCTGTAACCCTCACACACTCACTGAGACCCACTAAGATTAGTAGATGGCGACTAAATGAGTCTCTGGTCAAGGACCCCATATTACGGGAACAGATTAGGGCGGCCATTCATGCCTTCTATGTCAGGGAGGAGCACTCTTCACTTTCAAAAGAGGCGTTGTGGGAGGCACACAAGGTAGTAGTGCGGGGTGAATGTATAGCAGTATCCGCAAGGGTGAAAAAAACAGCCTCTGAATACTACAAAAAAATTCTACATACAATTAGGGACCTAGAAGCTAAAATGTTATCCTCACCAAGCACAGTACATCTAAAGGCGCTAGTGGCAGCGAGGGCTAAACTACGGGACTACGCCTATCAGAAAATAGAAAAATTACTAATATTCTCGAAACAGAGATATTATGAGAAGGGCAACAAAGCACACACACTTCTGGCAAGACTATTGTCGGAAAGGCATACCAACGGTACCCCTCAAGCGATTAAGGACACAAGAGGCGACCTTAGGTATCCCCCGAAAGAAATTGCACACTTGTTTGGGGCCTACTACTCTAAACTTTATGCACTGCCTAGTAATCTCCCCAGTGATGAGAATAAGAAGCGAGACTTATTGAAATCTTACTTGTCTGCCTGCCAATTACCGATATTATCAGATGCAGCAGTGGCTACCCTGAATGCTCCCATATCAAAGGAAGAACTAGATGAAGTGATTAAGATGCTTCCTTCGGGAAAATCCCCCGGGCCAGATGGACTCACTTATCTGTATTATAAAGTTTATCTGGAAGATCTAGCTCCCTATATGTTGTCACTGTTCAACGCTTTTCTAGAAGGAACCCTCCCTTGCCGCGATACGCTGGCATCTTACATTTCGTTGATTCCTAAGCCAGGGAAGGATCCAACCGAATGTGGCAATTATAGGCCTATCGCATTGCTTAATTCTGACCTGAAAATCTTTACCCGCATCTTGGCTAATAGACTTAATGAATGGCTACCACAGTTGGTCAATAAAGACCAAGTTGGCTTTGTCCCGTGGAGGCAAGGATCTGATAACACCAGACGTACTATAGATCTTACTGACGTGATTAATATGGAATCGCGATCCGCTTTATTGCTTAGCTTAGACGTGGAGAAAGCTTTTGATAGATTAGATTGGTCATTTATGATAGATGCACTGGAAACATATGGAATCATAGGGAACTTCTTAAAAGCGAGTCGTGGATTATATAGTATACCCACAGCAATGGTCCGCTTCCCGCATGCCATATCAGACCCCATCGCCATACATAATGGTACTAGACAGGGGTGCCCCCTTTCCCCCCTAATTTTTACTTTATGTATTGAGCCCCTAGCTGCGAAAATTAGGCTTAATGCTGATATCCGGGGAGTATATCACTATTTGCGGATGACGTTTTATTGACCATAATGTGGCCTCACACCTCACACCTCCCTTCCGGTCCTACACGCTCTTATTTGGGAAAATGGCAACTTAGCAGGGTATAAGGTAAACACTGCGAAAACAGAAGCCCTACCTGTGAACATCCCACTTGAGGAGTTGTCCTTATTGAAACAGAGCTATCAGTATCAGTGGAAGACAAATTCCCTAAAGTATTCAACACTCTATAATGCCAATTACCCCCCTTTACTTAAGGATTTGCGAAGTATGCTCACTAAATGGAAAGGACACCATATTTCCCTGCTCGGTCGAGTGGCTGCTGTTAATATGACTTGGCTCCCAAAACTTTTATATTACTTTAGAACTCTGTCAATTAAAGTACCACAAAAGGAGCTTAAGGCTCTGCAAGGGGCTGTTTTCAACTTCATTTGGGATAATAGAAGACATAGAATGCCTAAATCAGTCATGCTTGCTCCCAAGGCCCGAGGAGGCCTAGCAGTCCCACATATTGTGAATTACTACTGGGCAACACAGCCTCCTATACTAAGTGGGTCGAAATAGAGAAGCTCTGGTTGGCCTCGATGCATCCTAATTCGTGTCTATGGGGGCCTAACCCCCCCCCCAACCTACCCAACCATTATTGGGCCCTATTACATTCACCATGTCCACTTGGCGAATATGCCAAAAAAGGTTTAACCTCTCCTCTAAGTGTTCCCCAATGATGTCAGGCTTATATAACCCTGCTATACCGGACAGCTTGACGTCTCACATGATGAAGCAGTGGGCTATAGCAGGGTTGTTCCACCGGGCGGACATGGTGGACCCTCTTACAATGGAGTTGAGACAGTTTTCATACCTTAGGGAAGAACGTAAGCTACCTAGAGACGAATGGTACCATTATATGCAAATAAGACACTATGTTACTGAACAATATGGTTCAGCGCAAGTTTCCAGGCCTTCTGAGTTTGAACACTTATGTAGAAGGGGTACCTCGTGTCGAGGTTCGATATCTGCCATTTACCAGATTTTAACTGCCCCTCCAGGGGACGCCCAGGCCACCCATAGATATATGAGTAAATGGGAGACGGATATCGGACGCACTATTCCCCCGGCCCTTTGGCAGGTGATTTGGAGTAGGGCGGTGAAAGCGTCAATTTGCACGGCTTATAAGGAAACACAATATAAGATAATGATAATGATGGTATCATACCCCGACCACTACTACATACCCTCAACCCGACAATTTCGCCCATATGCTGGAGATGCCAAAAGGAAGCAGGCATGCTTTTCCACATTTTTTGGTCTTGCCCTCGTATAGTACCATATTGGCGGTGTGTCATGGGGCTGACTGGGAAGCTGTTTAGTACTGGGGTTCCATTGGATCCTCTGATATATCTCCTTAATGTACCTCCACAAAATATGCGCAAACATTATACGAAGCTATTCTAACATATCTGTATGGCAGCTAAAAGTCTAATAGCTAAGGCATGGAAACAGACTCTCCGTCTGAAGTAGAGTTATTTTCCCGCATTAAGGAGATTTATACACTGGAAAAGATGACAGCCTCACTCAATAACTCTATGGACGCCCTTCTGACAGTATGGGAGCTGTGGGATTCTTTTTGCACCCATAGGCTTATAAGCCTCCTCGAGCTACATTTTGGACAGCACCAACTATCTAAACTTGGATACCCTGCCCCGAGATCCATTTAACCCTTTGTGTCTATTGTCTTGTCTACCCAAGTCTTGTCTCTATGTTTTATGTTCTAAATTTTGAGTTATATAAAGTTAGGTTACTTGTTATAGGTTGATTTTACGCTTTTGGGAGAAAGCATGGCAGACTACAGAGAGTCTAGCCTATCTTCAATGGTTGGTCTAATATTGCCTGGTGGTAGATAATTAAGAGTAGGCTTTACTCTGGAATGAGATCTTTATTTGAGCAAATGAATCGCATTATACCATTTCACTGTTTAAATTGCTTGTATTGTGTATTGTACACTTCCTGTACCACCAGAAACAAAATCTGTTATTGTACACATAATGAGGACCGCTGTATTACCATGCTTGTTGTCTCTGTTGTAAAGATTGAAAATATATAATTTTAATAAAAATTAAAGTTTAAAAAAAAATAAAAAAAATTGTTGTATAGGCGCTCACTAGAAGGAAAGAGAGATCATAGCATCATAGTATATAAGGCTGGAAGGAGACGCAAGTCCATCAAGTCCAACCTTTAAGAATTAAATAAAATGTTTTATCCCCATAACCCGTGATATTTTTTCTCTCCAGAAAGTCATCCAGGCCTCTCTTGAACATGTACATAGAGTCCGCCATAACAACCTCCTGCGGCAGAGAGTTCCACAGTCTCACTGCTCTTACAGTAAAGAACCTTTGTCTATGGTGATGGTAAAATCGTCTCTCCTCTAGGCGTAGAGGATGCCCCCTTGTCCGGGTCACAGGCCGAGGTATAAAAAGATCTTTGTAGAGAACCTTGTACTGTCCGTTCAGGTATTTGTACATTGTAATGAGGTCTCCCCTCAGTCGTCTTTTTTCTAAACTGAATAATCCCAAATTTTTAAATCTGTCTTTGAGAACATTATCCCAGTCTATGCCTTTAAGGTCTTCCCTTAGTTGCTGAAAATTTGCCCTCCTGAAGTTTAGAGTGTTGGTTGCCCCTTCACTAACGCTCTTAGTAAAGCGTAATACAAAATCAATGATATTATGATCACTATTCCCCAGGTTCCCCCCAACCTGTAGTTTTGATACCCTATCAGGTCTGTTGGTCAGGATAAGGTCCAGCAGTGCCCCCCCTCTTGTTGGCTCCAGGACTAGTTGCGACAGGTAATTGTCTTTTGTTGTTGACAAGAACCTGCTGCCTTTGAAGGACCTGCAGGTTTCTGCCCCCCAGTCGATATCTGGGTAATTGAAGTCTCCCATGATAAGTACTTCACCTTGCTTTGAAGCCGCATCTATTTCACTTATCAGCATTTCCTCTGCTGCCTCCATTATATCTGGAGCCTTATAACAAACCACTAGTAATATTTTATTATTCCTTCCTACACCAACTTTTGAGGCACTTATTTACCTCCTTGATTTCCCGCTGCCTTTCTGGTGTGGCACGTGGTACAGGCAGTATTTCGGAGAAAATTACCTTTGAGCTCCTTGCCCTGAGCTTATGGCCTAAATCTCTGAAATCATTTTTAATGACCTTCCACCTACCTCTTACTTTGTCATTAGTGCCAATGTGGACCATGACCGCTGGTTCCTCACCAGCCCCTCCCAGTAATCCGTCAACCCGATCCGGAACATGCCGAACCCGAACACCCGGCAAACAACACACTGTTCGGTATGCACGGTCTTTGTGACAGATTGCCCTGTCTGTTCCCCTAATAATCGAATCTCCCACTACCAGCACCTGTCTGACCTTGCCTGTGCTCCCATTACCCTTTTTACTGGAGCAGACATTCTCCTGGTTGCTAGCGGCCACGTCTTGCTGCAGCATTGCTACCCCAGAGCTGATATCCCCCTCATCCGCCAGCCTGGCAAACTTATTGGGGTGCACCAGATCAGGACTAGACTCCCTACAACTCTTCCCTCTACCCCGCCTTCTACATGTTACCCAACTAGCTGCCCCCTCACTCTGCACCTCCATACTTCCCTCCCCACACCCATCTTCCCCAGAGAGTTTGTGCTCCAGGAGCAGCAAACTTCGTTCCATATTATCAATTGCCCACAGCCTTGAAACTTGCTCATTTAGATCCAGAATCTGGGCTTCCAGATGAGCAATTTTCACACACCCCACACAGCAGTATTCCCCCTCGAACGGCTGTTCAAGGAAAGCATACATGGCACAGGATGTACACCGTGTAGCAATGCCACTTATGGAGTCCATTATTCTAATGGGGATTATAATAGAAATATGCACAGAAAGAAGAATCTACAGTCAGAGTAACACAAAACACAGCAGTTACCTGCTAAAGCCCCTCAAACTTAAGTCCCTTAAACCTAGGTCACACTTAAGACACTGCACACACTTGGGATCAATGCACACTCGCCGCCAAGCTCACACACTCGCTTTGTTTTCCTTTTAGAAGCCAAATTTGAAAGAAATGTTTGACATGCATTTGGAGTATCCTAGTGATGCAAAACAGATAAGAATCAGAAAAGTTACCCTAATTTTTGAACGCACACCCCTTAGAGAATTTTGTAATGTGTAATATATGTATTTGCCCCTACAGGTGAATGATCCAATTAGGCCCTAAAAAATTTTTGTATAAATGTCACAATTTTTGTAAGCCACAAGGGATAATATATTAAATAACCCTGAAAAAGGTATAAACCTATTTCTCACGAGTGTAGAAGTACCCCACATGTTCATATAAATGCTTTATGGGGTCACAGTAGAGGAAAAGAGTGATGTTTGTCTGTTAGAAGCCAAATTTGACAGAAAACAGATGAAAACCGAAAAGTGACCCTAATTGTTGAATGTACACCCCTTGGGGAATAGGTAATATTTAAGGTAAGGTGTAATATGTGGTGTAGTGTAATACACGTGGTGAAATGAGCATTTTGAACATATAGGTCAGTGGTGGCGTACCTATGGCACGGGTGCCAGAGGCGGCACTCCGAGCTCTTTCTGTGGGCACCCGAGACATAGCCCCAGCACACCAGACAGGACTCAAATAATTTTCCTGTAGTTCCAATCAACTTAAAAGATGCTGCTTTCAGTGATATTTTAAAGTGACTTGCCTGGCTACTTGGGACAGTAGAAAGAGGGAGAATGTGTAGACAGGGCCAAATTATCTCTGAAGGACTTCCTGCTGGCCCCATGATTCTCTTTGTACAGAGGGACACTTGAAAGAAGCTACAATGATGCAAATTTTCCTTCTTTCTACTGTTTTGGTGTACTCAGGAGGCCAGTAAGATTGAACGTTGTTGAAGAACAGGGAGCAATAAGATACTGCTCTAATTTTGGTTGGCACCTCGCAATAAATGAAGGGGATTTGGGTTTGCAGTTTGGGCACTCGGTGGCTAAAAGGTTCGCCATCACTGATATAGGTGGTTTCCAAATATGATGTGCAATGGAGTCCAAGATGGAAATTGCAATTATTTCTGGAAAGTTCAGTGCCCATTTTGTGGCGCCCGTTATGTGGAACCCATCATTTGGTGCCCAGTTTGTGCCACTGTAAAATGTCAGCTCTCTGATTAGGAAGCCATATTTCCTTATGTGAGAAAGACCCAACATGTGATCCTAAACTTCTGGCGCTAAAAACCTTTATATATTTTAGTGTATAGTGTATATTTTAGAGCTTTGGGAGGTGTCATTTTTTGCGACTTTTGATGACATTTACAATGTTAAGGTAGATTCTGTGGTAGGTGCATCTAACGTATAGAAGGATAGCCCTTTTAAGGCTAATCCTTTACCCCCTCTAATTTCATGGACGAGTGCGCGCAGCTCCTTGTAGCTGTGCGCTGAAGATGTCTGGGTAGGAGGATCAAAGGGGCTACTGGGGCGTAGCCTCAGCTCCAGCTGCTCCACGCCCAAGTAGCCGCTTTAGAAAATTTGCATTTGTAGATCTGTAGCGGTAGGTTTCCTTATTGTGTAGCTTTCTTTATTCACAAAATTACTGTTTGTAATGAGTGTATTTTGTTGTATTTACATTTCCCTTACTGGAGAAGGACAATAGGTATTATAAAGAGAATAGTAAGGAAAATAATATGGACGTTGTTCTGGCCTATTTTTCTCTTTCAGGACCTCAAGGGATGTACTGAGAGGACTAGGATAGCAAAGGATCTGCTGGACATCAGAAATGAAAGCATATAAACAAAATATGTCCTAAATAACAAGGAATAGATTATAATAAGTATATATATATATATATAATTTTTTTTTTTATCAGGGAGACCATTTAACCATTGTGGTAAAACAAAATGCAATAAATATCAGGGAAAAAAAAATCCCCCAAAAAATACATTGATACCTCTTGTCTGTAACACATCTGGCACACTTGGTGAACTCTGCTCTCCTTTTGGAACACATCTTTCTTTAACACACAAGAAAAAGGTGATTAAGAAGTGAAAGTAAGACATAGTCATTAATTTTATAATAACAGTGCTACTAAGGATGTTTGAAGATAGTATTCAAGTACCCTAGGGAGGATGGGGGTCTACAAATACAGTTCAAATAAAATAAAATGACATTTCCCCAAGAACCAGTTTAAAAATAAATAAAAGTCAAAAACTTCTTATTCCTGGCAGTGTGTCATCAATTGAAAATTGCACAAAAAAAAGGTGTGAATCTTAATTTTTTTCTATTTTACAAAATTATTAAAACGTTGTACAGTTCCCAAAATTGTAGAAAAGAAAAGGTCAGCTCACCCTGCAAAAAATTACACTTTTTCATACTTTGGTTAGGAGAAGCTTTGTAAAGTTATTAGCATCAGAATATTGTGGAAGAAATTTTCTTTATACAGAAGGTTTAATTTTCTAAAATCTATTAAAACCTACATTAGTTTGGTATCCTTGTGATTGTACCCATCTAAATAATAAAGGGTGCAAAAAGTATTAGATATTAGAGGGGTATTCCCACAAAGACAAGTTTCCTATATGTATTCAGGATAGCAAAATAACACTCTCTAACTCACTGTTATTAACAAAAATACAGCATTTCACAGATATAAATCCAATCTGTCTCTATCAGTTTTCCTGTACCTAGTTGCCCCTAGACACGACCCAGTAACTTATGATTTTGGGTCGGGTGGCCGCTGTCTTTGATTCCAGTGTGAGGCTGTACTGCAAAGTTTCAGTCCCACTCTAGCCCCACGCACCTGCAGTCTGGAGTTCAGACACTCACTGATCCACTTTCTACCAGCACCACATCCTGAGTCTGTCATGCCTCTGTGTAACAGGTATCTCATGCATCTCATCTTCTCTGATCTGTCTCATCTTTCCTTTTATGTGTCAGTGTGTTAATACAATGTTACAAGCCAGATGAAAGTGTATATACACCTGTATCCTGATACCCACATTGTCAGCTCGCAGAACTAGATGGATCATATTGGGGCTCATTTACTAAGGGTCCGAACGCCGCACTTTCGTCGGGTTTCCCGAATATTTCCGTTTAGCGCCAAAAATTGCAGCGGGATTTTGGTGCACGCGAACGGATTGTGGTGCATTGGTGCCGGCTTTCACGGGACAGAAATAGGGGGCCTTCGAACAACCTGATGGATTCCGAAAAAACTCGGAATGCAAGAAAAAAATAATAATTATGTCGCAAGATCAAGCACTCACATGCACCAGGAAGATGGTGAACTCCGGCAGACCACGGCGCAGCAGCGACACCTGCTGGATATCGGGCGCACGACCTTAGTGAATCCCGGCAGACCCGAATCCACGTGGGACAACTCGCCGCGGGATCGTGACTGGACCGGTTAAGTAAATGAGCCCCAATGTGTCTACTTAGAGAGTCCCCACCCACACCCTGGAATTTTGCACTGACCAGCCTAGGGACCGATGAGCTAAAGCAGCAATAAAACTGAGAAAAATTGTAAAGTAAGGGGTTAAAATGATCTTTTTTGTGTAAGCATCCCTAGGGGATTGACATGTGAGAATATTCTTTCGTAGGAAAACTCATTTCAAATGAAGACTGCAAAAAACTGGTTTGTTTGTCTGTCATTTTCACCACATTTGGAATTTTTATCCTGTTTTCCAGTATAAGGCATGGTATATTAAATACCGTCATTAAGAAGTACAATTTTGTACACAGAAAACAGGCCCTCATATCTTGGCACACAGAAAAATTAAATAGGTTATGTATTTTTAAGGATAAATGCTTTATGCTACATATTTTTACTCATGACTACATGATTTTAGGAAATAGGGAGAGGGGGTGGAGGCACATGTTAACCCCCACATCTCAGAAGTGGCTGAATGCATCTAGACCCACCAGAGACCCCCCCCCCCCCCCCGGGAGGTCTGTTTCGGCATTTAGTTGCATACCAAAGTGATTCATCATTTCGGTTCCACGTTTTTGGGTTCCACGTATTTAGGAACCATTTGTTTGGGTCTAGTGTAACCAAGTTTAGAAAGTCTGACTCCTGTTTCTCTGTTCCCCTCAGGTGAATAGCCGATAGGAATAACAAGTTTGACTATGAAGATCTTCTTGGACATGTTCAATAATTCTTTGGATCTGGCACCCCCCCCCTTTGTCTGCGGAAATAAGCTTCTTCAGTTTTGTTGCCTTATAACACTTTTACGTGACGGTCCCTTAGATGTTGTGGGCGGACTAGAAGGTTCCTAGGTCTGCTTTCAGTTCACTGAAGTTTGAGGATTTTAGCTGCGCGAGAGTGTTCCTTGTCCCCTAGACATGATGGCCAGGAATTACTGCTCCCTAACCTTTCAGACTTGCATCGGGCTGAACACCAAGTGTTGGGTTTGGATTCCACCAAAACCCTTTGGCCATATTTGGGGTGTTTTTCCACCAGATGCGAGATAGTTTGAAGTCCAAGTGCAGAGGGCTCTTTTCCCAGAGTTGAAATGATCCACTTCTGGAATATCCTTGTGCGATATTGGGCCCAGGCCACACGTTAGATGCATGAGGGGAGTAGTTCTAGGAGATTCACAACTGGCAAAATGCTTCAAACGTGGAGGTACAAAAGGAACTTGTTTTTTTTTTTAAATTTAACATGACTGGTTTTATATTTGATTCACTATCCAGCCTAAATTGTGAAGATAACCCAGATTTGTTTTGAAGATAGACCCTCAGCTCCTGTTCTGATTTGACCTGATAAAGAGCAGGTTGTCCAGATATGGAACAATGGTAATACTCTGGCTTCTAGTTCTACCTTAATCTTGGTGAAGATACGTGGAGCTGCGTATATCCCGAAAGAGCGAGCCCTGTACTGAAAGTTGCAAGTTTCGCCTTTCAGAGATTTTAATGCGAATCTTAGAAATTTTTGGTGTAAGGGATGAATGGGGCAATGGTAATATGCATTCCAGGTCTACTAAGCACATGAAGTAGTCCTGTCCTGTTAGCGGGGTGGCAGATTTTATAGATTCCATTTTCAAATGTCTGTAACTGATTAATTATAAATCTAAAACAACTGAAGAAATCAAAACAAAAAGACACATTGGGTTTCTTTACAAGAAACGGGGAAATAGGCTCTGCACAACCCTAGTGTTTTGGGAAATTATTTCCCAGTTGTTCACAAAAGCAGAACGTCTGCCCGCCACAGGAACATCATTGTTTTTTCCGTTTAAGAGATAATCCTAGCCTTTACCGCTTTAGGATTACTCCACCTGCCAGATTTTTCTTTATCCTTAAAGGGAACCTGTCACCACATTTGCACATATAAAGCCAGTGACAGGTTCCTGTAAAGCTCTATTAACTGACTAACACCCTTCTTTTAGTGAAAAATTGTTTTGCTTACATCCACATACATCACCCTTTATCTTATGTTACCTGGAATCAGAGGGGGGCATTTCCTGGTCATCCTGCCCCTCCCATCTAATCTTCCCCATGCCTTACGCTTCCTTACTGGTCAGTTCATATCATGTGACCCAAGTGCAATCTCAGATCCTTTATCCTTTTAATAATAGCAAATTGTACCCCATGCATGTATCTGACCACATGAAGTCACATCCTCCATGGAGGCTGCTGGGATTTATCTGTGCATTGTGTCGCACACGATTGGATTTTGGTGCAGCTGTGCTGGCTTACATGTGCCATAAAATGATCCGACCGATTCAGATTAAGCGCGGGATTTAGGATTCCAATTGTGTCGCAAGACAATGCAGTTACATGCATCGGGAAGAAGGTGAACTCTGGTGGACCTGAGCAGGGAAGCAACAGATGCAGGATATCGGGTGCACGATCTTCGTGACAATGCACTTTCAGGGATTGCGTCAGGACAGGTAAGTAAATGTTGCCCATGGTGTACAACTTGCTGTTGTCAGAAGGCTTAGAGACCTGCGAAGAGGTCCTTGAAAGAAGCCAAATGCATCTGCCAGGATGCATTTAGAGAGCCGTAGTAGTACCAAAACAGAGGGGAACCCCAACAAGTGTCACCATTTTGTAAATCACACCCCTTAGAGAATTTAGCAAGGTGATCTTCTGATCACTTGTTCAAGCTCTCTTACAGCTTACACAGTGCAATACAGATGTATTGCACTGTGTAATTTAAGTCACTGAGCATGCTGTACAGCCGGGTCCTGCCAGAAGGCACGGACCCGGCTCCCGCAGGAGGATCGCTCAGCCCCAGGCACTGGTAGTCCAGGGGCTGCGATCGGAGCAGCGGACCCCCCCCCCCCCCCCGTGGGGTGTCCGATTCTTGTTAAGTGCCCCTAGCACACCGCGGTCAGCGCGACCGTGGCGTGTAAGGGGTTAACACCGGCGACGTTCAGCCACCTCCCGCGACAGAAATCGGGGGGCGTGGCCGTCGGACAACCCGACGCATTCGGAAAAAACACGGAATTTAAAAAACAATTTGTGTCGTAAGATCAAGCACTCACATGCACCGTGAAGAAAGTGAACTCCGGCGAACCTCAGCGCAGCAGCAACACCTGGTGTATATCGGGCGCACGGACCTTAGTGAATCCCGGCAGACCCGATCAGCGTTGGAGAACGCGTTGCTAGATCATGACTGGACTGGGTAAATGTGCCCCATTGTGTCAATTTTTTTTTTTTTTTACACAGTGCCATGTGTTACATGTGACCAGTGACATCATCGCAGGTCCTGTAGTCTTCTAAGAATAGCAAACTGTACACCATGTATGCGATTACATGAAATTTTAAGAACACTTTAAAATTCTCAGGAAAATGTTTACAAAAAGGAAGTGAGACCATTAGGAAATATGCAACAATGTTTAACAGAAAGGCTTTAAAGAGAAATATTGAATTATTATAACAAACACTATACCCCTAGTCCCTACAGTTACATGGGACCCCTAGTCCCCACATGGGGAGGATTAGATGAGAGGGGCTGGCCAAGCAGGACATGACCCCTTCTAACGCCAGGTATTATAAGATAAAAGGTGATTTATGTTGATTTAAGCTAAACAATTTTTAGCTAAAAGAAGTGTGCCTGTCAGGACTTGAACCGGCGGACTCCGCTGTCCCAGGCTGCAGCTCTACCAACTGAGCTAAGCAACAAGCTGGACAGCTCCAGTGCTGATCCTTGGCCTAGTTTTTGACTTTCCTGTTCCTAGTTCCTGTTTTCCTGGCCTTGCTCCACCCCTTCCTAGATTGGACTTCCTATTTAAACCCAGCCTTGCCCATACATCCTTGCAAGATTATTGTGCTTCCAGCCTCTAGTCTAGCTTGTCTCCTTCTCTCCTGCGATTGACTCCTCTACTGTGCAACGACCACTGGCTTCCACCTGACTACGATACCTGCCTGCTCCCTCAATACTGACGCTGATCTTCTGTGCTACGACCTCTGGCTTCCTCCTGACTACGATACCTGCCTGCTCCTCTGTACTGCTAAGCCTCTCCTGTGTTCCGACCTCTGGCCTTCCTGACTACGATTCCTGCCTGCAATAACTCAAGTAAGTTACAACACTTAGACTCCAAAACCAGACCCAGATCGTTACAGAATAATCTTGCCTACCATGGAGTCAGTTGTGACCACTCTGAGACAACAGGTGGCTGAGCTACAAGATTTTGGTGCTACTTATCAGGAAAAATTCTCTAAGTTGCAAACTGTGGTGATGGATCAACAAAAAGAAATAATTGAATTACAAAGGCAAATTCTGGCTATGCACAACCAAGGCGCAGATTCATGCCGCATGCCCCTGCCATCAAAGTTCAATGGAGAACGTCACCATTACAGAGGTTTCTTAAAGGGGTTGTCCGAGTTTTTGAAAAAAAGCTAAAAGTGGCCGGGACAGGGCTGCTTAAAAAAAATAAAGATGTACTTACCTCCCGGTGCCCTCCCGTATCCAGCGCTGCCGTCACTCCGGTCCGGGCGCCATGTAAACAAACATGGCTGCCAGAGCAGCGCTGGACTCAGTTCCGGCCGGACCCGACAACCTTCCGGCCCCCATACACAATGCTGTGTATAGGGACGGATAGGCGTGCCCGGCCACGGCCGGCAGGAAGCTGAATCCAGCGCTGCTCCGGCGGCCATGTTTGTTTACATGGCGCCCGGACCGGAGTGACAGCAGCGCTGGATACGGGAGGGCACCGGGAGGTAAGTACAGCTTTATTTTTTTTAAGCAGCCCTGTCCTGGCCACTTTTATCTTTTTTTCAAAAACTCGGACAACCCCTTTAAATCAATGCCGCATATTTTTTCAAATGCAACCTGCACCTTTCATCACAGATAAGAAAAAAGTATTGTTTATAATCAATCTCCTGACAGATGAAGCTCTTGCATGGGCCTCGCCTTATGTGGAAAAGAACAGTGACCTCCTCAATGACTTGGAAACTTTTACCAAAGCCATGGATCAAGTTTTTGATGACCCTAATCGTTGTGCCACTGCTGAAAACAAATTACATAATCTGCGTCAAGGACGACGCTCTGTTGCTGAATATATGGCAGAATTTCGTCGCTGGGTAGCTGACACCAAATGGGATTTACCAGCCCAGAAGAGTCAATTTCGACGAGGGTTATCAGAACAAGTGAAAGATGAGCTTGCCAGAGTGGAGGCCCCTGATAGTTTTGAGGAATTTGTTAAACTCTGTATCCGAATTGATCAGAGACTTACAGAACGTAGGAATGAAAAGTTGAGAATCTTTGGAAACAATCCGACCTACTCTTTCAGCCAATCTACACAACAAAAGACTGAAACAACACCTGAACCTATGCAGATTGATGTAATCCGCAAACCTCTTACTGCGGTTGAGAAAGAAAGGCGCCGTACTGAAAATCTTTGTCTTTATTGTGGAGACATTATGCCATCCACTGTCCAAATAAGTTCCAAAGGACTGTAGTCTGCATAAGTGGGAAGTCAGTAAACAATGTTGAACTTTCTACACTACCAGATTCTGCTTCTCAGTCTATCTCCTCTGTAACTCAAGACAAAGTTAATTCATCTCATTTTGTCATTCCTATACAAATCACCATTGGGAGCCGTACGTTACAATGTTCTGCTATGTTGGATTCTGGTGCAGGGGGTAATTTTATGGACTTACAGTTTGCACTTGACCATAACATTGCACGTAGGCCTAAATCCATTCCAATCGAAATGGAAACAGTTGATGGATCACCTTTATCATCTGGGCCTGTAACTGAGGAGACAATTGATCTTGGAATTTGTATTGAACCTGATCATCATGAAACTATGACTTTGCATCTGATTTCTTCTCCCAAGTTTCCAGTCATTCTAGGAATTCCATGGTTTGCTATACATAATCCTTTTATCAACTGGGAATCAAGGTCGGTTACCTTTCCATCTAAATACTGCAAGGACAATTGTCATAGGAATCTGTTTATCCAAAAGCAAATGCAAGTCTCTGAAATTTCTCTTCAAAAGGACATGTTGCCACCTCAGTACCAACAATTCAATGATGTCTGCAGCAAGAAAAAAGCTGATCAGCTACCTCCTCATCGCCCTTATGATTGTCCTATTGAGTTGCTTCCTGGAGCGGCTATTCCTTTTGGGCGAATTTACAGTCTCTCTGAACCAGAATTAAATGTACTCAGAGAATACATTGATGAAAATTTAAAGAAAGGCTTTATTCGTCCATCTTCCTCCCCAGCTGGTGCACCCTTGTTCTTTGTAGAAAAGAAAGACTCATCCTTGCGGCCATTTATCGACTACAGAGAATTAAATAAGATTACTATTAAAAATCGTTACCCTCTTCCCCCGATTCCTGAGTTACTGGAAAGACTGCGCTGTGCCAAGATATTTACCAAACTTGATTTAAGAGGGGCATACAATCTCATACGTGTTCGTCCAGGGGATGAGTGGAAGACACCCTTCAGAACAAGATATGGACATTTTGAATACCTGGTTATGCCATTTGGCTTATGCAATGCCCCAGCCACCAGCATTTTATAAATGATGTGTTTCGAGACTTCTTGGATCAATTTGTTGTGATATATCTTGATGACATTCTAATATTTTCTGACACCTTGCAGGAACACCGCAGACATGTTATGTTAGTCTTGGAACATTTACGGGAGAATCATCTTTATATTAAATTAGAGAAGTGTGAATTTGAACAAACCAGAATCCAATTTCTGGGACATATCATATCTCCTGAAGGCCTATGTATGGATCCTGGTAAAATCAAAGCTGTTGTGGGTTGGCCTGTCCCCAAAAATGTTAAAGATATTCAGAGTCAGTTAATAGAGCTCTATAGGAACCTGCCACTGGCTGTATATGTGCAAACGTTGTTACAGGTTCCCTTTAAATCGTCAATCAGGGTATACCTTTCCTCTTTAAGAACTCTAGTTTGGCTATCTGTAAATAGTGTTTTATTATATTCCTTTAAGCATTTTAGTATGACAGATAGCACATCTTTTAGAGGGGTTTCTACTGGGTTTATTCTCCCGTCACCTTCTCATTTTCCTTACCCTCTATGCCAGGTATCAGGAGACCAATTCGGTTTCATCTGCCATAATGATCACAGAGAGACCCAGAGCCACTGCTGCTACGATGTCCAGGCAAGAATGCATGCCGGCTGAGGAGCTCCGGCATGTTAGCATATAGGCCCCGCCCTCACTCCGAACTTCCAGTTCCGGGCCGGAAGTCACCTCAACGATGGTCCCATAGATGGGCGTCTTCAGGGCAGGTATGGATGGATCCTCTATTCTAAGGGGCGTTGCCCCTTAACATCAAGGTGATCGATCTAAAAAGTAGTAGAGCGGTCCCAAGAATTAGTCCCATGGGACCGCTGGATAAGGACCATAGTGGATGATCACTATGCCGTCACACCCAGAAATGGGGGAGGTATTTGCGAAATATATTTAATAGAGAGTCATTTCTTAAACCTCTCCCGTGAGAGGAGTCTTGCAACCTTAATCCTGTACGAATAGGAAGACACTGGAGGGATGCTAGGCGAGTGCTTTTTACCTCTTGCAACCTCCTGTTCTTACGGGATATAAGGAGCAACCTTATGGTGGGGCCGTCATGGGAACATGGGAAAAAAACAAAACAAACAGATGACAAGTGGACGAAGAAGATTAACAAGAGTGCTGGATCTAGCCTACTCCTAATGCCTCATTCAGACAGTTCACAGAAGAAATTAAAAGTTACAGCTGCTAAAAAGTGAAGTTTTTAAAAATGGTATAGAATATCATTCAAAATAAAACATAAGCGGCACTCACCAATGATAAAACATATGCCTCTATTTCAACAATCACAACAAGGTCATTCAAATATTTTTTTTTAAACAGATTGGATAAACACCAAATTCTTTTACTGACACATGATAAATTTATAAAAGAGAAGCATGATTTTGCCAAATACTGTGTTGCTGCTTTTGCATTTTGCCATTCTCACCCATGGTGTACTAGATGGTTTTAATGAAGCTGAACATATTTTATGACTGTTGAGTGCTGCTTTTTCTTTTTGAATGATACTGCAGTGAATGTTGTCTTTACCAAGTTCAGCAACACCTTCTTTACAAATTGTCACCCTACTCCATGGAACCTTGAAGCACCTATATTTTATTGTTTGTGGTCATTATTTCAAGAGTTGTCCTAGTTTATAGAGAATAAAGATGGCACTTGTCAAAACTTTTAGACACCAAGCCCATGGACAGAATTCTATCCATTGGCAGTAAAAATAGAAGCTGTTATAGAAGGTCAGCACGCAGAATTCGAGAAAACCGTGAGGAATTGATAGAGAAAGTAGATTGGAAAATTGTATAACTTTTCCTTACACAAACCATATCAAATGTTTTCTGAAACACTTTACATATCAAGAAAGTGGTGCAGAACGTTTAATAGATGTGTATTGGTAAATTGCCTAATATCTTGCCCACCCACACTACAAAAAATGTGAGGTAAAGTAACAAACCCCTTTAAGGATCACTTCACCACATAGGACAAGTAATTTCAACCCCTTCCTACCAATGCCCTTTTTATTGCGTTTCCATTTTTTGCTCCCTTTCTTTAAATATTTTTTTTATACTGTGTGTGAAGCTTTATAAGAGCTTGTTTTCTGTGTAACGAATTGTACTTCACAGTGGAGGCATTTAATTTCCCATGCTGTGTACTGGGAAGGGGGAAGAAAATCCAAATGCAGTGGACTTGATGGGAAAAAAAACACTTGTGCAGCATTTTCTTGTGAGCTCTGAAGTTAAGGTTTTCACATTTATCTCATTTTGCCATATTCTGCCTTTTTTTATATACTTTGGCTTATGGAGCTTGGTAAGGTGTAATTTTTTTGCAGGACATTTACATTGATACCATTTATAGGATTGTACAACCTTTTCATCACATTTTATTTACATTTTTACAAGATGCAAAATGACAAAAACTGCATTTCTGACATTTTGGCTCTATTTTCCTATTACAGGTTTTCCTTGGGAATGCGGTGATTTTTTAGGATTTATTTTTATATCAGTTCCAGGTGACTTGAATTTTTAGTTTTGCTTTGTTTTTTTAACTTTTTCTTTTAGATCACCCCACCACGATACTTGAACTCTAAGTAGTCGGATTGATCCTGCCATACTACAGTTTAGCAGTTCAGACAGTCGCAAAGTTACATACAAGGTAGGTTCTTTAAGTTTGTACTTATGACAAAACAGGCATCTCTTATAACTGTAACTACAGACAAAAAATAGTTCTACTGACAATTTCATTGTAATTTAATTCATTGGATTTTTATAATTTTGTACTGTCATGGAAACAAGGATTATCAATAAAGCTTAATTACAGATACCTTACAGCTGATCATTGCATCCTTGACCAGATGTCACTGTAGGCAGAGAGGTCCATATGTAACTAGGGGTCATCTGTACACAGATGTCTGTGGATGAGGTTTTTGCACATGATCTGTTACAGTGGGAATTTGCTGCAATATGCAGCGAACACCCAGTCTGTATGGAGAGATGTAGTACTATGCGTATGTTGGTTTGCAGCAAGAGGTTCAAACACTAATTGAGGAAGGATATATGAAGATCACCTTTATGTCTTTTACAGCAATCCAGGGAACAGCTAGGAAAAAGGGTAATGAAGCTAATAAGTAAACGCTCAGGAAAGACACAAACCCCTTCCCCACACCAGATCACACCTGGAGTTATAACTTACTAACGAAGCCTGCAGCACGGGCAGCGGTACTTGGAAGTTTCCACAGTGCACATGCAGCACAAGTCTCCCATATTGTGGTCACAGCAGACTTCTCCACCAGACGGAAATAGGTGTGTACTCGCACACAGCAATAGGGCGTTCTCTTAAGGAAAAAGACTCAAAACGTCAGGTCACGAGTCACTTGCAATGTCTAAAGAGCACCCTGATGTCACTATAAAAAATTAAGAGAGACAGATCTATAGACAAAGAAAGAAAAGTCAAAAACATAGGAGACATAATAAATTTTAATACAATTATCAGCTTAGCAATAAATGAAAAATTTAAGTGTAACTGTAAAGTTAATGATTTTACCAAATTCTCCTATGCGATTGCAATTTTCAGAGTGATGCCCATATTGTGTTTGTGATAAATAGGGCCTGGGGGAGGGAGACCTTATACTACTCAAATTACCCACTTTTCCTCAGCCTCCACTTAATTAGCCTAATGGAGCTAGCAGAATGTTATCTGGCTCGGTAGGGTACCGAGCTTCAAAGAATATCCCTAGCTGAATCGTCTCCATGGACTTTCCCCCCTATTTTCTAACAGGAGACAGAGAGTCATAAAAACTCTTAAACCAATATGTGGATTAGGGACACTTATGGTCCATCCTAGCCCAAGGGCAACTACATTTTTGAATTGGTTATCTTCAGGAGATCACAGTGGCCCAATTCCTGGGGTTCTAGCATCCTCAGGTCCAGAGATATAAATATCTCTGGATAGGACCATAGCAAATGGGTTGCATTATGTTTGGCATCAATGCGATCCAGGGATTCACCCGGATCCATTGATACCAGAACCATGACCCTACAACTTCCTCTTGAGAGGCTATGGTTTCTCCGGGGTTCTGGATGTAATATCGGCACAAACTCTGACAGTTCCGATCTGTAGAGCAGGTCGGAACTAGCGTAAATTTGTAAATTTCATGTCACGTCTTCCACATAGCCCCCAACCTGTGACAAGGGAGGGAAGCATAATTTACTATTGCTACTCTGCCAGTTTTTAGGTCTTAGGTTGCATTTAGGGCTTAGGTTGCATTTAAAAATGGAGTGTGTGAATGCAGCCTTAAAAGGGTTAAGTGTGCTCCAGCAGCTACAACCAGATTTGTGAGTACATTTTGAATTCAGATACATTTTTTCTTTTTGTGAAAAATATTGTATCGATATTGAGTATCGTAATACTTTTCCAGATATTGTATCACACTGAGAACTTTGGTATCGGTGCAACCCAATACAAGAGCATAATTGGTTGACATGTTATGTCACTGCAATGTACACATCAATGCCTCATAAAAAAGCATGTGAATTAGTGACATACCACTTAAGTAGATATATAATACGGTTTTTGAAAACGCATCCGTTTTTGACAGGTTTTCAGGAGTCCATATTTGTTTATCTGTCAGATTCATAAGGCTTGTCAGCACAGGCAGAGAAAATAGCTACTACAGCAATGAGGTAATCTGAGGAAAATAGCAAAAAAAAAAAACAGCTGGATATAGGTAACAAAGATAATAGGCAAAAGTTGTTCTACATCCCAAGAGCTCTTGATTTTTTAAAACCCTTCCCGAAGTGCACCTTAATAGTACAGTCCTCGGTAGTTGCCAACTCACGTTCGGAGCCAGGACCCTACTGAACGGGTATCAGTTGCTTATCGCAGCTGACATCTGTCTCCTGTATCACCTACGACCGGAGGTACGGGTGTTAACCCCTTACACGCTGCAGACAAATATGAATGCGGCGAGTAAGGGGCTTTTGACGTGGATCGGCACTTACCAGGAGGGTCCGATCCTCCACTGCGCAATCTGTTCCGGGAGCCGGGCCTCCTGCACAGCATGCTCAGTGTCTTACATAACACAGTGCCATACATCTGTATTGCACTGTGTAAGATGTATCTGAGCTTGAACAAGTGATCAGATGATCACTTGTTAAGAAAAGATGTCACTAGAATAAAGAAATGTTAAAATAAAGTTTTTTTAAATAAAATCATAAAAGAAACGTACAAAACACTCAATCACAAAAAAGCACCACTTATTTGGTATCGCCGCGTCCGTAACAATGTGTACAGTAAATTTTAATCATATTTTGACCCGCTCGGTGAACGCAGAAAAACCCCCCCGAAAATCTTGCCAAAAATACTAAATACTAATGTTATGCTGCTGCAAAAATGGCGATACTAGAACAAATACAATTTTTTTCTATTCTAGTTTTTCTTCAATAAAATCGGGCAAATATAAATAAAACTGTACAAATGAGGAATCATCGTAGTGATTTGTAGAAGAAAATATATTATGAACACAATGAACGCCCCCCCCCCCCGCAAAAAAAAAAAAAAACACAAATTGATTATTTTATTTTCATCCACACGTAAAGAGTTAATAAAATCTCATCAAAAAGTTAAGGACCCACTTAAATGAAATTCTTTTACAGTGCATCTCATCTCGCAAAAAATAAGCCCTTATTTGTCCAAACTGCCAAAATAAATAAACATTGTATAGCCTATAAACTCCTTCCTGACGGGTGCTGTAACATAACGGTGCGGCTGCAAGTGACTTGCCAACACGGTTCAGACACAGTGATCGGGGCAAGATAGCGGCTGTTCCCGATGGCCATCCATCCTGCCCCATGGACCAGAGGGGTTTGGCTGCCCCCCCCCCCCAAACCAGCCAATAGCAGCGATTTTACTTATGACGCCAGCAGAGGTCGCATTAACGCCTCACTGCGCGTCATAGACGCATGATGAGGCGCCATTACCCCCCAAAATAATTGCCATGCATAAAGTTACGCTTGGCAATTATTCCCTGTAGCGCGCGCTGCAAATGAGGTAAATGTCAGTAGCGCAATCACAGCGCGCGCTAAACCGCTGAAGTTATCAGTGTCAGGGGCGTGCCAGAGAGACCCGATGTGAGAGCACCAGCCCCGGGGGAGACAAGTGGGCCGGAAACTGCTGCTCCCCGTCCTGCTCCAACTCTCCAACTCGCCCGCAGCTGACTGCGTTTATGTGATCGACGGGATCCAAGAGCAATGCTGTGTGAGTGTAGTGTGTGCTGTGTGCCGTGTTGTGAGCGGCGAGTGTGTGCCGTGTTACCGAAATTTTCATACTCCTCCTCGGTAAAAAATACTCCTCAAAAATGGTGAGGGAAGTATTTATAACCTTCTGGAAAAATGTTAGTGCGACCTCTGGACACCAGTAATACCGATCAGTATGTCTGTAGCCACCAATTTTGCCTTGCAGTCCAGAGAGGTTTCGCTGCCCCCCTCTGTTTATGTTTGCCACTATCGATCTGCACCAGCCAATAGCAGCAATATTTGTCATAATAGACATCGCAGGGGTGAATAAGAGCAACAGTCGATGAGATCGCACTAACATTTTTCCAGAAGGGTAAAAATACTCCTCTTACTATTTTTGACGAGTATTTTTAGACGAGGAGGAGTATGAAATTTTCGGTAATACACACACACACACATATATATATAATTGTATATTATATAACTCATAGCCGTATATAATTCTAATAGACACTATTTATTTAAAAAAAAAAAATCATCTCAGTCAGTATCTTCTGTGCTAAACACTCATACTGCACACTGCGCACACAGAACAGCACTAAGGAGGTAAGTAAATATTGAAAATAAAATATTTTATTTACATTTGACTTGGTCATTGACTTTAAGGTTATATGTCCTGGTACTGCAGGAGAAATAAGGAGGTGTGAAGTGATTTAACATTTTTTTTTACATTTTACTTTTAGTGCATGAACCCCATTAAACCTTTGTAATGAATGAGGAGGAAAATCCCCATATACTGCCATTCTGTAGTATGGCAGTATATGATAGGATCGATCAGACAACCTAGGGTTAAAGTACCTTTGGAAGTCTGAAAAATAGTAAAAAGAAAAAGTTATATATATATATATATAACCTAAAATAAATACATTAGGTATTGCCACTTCCGAAAATGCCAGATCTATCAAAATATAATAACGGTTTTTCGCAGCGTTTAACCCCGAAACAGAAAATAGCGCCCAAAGTCGAAAATAGCACTTTTTTGCCATTTTGAAAAATATAAAATTAATAAAAAGTGATCAAAAGGTCGTACAGTTCTAAAAATTATAGCAATGAAAAAGCCATCTAAAGTCGCAAAAAATGACACCACCCACAGCTCCGTACACCAAAGTATGAAAAAGTTATTAGCGCCAGAAGATGACAAAATCCCCAAAAAAATTTTTATACAGTTTTTAATTTTTGTAAACGTATGAAAATATTATAAAACCTATACAAATTTGTTATCCCCGTAATCGTACCGACCCAGAGAATAAAGTAGACATGTCATTTGCGGCGCATAGCAAAAGCTGTAAAATCTAAGGCCACAAGAAAACGTCGCAAATGTGTTTTTTCACGATTTTCACTGCATTTGGAATTTCTTTCCCACTTGCCAGTACACGGCAGGGAATATTCAATGATGTCACTATGAAGTGCAATTTGTTACGCAGAAAATAAGCCATCACACAGCTCTTTATGTGGAAAAATAAAAAAGTTATAGATTTTTGAAGGTGGTGAGTGAAAAATGGAAGTGAAAAACCTAAAAAAAAAAAAAAGGCCAAGTTATTAAGGGGTTAACGCCTCTCTGCTCACCCATAGACTTTAGGCATTAGCTGCGGGAGCAAGACTGGGTCGCTGGGTGTCATTCAGAGACCCTAGGGCAGTGGTGGCGAACCTATGGCATGGGTGCCAGAGGCGGAACTCTGAGCCCTTTCTGTGGGCACCCAGGTCATCACCCAGAATTAAGCTCACCAGACAGAACTCAAAGAATCTGCCTTCAGAATCTTCCTACAATGATAGATGAATTTGCCCTCCTCCTTTCAACTGTGTTGGTGTCCTTGGGAGACTGAAGGGTTGAAAGTTGTCAATGAACAAAGAAATACATTACTGCTCAAATTGCTGCGCTGGCACTTTGCAATAAATAAGTGGCTTTTGGTTGACATTTGGGCACTGAGGCTCTAAAACAGGGGTCTCAAACTCAATTTACCTGGGGGCCGCTGGAGGTAGATTCTGGGTAAGGCTGGGCCGCATCAAGTTTTCCACACAAAATGCGCTTACAAAATATCATTATTCAGATTCAAATGTCATGGCGTCTCCCAGCGCAAGGAAAGCCCCGAGCGGGGAGACATGTTTTCTCTATGAACGCGTCCTGTGCACCGAGGGGTCCCAAGCTCCTACCGCACTGAGCCCAGGACACTCCATCCCCCCCTCCCCCCCGGTACTTGCCTCCCATCGAAGAAGATGAAGTCGCCGCTCTGACCTGCACCAAGTGCGTTCAGAGCGGCGACTTCATCTTCTTCAAGTACCGGAGGGAAGGGGATTAACCGGTTACGGGCCCTTTCCTGTTTTTTCATGTCCATTTTTCACTCCCCACCTTCAAAAATCTATAACTTTTTTATTTTTACACGTAAAGAGCTGTGTGACGGCTTGTTTTCTGCGTAACAAATTGCACTTCATAGTGATGGTATTTAATATTCCATGCCATGTACTTGGAAGCGGCAAAAAAATTCCAAATGCAATGAAAATGATGAAAAAAACGCATTTGCGCCATTTTCTTGTGGGCTTGGATATTACGTCTTTCATTGAGCGCCCCAAATGACATGTCTACTTTATTCTTTGGGTCGGTACGATTAAGGGGATACCAAATTTGTATAGGTTTTATAATGTTTTTTACAAAAATTAAAACCACCTGTACAAAAATTATTTTTTTGATTTTGCCAACTTCTGGCGCTAATAACTTTTTCATACTTTGGTGTACAGAGCTGTGGGTGGTGTCATTTTTTGCGAAATTTGATAATATTTTCAATGATATTTTTAGGACTGTACGACCTTTTGATCACTTTTTATAGATTTTTTATATTTTTCAAAATGGCAAAAAAGTGCCATTTTCGACTTTGGGCGCTATTTTCCGTTACGGGGTTAAACGCATTGAAAAAACGTTATCATATTTTGATAGATCGGGCATTTTCGGACGCATCGATACCTGATGTGTTTATGATTTTTACTGTTTATTTATATTTATGTCAGTTCTAGGGAAAGGGGGGTGATTTGAAATTTTAGGTTTTTTTATTATCATTTTTTTTTTTTTAACTTTTTTTGTATTTTTATTTATACTATTTTTCAGACTCCCTAGGGTACTTTAACCCTAGGTTGTCTGATCGATCCTATCATATACTGCCATACTACAGTATGGCAATATATGGGGATTTTCCTCCTCATTCATTACAATGTGCTATCAGCATTGTAATGAAGGGGTTAAAACGAAATAGCCTCGGGTCTTCGGAAGACCCGAGGCTACCATGGAGACGGATCGCCGCCCCCCGATGACGTCACGGGGAGCGGCGATCCCAGGTAAGAAGCTTTGCCGGCAGCCATCGCTGTGAAAACACCCGCGATCGGTACTAGCACCGATCGCGGGTGTTACCGGTAAGCCTTTGGTAAGCCTTTGGTGTTACCGGTAAGCAATATGCAGCAAAGACTTACCGGCTATGGAGAGGGCTCGGCCCGTGAGCCCTCTCCATGCAGCGCGACCTGCCCTCTCCATGCAGGTGGGGGCCGCAAAATATTGTCCCGCGGGCCGCAGTTGGCCCGCGGGCCGCGAGTTTGAGACCCCTGCTCTAAAAGGTTCGCCATCACTGCCCTAGGGAGATGCGGTTCATTACCGCTTCTCCCTCCTCTGTTCCTCACAGCATCCCGCTGAAGTAGCGTGATGCTTAGAGCAGCAAAGGACATAACAGCGCAAAAAATTTTACGGTAGCATGTAAAAAAAAAAAAGTTATGGCACTTAAACCAGTAAAATAGACATTCCAACATCCCATAATGTTATGTACCACAAAGCAATTAAACATCAGTCAATGTCATGTCTGGAGAACACCCACAATCAAATATGCTCTGCACCAAAGTATTTTTTCTCACACTTTGAAAGACAGGGTCTCTACCAATTATTTCAAGATTTCATTGCAACAATAAAACTCAGAACAGACCAAGGCGCATGCAAATGAACATATTGGAATAATCTTACTAGGCTGTCATTGTGAGGTGCTTGCAAGTCTGAAGAAAGGTCAGAAGGCACTAGAAGTTTCTTAGTCCCTTCTATAAGCAGAGTGCATGTAGATCCCTGCCCGTGCCACTCAATGGTGGGGATAGTGTTTAGAAGGGAATATCAGGTCAACCTTATGGGGTGTTTAAGTTTACTTACGACCACTCTCCAGTCGTGATGCAGCCTAGCATATAACCTGTCTCGTACGTTCCACGTGTTGTCTGCACGGCCTGGAAATACAGTAGATGCTATTTCCTAGTGGTCTAAAGGACCTCCGATGATGTCATGACCACGTGACCAGGCTCTTGTGTGGGAGGAGTAATTCTGGAGTTTACACAGGAAGCCTGGAGATCGAGGGGAGAGACGGCGGTCATGAGTTGCTGAGGGGGAAAGGTAAGGTAAGGCACTAGAAGGTGTAAGTGTGATGTGTGAGTGGGCAGGTTGTGTGTGGTAATTTGGATTTACCCTTCTGTCAGGGTTGTGACTAAATCCCATGACTATGAGGTACCCGTCCTCCCCAGTCATGGGATTTAGCTGGCTCTGTATGAGCTGTCTATTTCCCATGACTGGGAAGGACCTATTCGCCCCCTAGTGGTCAGGTGCTGGATAGTTATAGGATTTAGCCTTCTCACATAGAAGAGGCTGTTTCCTATAACTCCGAGGGACCTGGTCCTCCCCAGTCATGGGAATTAGTCTGCTCTGTATGAACTGTCTATTTCTCATGACCTGGAGGGACTCTTTATTCTCTTATTGGTTTGAATTTGATCTATGAAAGTTTTTGGCTTCTTCACACTAAATACACACTTATTTTATATTTTGTATAATTTTTAACTTTGACTAAAGTACCAAACTGTACCATTTCCCATTGTCCAGAAGGACCTTTTCTATCTACTATAGGAGGAGATTGGGTTAAGCAGGAGAAGGTCCTTCTGAGTAATGGGGTTTAGCCGCCTCATATAGAAATGACTATTTCCCATGACCCAGAAGGACCTTTTCTATCTACTATACAGTCAGAAGGTCCCATGTAGGAAAGGTCGTTCTGAGTTATGGGATATAGACATCTCATATAGTAAGGTCTATTTCCCATAACCCAGAATGACCTTTTCTGTTTATTATACAGGGAGAAGGCCCCATGTAGGAGAAGGTCTTTCTGAGTTATAGGATCCTTATATAGAAATGACTATTTCCCATGACCCAGAAGGACCTTTCCTATCTATTATATAGTGAGAGGGTCACATGTAGGAAAGGTCGTTCTGAGTAATGGGATATAGACACCTCATTTAGAAAGGTCTATTTCCTATTTTTGGATTAGATGTCATGCACTATGCTCCTGTGCCCCACTCCTCATACTGAATGGATGGACATCACGCCCCAGCCCGCACACATTTCTGTACACAAGGCCTTAGGCCCCATGCACACGAATGGCGCCCGGTCTTGATTTCAGTGAGAATACGTTGTCTCACGGCACAGTGAGCTGATAAACAAAAGAAATGTCCTGTATTTTGCTTTGCTACAGCAACAGCCGCTCGCTTCTCCGGGAGAGCAGCGCTCACTCCTCCTCTCTCCTGTGCGCGGCTGTGTGATCGCCCGGGAGAGCAGCGCTCACTCCTCCTCTCTCCTGTGCGCGGCTGTGTGATCGCCCGGGAGAGCAGCGCTCACTCCTCCTCTCTCCTGTGCGCGGCTGTGTGATCGCCCGGGAGAGCAGCGCTCACTCCTCCTCTCTCCTGTGCGCGGCTGTGTGATCGCCCGGGAGAACAGCGCTCACTCCTCCTCTCTCCTGTGTGCGGATGTATGATGGCCCGGGAGAGCAGCGCTCACTCCTCCTCTCTCCTGTGTGCGGCTGTATGATGGCCCAGGAGAGCAGCGCTCACTCCTCCTCTCTCCTGTGTGCTGCTGTATGATGGCCCAGGAGAGCAGCGCTCACTCCTCCTCTCTCCTGTGTGCGGCTGTATGATGGCCCAGGAGAGCATAAACTAGTCCTAGTCTGTTCAGTACAGAGCCGGCTACAATAGGAGAGCTCCCTGAAGTCACTATTATAGTCTGATGTATATTGAAGAGAAATGAGTCAGTATGGCAGTCTGTTCACTATAGAAAAGACTAGACCAGAGCTGAATGTACAGGACAGAGACAGACTGGAGCTGTCACTATTCTAGGCTGTACAGAGATGGATAGAGCGGAGCTGTCACTATTCTAGGCTGTACAGAGATGGATAGAGTGGAACTGTCACTATTCTAGGCTGTACAGAGAGGAATAGAGCGGAGCTGTCACTATTCTAGGCTGTGCAGGGAGGGATAGACCAGAACTGTAAGTATCCTAGTCTGTACAGAGAGAGAGAGAGCGGAGCTGTCACTATTCTAGTCTGTACACAGACGGATAGAGCGGAGCTGTCACTATTCTAGTCTGTACACAGACGGATAGAGCGGAGCTGTCACTATTCTAGTCTGTACACAGACGGATAGAGCGGAGCTGTCACTATTCTAGTCTGTACACAGACGGATAGAGCGGAGCTGTCACTATTCTAGTCTGTACACAGACGGATAGAGCGGAGCTGTCACTATTCTAGTCTGTACACAGACGGATAGAGCGGAGCTGTCACTATTCTAGTCTGTACACAGACGGATAGAGCGGAGCTGTCACTATTCTAGGCTGTACAGAGAGGGATAGAGCGGAGCTGTCACTATTCTAGGCTGTACAGAGAGGGATAGAGCGGAGCTGTCACTATTCTAGGCTGTACAGGGAGGGATAGACCAGAACTGTAAGTATCCTAGTCTGTACAGAGAGGGATAGAGCGGAGCTGTCACTATTCTAGGCTGTACAGAGACGGATAGAGCGGAGCTGTCGCTTTTCTAGGCTGTACAGAGAGGGATAGAGCGGAGCTGTCACTATTCTAGGCTGTACAGAGAGGGATAGAGCGGAGCTGTCAGTATTCTAGGCTGTACAGGGAGGGATAGACCAGAACTGTAAGTATCCTAGTCTGTACAGAGAGGGATAGAGCGGAGCTGTCACTATTCTAGGCTGTACAGAGACGGATAGAGCGGAGCTGTCGCTATTCTAGGCTGTACAGAGACGGATAGAGCGGAGCTGTCACTATTCTAGGCTGTACATAGAGGGATAGAGCGGAGCTGTCACTATTCTAGGCTGTACATAGAGGGATAGAGCAGAGCTGTCACTATTCTAGTCTGTACAGAGATGGATAGAGCGGAGCTGTCACTATTCTAGGCTGTACAGAGAGGGATAGAGCGGAGCTGTCACTATTCTAGGCTGTACAGAGAGGGATAGAGCGGAGCTGTCACTATTCTAGGCTGTACATAGAGGGATAGAGCGGAGCTGTCACTATTCTAGTCTGTACAGAGATGGATAGAGCGGAGCTGTCACTATTCTAGGCTATACACAGTGACAGCTCCGCTCTATCCGTCTGTGTACACCCTAGAATAGTGACAGCTCCGCTCTATCCGTCTATTCTAAGCTGTACACAGACGGATAGAGCGGAGCTGTCACTATTCTAGGCTGTACATAGAGGGATAGAGCGGAGCTGTCACTGTTCTAGGATCTACAGAGAGGAATACAATGTTCAAAAACTGAAGTGAGAAAAAAAATAAAAGGACATTTTTACTATAAATTTATTCAACTTTTATGTGGTACAATAGAACATTCCCTCAAAAGCAGGACAAGCTCCGGGCCTGCTGCAGTCTTCTAGTGGCCTCTGAGGCCAAGGGTATAACAAAGCACATAGCCCTTTTAACGAGGGCTTATCACCATGTTAAATATGCTTTACTAAACTTCCAGTCATGTAGGAGGCAGTGTGGTTGTGTTGGCTGTAGCACAGCGAGATCACACTCTGCATACACCACGGCTTCAGTATCTTCAATTACACTGTCTGCCGCTGATGGCACAGTGTAAGAGAAGATTAGCATAAATGCATGACCACTCCCTTGCTGCAGGCAAAAGTGCCATGAAGCAAGCCTCCACATGATGGGAAGTTCAATAAAACAAGTTTACCATGGTGATTGTCCTCTTTTTGTACTGCAGTCCGTGTAGCTGTGATCCTCTTTCCTACTTTTTCTCCCTTTGCGGTAACGCGCTGCCTCCAGGATCCCATACAGAATAGAATCTAAAGGAGAGAAAACATAGAAGTAGATTGTAGGATGGGAAAAATGAAAGGGGTGTTTTAGTGTATCCATGGCTGTATTTAGACTTGATGGCAAAGTAGGCATTTACAGCACTTAGGCCCCTCTATTGGTGTAATCCGGTTATGGCTTTTTTTTTCTAGTAGAGGCATCCCATAAAGGACATTTATCACCAGGATAAAGGTTGTAAACCAATCACACTAACATGATGGGGTGTGCCCCCTCTGGCAGGATCTGCTGTTCTTTAAGCTTCTTATGCTCTTAGTCTTTAAACATTATGCAGATGAGCCTCAGGGGCTCCAGTCTCCATTAGCACCTATGGAGCTAGGAGCCACTCAGAGGCTCATTTGCATAATTATAAATGCCTTAAAAAAAAAAAAAGCAGGGAGTAAGAAGCTAAAAGAGCAAATCCTGCACGAGGGGGAACACACCAGTATGTCGGTGTACTTGGCTTACAATCCTTCATTCTGGTGTTAGCTGTCCTTTAAAGGAAACCTACCATCATGGATCTACCAACTAAGGTTGATCGGTGGCAGTTTCCTTCAATTGAGTGTACCCCAATCCTTGTTTTATTAAAAACTTTTGTCCCTTCCAGATTGTTAGCTAAACATTTTATAACACTTATGCAAATTTTCTTAAGGAGCTTCTGGCGATACCACGCTCAGCATACAGTGGACAGGCGAGTATTTCTGCTATCCAACATATAACACCAAAAATGCCAGCGTCACCAATATTTTATGGGATTCTGCATATATGTTGGCTAGGTGAGGGGGGGCAGAGATGGCTGCGGGGGCTAGGTGAGGGGGGGCAGAGATGGCTGCGGGGGCTAGGTGAGGGGGGGCAGAGATGGCTGCGGGGGCTAGGTGAGATGGGCTATACCCGATTAAAAGAACATGCCACCTGGAAGGGGGGAGGGCATGCCACCTGGAAGGGGGGGCATTCCCCCGCCACCATCTACCCCTGCCCCCCGCCACGCATGCCCCCAGCCGCCATCTTCCCCTGTAGTATGTAGCCATCGTGGCCCCCCCGCCTGTAGTATGTAGCCATCGTGCCCCCCCCCCCGCCTGTAGTATGTAGCCATCGTGGCCCCCCCCCCCCCGCCTGTAGTATGTAGCCATCGTGGCCCCCCCCCCCCCGCCTGTAGTATGTAGCCATCATGGCCCCCCCGCTTGTAGTATGTAGCCATCGTGCCCCCCCTGTAGTATATAGCCATCGTGCCCACCCCTGTAGTATATAGCCATCGTGCCCACCCCTGTAGTATAAAGCCATCGTGCCCCCCCTGTAGTATATAGCCATCGTGCCAACCCCTGTAGTATATAGCCATTGTGCCAACCCCTGTAGTATATAGCCATCGTGCCCCCCTGTAGTATATAGCCATCGTGCCCCCCCCCTGTAGTATATAGCCATCGTGCCCCCCCCCTGTAGTATATAGCCATCGTGCCCCCCCCCTGTAGTATATAGCCATCGTGCCCCCCCTGTAGTATATAGCCATCGTGCCCCCCCCCCTGTAGTATATAGCCATCGTGCCCCCCCTGTAGTATATAGCCATCGTGCCCCCCCCCCTGTAGTATATAGCCATCGTGCCCCCCCCCTGTAGTATATAGCCATCGTGCCCCCCCTGTAGTATATAGCCATCGTGCCCCCCCCTGTAGTATATAGCCATCGTGCCCCCCCCTGTAGTATATAGCCATCGTGCCCCCCCCTGTAGTATATAGCCATCGTGCCCCCCCCTGTAGTATATAGCCATCGTGCCCCCCCCTGTAGTATATAGCCATCGTGCCCCCCCCTGTAGTATATAGCCATCGTGCCCCCCCCTGTAGTATATAGCCATCGTGCCCCCCCCTGTAGTATATAGCCATCGTGCCCACCCCTGTAGTATATAGCCATCGTGCCCACCCCTGTAGTATATAGCCATCGTGCCCACCCCTGTAGTATATAGCCATCGTGCCCACCCCTGTAGTATAAAGCCATCGTGCCCCCCCTGTAGTATATAGCCATCGTGCCAACCCCTGTAGTATATAGCCATTGTGCCAACCCCTGTAGTATATAGCCATCGTGCCCCCCTGTAGTATATAGCCATCGTGCCCCCCCCCTGTAGTATATAGCCATCGTGCCCCCCCCTGTAGTATATAGCCATCGTGCCCCCCCTGTAGTATATAGCCATCGTGCCCCCCCCCCTGTAGTATATAGCCATCGTGCCCCCCCTGTAGTATATAGCCATCGTGCCCCCCCCCCTGTAGTATATAGCCATCGTGCCCCCCCCCTGTAGTATATAGCCATCGTGCCCCCCCTGTAGTATATAGCCATCGTGCCCCCCCCTGTAGTATATAGCCATCGTGCCCCCCCCTGTAGTATATAGCCATCGTGCCCCCCCCTGTAGTATATAGCCATCGTGCCCCCCCCTGTAGTATATAGCCATCGTGCCCCCCCCTGTAGTATATAGCCATCGTGCCCCCCCCTGTAGTATATAGCCATCGTGCCCCCCCCTGTAGTATATAGCCATCGTGCCCCCCCCTGTAGTATATAGCCATCGTGCCCCCCCCTGTAGTATATAGCCATCGTGCCCACCCCTGTAGTATATAGCCATCGTGCCCACCCCTGTAGTATATAGCCATCGTGCCCACCCCTGTAGTATATAGCCATCGTGCCCACCCCTGTAGTATATAGCCATCGTGCCCACCCCTGTAGTATATAGCCATCGTGCCCACCCCTGTAGTATATAGCCATCGTGCCCACCCCTGTAGTATATAGCCATCGTGCCCACCCCTGTAGTATATAGCCATCGTGCCCACCCCTGTAGTATATAGCCATCGTGCCCACCCCTGTAGTATATAGCCATCGTGCCCACCCCTGTAGTATATAGCCATCGTGCCCACCCCTGTAGTATATAGCCATCGTGCCCACCCCTGTAGTATATAGCCATCGTGCCCACCCCTGTAGTATATAGCCATCGTGCCCACCCCTGTAGTATATAGCCATCGTGCCCCCCCTGTAGTATATAGCCATCGTGCCCCCCCCCTGTAGTATATAGCCATCGTGCCCCCCCCCCCCCTGTAGTATATAGCCATCGTGCCCCCCCCTGTAGTATATAGCCATCGTGCCCCCCCTGTAGTATATAGCCATCGTGCCCCCCCCTGTAGTATATAGCCATCGTGCCCCCCCCCTGTAGTATATAGCCATCGTGCCCCCCCCTGTAGTATATAGCCATCGTGCCCCCCCCTGTAGTATATAGCCATCGTGCCCCCCCCTGTAGTATATAGCCATCGTGCCCCCCCCTGTAGTATATAGCCATCGTGCCCACCCCTGTAGTATATAGCCATCGTGCCCACCCCTGTAGTATATAGCCATCGTGCCCACCCCTGTAGTATATAGCCATCGTGCCCACCCCTGTAGTATATAGCCATCGTGCCCACCCCTGTAGTATATAGCCATCGTGCCCACCCCTGTAGTATATAGCCATCGTGCCCACCCCTGTAGTATATAGCCATCGTGCCCACCACCCCTGTAGTATATAGCCATCGTGCCCACCACCCCTGTAGTATATAGCCATCGTGCCCACCACCCCTGTAGTATATAGCCATCGTGCCCACCACCCCTGTAGTATATAGCCATCGTGCCCACCACCCCTGTAGTATATAGCCATCGTGCCCACCACCCCTGTAGTATATAGCCATCGTGCCCACCACCCCTGTAGTATATAGCCATCGTGCCCACCACCCCTGTAGTATATAGCCATCGTGCCCACCCCCCCTGTAGTATATAGCCATCGTGCCCACCCCCCCTGTAGTATATAGCCATCGTGCCCACCCCCCCTGTAGTATATAGCCATCGTGCCCACCCCCCCTGTAGTATATAGCCATCGTGCCCACCCCCCCTGTAGTATATAGCCATCGTGCCCACCCCCCCTGTAGTATATAGCCATCGTGCCCACCCCCCCTGTAGTATATAGCCATCGTGCCCACCCCCCCTGTAGTATATAGCCATCGTGCCCACCCCCCCTGTAGTATATAGCCATCGTGCCCACCCCCCCTGTAGTATATAGCCATCGTGCCCACCCCCCCTGTAGTATATAGCCATCGTGCCCACCCCCCCTGTAGTATACAGCCTTTTGGTATCATTAGTAGAATTATAAAAGTTGACTTTAGAAGGAAGGAGGCCATGGATGATCAATATAAGATCATGATGGTAGATTTCCTTCCTGCAGCCATCTCTGCCCCCTCACTCACCTAGCCCCCGCAGCCATCTCTGCCCCCTCACTCACCTAGCCCCCGCAGCCATCTCTGCCCCCCCCACTCACCTAGCCCCCGCAGCCATCTCTGCCCCCCCCACTCACCTAGCCCCCGCAGCCATCTCTGCCCCCCCACTCACCTAGCCCCCGCAGCCATCTCTGCCCCCCCACTCACCTAGCCCCCGCAGCCATCTCTGCCCCCCCACTCACCTAGCCCCCGCAGCCATCTCTGCCCCCCCCACTCACCTAGCCCCCGCAGCCATCTCTGCCCCCCCCACTCACCTAGCCCCCGCAGCCATCTCTGCCCCCCCACTCACCTAGCCCCCGCAGCCATCTCTGCCCCCCCACTCACCTAGCCCCCGCAGCCATCTCTGCCCCCCCCCACTCACCTAGCCCCCGCAGCCATCTCTGCCCCCCCCACTCACCTAGCCCCCGCAGCCATCTCTGCCCCCCCCCACTCACCTAGCCCCCGCAGCCATCTCTGCCCCCCCATTCACCTAGCCCCCGCAGCCATCTCTGCCCCCCCCACTCACCTAGCCCCCGCAGCCATCTCTGCCCCCCCCCACTCACCTAGCCCCCGCAGCCATCTCTGCCCCCCCATTCACCTAGCCCCCGCAGCCATCTCTGCCCCCCCCACTCGCCTAGCCCCCGCAGCCATCTCTGCCCCCCCCACTCGCCTAGCCCCCGCAGCCATCTCTGCCCCCCCACTCACCTAGCCCCCGCAGCCATCTCTGCCCCCCCCACTCACCTAGCCCCCGCAGCCATCTTCACTCTTCTTATCACCCACACACTGCTATCGTTTTGCCACACACCATAGCTAACTGAATTGTCCCCACATATGTATGTGCAGCCAGCATAACCCCACCTCAGCATTCAGGCTAAAGGCACAGACTCGATCAGCCATTACACAGCTAAAAAAAAGGCTGAGAGGGAGAGAGAAAGCTCCTCAGGAACATTTGGCGCCACCATGTGGTCACGTGGTTGCAGTACATCACGTGGTTCAGTGACGTCACAGGGTCCCTCTGAGTTATAGGATTTAGCCGCTACCCTTCTGTCAGTAGTACGAGTTCAGTCCATATTCTACCACAATGCAGACAGCATACAGGATGTCATTGTGCTACCACCAGCAGTGCAAGGACACCACCTAAAGCTAGTAGGATCATGTCATGTATCAAAAGTGGAATGGACTCTCGTGATAGGGATGTAATATTACCACTATACAAGGCACTGGTTCGGCCTCACCTGGAATATGCTGTCCAGTTCTGGGCACCGGTCCATAAAAAGGATGCCCTGGAGCTGGAGAGGGTTCAACGTAGAGCCACAAAAATGATAAGGGGTATGGAGGGTCTCAGTTATGAGGAAAGATTAAAACAACTAGATTTATTTAGTCTGGAAAAGAGACGACTACGAGGGGACATGATTAATTTATATAAATATATGAATGGTCCATACAAAAAATATGGTGGTAAATTGTTTCAGATTAAATCAAATCAAAAGACGAGGGGGCACTGTCTCCGTTTGGAGAAACCAAGGTTTAATCACCGGAGGCGACAGGGCTTTTTTACTATGAGAACTGTCAATCTGTGGAATAGCCTACCTCAGGCGCTGGTCACAGCAGGGACAGCGGAGTGCTTCAAGAAGGGTCTAGATGCCTTTTTACACCTAAATAACATTGATTGTTATGCTATATAGGATTGTTTCCCCTAAATCCCTTCCTCATCCAATCTCTTTCCTTCCTTGGTTGAACTTGATGGACAAGTGTCTTTTTTCAACCGTATAAACTATGAAACTATGAAACCTGCATGGACTTCCAAGTGCAGGATGAGGCCTGACCCATGGTTCTCATCTGGGGACAAGCAGTTTTTAGATTTTTTTTTTTTTGAGAGGGAGCACTGGTACTAGGGGCATTCAAATTATTGAAGGGGCAGGCACAACACATATGAGGAGAACTAATGCTATTGTCATAATGCACTAAAAATAAAATTTATTTAAAAAAAATGTGAAACTAAAACTAAATATCTAGCAATGACCAATTTAGCCAGCATCAAAACCAGATTATCTTTTGCTTATTTGTCAGTTTAATGAGGTCTACACTGAAAGGGTGAAGAAAAGCTTGTCTGTCTTCAATCTAAGGCTGGATGCACAAGAACATACACATGTCCTATCTTTTACTGTGTAGGGAGCGGTATGGTGCTGCATGTGTGCAGCACGGCCATTGCCGTCTTTGGGGGAGTTGATCTACTTACCAGAAATCATTTATACTAAGACAAAAATTTTTTTACTGTGAATTCACATGATCATACATGAGGTAAATGTTATTGTTACAGGGTAAAGGAACATGAATAACATCACACTGGTCACGTAAAATGAAGTGCAGAATAGTCAGGAGGCATAAGACGCTGGGAGGAGATAATGGCAGGAGCCAGACTAGCAGGATATGCCCTCTGATGCTGGATATGTAGAAGGGTCCACACAACCTTTCTATAAAAGCAAAGTCTTAAGTGCTTCCATGATTATGTCTCTCTCTCCCAAGTAGCTAACAAGGTCAGCTTCAGTTTTATAGCTTGTAACTCCCCTGGCAGGAGGCACCACGTTCCCAACCATCGACCCCAGATAGCCTAAAAAAATTTTGTGGTTTTTCTCTTCAGATAGACCCCATATTCATTTGGATAATTTTTAACACGTTTTTTGTAAAAACAAGGATATAGGGAGATAAAAGAAGAGCGAATCCTACGAGAAGTGGCACACATATGGGTGTAAGTGTACAATCCTTAAACCAGGTGGTAGATTTCCTTTGAGTGGGGGGCCATGAGAGGCATCGGGAAAGGGCCTAACTTGCTGATGGGTGGGGAGCCTTTGTGATGTACCCCAGTTGGTACCAGAGATGAGCTGAGCAGCTGGTCGCAAATGGCAATCTGTTCCCATGACCTGACCTGAGGCTGTGTGGTTTCAACCCATTTATTACTATGTGTGATTTGCATGTTGTAATGAATGATGAGGAAAATCCACATATACTGCCAATCAGACAACTTAAGGTTAAAGTACCCTAGGGGGTCTGAAAAAATAGTAAAAAAAAAAAATTATATTAAAAATAAACTAAAAATTTTAATCACCCTTTTTCCCTAGAACTGATACAAAACTACCATATATACTCAAGTATAAGCCCAGTTTTTCAGCACAAAAAATGTGCTGAAAACCCCTTACTTGGCTTATACTCAAGTCTATAAAAAAAAAAAAAAAGTTTACTCACCTTCTGCTGCGGGCTGTATGCTGCGGGCTGTATGCTGCGGGCTGTATGCTGCGGGCTGTATGCTGCGGGCGGGTAGAGGCCTTTAATCTCTTGCATGTGGAGTATGAGTTTGTGAGTTCAAATCCCAAACTGGGCAAAATTTTTTTTATTATTATGTAGAGGATTATTATTCTTATTATTATGGAGATTATTATAATGGAGATGATTATTAGTAATAAAAATTTGGGGTGTGATTAGGGGTGTGGCTTAGGAGGATTCGCCGCGGCCATTTTGTCCCTCTTTTTGTTTCCGGAAATGTTGGGATTATATATTCGGGGGGCAGATTATATATTCTGGGGGGCAGGTGCTGCAGGCTGTATACTGGGGGGGCATGCACTGGCTGGCTGTATACTGGGGCAGGCTGGGACCAATGCATTTCCTATTGGCTTATGCTCGAGTTAATAGTTTTTTGCGTTTTTTTTGTGTTAAAATTAGGTACCTCGTCTTATACTCCGGTTGGCTTATACTGTAGTATATAGGTAAATAAACGGTATCACCGTGTCCCAAAATGTCCGATCTATCAAAATATAAGAACCGTTATTCCCGTTGTTTAATCCCGGAACGGAAAATAGCGCTCTAAGTCGAAAATACCACTTTTTTCGCCATTTTATAAACTATAAAAAATTCTGTGAAGTGATCAAAAGGCCACACAGTTCTTAAAATGGTAGCATTGAAAACTACATCTAAAGTTGCATAAAATGCCACCACCCACAGCTCTGTACAACAAAGTATGAAAAAGTTATTAGTGCTAGAAGATGGCACTACTGGAGGTTTTAATTTTTGTAAATGGGGAAAAAAAACACTTTAAAACTTATACAAATTTGGAATCCCTGTGATTGCACCGACCAAAAAAATGAAGTAGCCTTGTCATTTGGGGCGCACAATGAAAACCGTAAAATCCAAGATCACAAGAATGGCGCAAATGCGTTTTTTTTCACCATTTTAACTGCATTTTGAATTTTTTTCCTGCTTCCCAGTACCATGGCATGGGTTATTAAATACCATCACTATGAAGTGCAATTTGTTAAGCAGAAAACAAGCCCTTGTACAGCTTTTAACTTGAAAAAGTTAAAGATTTTTGAAGGTGGAGAGTACCAAATGGAAATGCAAAAACGAAAAGAACAGAAAATCGGATGCATTTCAGCTCCTCCACAAGCTGCTGATATACAAACACGTCACACTGACGTCACATTATAATGGAATGGCTCCTCTTCTGGTGTGATGTATGTTTGATATATTTTGCTGATTACAATTTGTTTTGTCTTTTAGAAAGTAAATCAAACAATATAATAACACTTGCAAAAAAAAGAGAAGGGGGGCTGGCAATCAGAGGCACACAAAGTGTGTATCTAGAAAGCTTTGTGACGGTGAAGAAGAGTCTTAATATTACTTCCCCTTCTTGTGCCCCCATCCAAAGATACCTACGGAATCTACTCCCCGGCCTCTTTCTAATGCTGCTCATTTCAAAGCCCTGGCATTAATCAAACTTCAGTAATCGGCGCTTAAGAATATGTCGCATAATGTACATGATGTCCGATCGGCGGACCAGCAGTCCGGCTTATTCATTAGGGGTCGTCCAGGCACTCCTCTTTCTTCACAGGCCGCCACTCCCCCGGGATCCAATTGTCACCTTTGTGCATGCGCAGAAAGAGCATGAAGCGGCAGCACTTGCGCACTGGATGCCACGATTGCCGGCATCTAGTGCATAGGAAAAGAACTGGTGCCTGGGGGAGTGGTGGCCTGTAAGAAAGAGGAGTGCCTGGACAGCCCCCTAATGAATAAGCTGGACTGCTGGTCCATCGATTGCACATCATGTTTGTTATGTGTCATATTCTTAAAGGGGTTTTCCCATTTGGGCATTTAAATTTAATTAAATTCATTTGCCATATGTAAACATTTCTACAATTGGATGCTATTAAAAAATATGTTCCTGTGTAAAGATAATTTCTCATAAATGTAGTCATGTTGTCCCTTAGAAACGAGATGGCTTCCTCGGATACGACCACCTCACATTTGGGCAGCGGTGGCCAGAGATGCACTATAGAGCCCTGCCTGAGCACCTGGATTCAGTGATCATTACCAGATGACGGCTGTGCGACATGCAGGAACTCCTTGGACATGTAATATTTTGTTTCTTTGTGCAATCACTCCAGCATAGGTAGCCGTATCCAGGGACACAGTCTTGTTTCTAAGGGACCATATGACTACATTTATGGGAAATTATCTTCACACAGGATCAAATGTTTATATATGGCAGATTAATTAATCTGGTTGTGAATGCCAAGACGAGAATACCCCTTTAAGCGCCGATTACTGAAGTTTGATTAATGCCAGGGCTTTGAAATGGGCAGCATTAGAAAGGGGCCTGGGAGTGGGGGCACTAATTTGGGGTGACAAGTCCTCTTTAAGTTGAGCAATATTATGTTTCTGAGAGTGAAAATTAAACTGGATCGGCAATAATAAATTCTTACAAAGAATTGTGGACTTCTGCTTATTAACCCCTTTTTTCACTCGTTGTAGAGTCTCGCCTACATATAGATATTCACAATGACATTTCAGCAGGTAAATTACATTAGTTGAATCACCGGTAAAAAGAAATTCCTTTTATAGCAGATGGGTGCCCTGTATGTGGGTGGTAAAACGTGTCACCTAGTAAGACATTAGAGTATTCTGAGCAATTTGGACATTGATAATTGCCATTCTTTCTACTGGCCAAAAAAAACCGATTGCCTAGCCAATGTCGGCCTTCACCAACTTTTTCCCCTTCACCACGATGGCACCAGAGAGAGAGATCTGCCCCAGCGCCAGGAAACCTGAGCATATAAAAGAAAGCTCCTCCTGCTCCGCCTAAGTGGTTTCCTGTCCCTGGTAGGGACCTGAGTGGTAACATACCTTATTGGTTGGTGAGTTATTCCAAATTTTCTTTATTTTTGATGTTTCTAGATGATCGTAGGCCCTTCTTTGCTTATTCACTAATTCAGAGGGAAGAGTCGCAGAAAAAAGTGTCACGAAAAGCGCATTATAGAGAATGCAGAGATTACAGTCACAAATTGCCAACAAATTATGATAAGGCATCCTGTACCTTCTGCATTGGATTATTTATGATGGAAGAGTCATCTGCTTGGATTTAATCCAAATGGACAAATGGAAGGCTACTAGGTTAGGTGCTGCTTATGGTTTTTCACATCAACATCAGCCATTAACCGTCAGGATTGACTGCTTCCTTTCCAGTGGTGGAGGAATTCAACAACTTGCCCATGATCTGCAATAAGAAAGACCCTAATTTTTGGGATAAGGTGGTGAAGGCTGACATTGGCAGTGCAGCAAAAATTCCTAGGCAATCTTTCTGGCCAATAGAAAGAATGGCACTTATTCTTTCTTGAATTGCTCAGAATGCTCTAATGTTTTACGAGGTTACACATTTTACCACCCACATACAGGACACCCATTTGCTATAAAATGATTTTTTTTACCTGTGATTCAACGAATGTAATTTACCTGGTGAAATGTCATTGTGGATATCTATATGTGGGTGAGACTGTGCAACAAGTGAAAGAAAGGTTTAATAAGCACAACTCCACAATTCTTTGTAAGAATTTACTATTGCCAATCCCGTGTAATTTTTACTGTAATAATATTGCTCTGCTTAAATATCAGGTTATTGAGCAGATAGAAACACCTGGAATGGGAGGTAATACTAAGACTCTTCATAGCCGTCGCCACCGGTGCCCTTCTGACAGGACCCGGCTGTAACACACTGAGCCTGCATAACAATCCGTACAATAAATCAGAAACATTATTGGACCCGCTCGGTGAACACTGTAAAAACAAAAACAAAACCCGAAAAACACGCCAAAAAGGTAAATTTTTCATAAAATCTCTGCACAAAAATGTTCTAAAAAGTGATCAAAAAAAGTTATGTGCGCCAAAATGGTACCACTGAAAAGAACAACTCAACACGTAAAAAATAAGCCCTAAACTAGCTCTGTCAACCAAAAAATATTAAAGTTACGTCTCCGAAAAGATGGCGATACAAGAACAAATGAGATTTCCTCTATATTAGTTTTTATCCAGTAAAATTGTAAAAAAAAAATGAAAAACTATATAAATGAGGTATCACCGTAATCGTAGTGATCTGTAGAATAAAGATATAGTATTTTTAATGTACAATGTACGACCCCCAAAAGATACAAAAAGAAAGTAAACCAAAATTGACAATTTTCTTTTCACCCATACATTCAATAGTTAATAAAATCTCATCAATAAGCTAATGACCCACTAAAATGAAGTATTTGTAAAGTGCATCTCATGTCGCAAAAAATAAGCCCTTATATGTCCAAATTGCCCAAAAAAAAAGATTGCATAGCCAATAAAATGTGACAATGCATAATCTGCTCTGAATGGCGCAGCTTCCCTTCGATGCCCTGGCGTGTGCCCATACAGCAGGTTACCACCACATATGGGGTATTGTTATCTGCGGGAGGGATAGGGTATCAAATTTTGTGGAACGTTTTGGTATTTTATCCACCGAAAATTTGTACATTTTTTGAAAAACACATTAATTTAGCACAAAAAATTTCCTTTTCAAAATTGCATCCGATTTTGTTTTAACCCCTGTAAAACAATTAAAGGGTTAACAAACTTCATAAAAGTTGTTTTACGTACGTTTAGGGGTATAGTTTCTATAATGGGGTAATTTATGGGGTTTTACTTTTATTTAGGTCTCTCAAAGTGACTTGAAACCTGAGCAGCTCCCTCAATAGCAGGATTTTGCATTCTTTATGAAAATGTGAAAAATTGCACCTAACGTTCAAAGCCCCATAACATCCTACAAAAATATGTATGCATAAAAAACCATGTCCACATAAAGAAGATATTCGGTGAATGTTAGTTATTACGTTTTTGCGGTTATGACTATGTATGGAAAAAGTAGAACATTTTGAAGTTCGAAAATCAAGAATTTTTCCAAATTTTCACCAAATATCTGATTTTCTCATAAATAAATGCAAAACATACCACCAAAATTTTTCAACTAACATGAAGTACAAAGTGTCAAGAGAAAACAATTTTAAAATCACTTGGATATGTTAAAGCGTTCCAAAGTTATAACCACTTATAGTGACACAGGGCCGATTTGAAAAAATGGGCCGTGTCAGGAAGGTGAAAAGTGGCCTCAGCGTTAAGGGGTTAATAACATATCCCTTCTTTATACAGGGACATGATTTCACAGAACAATTTTGAATCTTCTTTTCGATGTAAGAAGACAAGGTATCAAAATTTTGTAATATGAAGGTAACTTTTGAAAATATTTTTCTCATTTGATATATATATATATATATATATATTATACACAAGGCAGTCCCCGGACTATGTACAAGATAGGGTCCGGAAATTTGTTCTTAAATTGAATTTGTATGTAAGTCGAAACTGTATATTTTATGATTGTAGATCCTGACAAAAAATTTTTTGGCCCCAGTGACAATTGGAGTTTAAACATTTTTTGCTGTAATGGGACCAAGGATTATCAATAATCTTAATTACAGACACTTTACAGCTGATTATTGCAATCTGGGACTATAGTAAAGCATTCAGAAAGCTTCACCAGAGGTCAGAGGGGTCTGTCTGTAACTATGGGTTGTCTGTAAGTCGGGTGTCCTTAAGTAGGGGACTGCCTGTATATGATATATATATATATATATATATATATATATATATATATATATATATATATATATATATATATATATATAATTTTTTTTTTTTTTAATGACCACTTTTGTATTCTGTTATCACAGATGACCGAAAAGCACCTCAAAGAGGCATATGTAAGAAACCTCAATGGAACCAGCATCACAGAGATTTCATTAGGCCTAAGTATAACCCCCCTCTGCATCCTTTGCAGGGGTTTGATCTTAATTTACCTTTATCAAAAGTATGGTAATATAGTTCATTCTTGGAAATGGCGCCTATTTCTTGATTATTGTCTGTTAGTTCTTCCACAGGTATTATCCTGCACAGTCCTCTCTAATTTCTTATTCTTAGTGGTGCCATGTATTTCAGTAATGTGCGCATTGGGGTTTTACATGGTATACCAGAACAGGATATCTTACAAAAACAAATCTCTTGGAAATGTTTTGCATTCTTTTTTCAATGCACAGATTGAAGACAAGAAAGTGCAATCTGTCACAACTTTTCGCGTTTTCATTAATTTGCTTACCGCCATTTCCATTTTAGCTGTGGATTTTCCTGTGTTTCCTAGGCGTTATGCTAAAACAGAAACCTATGGTACTGGTATAATGGATTTTGGTGTGGGATGTTTTACTTTTGCTAATGCCCTTATTTCCCCAGAAGCTAGATCACAACATGAAGAAAAAACACGTACATTTTACAGAGTAAAAAAACAACTTCTTGCAGTCTGGCCACTAATTCTTCTGGGACTTGGACGTTTTTTCAGTGTGAAAGCATTAGATTACCATGAACATGTATCGGAGTATGGTGTTCACTGGAACTTTTTCTTCACATTAGCATTTGTAAGGGTGTTCTCATCATTAATATTTACCTTAATTCCAGCTAAAAAAATCTGGGTGGTGGCTACAGCCCTTATTTTCATTTACCAAATGGTTCTGGAAACATCAAATTTAAAGAATTTTATTTTGTATGGCAGTGATGATCAAGGCACAAGACTTGGTTTTCTTAATGCAAACCGAGAAGGAATTTTCTCTATTATTGGTTATGTTGGAATTTATCTGATTGGAGTATACATTGGAACTTATATTCTAAACAAAAGGATGTATGTGAAAGAATGGATTGAGTTATTTGTCAAGCTCACATTATATTCTGTTTTGCTCTTCATATGTATGACCATAGTTCAAATTTACATTGAACCAATTTCCCGCAGGATGACAAACTTAGCATTTTGCATTTGGACTGTCGCACAGTGCATGACTTGGCTTTGCTTTATATTTTTATGTGATATGATCTTGGTATTTGTTAAGTATTTGACACCTGCAAGCTGTGTGCCCAGCACATGGAATGTATACACTTTTAGCCATAGAGGTGAAAAAAATGTCACTCATTTAAAACACCAGAAAAATAATATACATTTTTGTCTAATTGAAGCTATTAATAGAAATCAATTGCTTTTTTTCTTGCACTCAAATATTCTTACTGGTATAGTAAACTTAAGCATCAATACTATTCACAGTGACTGTATGTTCTCAGTTATTGTAATTCTGATATACATGTTTGTTAATTGCTTGATTTCATATATTTTACATGTAAATGACATTACTTTAAAGTGGTGGTGAGTAGTACGAAAACCATTAAATTCATGATTAAAATAAACTAATCAGTTATATTGAAATAAACTACAAACTGAAAAAGGTTGTATTTCATATTTTCTTAATACACAATTCCTATTCATTTTACCTTTTTATACACATCAAAACAACATTTAAAGAAAGGAGATAGTCAATCCATGAAAATTCTTTAACCTGTTTTCTCACTAGACATCTATTTACGGTAAATAAATTCTACCTCCGTTTTATTTTTTATTGATAAATTAACTTCTGTTGTAATGCTGGAAATATTTTCCTGTTACTATTATTCATCAATAAACAGCCATTCTGTTGCTTTTCCACTCAATATAACCCATTCGATCCGTAGTCTGTTATTCATTCTACTCAATAAGAATCCATGCAATACAAGGAAAGAGAAAAAGATGGAGCGATATCATGTGCAGACTATTTCTTTGAAGTGTATATTAACCATCAGTTAGATATGCTCTCACTTTATTTGCTTGTGCAGACTGGCACAACGCATATAGGGGTTATTTGAACCAATGGCCCGCAGCTGTAAGGGTGGTTCCCGAACTCCAGGATCAAATCTTATGTAACATTTGCATTATTGAACATTTCACGGTGCTAGGGCCCTTCCAAAATAGTCCACATTCTATTATCTCTAAAATATTATATTGTCTATATATAGCCCCCCAACTATGTCTAAAGTAAGAACAAAGAGACAATTTTCCCCAATTCAGGAGGTACAGGCAGTCCCCAGGTTACATACAAGATAGGGTTTGTAGGTTTGTTCTTAAATTGAATTTGTATATAAGTCGGAATTGTATATTTTATCATTGTAGTTCCAGCCAGAACTTTTTTGGTCTCTGTGACAATTGGATTTTAAAAATGTTGGGTTATAAGGCTTGTCATAAGAATCAAGATTAACAATAAAGCTTCATTGCAGACACCTTTGATAACTGTTACATCTGTTTATTGTAGCCTAGGACTAAAGCACAATAAATTACCAATATCCAGTGGTCCGTTTGTAACTAGGGGTCGTATGTAAATTGAGTGTTCTTAAGTAGGGGACTGCCTGTATTTAAGTTGGGCCGCAAAATAATATAAACGGATGTCAGGGATATCAAATCCTCCTTTCTGAGATGGTAATTTCATAGTGCTCATCTTAATTCTTGGATGTTTCCGTTGCCATGCTAGATCTTTAAATAGACTCTCTACTAACTTAAAAATTTTATTAGGAATATATACACTCACCGGCCACTTTATTAGGTACACCATGCTAGTAATGGGTTGGACCCCCTTTTGCCTTCAGAACTGCCTCAATTCTTCGTGGCATAGATTCAACAAGGTGCTGGAAGCATTCCTCAGAGATTTTGGTCCATATTGACATGATGGCATCACACAGTTGCATCAGATTTGTCGGCTGCACATCCATGATGCGAATCTCCCGTTCTCCACATCCCAAAGATGCTCTATTGGATTGAGATCTGGTGACTGTAGAGGCCATTTGAGTACAGTGAACTCATTGTCATGTTCAAGAAACCAGTCTGAGATGATTCCAGTTTTATGACATGGCGCATTATCCTGCTGAAAGTAGCCATCAGATGTTGGGTACATTGTGGTCATAAAGAGATGGACATGGTCAGCAACAATACTCAGGTAGGCTGTGGCGTTGCAACGATGCTCAATTGGTACCAAGGGGCCCAAAGAGTGCCAAGAAAATATTCCCCACACCATGACACCACCACCAGCCTGAACCGTTGATACAAGGCAGGATGGATCCATGCTTTCATGTTGTTGACGCCAAATTCTGACCCTACCATCCGAATGTCGCAGCAGAAATTGAGACTCATCAGACCAGGCAACGTTTTTCCCATCTTCTACTCTCCAATTTCGATGAGCTTGTGCAAATTGTAGCCTCAGTTTCCTGTTCTTAGCTGAAAGGAGTGGCACCCGGTGTGGTCTTCTGCTGCTGTAGCCCATCTGCCTCAAATTTCGACGTACTGTGCGTTCAGAGATGCTCTTCTGCCTACCTTGGTTGTAACGGGTGGCGATTTGAGTCACTGTTGCCTTTCTAGCAGCTCAAACCAGTCTGCCCCTTCTCCTCTGGCATCAACAAGGCATTTCCGCCCACAGAACTGCCGCTCACTGGATGTTTTTTCTTTTTCGGACCATTCTCTGGAAACCCTAGAGATGGTTGTGCGTGAAAATCCCAGTAGATCAGCAGTTTCTGAAATACTCAGACCAGCCCTTCTGGCACCAACAACCATGCCACGTTCAAAGGCACTCAAATCACCTTTCTTCCCCATACTGATGCTCGGTTTGAACTGCAGGAGATTGTCTTGACCATGTCTACATGCCTAAATGCACTGAGTTGCCGCCGTGTGATTGGCTGATTAAAAATTAAGTGTTAACGAGCAGTTGGACAGGTGTACCTAATAAAGTGGCCGGTGAGTGTATATAGGTGATGCACTTGATACATATATTAATTTAGGAAGAAGGAACATTTTGAGAAGGGCTATTCTGCCTAATATGTTATGGGAGAGTTTTTTCCAGGTTTTTATCTTTTCTCTTAATGTTGTAATTAAAGGGACGATATTCAACTCGATAAAATCGGATATTGTAGTTGAGATATATATATATATATCTAAGTACTTTATTTTCTGGCCCCCTGTAATAAGTTCTAAATCTTGGGGTTTATTATCTCCCAAAGGATCTAAGGGAATACATGCAGATTTCTTCCAGTTAATATATAGTCCAGAAGCCTGGCCAAAAATATCAAAGACTTCCGTATGGTCTCATAAGGCTTATCAGCACATGTAAAAGAAGCAGCTATTGCAGCAATGAGGTAATCTGAGGGCTATAGTAAAGAAACTACTGAATACAGGTAACAAAGATAATAGGCAAAGTTGTTTTACATCTCAAGAGCTATTGAGTTGTGAAAAAAAACCTTTACAGTTACAGGCAGTCCCCGGGTTACATACAAGATAGGGTCTGTAGGTTTGTTCTTAAGTTGAATTTGTATTTAAGTCGGAACTGTATATTTTATCATTGTAATCCCAGCCAGAACTTTTTTGGTCTCTGTGACAATTGGATTTTAAAAATGTTGGGTTGTCATAATCAATATTAACAGTAAAGCTTCATTACAGACACATTTGATAACTGTTACAGCTGATCATTGTAGCCTAGGACTAAAGTACAATCAATTATCAATATCCAGAGGTCCGTTTGTAACTAGGGGTCGTATGTAAGTCGACCGCCTGTACTCTCTAAGTGATTCTATAGATCTTCTTTGACGTTTGGAAGGAGTCCGCTTGGATTCTGATGACATTGTTGGCATGTGACGTTGAGTCACTGTACATTTCCATCAGACACAAGGGCGGGTTGGAGGCGGTCCTATATCTTTTGCAGATGACAAATCATACTGATGAGGAGCAGAACTTTATCATGACTCTTCTCGAATATGCCCTTAGCCACAACTTCTTTTCATTTAATGGCTCCTACACCTACCTACAGCTCCAGGGAACAGCTATGGGGGCGGCATGTGCACCCTCATATGCCAACCTTTTCCTGGGGTGTTGGGAGAGGGAGCTATTTCATATCCATACCCCGGGATGGGTCTGGTACATTCACAACATCATCGTTAATCTGGCAGGGGGACCAGATGGATCTGAAATTGTTTGTTTTTTTGATAGGCTAAATAGCAACACTTGTAATATCACATTGACTTATGACTGTAATGCCTATACAGTCAATATTTTGGATGTTTATGTAACTCGTGATTTGAATGGGTTCCTATGTACTGATATCTATAGAAAAAAACACTTCTGCTAATGCCTACATTCATTATTCTTCAGCTCATCTCAGATGTACATTGAATGCAATACCACTGGCTAGTTCCTAAGGATCAGAAGAACCTATTCTACGGGTGTATGCTTTGAAGAAAAGGCATCTAATCTCCAACAGCACTTTCTGGATTGTAGTTGCAGTAGACTTTCCATAAAGAAGGCATATAGAAGAGCCAGACATACTAACAGTCTATCCCTGCTGTAGCCGCAGATGAAAAATTCTTCTGCACAACCACCATGACTGGTAATTCCTTTGTATGACCAATGGAAAGAAATGACTTTCATTTTAAGGAAGTAATGGCCTATATTGCTGTCTAATCCGATCCTTAAACAGATACTGACCCGGCAATTGCACAAAAAGAGTGTTGTGATTTTGTTTTTACCTTTTTATTTATTTATTCAGTGTTATCCCCAGGTATTGTTCACCTTCTCCCTATCCTTGAATCATAATGCTGGAATGTTATGTCAATATGATGATATATACTACTGGTATACACTCACCGGCCACTTTATTAGGTACACCTGTCCAACTGCTTGTTAACACTTAATTTCTAATCAGCCAATCACACGGCGGCAACTGAGTGCATTTAGGCATGTAGACATGGTCAAGACAATCTACGGCAGTTCAAACCGAGCATCAGTATGGGGAAGAAAGGTGATTTGAGTGCCTTTGAACGTGGCATGGTTGTTGGTGCCAGAAGGGCTGGTCTGAGTATTTCAGAAACTGCTGATCTACTGGGATTTTCACGCACAACCATCTCTAGGGTTTCCAGAGAGTGGTCGAAAAAAGAAATAACATCCAGTGAGTGGCAGTTCTGTGGGCGGAAATGCCTTGTTGATGCCAAAGGTCAGAGGAGAATGGGCAGACTGGTTCGAGCTGATAGAAAGGCAACAGTGACTCAAATCGCCACCCATTACAACCAAGGTAGGCAGAAGAGCATCTCTGAACGCACAGTACGTGGAAATTTGAGGCAACTGGGCTACAGCAGCAGAAGACCACACCGGGTGCCACTCCTTTCAGCTAAGAACAGGAAACTGAGGCTACAATTTGCACAAGCTCATGGAAATTGGACAGTAGAAGATTGGAAAAACGTTGCCTGGTCTGATGAGTCTCGATTTCTGCTGCGACATTCGGATGGTAGGGTCAGAATTTGGCGTCAACAACATGAAAGCATGGATCCATCCTGCTTTGTATCAACGGTTAAGGCTGGTGGTGGTGGTGTCATGGTGTGGGGAATATTTTCTTGGCACTCTTTGGGCCCCTTGGTACCAATTGAGCATCGTTGCAACGCCACAGCCTACCTGAGTATTGTTGTTGACCATGTCCATCTCTTTAATGACCGCAATGTACCCAACAAGTGATGGCTAGTTTCAGCAGGATAATGCACCATGTCATAAAGCTGGAATCATCTCAGACTGGTTTCTTGAACATGACAATGAGTTCACTGTACTCAAATGGCCTCCACAGTCACCAGATCTCAATCCAATAGAGCATCTTTGGGATGTGGAGAACGGGAGATTCGCATCATGGATGTGCAGCCGACAAATCTGCGGCAACTGTGTGATGCCATCATGTCAATATGGACCAAAATCTCTGAGGAATGCTTTCAGCACCTTGTTGAATCTATGCCACAAAGAATTGAGGCAGTTCTGAAGGCAAAAGGGGGTACAACCCGTTACTAGCATGGTGTACCTAATAAAGTGGCCGGTAAGTGTATATTCTTATAGCGAACCTTATGGAATAATCACATACATGAGTCCATATCTTCTGTGTTTATTCATGACTCCGGATCTGTTTTTGATTAATCCACATATGAGGAGGAACCGAAGGAGGTGAAATGATTCCCTATGTGAACAAAAGGTTGACATATATTTAGTCGATAACACAGCATGGCGGCGACAGAGTGACCAAGTTCCATAACTTATCTGGTGAAACACCCGAAAAATGAGCCTGACACAGCTATGGAGACGTCTTTTGGAGGCTGCTATGTAGGGTATGTGTGGAGGCAATGGGGACGGTTATGGCACCCAAGGTGAACGTAAGGTGAGAAAAGAGGAGTGAAAAGATAGGTTTTAGAGGTAAAAGGTTGTAGGTTGAAGGTTACTGTTAGTTGCATCTTTGGATGGAGCTGGTGGTCCGCTGGCAGGCAAACTTTCTCCTGTCCAAGCCCCTGCCTCTCGGCTCCTCCCCACCCAAAATGGACCTGGGGGCCAGAAGCGTTTACTTTGAAAAAATTATAATTTTCAAAGCAGGCGGGGTCGTTTGAATACTTCATCTACAACTAATGGAATAGCATTGCGGTTCTATTTTTTTTTTTTTTTTTCGGAAATGTTCCATGATTAAGAGCGACGGTATGGGGCATCCATATTGCGCCGCTTTGATTGAAACTGCAGGTCTCCAGCGTGGCGGCGACAGATGGGCCAAGTTCCATTATGTATCTGGTGAAACACCCGGAAATTTTGCCTGACACAGCTTGTTAGCTAAGGGGACGATGTATGGAGGTAGTAAGGTTAAAGGTTGCTGCAGTTCAAACAATGTTAGTTGGATCTTGGGATGGAGCTGGTGGTCAGCTGTCCAAGCCCTTGCCTCTCGGCTCCTCCCCACCCAAAATGGACCCGGGGGCCCCAAGCGTTTACTTTGAAAAAATTATAATTTTCAAAGCAGACGGGGGCTACAAACAGCATTTCTAAAAAACGTTTGTGTAAGATCAAGTGTAGTACTGTTCTTATAAGTAATTGGCCTGGTTATGGCGGGGGAGGGGAACATAAAGAGATGCGCAAGTAGCGTTCAAATAATATCGGTCAATGATCTAAGTTTTTGCAGTATATTTTGTGGATAACACAGCAGGGTGGCGACAAGTTAACAAGTTTGATGTGGAAGCTGTTAAAACACAGGACACAGCTCGTTTGCTAAGGGGAGGATGTATGGAGGCAGCTATGTGGACGACTTTTGGAGGCAGCAATGGAGACAACGTGTGAAACGAGCATTGGAGACGACGTGTGGAGGCTGCTATGGAGACAATTAAATTTGGATAGTGCCTGCATGTGGCAGTCCAAAAAAGTTTTCAAAACAGAGGAGCGGGTAGATGGCCCTCCATAAAAATTAAATACATAGAGTACCTGTATGTGGCACTCCCAAAAATTGTTTAAACAGAGGACCGGGTAGGTGGCCCCTCCAGAAAAATTGAATAGAAATAGTACTATAGTTAGAGCCAGTTGCCTCTGCTTTAGTGTACAAAGAGGATGAGTGCATACATGAGAATTATTCAGGTTGAGCTGCTTTCATCTGGTGGAGAATGGAAATCTTGAGAAATCCAGGCTTGATAAGCGTCAGCCTGTCAGCGCTGTCAGTCGACAGGCGTGTACGCTTATCGGTGATGATGCCACCAGCTGCACTGAAAACCCGCTAGCGACAGGGCAGGCAAGAACCTCCAAGGCGGGCCACATGTCCAGCTTTGAAACCCAGTAGTTGTAGGGAGCTGTGTGATCATTTAGGACAATGGTATGATCAGCTACGTACTCCCTCACCATCTTTCTGTAAAGATCACCCCTACACTGGCGAGACTGGGGACAGGTGACAGTGTCTTGCTGGGGTGACATAAAACTGGCAAAGGCCTTGTAAAGCGTACCCCTGCCAGTGCTGGACAAGCTGCCTGCTCGCCTACTCCCCCTCCCTACTTGTCCCACAGAAGTACTCCCTCTGCCGCTAGCGGTGTCAGATGGGAAAGACTGTTTTAGCTTGTGCACCAGGGCCTGCTGGTATTCATGCAGTCTCGCACTCCTTTCCTCTACAGGGATGAGAGTGGAACGATTTTACTTGTACCGTGGGTCCAGGAGAGTGAGTCCAGTAATCGGTGCTGGAATAAATTCTTTGAACGTGAGGGTCACGGGATAGGCAGCCTAGCATAAAATCTGCCGAATGCACCAGAGTCCCAACGCGCAAGAATTCACTCCCCTCACTGGCCTGACTCTCTATTTCCTCCTCCTCTTCTTCTGCCCATACACGCTGAACAATTAAGGACTGAGCAATGGAGACATTGGTGGACGCTGTGGAGGCGAAGGTGTGGTTTTCGAGCGGAAGGTGTTTGTGCCGGGGTCCTGGGCAGGGGGCTGACTAGCAGAGGCAGCAAATGACACAGGGGAAGGAGCAGTGGCGGGCCCGGCCGGAGGTTAACGGCCTTGGTTCCATTGAGTGGGGTGTTTGGCATTCATATGCCTGCGCATACTGGTGGTGGTTAAGCTAGTAGTGGTGGAACCCCTGCTGATCCTGGTGTGGCACAGGTTGCACACCACAGTCCGTCGGTCATCCGGTGTTTCTTTAAAGAACCTCCAGACTTCCGAAAATCTAGCCCTCGCCACGGGAGCTTCACTACGTGAAACATTTGGCGCTGATGCACCAGCTCTGGCCCTGCCTCTCCGTCTGGCCCCACCACTGCCTCTTCTCGTATAGGACTCGCCTCCGTCTCACAAGCACTGTCTTCACCCGGCCTATCAACCCAGCTTGGGTCTGTCACCTCATCATCCTCCGATCCCTCAGTCTGTTCCCCCCTCCGGACTTCCTGCCCTGACAACAACTTCACCACTGTCTGACAACCGTGTCTCCTCATAGTCCGACACCTCTTTACACACTTCTTCCACTACGTCAACAATGTCATCATGACCCACGACTGGTGGAAAACCGGGGCATCGGGAAAGAGCTCAGCAGCAACCTGACAATTGGTTTGTGACTCTGGGAAGGGTCCAAATAACAGTTCCTCAGAGTATGTCGGCTCAAATGCCAAATTTTCCTTGGAGGGGGCAGACTGGGGGGAAGAAGGTTGAGGTGGAGGAGTGCTCACTTGGGTAACATGGGTGGACTGCGTGGAAGACTGACTGGTGGACAAATTAGTTGAAGCATTGTCCGCAATCCACAACTGTTCGCACTGTTCTGGCCTCAACAGTGCTCTACCACGAGTCCCAGTAACTTGAAACATGAAGCTAGGGAGTGTAGCTCTGCGGCGTTCCCCTGCTCCCTCACCAGCAGGTGGTGTCTCACCCCGCCCACGCCCTCATCCTCTACCCCTAGGCCTTGGGTTGAACATCTTCAAAATTAAATTCCATTTTATAGACAAAACATATAAACTGTAATTTTTTTTTTTTTTTTTTTAGAACAAAACATGCAGAAGAAATCAGACAGCAACCACAGAAGATGATTGCTATGGCTAGTTTCTAACCTACACTGACAGCACACAAAAGGATTTTGTGCTGTGACTGAGTCTGTCACTTTAACTTTAGAAAAACGCTAACAAGGGCCCTAACAAGGGCTTTTGGGTTCTTTGAGAATCACTCCTGCCTAACAGTAATCTACTAGAACACCTTAACGTTATCCCTGACCAGCAGCAGATCTATCCCTAACGGCATCCAGACAGAGAATCATCCGAGCAGCGCGGGCATAAATTTTAATGTACAACTGAATTCACATAATTTACATTAAAAAACAATATATATTTCACAAAATATATATTTAAAACCCACAGTATATATATATAAAACCCACAGTAAAACGGGGATTGTCACATTGTACCTTTTCAAACCCCTCATCCACACACCCCTCTCCTGCCAAAATAACCTCGCAATAATCAAGTAAGTAATGAAAAAACAAAAAAAAAAAATGACAAACAAACTAAAGCAGCCTCGCTCCCTTCCCCACACCTCGAACCCTGGCCGTAAATTCTTCCTAAGTAATTTAATAACATTTTCTCCTCCGCAGAGCATATCAACTCTATTCACTTGGACCATACCTTAAGAAATGTCTGTTTGGATTTTAGCGCACCTTCTCAAAACCTTCTGCCAAAATTGGTTTATTAGTTAAACGTTTCCACAATCCAAGTGAGGAAGGGTCCGCAGAGGACCACTTCTTTATAATACAAAATCTGGCTAAAAACAATTATTTTTTTTTTGCTACATATTTCCACTTACCCCAACCCACACCCCCTTTCCACATACCCAAAACACAGTTCCCAAAAACCAAAGGGGCATGAATATCAAAACATCTCTCAATTTCCTTTATAATATCTAATCAATAGTTATTCACCAGTGGGCAGAACCATAAAATATGCATATCGTCAACCTTTTCCCTACCACATCTTTTACAACAAACAATTTCCCCCGAGAATTTAGAGATCTTTTTAGGCGTGTAATATGTTCTTTGAAGTATAGATAATTGGGCCAATCAATGTGCTGGAATTTTTAATATCCTACCTACATCTCTACAGGCTTCTGCCCAAACCTGATCTTCTAATACCCCGACTTCCTCAACCCATTTTTCTGCCACTTTATTTGAAAATCTTAAATGTCTTTGTGTGACCAGTATACTATATAACTTTTTACTTTTAATTTTTTTGTTAACTGAAGTCCACAATATATTTATAACCATTGGTAGTGTGTCCCATTCTATTAATACCTGTTAATGTTAATGCCCTGTTAATACTGGACCATCAGTAAGTTTAATTGTACGTACTGTGAAAAGGTACAAGGGGCCATTATTGATGGCAGATATGTGTCACCGAGGTGCCTGGCCTCAGTGAAGTGAGACGGTTATTGTTTGGTCAGGAACCTTAGGTTTCTGACAATTGTTAATGTAGCAAAGCTGCTTAATGCAGTTGATCCGGGCCGGCTTTCATTGGAGTAGTCAAGAGCAGGGTGGGTGACTACTCCCACATATCCAGGCCAGGCTTTGGCTGACAGATAAAGCCAGGAAGCTCAGGTGAGCTGGGGGATGTGTGTTTGCAGTCTGGAAGTCTCTGCTATACTGCATGCAGAGCTGGAGGTGTGACACAGCCAAGGATCCGCAATAGTGACATTGTCTGGTTATGCTGCAAAGGACTGTGAGTCAAGCCTGTTTATATGGACTGTATTTTCTGTTATATGCTGAAGCAAGCTATTCTGTTTGGTTAAACTGTTTTGGAAAGAAATAAAACAGCTACCTGGACTGTTACTGAAGTTGCCATTTGAGTTGATCCCCTACAGTACGAAAAGTAACAGGATTGAGGGATCCCAAATTCCTCCTAAATGGAGGAGAACGATTTAATCCTACCCAATCTGGTTAATTATTGAACGTAAATTACCCCTTTTTCCACCCATGGCAGGATCCCGACCCTGGGCGTCCCCAGGCTCTGATTCCTCTATAGAGGGGTAAATGGAAGCATCTCTCCCAGATTCCAGAGAGATTTAATCTCCCTCCATACTTGGGACATGAGGGATAAAGTAGGGTGTAGTTTAGCACATCCGTCCCAAATACCAGTTTCCAAAGTTTCAAGTATATTTAATTTTGTAACACACTCCCCAACCACCAATATCCTAGCTGGTAAATCTGCCAACGAAAGATCATCTCATGTCAAAATATATTTTATTTGTGCCAGTAAAAAGTGGACTTTCACGTCTGGGAGGCCATATCCTCCCTTGTCGTGTGGAAGCATCATAATCTGCAACTTAATTCGAGGTTATCTACCCCTCCACACCAATTCCCTAAAAAGACTCTCCGTAATTCTAAAGATCCTTAATGGAACCCATATGGTGGATGCAGCTAATACATAGAGAATTTCTGTGAGTAACTGCATTTTAATCAAAGCAATTCTGTCCAACAAATTGATGGGTAGTTTTTTTTCAAAGTTTTAATCTTACTCCGAATGTAACCCAATGCTGGTGTAATGTTGAGTTCAATATACCTGTTTATGTTAGCTGTGATCTTTATCCCTAGATAATCTGCGTAACTATCTGCTCCAATAACCTTTATATTTCCGGGTACATATCCATTCAATGGGTCCACTGGGAGACACGCAGATTTCTGCCAGTTAATAGTCAACCCAGACCTCTTCCCAAACTCCTCAAAAATTGAGAATACTTTTTGTAATTGCTTTATGAGAACCCAAAAATAGTAGGATGTCGTCCGTGAATAATGATATTTTTTTTTTTGGATCTCCCAATGTTTGTACCCGGTTATCTCCGACGACTGACGGATTCTACCCGCCAAAGGTTCTAATGCTATAGCAAACAACAAAGGGGAGAGGGGGCAACCCTGTCTCAAGACTCTACTCAATTTAAGCTCCCTTGTAATCTCCCTGTGGACTAATAACCTTGCGGACGGGTCAGTATACAGCATTTTTATCAACGCAATGAATCTATCCCCAAAACCCATTGCCTCCAGAGTCAACCTTAAATCCCTCTATTGTGTCGAACGCCTTAGAGGCATCTAACATCAAAATGGTGCGTTCCCCTGGGTTGGACGGGATCAACTGTGAATTAAGGAACAGTCTTCTGAGATTGTCCAACGTGGAGCAACCGGGCATAAATCCCCGCTGGTCCACGTGGACAATACTCCTGACTTCTTTAGTCTTTCAGCCAATAATTTTGCCAAAAGCTTATGATCAGTATTAATTAAAGAAATTGGCCAATATGAATCAAGTTTTTTTCATCCTTCCTGTTTTTTAAGATTAAGGTTATTAACGCTTCCCTCATTGAAGCAGGGAGCACCCCCTTAGGTTTAGAATAGTTCCAAACTTCCAAGAGGTGAGAGATAATTTCGTCCTTATATAAAACATAGAATTCATACGGGATTCCGTCCAACCCAGGGGAGCTCCTCCTAGCAGTGCGAGAGAGTATTTCATCTAGTTCTTCCTGACCAATTGGGGAATCCAGACATTTTCTTTCTTGCTCTGACAAATGTGGAAGTTGAACCTATGAAATATATGTGGCAATCTCTTTCCGTGACAGCGTATTTTGGGTTTTAAACAATTCCTTTTTTTTTCCTCAATTAAACAAATGCCTCTTGTATATCCTCCGGCAGATGGAGAATACCCCTCCCAGGTTTGTCTATATCCTTAATTACTGTACGTTTTTTCCCTTCTTTGAGTAGGTTCGCCAACATTTTTCCTGGCATGTTCGCTTCAATATATCCTTATTGGGCACAATAACTTATTTTTCTATTCGCCTGGGATTGAGCTAAGTCTACAAGTAAATTTTGTGCCTCATCCCAACTCTTTCTATTCTGATCTGATAGGTCGGCCAGATATTTTTCTTCAAGCATTTTGGGTTTTTTTCCAACTCTTTTATATTATTATTAATATCCTTTTTGTACCTAAAGATCTGGGCTTTAAATATCCTTCTTATAAAGGACTTGGCTGTATCCCAGATCAAGTCCACAGAAGAACTCCCTTTATTTGTTGCAAAAAATTAATTAATTTGCATTATCACCCAGTCACTTTCCCCTGAGGTATCTATCCAAGCATGAGCAATTTTAAACCATCCTGTATTCATTTTTTTCCCACTAGCTATGTTACAGACCAGAGGAGCGTGATCAGAAATTCCTCTAACCCCATATTTACATTGTGTGAAAAATTTTAGTGTAGTTATATTACTAAAGGCCATGTCTAATCGAGAAAATACATTATGTCTATTTGTCTTTGTGCGTTTCACGCCACATCTCGTACCACCCAAATGTGTCCACAATATTCTTTAAAACATGCAGTCTGTGCCCAGCTGGGCAACATCCAAATTTAAATCCAATACCGTATTAAAATCCCCTATCAGCAGCATATAAGTGGAATTGGTAAAAAGTGAAAAATTCTATCACAATATCCGAAGAAAAGGGCGGTGGTATATATATATTTCCAATTACCTATGTGTTCCCCTCTATAGTGTAATACACAAAAATATATTGTCCTCCAGGATCCCCCCTCACTTGGATCTCGTGAAACTCAAACCTCTCATGGAATATAAGTGTAACCCCTCTTGAGTAAGAAGAATAGCAAGAGTGATACACCTGACCAAACTATTTTTTCTGGATCTTATGAGTTGACTCAAAGAGAAGGTGTGTTTCTTGTAGTGCAACAATATCTGGCCGATGGTTATTGATCAAATTGAAAACAGCTACCCGCTTATTCGGGGTTCCCAGACCCCTAATGTTCCAGGAAAGTACTTTCATACAAGATTGGTCGACCATGGGGGGAGAGAGAGAAAACAAAAAAGAAAAACGCCCCACCCACCACCAACCACCACCACCCTCATCTGCAGAGTAAACTGCTCCAGGTTCCAAAAACCAGAACAGTCTCAAACCTCTAAACTCAGCATCGTCCCCCACCCCCCGAACCCTATGCCAAAGCCCCCCACCGACATATAAAAAATATTATCTTATTCCCTTATACCCTCTCCCTCCTCTCTTTCCCTGCCCAATCTATGAGAGAGAGGGGAGAAAAAGGACTAATTCCTTTATTTTCTTTTAAACCATTCCATTGCATTATCAGGATCTTCAAAAAATAAAGTTTTATCTTTCCAGATGATGCAAAGCTTGGCCGGGAACATCATAGCGTACTTAATTCCATCTTGACAGAGTTTTTGCTTAACCTCCATAAAGTCCTTATGCCTCGTTTCAAAGTCCTTTCTCGTTTCAAAAGCAAAATCTGGAAATAAACTGATAGTTTGCCCATTAAATTCTAATTTTTCCTTTCTTTCCTGTGATCTTGGCATAATTAAGTCTTTATCTCACGAGGAGAACAATTTGCTTAAAATAGGTCTAGATAATCCTCCCAAGATTGAGCTTCGACTAGGAACTCTGTGTGCCCTTTCATTAAAGGATGGCAATGGATGGCAATGAAGGATGCCAATGAAGCAATATCGGTACCAAAAGTTTTTTTTCAGCCATTCTTGCAGAAAGCAAACTATATCTTCCCCCTCAGATTTTTCAGGAAAACCCACATATCGAATATTGGTCCGTCGGGACTGACTTTCCAGGTCTACTATCTTCTTTTTCTGATCACTTAAAGGGAACCTACCACCACTAATCTACCTATAAAGGTAGATCGGGTGGTAGGTGGATCAATAGGAAGTAAGGATAGCCCTTTTAAGGGCTAATCCTCACTTCCCCGCACTTTTTTGAAAAGTTTTATTTAGCAGATTCGTCGGACGAGGGCGCGCAGCTCCTCGTAGGTGCGCGCCGAAGATTTTCGGTAGGCGGAGAAATAAGGCTACTGGGGCGTGGAGTAGCCGCCCCGTGTAACCTCAGATGCGGCTACTCCACGCCCCAGTAGCCGCATAAGAAAATTTGAATATAGGGATTAATAAAACTTTTCAAAAGAGTGCGGGGACGTGAGGATTGGCCTTAAAAGGGCTAGCCTCACGTCCTAATGATCCACCTACCACCCGATCTACCTTTATAGGTAGATTTGTGGTGGGAGGTAACCTTTAACTCTTTTTTTTTTTTAATAATTTGGACTCCGCCAGTGACTTATTTAAAGGAAACCTAACACTTGAAGTGGCAGGTTTCAGATGGAAATACCGAGCACCAGCTCAGGGTGAGCTGGTGCCGGAGCTGATTTTTGTTAGTGTTTTAAACCACTGTATTGCGGTTTAAAACACTTTTTAAACTTTATAGCCGGCGCAGGGAGGTACGCGCTCGGCGCTTACCATGCGGGCGACCGTGCTCGCGGCTACATAGGAAGTGAAGGAGAGCCGCGCGCATGGTAAGCGCCGACCGTGTACCTCCCTGCGCAGGCTATAAAATTTAAAAAGTGTTTTAAACCGCAATACAGCGGTTTACAACACTAACAAAAATAAGCTCCGGCACCAGCTCACCCTGAGCTGGTGCTCGGTATTTCCATCTGAAACCTGCCACTTCAAGTGGTAGGTTTCCTTTAATTTATCCTCCACATCCGATATCCGTCCTTCCGCATTATCAAGTCGCTGCCCCAAGCTAGAAATATTTGCCCGAAGAAGAGACAGTTCTTCCTTGACATGGGAGACTTCCATGGATAGTACCTTAATGTCACCCCTACATTGTAGGACTGCCTCCAGAATTTGGTTAAGAGTGGGGGAATTCGTCTGGTCTTTCCCATGGACCTGTCCCTGGGGAATACTGGATATAATTGATGCGGTATCGTCATTCCGATCACTCTCTATCAAACTGGAGGCAGAGATGTTATCCATAGATATGTCCGGGACTCTACCCCTGTTGATTCCTTGCCAGCTACAAAACTACTAGTCAAAACCACATTTTCCTCTCCCCCAGATAGCTTATCCGGCTGCAAGGATTTAGGAGACATAGCAAATTTAGTTCATTTACTTTTTGCATTTTCTCTGATCTATTGCAGTCCTCCAGTCCCACCTTTTTGTGGTTTCCTGTTATTCGGCATCTTTATATCATTCCTTCCCACCTTTCTCTTTAAACCAGTACCTTCTCTCTCCTCTCTTTTTATTTTTATACTTTCCTCTCTTCCCCTTCCACTCCCAACTCTTTTTTCCTTAGGATACAATTTATACCAGGGGAAGGAGATCAATATATCAGTAATAGTATTAAACGGTTATATCAGGCAGTAATTTCCACCAAATAGTTAATCTCTACCATGAACATTAAACCCAACAAATACTGTTGTAATGGGGGGAACAAATCGGTCTAGATAACGTGTTGGGGAAATCCCACCAAACAGTTAATAAATCATTACATCTATAGTAATCACAAAGATGCAGCAAAAAATACAACAGTCAGATGTAGCTGTATTTAAGTCCGCGTACAAATTCTATAACAACAGAATCACGCTCAGCAGAAAAGGATAGTAAGTTGTTAGAGACACAGCTGTTGCACCAACAAGGTTAGAGGTTGAATGTTCAAAATAGCCAAGGGAGAGAGGGGTTAGAGTAATTCACGCAGTAGGGGTTTTTAGTGTACAGAGTGGCCGAGAAGGCAATACTAGTAGCTTAGAATAGAGCGTCAGCCACTGTATAGAGACGAATATAATACAAAGATTATTTGTAGGAGCCCACTGTCAGCACCCGTCCAGCAAACTCGCAACCACAACCAGGCTTGACGCTAGCTGTCAGACTACGTAAGTGATGGCAAACTCACCCTGCGACGTCCCTGCGGGCTAAGGCCCTGCCTAAAGCAGTTAAACCACCCTGATAACCCACTATCAGGAACCTGACATTCCCTGAGTGACCCTACAACAGGACAGGGGACACTTACTTCGTCTAGCAGCTGCTGGATGGTGGAGCGGACAGGTAACGGAAATACAGGTATAGACCAGTGTTCACACTGGTACACAGAATACAAACGCAGGACTGAGACAGGGACAGATATATACAGGTCTTCAGGCAGATAATCACAGGTCAGATACAGATACAGGCGGAATAGACACAGGTCAGGTCAAGATCAAACGGGTATATACAGGTCAGGTCAAGATCAAGCGGGTAATATACAGATCAGATACAGGCAGACAAATGGAGACAGGTAAAACTGAACTAGAAACACAGGGAAGACAAGACTCAAAATAACCAGCAAGTCTGATGGATACAGGTACAGGCGGGATATACACAGGTCAAGATCAAGCAAGATATACACACGTCAGACTCAAAATAACCAGCAAGGTTAGATGGGAATGGGCAGGTATATATAGCCGATCCCGGACACTCCTTCAGCAGCACACTGGGGGAACTGTCCATCAGGCTAGTAACCCTTGCTTGGCAGGACAGAAATGCAAGGAGCAGGGTGTGGCTCAGTTAATCCAAACACAAGAATTAAGCCATAGTTCACACACAAATAAACGCCATGTATTCAGCCAACTGCGGATAGAGCGACGTTCAGGCACGGACATTACACCCACCATGTCGATGTTAGTAAAAAAAAAGTAATTGCGGGCAGGTGACGTCTCACTCCTATACACAGATTAGGAAAAAAAGGAAAAGAAAAAAAAATTCAAACTGGCTAGTGGGCCCAGGTTAGTCACATAGATTAGTACTTAAGCCCCCATGTCAAGCCAGGATCAGCCTGAAGGTTAGAAGAGGTCCACCACGTAGATCATGCAGTTAGTTCCTTTGAGCATGTAGACAAGTATGCAGATGGCATCAAAGTCATACTAATAACAACTCGGTTTTACTCACAATTGTGTTCGCACTTAGGGGCTTTTGTCCGAGGAAAAAACTTATCTGGACCCAGCTGGTATAGCAATTCCGGGAGATCCTCTACCGCACTACAGAAGCACACGTGACCAACTCACCACCACCGCGCTCCTCTTCAAGCTCCACACCTCCAGTGGGGCATGCAGACTCTCAAGCAGCTACGGCCAGGCTAGCTATGGACACGCCGACTCCACGAACAATCCGGCTCCCATTCCAAGAACCAGCAGAGGGTCCTAACGCTTGTCTCCCAAAAAACAGATCTGCGACGTGGATCAGCACAGCATCAGCCCAGATCTCACCACCTTAGCCGAGCTGAGTAGCAGGAGACACAGAAGCCAAGGTAGGGATAAACCACAAGGTTAGGGGACAAGCATAGGACACATCAGCGGCATCACCTCGGCACCGCGATCCGGGGGCGGGAGCGGCAAGACTGACATTCGCTCACATGCTCCTCCTCCCATTTGAGTGTACTGAAGCTATTAACAGTGATCCCTAATCCACACATCTCACAGGCAGCAGTTATTGATTTGGCAAATGGTTTCCTATATGTGCCCCTACATGGAGATTGCCAGTGCCTATTTGCCCTTACCAATTTAGTATTCCAATAAACCTGGTGTAGATTCCCACAAAGGGGGTGGTAAACTCCCCTAGCCAGTACTCCAGGGCTTTACAGGGAGTAGAATGTAAGACTAGCCCCTTACTAGATGATGTTCTTTTACAGTATGTGGATGGCCTTCTGTTTTGTGACTCCATCTCATCCCATGGTAGGGATGCCTAAACGGCACTCTTAAGTTAAAGATCCAGAAGCCCATGGAAGAAACAGAGAAAGCATGGCCCGAGTGCCCTCCTGTTGCCCTCTATTCAGTCGGGACCACCCTCAACAGAAATATGGGATTGTCCCCTTTAGAGATACTTTTTGGCTGTGCACCCAGACTAGGCACCTAATTCCTACAGACCCTATAGTTGATGGCAGGAAACCAGGTGGAATATGCCATACAGTTGAGCCAGGCCTTGAAAAAGGCGCAAAAGTGTTTCTGATTCCTTCTCAGATCCGGGCAGTGACCTCAGGACGCATACCCTGAAGCCCGGAGACTACGTGGTGGTAAAGAGACACACCAGAGAGAGAGAGTCTGGAGCCTCGCTACAACAGTCCTTTTCAAGTCCAGCTGACAAGCACCACGTCTGTGAAGCTAGAGGGGAAGCCAGCCTGCTTACCCGCTTTCTATTGCAAACTTACTTTTCTTGCTAGCTGGTCTCTTCTGACTGACTCTATGCTCAGAGTAGCCCCGACCATGACTATCTCTGTATCTATAGGGCTGAACAGAATGCCCCCACGGTAGGAGACTTTACCTACGGTTGGTGCAACCAGACAATCACCTTCTTTAACATTGACAGCACAGGTAACCACGTATTAGCAGTGTCTGGTGTGTACTGGATTTGTGGGAATAGAAGAGTTAGGTCAAGCCTGCCTAGAGGTTGGGAAGGTGAGTGTACTGTAGCAAAATTTGTGCATTCCTTCCTCGTCATCCCCAAGGATAAGTTTGATCGGACACACAAAGAAAAGGTAGAGAATGCCAAGGGATTCTGGAGGCTTGTTGCATTTATATCCCAGATGACATTGCCCCCTATGGATCCATTACCCATGCCCTGGAAAAGATTGAAGGACTGTCCAGGGAACTCAGGAGTGGACCCTTTGCCCTTCACTATGTAGTTGGGGAATTGCAAGGGTTTCTTGATTTAAGTGGTGGTGATATTGGGGATTGTGATTTTGCTCTTGTAACTTATTGCGTTTTGTGTGGTCCCCTCATCAAGTCTACCATGTCCCAGATGGCCGTCTGGACGGTAAGAACCACGATGGGAGAAGTGCCTGGAGTGGAGAATGGTGCCCTATTGGAGAACCAGTGTTTACAAACCTGTAAACTATAGAAACTTGGTTATGTGATTTGAGTATGCAGACCTGTAACCCTTTTTAGCTGCTGGCCTCTGGAGAATCTGGTGAAGCCATAGGGTTTAGCCCACCTGAAGGTACTTGGAGTTTGAGGAGATTGCTTGAGGAGGTTACAGGTCTGCAAGACTCAAAAAGGGGGTTAATGTGAGAAACATATTCCTCTACAGTGCGATTTTGGACCAAGGGTATACCATTTTAGTCTTAGCCAGGGGTTATACTGACCACTGTCCAGCCATGTCATGATTCAAACTTCATTTTGTGTTAACTGTTTAGAAATTAGAATGTCCTCGCTGCTTATATTTCTGCATCTTCTCTGTTTGAAGTCCAAACACAAGGACAAATACTATAAACATTCTGGTTATTATTGGTATGTGTGTGTGAGTGTCAAAGTTAATTCATGTTTCAACAAGATAACTGGCTACAATATTTTGCTTTTCCTCCTGAAACTTGTATTGTATACCACATGTTACTTATAGGAAATGTAGTACACTGACTGTTTCTTTAAGATGTTATTTACTACTCCTGTAATGTGGTGCAGAATAAGCAGTAGCCGGCGCTCTTGTTACTCGGTTTTGTTTATTGTACTTTTACAACATTTTTAAAAATTGAAAAATAAAAACTTTAAAAAACCATTCTGTTTATATGAGAACAAGGCCTCTGGAAGAAACAGTACATAGTTCATCGACATTTTGTTAGAATGTCTTTAAAGGGGATTTTCTGGTAAATTCAATATGGCCAATAGCATTACAGTATTTTATCACCTTTTCACGCCCCTGTGCCGATTATTTATTCTGCTTTATATGTGTGGCTGCGTGTTAATAAAGTTTGTGAGTCTGCATTTTCTAAGAGACTGGTGTGTCTAGGATGTGCTCTCATCCCGGTACCGGTCTAAAAAGGGGTAATTCAAATGTCTTCTTACAACTGCAGGGCAGTTTAAGCCCCAGATAAAGATCTTTTACATCTTATATACATTCAATAATTCTATATTACCACAGACTAGCGGTTTCTCTATTATGTTGTCACACCTAGGCGGGCATGCTTGGCTTGCCACTGTCTCCCTGGTTTAGAGTGGGGGGTGTGTTCAGGTTGTCATGTCAGGCAGACAATGTTCCGCCACGTTGACGTCATGTATCCGGCCTCTCTTACAACCCCCCCCCCCCCACTACCCTCAAGGTCCATTAGTGGATCTCGCTATGGTAGTTATAATATAAAAGTGTAGGACAATCATTTGTGTTTCCAACTTTTTGTTTCTTAACACCAAAAATAGTTGCATGAAATTCACATAATGTACTTGATTTTAACATAGTTAGTTTCATATACAGTGGGTACGTAAAAGTATTGAGACCTCTTTAAATCTTTCACTCTTTGTTTTATTGCAGCCATCAAAAAAGGTCTTTCTTTTGCTCATTAACATAAACCTTATCTTAAAAAAAAAAACTGAAATGTAGATATGTTTGCCTATTATTAAACAAGAAAAATGGAAATATTACATGGTCATTAATATTCAGACCCTTTGCAGTGACACTCATACTTAATTCACATGCTGTCCATTTCCTTCTGATCCACCTTGAGATTGGTTCTTCTCCTTCATTGGAGTCCAGCTGTGTTTAATTGAACTGATTGAACTTGATTAGGAAAGGCACACACATGTCTATATAAGACCTTGGGCCACATTTATCACTTTTGTGCGCCTAAGTGTAGTAGTTGCGCCTCAATTCTGGCGCACTGTTTTGCCAGAATTATCACAAGCTACAACCATCTGTGATAAGTATATTTTCTGCCTCTTATTAATCACTTTACTTTAACACAGTTTAGGCGCAATTTTGGCGCAGTTTAGGCGCAATGTTAGATTCGGGCACTTACATGTCATCCTGCTACAAGCTCCTCTCTGCTTCTCCCACAGCCCAGAATGAAGATAACACTCACAGCAGCACCCAGGTGTGTGACACCCTGCACCCAGTGACCTCCTCAGCAGTGGCTTCTCCTGGAGGGGAGCCCCCAATGCTGGTCTCCTGCTGCACCCCTGTAATTCTGCACAATATCATACCTCCCAACTTTTGGGCGAGAGAAAGAGGGACAAAAAGCCCCTCCCCCTTTTCTAAACCACACCCATTGCCACACCCACAAGCATAGTATAATATTGACCTTGATGGTCCCCACATAGAACAATGCCCCTTACTTTGCCCCCCACCCCCCGTGGACCCGTATAATTACACTTAATGCAACTCTGCAACATATAAAACACCTCTTTAATTTTATCCTCCCTTTATATTTGATTTTCCACTTTTATTTAATCTCCCAAATTTATACATAATCCTATCTGTACCCCTACCCCCACCCCTCCTCACATGGTGTGGTCCCAGTTCGCTATCCTCCTCATTCTGTGGCCTCCTGTTATCCATCCTCCTCCTGTGGCCTCCTGTCCTCCATCCTTCTCCAGTATCCTCCATCCTTCTCCAGTATCCTCCATCCTTCTCCAGTATCCTCCATCCTCCTCCTGTCCTCCATCCTTCTCCAGTATTCTCCATCCTCCTCCTGTCCTCCATCCTTCTCCAGTATCCTCCATCCTCCTCCCGTATCCTCCTGTCCTCCATCCTTCTCCAGTATCCTCCATCCTCCTCCTGTCCTCCATCCTCCTCCTGTCCTCTATCCTCCTCCTGTATCCTCCTGTCCTCCATCCTCCTCCTGTCTTCTATCCTCCTCCTGTCCTCCTGTATCCTCCTGTACTCCATCCTCCTCCTCCTGTAGCCCACTGTCCTCTAGCCTCCTCCTGCCCTCCATCCTCCTCCTGTAGTGTCCTTTCCTCCATCCTCCTCCTGTGGCCTCTTGTCCTCCAGCCTCCTCCTGTCCTCCATCCTCCTTCTGTAGCTCCTGTCCTCCATCCTCCCCCTGTGGCCTCCAGCTTCCTCTTGTAGCTCCTGCACCTCCTGTATCTCCCTGTTCTCCATCCTCCTTCTGTAGCTCATGTCCACCATCCTCCTTCTGTAGCTCATGTCCACCATCCTCCTTCTGTAGCTCCTGTGACCTCCATCCTCCTCCTGTGGCCTCCATCCTCCTCCTGTGGCCTCCATCCTCCTCCTGCAGCTCCTGTCCTCCAGCCTCTTCCGGTGTCCTCCAGCAGCCTCCTCCGGTGTCCCCCATTAGCCTCCACCTGTCCCCCCATTAGCCTCCACCTGTCCCCCCATTAGCCTCCTCCTGTCCCCCCAGTAGCCTCCTCCTGTCCCCCCAGTAGCCTCCTCCTGTCCCCCCAGTAGCCTCCTCCTGTCCCCCAGTAGCCTTCACTGTCCCCCAGTAGCCTCCTCCTGTCCCCCAGAAGCCTCCTCCTGTCCCCCAGTAGCCTCCTCCTGTCCCCCAGTAGCCTTCACTGTCCCCCAGTAGCCTCCTCCTATCCCCCAGTAGCCTTCACTGTCCCCCAGCAGCCTCCTCCTGTCCCCCAATAGCCTCCTCCTGTCCCCAAGTAGCCTCCTCCTATCCCCCAGTAGCCTTCACTGTCCCCCAGTAGCCTTCACTGTCCCCCAGTAGCCTCCTCCTGTCCCCCAGTAGCCTTCACTGTCCCCCAGTAGCCTCCTCCTGTCCCCCAGCAGCCTTCACTGCCCCCCAGTAGCCTCCTCCTGTCCCCCAGCAGCCTTCAACAGTGCCCTGCAGCCTTCACCTGTGTCCTCCAGCTCTCCCTGTCCTGTATCCTCCTCCTGGCCCCCTCTTCCTGTGGCCCCCTGTCCCCTCAGGTTCTTACCTCCTTCTCCCGGGCTCCGACTTGACTCGCGGAGGGGGCGGGGCCAGCCGGGGGCGGAGCTACCGTCTCACATGACTTAATCATGTGAGGAGGTAGCAGGAGCTGGTCCCGCCTCCTCCTGGCTCCGATGCTTCCGCTGCTCTGCAGCTCTTATCTACGGGGCCAGGAGGAGGCGGGACAAAGCGGGGTAGAGGGGGGGGAGCCGTGACATTCTCCCAACCGCCCGTGACGCGTGTACAGAGCCCAAAAAACGGGATGGTCACGTCAAAAACGGGACGGTTGGGAGGTATGCAATATCCCCCTCAGACACTGTGCAGAATTACATGGGGGACACTTGTTTGTAGTATCTGCAAACTTCTGCAAGCTTCTGCAAACTTGTGCAAAGTTCTCTTCTCTCTTGCTGTGAGCTCAGTGTTTTGCAGAATATTTTGTAAATAGAAGGTGATGAACTGTAAATAGAGTCTGCAGCTCCTGTCTGCAGAGTATCTAATGCAGTGATGGGCAACCTTTTGAGCTTGGTGTGTCAAAATTCACCAAAAAAACCGAGCATAACTCGGGTGGTGTGTCACCTTGACCAAAAAACATATTTTTGTGATATTTATAGTTTAAATAACAAATATGTATACTATTTAACTTCTAGGGTACTTTAACCATGGATTGTCTGATTGATCCTACTATGTACTGCCATACAATCAGACAGGTCTGAAATTGCTTAGTAACCTGCAAACTTTCAGTCATGAAAGTTCACAGGTTATAGCGAGGGCGCAGGCGCCGCTATCCGCATTTCCTTCATGCCCTCTTGGCATGGAGAAGGTGTGCGAGCAAAATAATCGCAATGTCTGGCAATTTGCAAGGCGTTGCGATTATTTCAGGGCTTGTACGTCACAAAACTGACAAACAAGCCCTGATGACTGTCTTCTATCATACAGTGCACTGACCTTACTCACTGTATGATGGGAGTGGTTGTCCTCCCTCATCCCTGCTCTGGAGCTGGTCAGTGTAGAGGTGGCAGCTGCTGGGACATCACACCAGGCAGCAGCAATGTGACCTCTGACTGTGTTGCCATCCTACCCCCACCACAAATATCAGGAGCTGCAGAGGAGCCTCCTGGGTGTATGGCCGGGTCACCTCTCCTGCTGTGCCCTGTGCTGATACCTGTGCTGACTGGAGACACTAGGCACAGCTCACACATGGGGAGGGGCCGGCCCGGGGGAGAAGGAGGGGGGAGTGCTGGAAGCTCAGTGCAATCTCTCAGCCTCCCGGCTACTGCACCTGATCATGTAGGATGAAACTTAACTCTCAGGCAGCTGCGTGTCAGTGAAAATGGCTACGTGTGTCAGCACTGACACGCGTGTCATAGGTTAGCCATCACTGATCTAATGTATCTATTATATGTTCCAGTGTCTGCAGTGTATCTAATGTATCTATTACATGCTAACATCTAGGAAGAGTGTAACCCAACCAGAAGCATGAGATGATGCAAAAAATGATGTGTATTCAATAAAGTTTATTAGTAAGACAAATTACTGGTTAAAAAACTTGGCCCCACAACAGGGGGAACACAAGGCAAAGAAGTTTGAAATCCGGGCAAACAGATCAGGTAATTTAGACAATGTAAATAAATGATGATGCTAAAATAGTCATAGGAATGTATACATAATAGGGAAGCACAGAAAAGTGAACATATCAGCAGAAGGTAACAGTGTAATTGTCAACAGTGTGAAAGCGGCTTACCCATATCAAGCCTGATCGCTGCCTGGAAGTCAAACCCCCCGACGCGCGTTTCGGCTGATGAACAGCCTTCGTCTGGGGGTGACCCCCAGACGAAGGATGTCCATCAGCCGAAACGCGCATCGGGGCGTTTGACTGCTCACCTAGTATAGTTATGCTGAGTGCATAACTACTTTGCGGGTATGTATAATGGAAGGTTTGTCGCAGTTGCAGTTCAGCTCCTCTCCTCAGATCGTCATACGTATCTCCTAAATGAATGTATGCAGTACTCAAGGTTCAGGGATTAAACAAGATACGTTCCTGCATCAGTTTAGCTACCGCATTCTAAAGGTATTTTTGGTTCACAATGCATAAAAACAAATGCTAGATTTCCTTTAATAAAGTGTCAGTTGAGAAGCACCAGGAGCCCCACCCCTTGTGAAATTTATCCGGGCAGCCACATTGTTGAATACAATATTTTCATAAAGCGAAGTCAGATTAATCAGTTTCTCCCATTGGGAGATGGTTGGAGGGTGACCAGACAACCAAAGTATAGCAATGGCCTTATGGGCTAGGAACAGCTCCTGTCTCAAAAATATGGCCTCATAGTGAGTGCAGTCATCAACAAGGGTCATGCCAAGCAAGCACAATGCTGGAGAGTGAGAGACAGTTTTATTAAAAATAGTGAAAAATAACATAAGCATAGAAAAGAGAATAGAAATAATCATAAACCCAAAATGTAACATTCTTTTAAGAATTGACTCAAAGAACTTTTGTGGCTGTTACAGTAGGAACCCAAATATTAACCACTGCTCGGGTCCCTCTATTATCAGCTTCCAGCTTACATGCTCTGCCAACGTATAGGCATAACTATATGTCCGTTTGCACTATGTAACTGCTTACCTTGACATACAGTAACGCTAGTTTGCAGATTAGGTAGGCAGCAGTTTTACCCAAAAAATGGTGTGGTCATCTTCAAAGCTTAACCATCATTTTTTTTTTCCTTGGCACTTTAATTTCAAGTGGTTTACAGGAAAACATTATGTGGCATCTAAAATAGGTACCTTTTTGGTGCTAAAAATATTTTGTGAAATGCTATGCATTACACAGGAAAATAAATGACATAAGTAAGATTGAGTTTCTATCTCCACCTTTTTACTTTGTTAGGAAAATGTACATTTCAGCAGATTTAGGCCATGTTAATACGTTGCGTTTTAAAACAAATTACAAAAGCTGAGCACAGATTTGCCTAATTACATTGTTGTGAACATTGCAAAAAGCATGTATTAACATACATTAACCCCTTACCCTTACCGGCTCCCGGTACATGGAGAGGGCTCGCAGGCCGGTAAGTCTTTGCTGCATATTGCCGCCACCGATCGCGGGTGTTTTACCGCTGATCGCCGCCGGCAAAGGTGCGGGCGCCGCCATCTTTCCGTGGATTGGCGCTCCCCGTGACGTCATCGGGGATCGGCGATCCGTCGCCATGGTAGCTTCGGGTTAACCCATTCATTACCATATGCTGTCAGCACATGGTAATGTATGAGTAGTAAAATCCCCATATACTGCCATACTGTAGTATGGCAGTATATGATAGGATCGTACAGACACCCTAGGGTTAAAGTACCCTAGGGAGTCTGAAAAATAGTAAAAATTAAAATAAAAAAAAAGTTAAAATAAAAAAATTATAATAAAAAAATCAAAAAATTCTAATCACCCCCCTTTCCCTAGAATTGATATAAATATAAATAAACAGTAAAAATCATAAACACATTAGGTATTGCCGCGTCCAAAAATGCACGATCTATCAAAATATGATAACGTTTTTTCACTGTGTTTAACCCTGTAACGGAAAATCGCGCCCAAAGTCGAAAATGGCACTTTTTTGCCATTTAAAAAAAAATTTAAAATTCTATAAAAAGTGATCAAAAGGTCGTACAGTCCTAAAAATGATAACATTGTAAACGTCATCAAAATCCTCAAAAAACGACACTACCCACAGCTCCATACACCAAAGTATGAAAAAGTTATTAGCCCCAGAAGATGGCAAAATCCCCCCCAAAATTTTTTTTAAATGTATGAAAACATTATAAAACCTATGCAAATTTGGTATCCCCGTAATCGTACTGACCCAAAGAATAAAGTAGACATGTCATGGGGCGCACAGTGAAATCCGTAAAATCCAAGCCCACAAGAATACGGCACAAATGCGTTTTTACCAATTTCACTGCATTTGGAATTTTTTTTCCCGCTTCCCGGTACACGGCATGGAATATTAAATACCACCATTTTGAAGTGTAATTTGTTAGGCAGAAAATAAGCCATCACACAGCTCTGTACATGGCAAAAATAAAAAAGTTACAGATTTTTGAATGTGGGGAGTGAAAAATGAAAACGCAAAATCCAAAAAGGGCCGCGGCGGGAAGGGGTTAACACATGAATGTGTTAACACAATGTTAAACGTGTTGTTTTTGGGAGAACTGTAACATACTGAGCGATGTTGTTTAATCCCTCTATGCACATGTGATCCGCATCCCATTTACTGACTTTTACAAACTGTTCAATAAAAAGCAATAATAAAAATCCAAACTGGCAGCTATCATACAGAGTGAAAGTAATCTACAGCTTCTAACATTAGAACAGATCAGCAGGAATAAATCTTAGTGGAACTTTCTGTCCGTGTCTAGGCTAAATGGTAACAATAAAGTTTTATTTGTTCGAAGCGATTACTTTGCTCTGGCAGATTCGCCAACGAGCGTGTCACGTCTATCACGTCAGTCCGTTGGACTCCTAGTCAACTAACGGCTAGTTAAAAAAAAAAAAAACTGTATTAACGTTAAGCCCCTCGTAGTCAAAGCGCATCTCCAACGAAGATCACTGGAAGTGACGGAATCTGCGGAAGTCCTCAGGTACTAAGTGCCGAGGGCGGGGTCCGCCCACTGTTTACGACGGCGTACGATACTGTTTCATGCAGGAGCAGGAAAAGTGGCAGAGTGAGATGGCGCGTTTGGTTGCAGTTTGCAGAGACGGAGAGGAGGAATTTCCTTTCGAAAGGAGGCAAATTCCCTTATACATCGATGACACGCTAACAGTGAGTAACTAGGGATCATTCCACTGCGTGACAAGTTTCTCTTGTACTTTGCTGGAGCTAGCTAGGCAAAGGTTAAGAAAGGGGTGGAGGGACGTCAGACAGGCACGGGCTTCACAGTTACAACAAGTCGTTCGCCCGCCGCTGAGGCCTCACGGGTTGTCGCTGAATTATATGGTGTGCGGCCCAAGTGTTACATGGCTTGAAAGCTGCTGTCAGGAGTCTAATACTAATCCCGCATTCGTAGCAGGTCCAGCACCACTGTAAAGCTAGGAGCTTCACACACGGCTCCTTTTTAATAAAGCACATTTTACATACAAAGTATCTATAGTTACATAAATTGGACACAGATTGTGATGGGGAGACACCAGAAAGACATTGCATTTGAGGTCACCAGATTTTATTCTGATGCTTTTCAGTAGTCTGCTCCACCAAGGTAACACTTCTCATGAGAACATGTATATCAGTTGTCATCATTTTTATCCTTGTATTAGTTTTAGCATGAAGGGAACACACCATGCAGATGTAAGAGCAGTATTGTCTTCTTGGGCATTTACAAGATATCCTCAGGATGTGCTATACATGGCTTTATTGGCATAGGTGGGTCTCATAGAAACTGTGTCAGTTACTTTATGCCATACAACATGTTCCAGAAGGGGTTGTCAAGGATTATTTTTTTTTCTTTTTGTGCACTCCAGTTGGTATAAAAATAATACCCTCTCTTCGAGGCTCCAGTGCAGCACTGGCCTCCTGTCATTGCCTCCACTGTTTATATACGTAATACTTACAATGTTATCAACGACGAGAGCCTCTCACCACCACCTCGTAGACTGGAAATAAGAGAGATCCTCGACTCCTTGCATCACCATTCGACCTCCTTTACTGGGTTCAAGCACAATCCTCGTCTCGTTGCCTTGTCCGTGGTGTACTCTTAATCCTGCATCAGGAGGTTGCAAAAGGATAGTGCAGATTGTCAAGTTCAAAGGGAAATAGTGTTTATTGTATATACTCACATAATCCAAATTTAAAAGCGTGCATATAGTAAAAACATAAGACGCCAAAACCTAGTAAAGGAGAACGACTGGTGATGCAAGGATATCTTTTATTTCCAGTCTACGAGGAGGTGGTGAGAGGCTCTCGTTGATAACATTATAAGGAGTAGAGCACTAATTTTACAATTTTGACACTGACTACCTGGCTTATACGGGAGTATGCCGTGTTAGTGGCTCCTCCGTGTTTTATGTTTAGCTTCATCTTTTCCGGATACTATTTAATTTGTGCGCAAGACTTAGACTGCCGTGTGATGTCACCAGCAGTCTGAAGGATAATGGGGCGGGACCCATCGCTATAGGGGGTGTGAATAAATTATGAGCCCACGGAGCCAGGAGGCACTCATGAGACGTTAACCTGAGCACCTCCTACTTATTCGCTTAAAGAATATAACACTTGAGTTGTAGGCGCCTGCCATCAGTATATCTAATGGTAGATGGCCTTTAAGCGTTGACTTTGCCATTTTGATTGGTGGAATTGGTAGTAAAAATGTCTGGCAAGCTGGCTTTTAGCCTGTTGGGCTACGCTTAATAGCCCAGAAAAGCAAATGCATCTTGCGTATTTGTGGGCTCTAGCAATTTCTATATTAGCAATCTTAATCGATTATAGCAGAGCACATAACTGTTGATCAACACTTCATTGATACCCACTTCTAACCTGCCAAAAAAAATCATTGGGCAGTTATAATCTAACTAAATGCTTAGATTCAGGCTTACCATTAAGTGGTTAACTTACATTTATTTAATGCATGTGACCAACTTATGGGGGTCTTCCAGTTAAAAGTTACTGATGGTATTGCAGAAATTTGGTGGGTATAGGTATTCATTGAGTTACTGTAGTATGGATATTTATTTAAAGGGAACCTGCCACCACGATTTAGTAAACTTTATTGCTTGTATATGCAAATTTTGTTAAGCGGCTATTGGGGCGTGGAGTAGCCGGACATGAGGCTACGGCCGCGCACCCGTGGCCTGCGTTCTCCGCATGCGCAGAACGCCGGATACTCAGACGAGGGCGCGCAGCTACGAGGAGCTGCGCGCTGAAGATTACATGGTAGGCGGAGGAAAGAGGCTACTAGGGCGTGGAGTAGCCGTGACTAGTAGCCTCATGCCCGGCTACTACACGCCCCAGTAGCCGCTTATCAAAATTTGCATATACAAGCAATAAAGTTTACTAAAGCATAGCCGGGACGTGAGGATTAGCCCAAAAAAAGCCCATTCATCCACCTACCACCCGATCGTGGTGGTAGGTGCCCTTTAATCTAACACATTGTAATGTCCTCTCCTGGCTTAATTCATGTCCCATCTCTGGGGTTCAGGTGCTGCAGGCAGCTTATCATGATGTATGTGTCCTATGGGCTCTCCGCCACCTTTTCGCTCCTTAGATAATGTGTTCAGTGTGGGGTTGTGCAATTGGGGTTCTGTCACTGTCCTGGAAAACAGGCAAATGACAGCTTAGGGGCCTGTATCTTTAAAGGGGTTTTCCCATTTCAGCAAATCAATTCCTCATAGATTTCTAGATATCTGCTTGCGCTCATTCTATGGATAATTTTTTTTTTTTCTACTACTAGTGCACAGAAATCTGACCATGGCACGGCCCCTCTATGATAACAAGCTGCGCACAGATTTCTGTGCACTAGTAATAAACAGATTCTTTCCATAGAATGACGGCAAGCAGAGATCTAGAAATCTGTGAGGAATTGATACAGAAAGTATATTGGAAAATTGTATAACTTTTTATCATGAAAGGAAGGATATTAATTTGCTGTAATTAGAATACCCCTGCAAGGTCATTTGGTATTTCAAATTCTTAGTTACCTTTTTTAACCTTTTTTTTTTTTTTTTAAATCCAAGATGGTGATGGAATTTACAGACAGCATGTTGACGCTTGACAAACAACAAATTGACAACTTGCAGCTCAAAAAATTTACACAGGTATGGTCTGCTCTAGTTATTTCATATGTTGTAAGGCAGGGGTCCCCAAACTTTTTACATAGGGGGCCGCTCACTGTCCCCCTCAGACCGTTGGAGGGCCGGACTAAAGTCTAAAAATAAATAGCGGTACATGTGACCGCATCCATAATACACTGGCACCCCCCCCCTCAATTAATTATTTAATATACCGGTACTGCACCCCCTTGTGAACTATTTTATATATTGGCCCAATTAATTAATATACTGGGACCTCTCTCCATTAATTATTGAATATGCCTCCCCCCCATTAATTACTAAACTGCCCCTCAAAATTAATTATTTCCTATACCCGCACCATTAATTATTTCCTATACTGCGCCTCATAATTAATTATTTCCTATGCTGCCCCTCATAATTAATTATTTCCTATGCTGCCCCTCATAATTAATTATTTCCTATGCTGCCCCTCATAATTAATTATTTCCTATGCTGCCCCTCATAGTTAATTATTTCCTATACTGCCCCTCATAGTTAATTATTTCCTATACTGCCCCTCATAGTTAATTATTTCCTATACTGCCCCTCATAATTAATTATTTCCTATACTGCCCCTCATAGTTAATTATTTCCTATACTGCCCCTCATAGTTAATTATTTCCTATACTGCCCCTCATAGTTAATTATTTCCTATTCTGCCCCTCATAATTAATTATTTCCTATTCTGCCCCTCATAATTAATTATTTCCTATGCTGCCCCTCATAATTAATTATTTCCTATGCTGCCCCTCATAATTAATTATTTCCTATGCTGCCCCTCATAATTAATTATTTCCTATGCTGCCCCTCATAATTAATTATTTCCTATGCTGCCCCTCATAATTAATTATTTCCTATGCTGCCCCTCATAACTAACTATACTAGTCCCCAGTCGCCACAATCTTTTTACTGCCCTTTAATTAAAAAAAAAAAAACCCTGTACTCACCTAAGTCTTCTATCTTCTTGCCGCGTCCGGGCAGGAAGGGGTGCGCGGCCGCGTGATGACGTCATCGCGCGGCCGTGCAGCCTAGTTCACGGAGCGATGTGCGCCGGGGTTGTATTCCGGCCACATCGCTCCAATAATAGTGCTCGAGCGGCCGTTTCCGGCCGCACCGGGCACTATACAGTGACGGGCAGGAGCTTCCTGTCCGGACGGACAGAGGCTCCTGCCCGACTGTTGCAGGCCACGAGGGCCCGGCGCTGGCGCGCAAAGTGTCGGGGGCCGGATCGAAACGGGGCCGTAGTTTGGGGAACCCTGTTGTAAGGTTTCTACCTACCAAATCTAGAAGTCAATCTTGAATTTCCTCCACAGATACTACAACTTATTTCCAGCATAGATGGCAGCATAGGTCTACTCCTATTGGAGACCATTTATTACCACTACAAATTATTTCCTCGGTACATACCGCTGAACAGTCGTAGCAGTAGTGCCACTGGTGGTCACTTGATTGGCAGGTGTGAACCCTGTAACTAGGGCTCTTATAAATGCCCTGTTCAAAATGGAAAACATTAAAAGAAAAATGTAAATGATAAGTGAAAATGTCCATCAGTGGTCTTTTATTACGTCACGGGAGATGCATAAATAAAACAAAACACTTTCTATGTATTTTCTTTCACACAAATTTTCCAATCTTTTGGTTAGTAAATACTAAACTATGAACTGTCCAAACTAAGAAAAATATTGCGTTAGTCCCCTTGTTCACTCAAGAATACACCTATTATATATCAAAGCAACCATCACACAATAGGGATGTTTTTTACAATATAATGTTCATTTGGAGTTCATTTGTCAAAACTATTTTCATAACTATACATTACATTTTTTTTCCCTCTAACCACAAATAAAACTAAAAAGGGGAAAAAAATCCTTTAAAGAAAACTACCATCAATTTTGAGCATGATAAACCAGGGACACTTGCTCATAGATTCAAGCATTGGGACTATGGTGATATTCTTATATTTGTATTCCATGGTCTCCTTCCTTATAAAATGAACTTTTAAATTCTGCTAATGAGCTTGAGGAGTTACCCTAGCTTATCTGTGATCTGGCTTTACAGACTGTTACACTGGCTCACTCCCCTCCCTCCCACCTCCCTCATTCCCTCAGCACTTGCAGTTGATTCTAGTAGGAAGAAGGCCCTTGATAACAAATACAGGCAGTCCCCGGGTTACTTACAAGATGGGTTCCATAAGTTTGCACTTAAGTTGAATTTGTATGTAAGTCAACACTGTATATTTTATTTTTGTAACTAACTTTTTGCTGTAATGGGAACAAGTACAGGCGGTACCCTACTTAAGAACACTCGACTTACATACGACCCATTGTTACAAACGGACCACTGGATATTGGTAATTTATTGTACTTTAGTCCTAGGCTACAATAAACAGCTGTAATAGTTATCACAGGTGTCTGTAATGAAGCTTTAGTGTTAATCCTGATTCTTATGACAACCCAACATTTTTAAAATCCAATTGTCACAGAGACCAAAAAAGTTCTGGCTGGGATTACAATGATAAAATATACAGTTCAGACTTGCATACAAATTCAACTTCAGAACAAAGCTACAGACCCTATCTTGTATGTAACCCGGGGACTGCCTGTATTATCAATAAAGCTTCACTACAGACACTTTACAGGTGATCATTGCATTTTGGGACTAAATTAAAGGGAACCCGTCACCACTATTTTCACAAATACAGGTAGTGGCAGGTTCCTATAGAGCTCTAGTAACTATCTGACACCCTGCTTGTAGCTAAAAGTAGTTCCCCTCAGATCCCCATAAAATCAGAGTTATAATCTTGCCTGGTATCTTTGGAGCGAGTCCACGGGGGCGTGGCCTAATGTCATGTGACCAGGGTGACATCATCAAAGGTCCTTGAGCTACTTAATATGAAAACTATACCCCATGTACATATCTGACCACATAAAACAATCACCGCAGCCTCCATGGACTTCTACAAAAGCTATAGGACCTGTGATGTCACCCTGGTCACATGACATTATAGCAGCATACAGAGATAGGATGGGGAGGAGCTGCTGGATTCAGCCTGAGGAGGCCACGCCCACCTGGACTCGCTGTAGCCATGCTTAGTTACCAGATGAAACTATAAAGTTGAATATATGGGGATCTCTGTGGAATATTTTTTAGCTACAAGCATGGTGTCACATAGTTACTAGAGCTCTATAGGAACCTGTCACTACCTGTATTTGTGAAAATAGTGGTGACGGGTTCCCTTTAAAGCATCCAGAGACCCTAACCAGAGGTCACAGTGGGCAGAGCGTTCCGTCTTTAACTAGGGGTTGTCTGTAAATAGGCTGTCCTTAAGTAGGGGACCGCCTGTATAAGAGTATTAGCACAGGCAGTGTACTTGAATCTATGCGTAAGTGTCCCTGGTTTATCATGCTTGGTTTTGATGGTAGATTTGATGGAAGAATTAAGTCAAGGGACATCTACCATCAGGTTTTCTGATGGTAGACTGGCCCTCACCTAACTGCTCATCACCTTTTCTGTGGAAAAGGCACCGGTTTTCAATAGTTCCAGCATGGCCACATTGCTGAGAAAATAACTTTATAGAAATATGCTAATGAGCCTGAGGCAGTCAGGCTAATGAAACTGGAGCGCCTCCTGACTTGAGGTGCTCATAAATTATGCATGCCCCTGCAGACAGCTGGAGACAGCACGCAGTGGTTTGCAAGTCTCACGCATGTCCGACTACACTTTACTTGCGCAGCTGCATCCAGCCGGCTGCACATGGAAAGTGTTATCAAGCCTGTCAGGGACTTGCAGACAGATGGTTGATCTCACAGGCTTTCTGCAGCACAAGAGGGCCGGACCAGGAGAGAATATTTAATATGTGGGTGGCCGTAGCCATGAGGCACTCTGGTGACGTCGGCCGAAGCTGCTCAGCCTCTTTATGCATATTTTTATCAAGTTATTTTTTTTCGTAATATGCCCATCCCAAAACTATGGAAAGCCAGTGCCTTCCCCTGGAACAGGTAATGAGCAGTCTGGGGTGGGCAGTCTACCATCCGTAATCCATGCTTTAAAGACCTATTTATTCACTGCCTTTAAAGATCATCCACCACCAGGATCAAGGACTGTATGCAAATTTGGGGCCCTTCAGACTCATTTGCATACAATCTTTCATCCTGGTGGTAGATGTCCTATAACTTATGTGCCAATATTTTTTCATTATTTTTGTGAATTGCATTTCTATTTGTAGTGAAATATAATGTATAAATATTTATTTGATTTTAGCGCCACAGTATGCTGAAAGAAAATGACTTGAGCATTGCTATGATGGTTACCTCTAGAGAAGTATTCAATACCCTTTCCCAGTTGGTCCCATGTGTTGGTTGCCGGAGAAGTGTTGAGCGCCTATTCACACAGCTTGTTGAGTCTGGGAATCCAGCTTTGGATCCATTGTCAATTGGTGCAAAGGGCATTCTTACTCTTTCAAACAGTTGCATAACTAATGCAGTGAAGCTGTACACCCTATTTTATGTTTGCGGGTAAGTTGTTTTCTCATACTTCTTTTGCATTTCTAAACTATGGGACATAGTTATAAAAAAAACTAACAAAGAAGGGTGCCTGTTGCCCATAATCAAGACTGCTATATGGATATGTGCACAGTTAAATCTTCTCTTCAGTGTAGTGATGTATACATGCATTCCAGGAAAAAAAAATTCTTCTGCTAATTTTCGGTCTGCAACCTGTCATTTAATAGGAGCACATACTGGGCAATTCAAGGGTTAAGCTGTAAAATGCATCAGAAACCAGATCATTTTGGCTGGTTCTGATGCTTGCAGAAATTACAATTTTTCTCCTGCAGCCTAACACATGCCTTTGACGGTTTTACTCCTTATTGTCATATCATACATATTGCTTCTTTTCTCCTCTTCAGGATCACAGTGAGTGTGGTCACTGCTCAGCAAGTCAAAACCAATAACAAAGCTAATTTGCTAATGGTACTTGTGGCAGGTTTCTGATGGAAATACCGGGCACCAGCTCAGGGTGAGCTGGTGCCGGAGCTTATTTTCGTTAGTGTTTTAAACCGCTGTATCGCGGTTTAAAACACTTTTTAAACTTTATAGCCGGCGCAGGCAGGTACGCGCTAGGCGCTTACCGTGCGCGCGGCTACATAGGAAGTGAATGAGAGCCGCGCGCATGGTAAGCGCCGAGCGCGTACCTGCCTGCGCCGGCTATAAAGTTTAAAAAGTGTTTTAAACCGCGATACCGCGGTTTAAAACACTAACGAAAATAAGCTCCGGCACCAGCTCACCCTGAGCTGGTGCCCGGTATTTCCATCAGAAACCTGCCACTACAAGTGGTAGGTTTCCTTTAAGTAGTTTGAGCAACTGACAGACTGAGCAACTTGACCTACAGGCTCCACTGTGGAAAGGTGTGGTATAGCTGGCATTAGTAATTAGTACCTTTTAGCAGGTACTTTGCAAGAAAATTAGAGCTGAACACTTGTAACATCAGCATAAAGAGAAACCTGGATGTGAGCTGGATGTATGGGAACTGCCATGTAGATCAGGAATGATGTTTGGTTGGGGTGCCAACTAATGAATTCTGTAGGGATTCCGTTGCCAAAAGGACATCCTGCCGAATGAATCTACTGTGGACCGGAGCACACAGGCTTCTGTCTGCAGGATGTAAAACTTTAGACTAAAAGCACTTGGCCGCTTCTAGTGTCTCTCCTCCAGGAAAGGTCTGATAGACTGGAGGGAGGGGGAGGCAGTGCACAGGGAACTGTGCTTTCCTGTATTAATTGTGCCTACATCGCATGTACCTTCTGCTGCAAAACACACAAGTGTAAATTTTACTGTATACACTTGTGTTTGTATACGTGTGTGTGCTTTATGTACTGTATGCTTATTGTGTAGTGTACGTATACAATGCATAAACCCCTCTGGTATGGTGTAGGTGTGGTAAACTTGTAATTTCCCAATAGTGCGATCATACAATTATATCCTATCCTGTGGAAGGGAATGGTGGAATTATGTTAATGACACTTTTCATTGCATTTTCCAAGATATTTATAATAAATTCTGCAGTGGAATACTTCTACACAATTTAAGGGGTTTTCCCACGAAGAAAAGATGGGGCCTAACTTGCTCATCAGTGGGGATCTCTGAGAACCCCACAGATCTCGAAAACATCTGACCCCTCGTCACTCCGTCAGACTAATGGAGCGGATGGCGCTCTGCAATTTCCGTCAGCTCCATAGAGATTAATGGAGCGTAACGGTCACAACGAGGGGTCCGACGGAGGTACCCATCGGACCCCTCGTTTTTGTGATCTGTGGCAGTCTCAGGACTTAAAAACCCATTGATCAGCAAGTTAGGCCTCTCCCGTGGATAGGGCTAAACTTTTGTTTGTGGGAAAACCCCTTTGATTAGTAGTAAGCGTACTCTTCCGTTATCCCTATTGTGTAAATTACCATTCTACAGCTGTAGATTGATGTGATTGATTACTATGGGCAATAACAACACTCCTGGGTCATCCCCTTTTCTTTGGGTTGTTCTGTTTGTCAGGAGAGGATCCCGGAGCCGTGAGGAATTCTCAGGTGCAGGCTACAACTCCAGGCTTAACAGACCACACATGGCTTGTCAGCCCCAGTTACAGGCTTTTAGTTGAGATGCATTGTGTGCTGCATTTTATCTACATGCTCAGTAATGAAGCCCTTCCAAGACAGATCAGAGGAAAAAGCAATGGGATGGAAAATCAGGAGGCTTAGGCAGGCCGCATGAGCAGGAATAGGTTGTGTGTGCATGAGGCCTAACAGTTGACCAATATGTTTGTGGTTCTTTTATGTGTTACATTTGCATAATTGTACTGCAAAATCTTTCACTCTGATTGCTCTGTTACATGTTTTTTTTTTAGTCATATTGTTTTTGAAATATGACATGGATAAACTACAGGGGTTGTTTGGGATTCAAAAAACATACTTGCTTCCTAAAGCAGTGCCACATAGTGATCATAAAGAGATGTCAAACTTTTTCTGGGAGTGATGTTTTTCAAATGATGGAAAACTGATGATGTGTTGCCTTAAATGATGATATTTCTGAATAGGCTTTACATGTCATAACAATTTTTACTTTGTTATTTTCATGATATGTGAGATTTTAACTTGATAGTTTTCTTAATCCCTTAACGACCAGGCCCTTTTTTGTTTTTGTGTTTTCCTCACATTCAAAAACCCATGTACGGAGCTGTGTGAGGGCTTGTTTCATGCATAAAAATTGCTTTTCATAATATTCCATGCCATGTACCATGAGAACGGGAAAACCATTCCAAATGCAGAGAAATTGGTGTAAAAATAAAGTTTTGGGCTTGGATTTTGTCTTTCACTGTGCGCTCCAAATAACATGTCTTCTTTGTTTTTTGTGTAGGTGCTATCACAGGGATACCAAATTTTTATAGCTTTTATGTTTCATACATTTACAGAGCTGTGGGTGGTATAATTTTTTGCGACTTTTTGATGAAATTTTTACTGCCTTTTGATCACTTTTTATAAATTTTTTTTTATATTTTTCAAAATGGCAAAATAGTGGCACTTTCCTCTTTGGGTGCTATTTTCCGTTACGGGGCTAAACGCCGAGAATAACGTTGTTGGTGTCTGTTGTTGGTGTCTGTTGTTGGTGTCTGTTGTTGGTGTCTGTTGTTGGTGTCTGTTGTTGGTGTCTGTTGTTGGTGTCTGTTGTTTGTGTCTGTTGTTTGTGTCTGTTGTTTGTGTCTGTTGTTTGTGTCTGTTGTTTGTGTCTGTTGTTTGTGTCTGTTGTTTGTGTCTGTTGTTTGTGTCTGTTGTTTGTGTCTGTTGTTTGTGTCTGTTGTTTGTGTCTGTTGTTGGTGTCTGTTGTTGGTGTCTGTTGTTGGTGTCTGTTGTTGGTGTCTGTTGTTGGTGTCTGTTGTTGGTGTCTGTTGTTGGTGTCTGTTGTTGGTGTCTGTTGTTGGTGTCTGTTGTTGGTGTCTGTTGTTTGTTGTTGTGATCAGACCTGATGATAACAAACCTGTTTATGATTCTTACTGTTAATTTTTATAAGTGATCAAGGGAAAGGGGGATGATTTAAACTTTTCATTTTTTCTTTTTACCATTTTTTTTAATACAGCTCACACCCGCTGACTATGGAGAGATCTCAGCTCATGAGCTCTCTCCATACACCCCTCGCCGCATGAGGACAATATAGTTCATTCTAGTGTGCGACGGTGTTATTTACATGCTTTTCTTTATAAAATGTGTCAATAATTGACTACAAATGTGAAAAAACAAGCTTTTTTTGTCATTTTGTTTCCAATTAAAGTGTGTTTTAATAAATAATAACTTTCCCAAAACATGTTATAAATATATATGTAATATGTACAGCATTATTCAAGCACCCTTTCCCAGGCTCAGCTACAGATGCAGAGGGTGCATGTACTTCTGCAAAGTGAAAGTCTCCTGCAACATTTTCTATATTCTTCCTTCAGCTGACAGGCTGGACAGGGTCACACTTCAAATCCCTTTATGTCCTGAACCCTTTCACCTAGAAACACAATTCTGTCACATTAAACAGGAGAGTCTCCCCTTTAATAAGATAAATGGTGCATGGATGCAGAATCGGAGATATCCACTATTAAAGTTACAAGCGGGAGTAGAAAATTATACTAAAAAACTGATTTTTATGTACAAGTTTGAGGCTGGTTCTCTCCATCCTAGTATCGTAGTTTATATGGTTGAAAAAAGACATGTCCATCAAGTCCAACTGATCAAGGGAGGGGATTGGATGAGGAAGGGATTTGGGGAGAACCATTCTATAGAACATAACCATCAATGTTATTTAGTTGTAAAAAGCCATCTAGACCCTTCTTGAAGCTCTGCTGTCCCTGCTGTGACCAGCGCCGGAGGTAAAAAAAAAAAAAAAAAGCCCTATCGCCTCTGGTAATTAAACCTTGTTTTCCATGACGGCCCACCTGGAGGATTACCTCTTGACCTCTGCTGGGACAGGAAGGAGAGAGGTTAAATGTCCCTGCCCCTGCATCCCTCTCCAGTGTTTTTTCCTGTCCCTACACAGATCAGGAGGAAGAGAGGGTCTCTCTCCTTCTCATCTCCTTAGGGGGGTGGGAGTGGAGGGGGCCGCCTTGGAGGCGTGGTACCTGGTGCTAAGATCCTCTCCTCTCTGGGCCTCGATCGTTTTCTTTCCTGGCTGACATCGTGGAGGGGTGTTAGGTGCGATCCCTCGGTGATCTACGGCAGCACCGTATGTTCCGGCTCCCGGCGGTGAAACGCAGCTGCGTTCCACAAGGCCCGATGACGACTTCCGGGCTGCGTTCCACAAGGCCCGATGACGACTTCCGGGCTGCGTTCCACAAGGCCCGATGACGACTTCCGGGCTGCGTTCCACAAGGCCCGATGACGACTTCCGGGCTGCGTTCCACAAGGCCCGATGACGACTTCCGGGCTGCGTTCCACAAGGCCCGATGACGACTTCCGGGCTGCGTTCCACAAGGCCCGATGACGACTTCCGGGCTGCGTTCCACAAGGCCCGATGACGACTTCCGGGCTGCGTTCCACAAGGCCCGATGACGACTTCCGGGCTGCGTTCCACAAGGCCCGATGACGACTTCCGGGCTGCGTTCCACAAGGCCCGATGACGACTTCCGGGCTGCGTTCCACAAGGCCCGATGACGACTTCCGGGCTGCGTTCCACAAGGCCCGATGACGACTTCCGGGCTGCGTTCCACAAGGCCCGATGACGACTTCCGGGCTGCGTTCCACAAGGCCCGATGACGACTTCCGGGCTGCGTTCCACAAGGCCCGATGACGACTTCCGGGCTGCGGTCCACAAGGCCCGATGACGACTTCCGGGCTGCGGTCCACAAGGCCCGATGACGACTTCCGGGCTGCGGTCCACAAGGCCCGATGACGACTTCCGGGCTGCGGTCCACAAGGCCCGATGACGACTTCCGGGCTGCGGTCCACAAGGCCCGATGACGACTTCCGGGCTGCGGTCCACAAGGCCCGATGACGACTTCCGGGCTGCGGTCCACAAGGCCCGATGACGACTTCCGGGCTGCGGTCCACAAGGCCCGATGACGACTTCCGGGCTGCGGTCCACAAGGCCCGATGACGACTTCCGGGCTGCGGTCCACAAGGCCCGATGACGACTTCCGGGCTGCGGTCCACAAGGCCCGATGACGACTTCCGGGCTGCGGTCCACAAGGCCCGATGACGACTTCCGGGCTGCGGTCCACAAGGCCCGATGACGACTTCCGGGCTGCGGTCCACAAGGCCCGATGACGACTTCCGGGCTGCGGTCCACAAGGCCCGATGACGACTTCCGGGCTGCGGTCCACAAGGCCCGATGACGACTTCCGGTCCGCGCGGCGCACCGGAAGTGACGCCGGCCCTCTCGTCATTGGCGTTCGGGAGTCAGGAGCAAGGAGTGGTGAGTTTAAAAAGCGGAGAGTCTACTAGAGACCTCTCTTGCTACCAGGACGTCTGCAGGTTTTCTTATCTAAGTGTGTCACAAGGCGCAGGTTAGTAAGATGTGTCCCATGGCTGGCGGGTTTTTTTTTTGTACTTTGTCACCGCTCCACTCACACCTCTACCGATCTCTACTCCCTTGTCCACAGGCAATATGGACCCAGTCCCCCTTCCTCAGATATCTGTAAGTTAAGGGGGTCTGAAGGGTGGAATTGTGGACGGGGGGGGCCCTGTATATACATACATCCCCTATACATCCTCATGTTTTCTTCTCACACCTAGGAGAAAAAGGAAAAAGCGAAGAAAGAGGATAAAAAAGAGGAAAGGAAGGAAGATAAGTCAAAAACTAAGACTCTTCCATCCTGTAGATGCAACATGTGTTTTAACAAACTTCCAGAATCATACAAAAAACTGTTGTGCAAAGATTGTGTGGATAACATAATGCGCGAGGAAAAAGCGTCCTTCATGGATGAGATGAGATGAGATCTATGTTTAAATCTGAAGTAAAAAGCACAGTTGCATCCAGAGGTCGCATTAACGCCTCACCAAGCGTCATAGATGCATTGTGAGGCGCAATTACTCCCCAGAATAATTGCCATGCGTAAAAGTACGCTTGGCAATTATCCCATGTAAAGTGCTGGATAAGCAGACCAGCGCGCGCTGCGATCATGCAGGAAAATAATGGCTGGGATCGCAGCGCGCAGGTAGTGCTCAGCACATGATGCAGCGTCCACAAGACCAATGACCAAGCTCCTTTCACGCTGCAAGTATTAAGCAGCATGTAAGGAGCTTTGTTATTGGCTGAGTGCACACAAGTCTGCACGTGTTTCATCAGTTTTTGCGGCTGTCAGAATTCAGCCACACATGCTCCTCTGCTCCACAATACAGTAGAACCAGGTAAAAGCCCTGTTCCAGCTCCCATCCTGCTGCTACTACTACCTGGCCTTGTACTGTCCTCCAGCCCAAGCAAACCCTGCTCCACGCTGCTGTATAGCACTAGCTGCCCTCGGTCCTACCCTCTCTGGGACAAGCTGCCGCCGTCATGTGTCTCCAGCCACGGGAGGTGATTTACTGGAGGTCGGGGTAAAGGCCAAGTGTGCAGAGCTGCGTCCGTAGTCCTTCTTCCACCTCTCCCTCACACACTGAGCCCATCATCAGCAATTATCATGGCAGAGGAGCAACAAGTTTTGCAGAAGCTCCCTCAGCTGCCCTCTTCCTCACCAGGTGCAGTGCCAGCTCTGGTGACAGGCCTGCAGGGCACAGCGGCTAATGCACTGCAACAGCAGATCAAGAACTCCATCTAGTAAGCTGCAGAGCCCTGTGTCCTGTCATTCATCTAGCATGGTATCTCTGCCATCCTCCTTACATGTGACTGACATGTACAACATGGAGAACACACGTCCAAATATCTTATGTACCGTATATACCGGCGTATAAGACGACTTTTGAAGACAGAAAAATCTTCTGTCTAGTCTGGGGTCGTCTTATACGCCGGTAATCCCGACCGCCCGCCGTGTATTTACGGCGGCGGTCGGGTCCTGGTGCATGGAGAGGGCTCACGGGCTGAGCCCTCTCCATAGCCGGTAAGTCTTTGCTGCATATTGCAGCAAAGGCTTACCGGTAACACCCACGATCGGTGCTAGCACCGATCGCGGGTGTTTTCACAGCGATAGCGGCGCATACTCACACCTCCGGTGGCCCCGATGTCTGCGTGGCTCGTCTTCAGTCTTCCGCGCTGTCTTCTTTCTTCTGCTGGGCGCCGCCATGTCTTTCCCCAGGGCGGCGCCTAGTATGACGTCAGCAGCGCGTCATACTAGGCGCCAGCCGGGGAAGATCAATGGCGGCGCCCAGCAGAAGAAAGAAGACGGCGCGGACATCGGGGGAGCAGCGCAGCACATCGGGGCCACCGGAGGGTGAGTATATAAGTTTTTTTTTTTTTTTTTTTTTTTTTTTTTTTTTTTTTTTAATGCTGGGCTGGGCTGTGCTGTATACTACTGGGGGCTGTGCTGTATACTACTGGGGGCTGTGCTGTATACTACTGGGGGCTGTGCTGTATTCTACTGGGGGCTGTGCTGTAATGGTAATGTTGTTGTTGTATGCCTTATGTTTATGAGCGACAGTTTTCCTGCTGTATACCTGCATGTCATAAGAATTTAAATTAAAAAAAGGACCATGTTAAATTCAAATTTTTTTTTTTTTGTTTTTAAATTTTTACCGGTGTTTTGTATGCGTTGGAAAAGGGGTAGTCTTATACGGCGAATATATCTTAAACTCTATATTTTAAACAGGAAAGTAGGGGGGGTCGTCTTATACGCCGGAATATACGGTATGTATTTTGTACATGTCACTTCATATATGTGTAAGCATATTAGATACATGTCCATGCGTTTGTGCAAATATATTGGGGCACATTTACGCAGGTATTTAAGAACTGTCTGCATCACATTAGTGTTGTACGCTTCCGTGGCATGGCTGCACTACTCTTCAACACGACACAAATTTCTGCACTGAACGGGGCGCCAGATTTATTATGCAAAGTCTGACAGAAATGTGTTGCACTCCCATGTCAAAGGTGCACCAAAAAAAGTGGTGCGCTATGTCGAGGAAGTGCATGGGCACTAGATTCATGAAGAACGTGCACCAAAAATCCTGTACACGGTGCCCCTGCACACTACACTGCACATAGTACAGACTGCACTGTGCCGCACTGCCTCCAGCAACACAAGCTCCCCTAGAAATTCGGCAGAACCAGGTAAAAAAAAAAAAAACACAGAAAAAGTGAGAGCCATTAGCTGACAAGGATGGTGTGATCCGTAAGGGTGCGGTCATACATACCGCTAGCACTGCAGTTACAAACGCAGGACTAGCGTACGGGGACGCTAAAAATGTCAGCTAAAAATACTCCTCCAAAATGCCAAGGGGAGTATTTTTACTCTGCCTTGAAAAAGTTAATGCGACCTCTGGTTGCATCCCTCCTTTCCGAAGGAATTCCTCCAAAAAGGTTCAAACCCTCTGAACCCAATCCGGAGGAAATGGATTCAGATCCTGAAAGGGCTTCCTGTTCCTACCAAGGTGGTGAAGAGGAGCAGCTTGACAGCCAGGAGCAAAAAAACACTAGATTCCTCTTCCCTATGGGTAACCTGGACACCTTACTAAGGGCGGTCCGAGAAACACTGAATGTTGAAGAACCTGTGGAAACAAAGTCTGTACAGGACGAGCTTTTCGGTTGTTTAAGAGCAAAAAAGAAAAGGGTGTTTCCAGTCAATAATGTACTGGAAGACCTTATCCGGGAAGAGTGGAAAGACCCAGAGAAACGGCTATCAGTAGCCAAAGACTTCAGGAATAGACTTGTGTTTGACGAGGAAAAATAAAAAAATTGGAATTCAATTCCGAAAGTGGACATCCAGGTTACGAAAGTGGTAAAGAAGACTGACCTCCCTTTCGAGGATGCGACTCAACTTAAGGACCCCATGGATCGCAAATCTGACAGCGTCTTAAAGAAAACCTGGGAATCGGCAATGCTGAACCTAAAGGCTAATATCGCAACTACATCTGTCGCCAGAACAATGACCTGCTGGCTAAACGGATTAGAAAACCAGATTATCAGCGGAACCTCAAGAGAGAAACTCTTAGAGTCTCTTCCTCTTCTGAAACTAGCCACCACCTTTATTGCAGATGCGTCAGGGGAATGCGTCAGATTCTCCGCCAAAGAAGGAGCACTCTCCAATGTCGCCCGTAGAGCCCTCTGGCTCAAGCAGTGGTCGGGAGACTTTAGATCGAAATCAAATTTATGTGGCATACCTTTTACTGGCGAGTTCCTATTTGGTCCAGAATTGGACACGATCCTGGAGAAAGCTGCAGATAGGAAAAAAGGCTTTCCAGAACCCAGACAGAAGAGACATTCCTTTCGTGATTCCCGTGACAAAATTCCATCCTATCGCGGGAAAGGTAAACAAGGCAGATGGAGCTACACAAAAGGAGGTAGAGGTAGAGGTTACAGTTCCTTCCAGAGTACCCAACCCTGCCCGAAAACGATGACGCCAGGGTGGGGGGAAGACTAGCTCTTTTCCCCGCTCAGTGGGAACAAAGTATAAGAAATACATGGATTCTACAGGTCATACGGAAGGGGCTACAAGATCGAGTTGAACACTCCACGTCCTCAAACATTTGTGACAACAAGAACATCATCTCAGCAGATGCTTCTTCTTATGTGGGAAGAAGTCCAGTCTCTGTTACTCAAAGACGTAATATCTCCTGTACCTCCTCATCAACAGAAGAAAGGATTCTACTCTCCCCTCTTCTTAGTTCAGAAACCGAATGGAGCCTACAGAATGATTATAAACCTAAAAAATCTAAATACCCATATCAAATACAGGAGATTTAAGATGGAGTCCCTAAAGTCCACAACACCATTAATCCCAAAAGGAGCAGCTCTATGCACCATCGACTTGAAAGACGCGTATTACCACGTCCCAATCCATCCCTTCTCTCAAAGATACCTGAGATTCGCGATCTTGTCCCCAGAAAACCAGGTCAGACACTTTCAATTCAGAGCTCTACTATTCGGGATCTCCTCGGCTCCCAGACTGTTTACAAAAATTATGGCAGAGGTGGTAGCAGTCTTAAGACAAAAGAACATACTACTAATCCCTTATTTAGACGATCTTCTTCTAATCTCCAGCTCAGAGGAAACCCTTTTATTCCAGAGAGACACGACAATAGCAGTCCTACAACACTTAGGTTGGATAATAAATTTCGAAAAATCAAATCTTCAACCAAGCACCAAGTTAAAATTTCTAGGAATTTTGCTGGACTCAGTGCACCAATGCTCTCTTCTCCCAGAAGAGAAGGTCAAAAATCTTGTTTTGCAGGTGTCAATGTTCCAAAGTAGGCAGAAGTGTTCAATCAGAGAGGCCATGAAACTCCTGGGCCTTCTCACGTCCTATATAGCCGGTGTCCCCTGGGCTCAAAACCATACAAGAGACCTCCAGAACTGGATTCTTTCATCTTGGGACAAGAATTTAAACCATCTGGAGAAGAAAATCATCATTCCCCTATGGGTAAAAAATTCTCTAAACTGGTGGAAGACAGTAGAAAATCTTACCAGGGGCTTAAAATGGAGCAATTGGCCAATAACATCCATCTTGACGGACGCAAGCAAGACAGGTTGGGGAGCAAAACTTCCAGGAAAACTGGTTCAGGGCCAATGGTCCCAGTCAGAGATAAGCAGATCCTCAAACTACAAAGAACTGAAGGCAGTCTGGGAAACCCTGAAGGTTTGCTCAGAACAATTACAGGGCCAAAACCTCAAAATATTATCGGACAACACGACCACAGTTGCCTACCTCAAATGCCAAGGGGGCACACAGTCCACATATCTACTAAAAATATCAAAAAAGAGCTTTCTTTGGACAGAAGAAAATGTCCTCTCTGACGGCAATCCATCTGAAGGGATCAGAAAACAGAGGCAGATTTCCTGAGCATGTACACTCTAGATCCCCACGATTGGTTCCTAAACAATGAGGTATTCTCCCACTTGACTCGAAAATGGGGAATACCGCAAATAGACCTATTTGCCACCAGGGAAAACAAAGCAGACCACTACTTCTCCTTGCAGAAGAACACCCCAGACTACCTTCTAGATGCCTTCTGCCACAGTTGGCATGCAAAGCTAGCCTATGCCTTCCCTCCACTTCCACTGATTTCAAGGACGGTGCAAAAAATAAGACAAGAAGACCTCAAAATTATCTTGATAGTACCCTTCTGGCCAAAAAGAAGCTGGTTCCCAGCACTAAAGAATATGGCATTAGAAGAACCAGTTATTCTCCCTCAAAGGAAGGATCTCCTATATCAGGGGTCGGTTCATCATCCCAATCCAGAATCATTCCATCTATCAGCCTGGATCCTGAGAAACAAATGCTGAAAGCTAAAGGTCTCTCAGAAGAAGTCATTGCAACATTACAGGCAAGTAGAAAGCCAGTTACTTCAGCTATCTACCACAAAATCTGGAAAAGATTTGTATCCTTTTGCCATCCTGAAATCCCTAATCTGTCTTCTCCTAACATACAGCAGATATTGGAGTTTCTTCAAGCAGGGTTGTCTAAAGGCCTTAAGACCAGCACGCTAAAGGTTCAAGTCTCAGCCCTCAGCGTCTTCTTTGATGTCTCTCTGGCTGACCATAGGGTGGGGTAAGACGTTTTCTTAGAGCATCCACTAGACTTAGTCCTAAATGTCCCATCAGGACTCCTCCCTGGGACTTATCCATAGTCCTGAATGGCCTTGTACAAGGTCCTTTCGAGCCTCTAGAGGACGCAAGTATAAAAAATATCACCTTAAAAACCGCCTTTCTCGTTGCTATAACAACAGCTAGAAGGCTGGGGGAAATTCAAGCACTCTCCATAAACGAACCCTACCTGAAAATTACGGATGATAGAATATCCTTAATGCTTGATCCAAATTTCCTGCCCAAAGTAACAACAGACTTTCATCGTAACCAGGAAATTATTCTCCCCTCCTTTTGCCAAAACCACAAATCTTCAGGAGAAGCTAAATGGCATACTTTAGACGTGAGAAGAATAGTGCTACACTATCTCGAAATAACTAATAGCTGGCGGAAAGATTCAGACTTGTTTCTTCAGTTCCAGGGCAAGAACAGGGGGAGAAAAGCGTCGAAGATCACCATCGCCCGCTGGATTAGACAGACTATCCGGGACTGTTATACTATCCAAAACTTAGAAGTTCCTACAAATCTTAAAGCCCACTCTACCAGGGCAGTAGCCACTTCCTCGGCAGAGCGAGCAGGAGCATCCCTGGACCAAATCTGTAAAGCCGCAACCTGGTCCAGTTCCATAACCTTTGCAAGACACTACAGACTGGACTTACATTCTGTCAAGGACTTATCATTTGGTAGAAAAGTTCTACAAACAGTAGACCCTCCCTAAAAATTCCCAAAGTTATCTGGTACATCTCCAGGTGGGCCGTCATGGGGGACGTCATGGAAAGCGAGAATTAGACTCACCGGTAATTCGTTTTCCATCTAGTCCACCATGACGGCCTGGAATTTTTTCCCAACCCTTACAAATGTTACTATATGGTTTTTGTTGTATGTGCAGTAATATGCTAATAAACCTCTTGCATCCTTCCTTGGTGTAATTATTTGGTAGAACACTGGAGAGGGATGCAGGGGGAGGGACATTTAACCTCTCTCCTTCCTGTCCCTGCAGAGGTCAAGGGGTAATCCTCCAGGTGGGCCGTCATGGTGGACTAGATGGAAAACGAATTACCGGTGAGTCTAATTCTCGCTTTCTCCAGACGGAGACATTTCCCTCTCGACAATATCCACAGCAGCTCCTCCTCTGGTTCTTTTAATCATTCATTTGTTTCAAAATGCCATGGTTCAGGAATTTGGCCACTGTCATGATCTTTATAATAGGATGTATATAGCCATATTGCAGTCGTGAAGGGATTAATAAATTATCAGCACATTGTAGAACTAAATAATGGTGATCAATTGGTTTCGAACTATGAGCTGCAACATTCTGGGGAGGATGTATTATTATTTTTAAAAAGTGCCCCCCCCCCCCTTTCTGAAAATGAAGACCTAGAGCAATTTGTGTCAAGCTAAGAAATATAAGGTCTCCCCAGAAAATGTAGAGGATGTAGCAGCAGTCATTGCTACAGCTTCCCACACGCCATGCATTAGTAGATCTTTTAGATACTAAAAGAAGTTGTGACATGGGAAAAGAATTTTTGAGAGAAAATCACTGATTGTGCACCTACCTGGATAAGAAGTAAGGAAAGTGTTATTGCTGAACATGAGATTGGGGCCGAGTATTCTAATAGAAATGTAGTCCCAAGAAATTCGCCTTGAAATTTAGAGTTTGTTGACATAATGGTCTTTAACCCCTCCGGGACTCTATTTTAGCCCTTCGAGCACTTTCCCATTTTTCAAATCTGCCCTGTGTCACTGTAAGTGCTTATAGCTTTGGAATGCTATAAGATATCCAGGGGATTTTGAGAATATTTTCTCGTGACACATTGTACATCAAATTAGTTTAAAAATTTGGATGATATCTTTTGTGTTTAGTTATGAAAAATAAAGAAATTTGGAAAAATTCTTTACTTTGATGCAGATTAATTAATTCATAACTTACATTTCCCAAATGTCTGCTTCATGTTTGCATGTTTTTTTTAAGATTCCACATATTTTACTAGAATGTTATGAGGCTCAGAATTTAGGGGCGATTTTTTTTTTTTTGGGACTTTTAAATTACCCCATTATGGAAACTACACCCCTCATTGTATGAAAAAACACTTTTAATAAGTTTGTTAACCCTTTATGTGTTTTATATGGGTTAAAAGAAAATGGAGGTGCAGTCTACAAATTGAAATATTTGACAATACAGATTATTCAGATTGTCACGGACGCAGCGATACCATATGTGGGGTTTTGTGTGTTTTTTATTCAATTTTACTGAATAAAAACTAATTTGGAGAAAATATGTAGAACTTTTTGTGAGAAGCGTTTTTTTTTTTTTTTTTTTTAAAGGTATTAATCGTTTTTTGCTACCTATGGCGTTTACCGTGCAGGTCCAGTAACGATTCTATTTTATTATACTTATTTTATTTATTATGGATTTGTTTTATTTATTCTAATGTTTGAACTTTAGTGTTTTTAACTTTTTAAAAACATACTTGAACTTGAACCTGTGATTGCCGGTTTAAGGCCAATACACTGCTCTACAATACTAATTCATTGTAGAGCACTGTAAACAGTCTTAGCTGGGGTCTGACTGCCAGGGCGATCGGGCAGCTCCGGGGCACTTGGCAGACCTCAGGGCTGCCTAGAAAAGGATCGGATCCCCCGTTAAGCACCGCAGCGGAACCGATCTGTAGGGGGAAGACCCTTGCACACCGCGGTCATGCTTTACCTTTGCGTGTAAGGCGTTAACACCCGTGATCGGAGCTGGCTGGAAAAATTTGGTGATTGTAAACGTGACGCTACAGACTACTTTAGCAGACACACACAGCTTTTATATATTAGATTAATACATTCATTTAGCCACAAAATTGAATAAACTGAATAAAAGAAGACCATGCATCTAGGAATATATTGTGTAGTTTTTTCCAAGTAAGATGACACCCCATATGTGGATGTAACCCGCTGTCAGGTCACATGGCGAAGCACGGAAGGAAAGGAGTGCCATTGAGCTTTTATAGGGCAGGAAAGTTTTCAGTTGCCATGCATGTTCATAGGGCCCCTGAGGCCACATTCACACGTGACATTTTGAAACATGCGATTGCATGTTGAGGTAAGATTGCTTTTAGTTTGCATTTAGTTAACATGTTGGAAACACAATGTTACCAAAATATGTAATTACAAGTGGAGCCTTTGGATTGTGTTTCCAAACGTAACCAAAATGTCAGGTGTGAACGTGGCCTCAGGCACCACAAACCCTTATCATGTGGTATAGAGGGCATATCAACCCCTTTCCACTGATAGGCTTTTTCCATTTTACATTATCGCTCCACACTTTCAAAAATTAATAATTTTTTTATTTTTCAGTGTTCAGAGATGTGTGAGGGCTTATTTTCTGTGTAACAATTTGTACTTCCTATGGTATGATGGTATTTTATATTCCTTGCCGTGTACTGGCAAGTGGTAATACGGTAAAATTGACAAGAAACCACATTTGCGCCAGTTTCTTGTGGGCTCTGTTCTTGCTTCTTTCAATGAACATTCCAAATAGCAAAATTTTATATAGGTTTTGTTAGGTGTTAATAGATTGTACCCCAATACTTAAATAACTTTTTCATACTTAGGAGCTCGGAGTTGGCTAATGTGTAATTTTTTTTTCCCGGACAAGATGTCCATTTTCATTGCTACCATTTTGGGGATAGTGCGACCATTAGATCACTTACTGTTATTTTTTTTTTATTTTGTGTTAAGAAAGGGCAAAAAAGTGGCGATTCGGACATTTGAACTCATTTTTTGTTACGGGTTCACCGCCGGGAATAACTGATTTTAGATCTTTTATCTTGGGACACGATCATATTATTACTTTTTATTCTTCTTCATCTTATGATTATTATTTGTTTTATATGTTAGAGGCTTTTGGGACATTTTTAAGAATTTTTTTTCTTAATTATTTTTTTCCTTCACATTACTAATATATGACCTAGTGATCGTGTGATCACTAGTTAATACAAATGCACTGCAATAACTATGTATGTATGAAGCGTCAGCCTACGCAGGGGCCGGACGGAGCAGACCTGTGCCGAAGGCAAACCCTGGGACCTTCATTAGGTCCACGGCTGCTGAAGACGATACACCACGGGTTACATCAATCCCGTGGTCACAGCATTGTCCACAGGATCAAAGCGGTTAACAGCCATTTTGATCTGGACTGTGAGAGCAGGGTCCCGGCTGACATATGCGAGCCAGAGCACTGCTCCTCCCGCCCGGGGGACCTGTAAAGTCCTTAGTCCTTAGGGCCGATGAAGAATCATCAAACATCCCTTCTTCATCATACCATACAGTAAGATTGCTGTCCCCAATTTTTGCTATGCTCATGATACAAATTGCATCACCGTCACTATACTTATCATACTTATGTTTTTTAATGACAGTATTGTTTTATATAACTCCATGATATATCTATATACACGTGTTCATGCCGAAGTACTTATTACTTGATGCAACATGGATTTATCTCCAATTATCTACCCTATATACTCGTGTATAAGCTGAGTTTTTCAGCACAAAAAATGTGCTGAAAAACGCCCCCTCTGCTTATACAATGCACGAGTAAAAATACTTAAAAAAATAATACACTTATATACTCACCCACCGGTGGCCCCGGTGTGCAGCGCTGCTCCCCCGATGTCCACGGGGCTCGTCTTCAGGCTTCCGCGCCAGTCTTGTTTCTTCTGCTTGGCACCGCCATGTTTTCCCCCCAGGCGGTGCCTAGTATGCTCTCAGCAGCATCGCATCATACTATGCACCTGCCTGTCGTGGGGAAAACTATGGCGTCGCCCAGCAGAAGAAAGAAGACTGGTGCGAAAACCAGAACACCGGCCGCGCGGACATCGGGGGAGCAGCGCTGCACATCGGGGCCACCGAAGGGTGAGTATATAAGTTTATTTATTTTTTTAATGCTGGGCAAGCTGTATACTACTGGGGGCAGGCTGGCTATATACTGGGGGCAGGCTGGCTATATACTGGGGGCAGGCTGGCTATATACTGGGGGCAGGCTGGCTATATACTGGGGGCAGGCTGGCTATATACTGGGGGCAGGCTGGCTTCAATACTCGAGTCAATAGGTTTTTCCAGTTTTTGGTGGTAAAATTAGGGGTCTCGGCTTATACTTGGGTCGGCTTATACTCGAGTATATACGGTATGTATATAATATTATTCATAGGCTTATTGTTTTCATATGAAGAGGTTGGCCCACCCCGTATTACGTAGTCTATTGATGTATGAATAAAAATCAACAAAACAATACTGGTATCGGACCAACTATTTATGTTCTTTAAATGAGAACAGAACTGCAAAAACTGACCGGAACTTTTGGATACCAATGACCTTTTGGTTTTATACCTTACTCTGGATTAACACTGTAGGAGTTATGGGTTGTGTTTGATGGATTAATGTTATTTAACATTATCTGCTGTGATACAATGACCCCCTTAATAACAGGGGTACTTTTTAAATGTAAATGTCATCTTAATTTTATTTTGTAGGACTAAACTAAGCGATATGATAGAAGGAATTCCAAAAAGCAAGAAGAATAAAAGGTGTCAACTACATTCTCTAGACACGCATAAACCAAAGCCTTTGGGGTAAGTTCTTGAGTTATCATATATTTTATTCTGTTGCTAAATGTCAAGACATAGTGAGTTTCAAGTTGAAATTATAGAACAGGGGTCTAAGCAGGCAAATGATGTGCCACATTTATCACAGTGACTTCAGCTGTGTGGTGCCTTTGGGCCCAGTTCAAATGTCTTTTGGGTCTTCAGTTCTCTCTTTCAAGTTTTTGTGTAAACAAAGCAAAACACTTGGTTCTGTTTGTGATCCCCTTTTTCACTAGAATTGTGTTTCAAAACCCTATTTAAGTGCAATTTGTGAACGCAGCCTTAGATTAGATTAAAATATATGCAAAATATTTAACTGTAGATTTTTCCTTCTGTCTTTTACAGGGGAAACTGGATGGATATTTGGGAAGTAATGTCCCAGGAATGTCGTGATGAAGTGGTTTTAATTGATACTAATTGCCTGTTGGAAACTTTAGAAAATTACCTTCGTAAGCACAGGTATGATCTTGTAGTTACTACACTTTTTCTCGTATAACCTGTATAGATAATAATCTGGTCCAGAAAGTTAAGAGCAGGACCGTGAAATAGTGATTACAAATATGTTAGAGTCAGTGATGGGGGCTAACGTCCAGCACAACAGACATCTACTATTTTCAACAGCTGATAAACATAGAATGAAACGGGAAGAAGATTGATCCATCTGCTCTGTCCAGCTTTAGTTTATTTGAAAGGTAGTTGCTGCAGTGCCTCAGTTCAGGGGAACAATCCATATTGAATCTATATTCATATTGCTATGTACACTGGAGGTCGAAAGAAGAGGGCAATATATTTTTTTTTTGTATTTATTGTGTTTATCCAGAAGTCTTTTTCTCCATCAGTTTGACCAAGAAATCTATCATTTAACACATAAATATAATTTTCATTTCCTCAACCCAAGTGAACTTTATATTTATCTGCATTAAGGGGGTATTCCCATCTAGGCATTTTAAATTTAATTTAATTCATTTGTCATATGTAAACATTTCTTCTTGTGTGAAAATAATTTCTCATGAATGTAGTCATGTTGTCCCTTAAAAACGAGATGGCTTCCTCGGATACAACCACCTCACACTCTGGCAGCGGTGGCCAGACATGCATGATTGTGTTCTGCCTGACCACCTGGATTCAGTGATCATTACCACAGGACGGCTAGAAGTTATGCAGTAACTCCCGGACATTTCACATACAAAAACTTTTTGTTTCTGTGTGCAATCCTTCCAGCAGAGGTGGCCGTATCTGGGGACACAGTCTTGTTTCTAAGGGACCATATCACTACATTTATGAGTAATTATTTTCACACCGGTACATTTTTTTAAAATAAGCTCTAATTGAAGAAATGTTTACATATGGCAAATTTAATGAAACTGGATGTGAATGCCCAGACGAGAATACCCCTTTGTCAGCCCTCAAATCCCTCTGTTATACTAACTTCCTCTGTATCAAAGGGGTTGTCTAAGACCCCATGAAAGATAGATATGTAGCTGCGGGGGTGGGGGGGGGGGGTGTTACTGCTTAAAACAAGAAACTTTTACAAACCTCCACTGTCCCTCCCAGTGTCCCATGCCCACCCTCCCCCATCCCATATCTGTGTGTGGCTGTTCTATTTGCAGCTTCCGTGCCCCTCTAACAAACGGCACAGCCTGGAGAGACGGTGGTGCAGGACACCTGGATAGGCCACTGAGGGTAATTACAAGTTTAAGAAGTCCCCCCCCCCCCCCCCCAAGCCCACCAATGATAGACTCACAGCTCTGTAGTTTCCAGGATCACTTTTTCACACTTTTTCTTTTTTAAATAAATAAATTTTGACACCACATTTTCTATGCGCCAGACCTGTGGAACAGAACCGGCCCTTACTGAATCTTAGAAATAATGGGCCTGGTCACTTGTCTATTTTAGTGGTGTTGAGGCAGTGCTGTACCTCTTCTTGGGTTAATTTAACATTTAATGGTGAATTTACATTTATTCCTCCTCACGTAACTTGCCATGGGACTTTCCTGGGTAAAGACCCGAGGCTACCATGGAGACGGATCGCCGGTCCCCGATGACGTCACGGGGAGCAACGATCCTCGGCCTATGTGCCGCCATCTTTTTGAAGCCGCCGGCAGCTTCGCCGGTGCTGGCAGCATGGCAATATGCAGCAAAGACTTACCGGCTACTGAGAGGGCTCAGCCTGTGAGCCCTCTCCATGAACCCGCACCAGGCATGTGACGTAGTCGGTAAGGGGTTAAAGACTGGGAGTGAAAAATGAAAATACAAAAAATTAAAATGGCCTGGTCCCTAAGCAGTTAGTGGTTGCATCAGTAACCAGCCCCCTAGATGCCCATATATGATAAATACTTTAATATATTGGAGACCCATAGAGCATAAAACCACTAATAAATACTTTTACTGTCTCCTCTTCTGCCTACTGCAGCTTCTTTGTGTTGGGCGCTGGTTGTATGTCCTGGCATTGGGACCCAGAGCAGCACCAGGAGTAGGACAGGACCTGTGAGCAGTACAGTACAGATGAAGTTTACTTGCCTCGTCTGGGTTCTTTCCTGCTCCTGGGTCCCTGCTGCTCAGTGATAAACCCGAAGCATACAACCTGTTTCAGGAGCCAGGACACAGAGCGGAGCAGTACGAACTTCTCGGCTGCATTCACTGCTACCCAGCCTTTAGCAACAAGGTCCATCAGTTATGGAAGCGCTCATTGGACTTTGGCTTCCAGCAAGGTGATGTCCACAACTCATGGCTTGACAGGCTGCTATAGTGATCAGGAAAAACGGGACTGTGAAGTCATGACCATTTTGGTAGAGCTGCACTCTGATATTGAGTCGTTGGAGTCGAAAGCTTGGCTTTTACCAACTCCATAGCCCTGTTATCCTGTCCTCTCTTGTCTATCTTTCAAGCCACCAGCCGCCTTGGGGGACTTCAATGAGTACTGATGTTGTAAAAATGCAATATTGTAAAAAACACAGATTTGGAGCAATCAACTCTTGCTATGGCTGATGGAAAACATGCTGCTGGTGGGTTCGGTCACATTGGAGCAGCGCTGCACATCTGGGCCACCGGAGGGTGAGTATATAAGTTTATTTTTTTTTATTCTGATCTGTGCTGTATAATAATGGGGGCAGGCTGTATACTACTGGGGGCAGTGCTGTATACTACTGGGGGCAGTGCTGTATACTACTGGGGGCCGTGCTGTATACTACTGGGGGCCGTGCTGTATACTACTGGGGGCCGTGCTGTATACTACTGGGGGCCGTGCTGTATACTACTGGGGGCCGTGCTGTATACTACTGGGGGCCGTGCTGTATACTACTGGGGGCCGTGCTGTATACTACTGGGGGCCGTGCTGTATACTACTGGGGGCCGTGCTGTATACTACTGGGGGCCGTGCTGTATACTACTGGGGGCCGTGCTGTATACTACTGGGGGCCGTGCTGGCCATATACTGGGGGCCGTGCTGGCCATATACTGGGGGGGGGGGTCTGTGACCAATGCATTTTCCACCCTCGGCTTATACTCGAGTCAATAGGTTTTCCCAATTTTTGGTGGTAAAATTAGGGGTCTCGGCTTATACTCGGGTCGTCTTATACTCGAGTATATACAGTATGCCTGAATCCTTTCTGGGAGCAGTGATTCCAGAAACCAAGCAAGTTATGATAAATAAGGCCAAAATTGTTCCTCAGATACTTAAGATACTTTGTTTTATGCTTAAATTATTTCTAGAAACAAGGTAATGCAAATAATTACATAATCCTTGCTGTGAATGGTTTCCACAGATACAGAGTAATGTGAATGATGCTAAAAGCTTTGCTGTGAACAGTGGTTCCACAAATACCTAAGGTGATGCGAATAGTTACATAATCCTTGCTGTGAATAGTTCCACAGATACAGGGTAATGTGAATGATGCTTTATTCCTTGCTGTTAACAATGGTTCCACAAAATACCCAAGGTACTGTGGATAATTACATAATCCTTGCTGTGAATAGTTTCCACAGATACACAAAGTAATGTGAATGATCCAGGCTGTGAGCTGTGGGTCCACAAATACCCAAGGTAATGTGAACGATTACATAAAACTGTCTGTGAGCGGTGACTCCACAAGTACCTACAAGATAATGGGAATTATAGCAAAAACCTTGAAAGAAACAGTAGTTTCACAGGTAAGAAGGTTAATGTGAATGAGGCCAGAGTCCTTTCTGAGAGGAGCTGTTCCACAGGTATGCAAGTTATGGTGAATGGTATCAGAATCCTTGCTCTGAGCGGTTGCTCTACAGGGGAGCAAGATATGATTAATTGGGGTAGGATATGCTCCTTGCATTGTGTGTTTTGTTGGTACAGCAGACTCCAAATGTCAATGTGTACCCAGAGTTGGGGAGTTTTTCCCAATGGGATATGTTTCCCTGATGGTTGTCTGCTTATTAGTATAAGCCCAACAGTCTGCCTTCCTTCAATGATGATGGTCTTTGGTGTAGCGTCCTTTTATTCAGTGTCTCTTTTCAGGTCCTGCAGATTTAAGTAATATTTTGCAGATTCTAAACGAACAGAGCCTGACAGACTGTGTCAGCACATCCCCTCAGACCTGGCAAAATATTCGAAAGTCCAGTAGCACCAAAACAATAGCAAAAAGCTTTATTGGTGAAAACCTTAATACTGGTCTTGACACACCAGGCAGATATACTAGACTGCACTCCAAACTCAATAGGATAGAAACGGATGGGTGCTTTATTTACCCAAGTGCAACGTTTCAGACCCTGTTTAGGATTTTTTTTTTCAAGCAATATGATAAATCCAACATTCCACATATATGGACAACATTATTAAATCATGTGATCATATCAGGTGCATTTTACAACCAAATTACACTTCAAAACAGCCATTAATAACTTGTAGTGAACAACATTCATCTGTGTATCAAATATATTCATGTGAAATAACCCCATTATTTATTTTTCTGACTTAGAACTCCAAGGGAGATAAAAATATTGTTACTATGATATGATGCGCGCATGTGCACAAGTCCCTATGACGTCAGCGAGCCATTCACCTATCACAAGGGTGGCGAACCTATGGCACGAGTGCCGGAGGCATCACTCTCAGCCCTTTCTGGGGGCACCCAGACCATCGCCCCAGAATAAAAGTTTACCAGAAAGAACTCAAAGAATCTGCCTGCAAAATCTTTCTACAATGATAGGCGAATTTGCCCACCTCCTTTAACCCCTTAACGCTGAAGCCACTTTTCACCTTCCTGACACGGCCCATTTTTTCAAATCTGCCCTGTGTCACTATAAGTGGTTATAACTTTGGAACGCTTTAACATATCCAAGTGATTTTGAAATTGTTTTCTCGTGACACATTGTACTTCATGTTAGTTACAAAATTTTGGTGGTATGTTTTGCATTTATTTATGAGAAAATCAGATATTTGGTGAAAATTTGGAAAAATTCTCAATTTTTGAAATTCAAAATGTTCTACTTTTTCCACACATGAGTCATAACACCAGAAAATTTAATAACTAACATTCACCAAATGTCTACTTTATACCTCCGTGGTTTTTTATACATACTCTCATTTTTGTAAGCTGTTATGGGGCTTTGAACGTTGGGTGCAATTTTTCACATTTTCATAAAAAAGCAAAATCCTGCTATTGAGGGACCCTCTCAGGTTTGAAGTCACTTTGAGAGGCCTAAAAAAAAGTAAAACCCCATAAATTACCCCATTACAGAAACTACACCCCTCAATGTACGTAAAACAACTTTTATGAAGTTTGTTAACCCTTTAATTGGTTTACAGGGGTTAAAACAAAATCGGATGCAATTTTGAAATTTTTTTTTTTTTTTTACTAAATTAATGTGTTTTTCATAAAATGTACAAATTCTCAGTGGATAAAATACCAAAACGCTCCACAAAATTTGATACCCAATCCCTCCTGTGTATAACCATACCCCATATGTGGTGGTAACCTGCTCTATGGGCACATGCCAGGGCATGGAGGGGAGCTGGGCCATTCAGAGCAGATTATGCATTGTCACTTTATAATGGCTATACAATCTTTATTTTTTTGGCAATTTGGACATATAAGGGCTTATTTTTTGCGACATGAGATGCACTTTACAAATACTTCATTTTAGTGGGCCTGTAGCTTTTTGATGAGATTTTATTAACTCTTTAATGTATGGAGGAAAAGAAAATTGTCAATTTTGGGTTCTTTTTTTTTTGTATATTTTGGGGGTCGTACACAAAAAATACTATAATATTTTTATTCTCTAGATCACTACGATTACGGTGATACCTCATTTGTATAGTTTTTTATATATTTTACAGGAAAAAAACGAATATTTGTTTTTGCATCGCCATCTTTTCGGAGATATAACTTTAATATTTTTTGGTTGACAGTGCTAGTTTAGAGCTTATTTTTTACATGTTGAGTTGTTCTTTTCAGTGGTACCATTTTGGTGCACATAACTTTTTTTTGATCACTTTTTGGAACATTTTTGTGAAGGGATTTTATGAAAATTTACATTTTTGGCGAGTTTTTTGCGTTTAGTTTTTACGGCGTTCACCGTACGGGGCCGATAATGTTTCTGACTTATTGTACAGATTGTTACGTACGCGGCGATATCAAATATGTGGGGTATTTGGGTGATTTTCAGTTTTTTCACTTTATTAGATGTGTATAGGGAATGTTTCTGTTTAGGGGACTTTAACTTTATTTAATTAATTCTTTTTATTCAAAAGTGTGTTGAATTAGTGTTTTTTACTTTTTTTCTTTACTTTTACAGGTTAGCTTGAACAAGTGATCCACTGATCACTTGTTCAAGCTATTCTTCACCTAATACAGTATAATACAGATGTATTACACTGTATTATGTGACACACACGGGTCCTGCTGAAAAAAATTATGTTGGGATGGTATTTTATGCTTTCGGTTATTTTTCTAGGATGTTATGAGGTGCAGAACTTTAGGTGCGATCTGGTTCACTACGATTGCGGTGTTTCCTGAGCAAAACCAATATTGGAGAAAATCGCATTGTTTTTACTATTGACAACTTTTCAGGGCCATTACTTCTGTATTTTTCTGTTGTCAGATCTGGTTGAGGGCTTATTTTTTGCAAAAACAGTTGTTCTTTTCAGTCGTATCATATTAGTGAACGTAACTTTTTTTGATTACTTTTTAGAACCGGCAGGAGGGATGGCATCCCCCGGTAAGAGTTTTTCCGATCCCGGGTGTTAGTGCCAGGTCTGGGCTGTGAGATCACTGCCCGACACCGGCACCAGCGAGACCCGGTGTCCCGAAATCATCTTCTGACGCACCGCCATAGAAAGGCGTACGCGTCAGAAGAAGTACCCTTAATGACCGCCGTAAAAAGCTGATACGGCGGTTATTAAGGGGTTAAAATAAACTAAGGGGGCTGAAAAGTAGTAAACAAGATCAATAGTAAAGAAGAAATTTTAAACCCAAATCGCCCCTTTTCCCTGAAACTGGAAAAAAAATCGTATACATGTAAAACCAATTATTCAGAAAATAGCATTCAAATGTCCGAATTGTCACTTTCATTAAAAATTTTCTGTGTTGAAAAATGTTGAAAAATTTCAATAAACAGTGATCAATACATTGTATAGCCCCCAAAATGGTAGCAATCCAAACGTCATCTGGTTTGCCATATTAGGTCTGATACTAGTACTAGTACTAATACTAGGCGCGCGCCGGGTCCCGGTGCATGGAGAGGGCTCTCGGGCCGAGCCCTCTCCATAGCCGGTAAGTCTTTGCTGCATATTGCAGCAAAGGCTTACCGGTAACACCCACGATCGGTGCTAGCGCCGATCGCGGGTGTTTTCACCTCGATCGCCGGCGGCTTCAAAGAGATGGCGCTGCATGGGCGCCACCATCTTGTCGTGGATCGCTGCTCCCTGATGACGTCACGGGGAGCGGTGATCCGTCGCCATGGTAACCTCGGGTGTTCCGAATACCCGAGGCTACTTCGTTTTAACCCATATATTACAATGTGCTAATTGCACATTGTAATGCATGGGGAGTAAAATCCACATATACTGCCATACTGTAGTATGGCAGTATATGATAGGATCGATCAGACTACCTAGGGTTAGAGTACCCTAGGGAGTTTGAAAAATAGTAAAAGTAAAAATAAAAAAAAGTTAAAAAAAAAAAATTATAATAAAAAAACCTAAAAATTTCCTTAGAACTGATATAAAAATAAACAGTAAAAATCATAAACACATTATGTATCGCCACGTCCGAAAATACCCGATCTATCAAAATATGATGTTTTTTCACTACATTTAACCCCGTAACGGAAAATAGCGTCCAAAGTCGAAAATGGCATTTTTTTGCCATTTTGAAAAATATAAAAAAATTAATAAAAAGTGATCAAAAGGTCGCACAGTCCCAAAAATTATAGTAATGAAAACGCCATCAAAATTCGCAAAAAAATGACATTATCCACAGCTCCGTACACCAAAGTATGAAAAAGTTATTGGCCCCAGAAAATGGCAAAATAAAAAAAATATATTTTGTACAGGAGGTTTTAATTTTTTTAAATGTATGAAAACATTATAAAACCTATACAAATTTGGTATCCACATGATCGTACCGACCCAAAGAATAAAGTAGACATGTCATTTGGAGTGAAAGCTGTAAAATCCAAGCCCACAAGAAAACGTCACAAATGTGGTTTTTCACCATTTTCACTGCATTTGGAATTTTTTTCCCGCTTCCCAGTACACGCCATAGAATATTAAATACAGTCACTATGAAGTGCAATTTGTTATGCAGAAAATAAGCCATAACACAGCTCTTTATGTGGAAAAATAAAAAAGTTATAGATTTTTGAAGTTGGTGAGTGAAAAATGGAAGTGAAAGAACTAAAAAAGGCCAAGTCGTTAAGGGGTTAAAGCATTAATGCTTTCTTAATTTGTTTGTTAATCGTAGTTCTAATAATTTTTTTTTTTTTTTTTTACTAACAGGTTTTGTACAGACTGCAAGAACAAAGTTCTTAGAGCCTACAACATTTTAATTGGTGATCTTGACTGCAGTAAAGAAAAGGGCTACTGTGCAGCACTTTATGAAGGACTTCGCTGCTGTCCACATGAGCGACATATTCATGTTTGTTGTGAGACAGATTTCATCGCTCATCTTCTTGGTAGAGCAGAGCCAGAATTCGCCGGAGGGTATGAGTATGTAACTAGCTAGAGTTGGCTTTCTAGCGTTTTGCTTCCTTTTTTATATTTGCCATATTTTCAGTTAAGTTCATCTGAAGACTTTGTTCCTGCTCATTAATGCAGTTGTAAGTTATCATGATTTTACATCCTTTTATTATGTCATTCTCTCTTGTCTGTTAAAAAATATCTGAATTTTATCTTGCCTATAAAAATATCTCCTAAGTCTCAAACCATAGTATAAAATTACAATATCATTAAAGATGATATCCCTTTCAAGCAACATTAGGATTGTGGTTTGATCAGCTGGAGCGTGTGTGTGAAAAAAATAAAAATAAACAAAGCAAAAACGCTGAATAAAAAAATCTTCTACATGCTTGGATACATTGTTATGCAGCATTGAGGAATACATTCAAGGAGGGTTGTAAGATGCTTCTGACCTTTTCCCCCACTAAACAGTACCAAAAAAGGTTAAATTTAAGGTTTTGAAGTGTGAGGACAGAAAATTATAATAGACGTCACTTAACATCAGGTGGCGAGGGTGCTCAAGTAGGTTGCCAGTATAATAAGATAACTTGGACCTCCTTAATGTTGATATTTTTAAAAAAATGATTTTCTTAAGGAAAAGGTATAGCAATCCGAAAACGTGTCGGTCTCAACAATTCAGACCTTCAGATGGTGAAAAACCTGCAGATTGTGAAAACGAGGGGTCCGTCTCACCCCACACCATTTCTCAAACGAATGGAGCAGACTGCCGTGCATGACCGTTTTGCTCCATTAATCTCTATGGAGCTGACGTAGATCGCCATCAGGGCCTAACTTACCTTAATGGGAAAACCCCTTTAAGCAGTTTGAAAGATGAGGTTCCAATCTTTTAACCAGCTCCATATTCCCCAACCTATATAAACGTCACAATTTTGTTTCGGCAGCATGATTTGCCGCTTTAAACCAATCTAATTTACCTATAAAGTATATTGCATACCTTACTTGATAGGGCTATACATTTTTGTGATTTAAAAGCTTGTGACAATGTGCTAATCCCCGCTTCTCTTTGTAGACGTAGGGAAAGACACGCAAAGACTATTGATATAGCACAGGAAGAAGTGTTAACGTGCCTTGGAATCCATTTGTATGAGAGGCTCCACCGAATTTGGCAAAAACTTCGAGCTGAAGAGCAAACATGGCAGATGCTATTCTACCTTGGAGTTGATGCATTACGCAAAAGCTTTGAGGTGAGTTAATAAATTATTTTGCAAACAAGTGTAAAGCAAAACATGGTTAACAGGACCATAAACACAAACTTGCTGATCATTGAGTGTTTGAGACTTGAACACAACATTTTACTTTATTTTGTGTCTTTCGGGTCTTGGCTTCTGACCAGTTGTGATGAGCTCGAATTGCTTGACTTGAGAAGCCTTGACTGCCCAAATATTTATCCTGCAAATGCTCATAGAGAGAGAGTTGTTAGCCTATAATATCTGAGGAAAACGCTTGATGTTTGGTCCCCCAACAATATTTAGAGCCTGGAAAAACCCTTTCATGCCATAACCTTGCATTTTATAGCTTTATGTAAAACATTGTTACATTCAGGCATCCATTGATATTTATGTGCCCCCTTCTCAATCTTATCTTTTTTGTTTTCCACATTGGGCTTTTTAATAGCACAAACTGCCTATATAGAACCATTTTAAAGTGTTTCTTTTACAGGTGTTAGCAGTGGGTGTTTGCTGCAGAACACCTTCTATGCTGCTATGTATAGGGAAATAAATAGGGAATAAAATATGGTTTTTTGAATAATGAGTAATAACACTGGGGGAAAAAAAACTATTTAAGCAATCTTTCACTTGATCTTTCTTTCAGTGAAAGATATTTACTGATTTTACCTGTGAAAAGGTGTCTTGGAGTTAGCTGTGTCAAGACCTTGGCAACCTTATTGTTGGTTCATCATCCAGAAGTGGAAAGAACATCTTTTCACCAGAAAAAGACCATGACCAACTGCTCCCCAAAAATGCCAGAAAAGGAAATTTCAAAAGCGTAGGACAACCTACGGTTAGCCACATAAAGTGTAGATAATATTGTTTTAGATATAAAAGCTTGAACATGATTTTTGTTCAGCAATGAAAGTTGATTGATCAGTTGAGACCAAAATTTAACTCTCTGCATGCCATAGTGCACACCATATTCTGAGGCCAGATGTACTGTATATCGCCCCAAAAACACCATAGCAACAGTGAAGTTTGGAAGTGATAACATCATGGTGTTGGGAGTGTTTTTCAGCATATTTCACTAGCAAACTTAAAGGACACCTTCCATCAGGTCTTTGTAACTAATTTTGTCACCACTACCTGTTAGAGCAGCTCACAAGTATTACATCCCATCCTTTATCTAGTTAATTCATACATTAATCATTCTAAAATCATATTTTCCCCTTCATCATGACTGGGATCCGCCCTCCAAGGACAGGAAACCTGAGCATAAAAAGAGACTCTTCCTATTCCACCTCAGTTGGTTTTCTGTCCTTGGAAGGAGACCTGGGCACGCCGTGATGAAGGTGCCCCTGCAGTGTTCCACTAACCCGGTCTCCTCACGGAGTGTGGGACGCTTGCAGTGCAGTCCTCCGGTGTGGGGATCGGGGCTCATTGGCAGCGGTAAGTCTTCCTCCCGTCCATCTGGCGTTCGGTTGCGTGGGTATCCAGGGGCGACTGCCGGTGGACGAGGTAGGTCAGGTGCATGCGCCGGAAGTGTCGTGAATATCGTCACTTCCGGTATTTGCTCCGGTGTCCATAGAGGTGTGCAGAGCAGAAGATACTACCAGGGGGAGCTCAGGGTTCGTTGGCCCTATGCATAGATTTCTTTAAAATATTAATATTAACCCCTTAAGGACGGAGGGTTTTCCGGCTCTTTTCTCGCTCTCCAACTTCAAAAATCCATAACTTTTTCATTTTTCCGTGTACAGACCTGTGTGAGGGCTTATTTTGTGCGTAACAAATTTTACTTTCCCGTAATGTTATTTATTTTAACATGCCGTGTACTGCGAAGCTGAAAAAAAATTCCAAATGTGAAAAAATTGAAAAAAAAACGCACGTGCGTCACGTTCTTGTGGGCTCAGTTTTTACGACTTTCACTCTTCGCTCCAAATAACACGCCTACTTTATTCTTTGGTTCGGTGCGATCGCGGTGATACCAAATTTATATAGGTTTTATTGTGTTTTAATACATTTTCAAAAATTAAACGAATGTGTACAAAAAAGAAAAAAAATTTTTTGCCATCTTCTGACGCTAATAACTTTTTCATACTTTGGCGCACAGAGATGTGTGAGGGGTCATTTTTTGCGAAATGAGGCGGCGTTTTCATTGCTACCATTTTGAGGTCTGTGCGACATTTTGATCATTTTTTATTTCATTTTTTATGTTATGTAAAAAGGTGTAAAAGTCGCATTTCGGACATTTGGGCGCCATTTCCCGCCTCGGAGGTCACCGCCGCCTGTAACCGTTTTAATATTTTGATAGATCGGGCATTTTGGGACGCGGCGATACCTAATATGTTTGTGATTTTTACTGTTTATTATGTTTTATATCAGTTCTAGGGAAAGGGGGGTGATTTGAACTTTTAATATTTTATTAATTTTTTTTATTTTTTAAACTTTTTTTTTTATTTTTTTTTTCACTATCTTTTAGACCATCTAGGGTACATTAACCCTAGATGGTCAGATCGCTCCTACCATATACTGCAATACTTCTGTATTGCAATATATGGCATTTTTGCAGCACATTCATTACAATGAGCCACTGGCTCATTGTAACGAATCTGCAGCTGCCAGATAGCCTCGTGTCAAAAGAAGACACGAGGCTACCATGGCAACCGATCGCCGCCCCCCCGATGACGTTCGGGGGCGTGGCGATCGGAAAAAAGATGGCGGCGCCCGCGCGCCGCCGTCTTTTAAACGCCGCCGGCGACTTTGCCGGCGGCGTTGAAGGGGTTAATAGCCGCGATCGGTGCAAGCACCGACCGCGGTTATTAGCGGTGGGGGTTTTGTGCAATATGCAAAAACCCCCACCTTTGTATGAAGAGGACTCAGCCCGTGAGCCCTCTTCATACACTCCTTACACCTCTGCGCCGTAGAGCTACGGCGCAGAGCGTTAAGGGGTTAAACTCTATTTCTCGGCCATATGTCCCAACTGGAAATAGGTCGAGGACACGCCCCCTGTCCCCCTGAATTAAAGCAGGGAGAAGGCCGAGCAACATGCCGAGGTACGCTGACTCTGGCCCCGGTAACTATACTGCAGTTTTGTGGGTTTCTTCGAGAAAGTTGGTACATTATTGTTTTATGGTTTTGTTTACTATAAGTTCACAGTTTATTAAGTTCACTGTCAGACAACTAATTCCCAAACAAGAGATCAGGATATATCCTTATGATTTAATGATAGGGGTCATGTGTAGCATTAAAGATATGTGGTATTATGGTACTGAAAGTAACTTCCATTAATGTTAAGGGACTTAACAGTCCGTTCAAGCGATCGAAAATGTGGAAAGAAGTGCTTAAAGCAGGAGCAGATGTTTTCAGTGCCCAGGAAACACATGTAAATGAGATAGATATTTTTAGAATACACCATCCACAATATCCCCACATTTTTGTAGCTCCAGCCACAGAAAAAAAAGAGGGGTACTCTTGGCCATTAAGAAGTCGGTGGCTTTCTCTACTATAGACAAAATAATTGATCCTCGGGGTCGATTTATTATCTTAATTTGTAATATTAACTCTATAACATACACATTAGTGTCGATATATAGCCCAAATAGGCATTAAGCTAGGTTTTTTAAGGTTCTATTCAAGAAAGTAAATGCATGTAAGCAGGGGTCAGTCTTGTTAATGGGGGACTTTAATATGAGTATGTGGCCATCAGTTGACACTACTTCAGGACCTCAAAACAGCAGTGCCTCGGACCTTTTTAAACTAGCACATGGAGAGGTTTATTTGGACATATGGAGATTACAACATCCCCTGGAAAGGGATTATACCTTCTATTCCCACCCACACAGAGTTTATTCACGTATAGACATGTTCTTAACGGATCATTCCCTATACAATAGAACAAAAGCCTCAAGAATAGACGTAATCAGTTGGTCGGACCACGCATCTATTCACATAGAAATTGCAGAAAAATACGACAAGCCGCGCTCTTCTCATTGGCGCTTGAATAATTATTTGCTATATATACCACAATTTGAGGGAGATAATGAAAAAATAGTACAACGAATAATTTCTGAAAATGATACTGACAATATAGCACCAGATACGCTGTGGTGTGTACATAAAATGTGTGTAAGAGGGCATTTTAAAAGTATAGCAGCAGCCAATAAAACTAAACGAGGAAAAAAGACTACATATGTTATCAGGACTTACGCTATTGCATGCTCTTAATAAAACCTCTTTCTGCCCTTACAGGGCTGATATGATAAATGAACTGCAACAGCAGCTAAAAGAATTAGATGCTCACAAATACGAGAAGGCACTTAGGAAAATGAAAGCCACTCACTACGGTTCAGGAAACAAAGCAAGTAAGGTATTAGCAGCTCAATTAAAAAAGAGAGAAGCACAAAACAGAATTCCTTTTTTATTCAACAATAATAACGAAAAATTATTTGATCCACATCAAATGGCAGAAGCCATGGCAGATTATTATGCAAAGCTATATAATCTAATAAATGACATAACTTCTCAACCCTCCCAATCTAAAATTAAAGCATTTTTAGATTCAGTAAATCTACCCAATCTATCAAAAGATCAGACAGATTCCATATCAGCTTTGATAACTGAATCTGAAGTCAGTAAGGCAATTAAGAATTAAAAAGCAATAAAGCTCCAGGCCCTGATGGCCTTACTAACAATTATTATAAAAAGTTCTCACATATTTTATCGCCGCACCTTGTAAATGTTTTTAATTCTATTCAAAATACAGGTAATATTCCAAAAGAAATGTTAGAGGCCTCAATTTGTGCCTTGCCGAAACCAGGGAAAACTCCGGATAGACCTTCTAATTTCCGTCCTATTTCACTCCTAAATACGGACTTAAAGCTATACGCCAAGATTATTGCAAATAGGGTTGCTCCTCTTTTGCCTGGGCTCATTCATCAAGACCAGGTGGGTTTTGTGAAGGGGAGAGTATCCTCGGATGGCACACGTCGATTCATCGACCTGGTGGACTATGTGGGAATTAATCGAACGCCTTCTCTGCTTCTCTCTTTGGATGCAGAGAAGGCGTTTTATAGGGTCCATTGGGGTTACCTAAGGGAGGTGCTAGGTAAATTTGGATTTGCCGATAGAGCATTGAAGGGAATCTTGGCATTATATACAGAACCATCTGCCTATGTATCTTTAGCAGGATACTCTTCTAAACCCTTCTTAATATCAAGTGGTACCCGACAAGGGTGTCCATTGTCACCCCTGATATTCACACTTATTATGGAACCCTTAGCGGAAGCTATAAGGATGTCCGATAAAATATCAGGTGTTAAAATTGGGTCCATAACCCACAAAATCGGGCTGTTTGCCGATGATGTCATTATAGCACTAACTGATCCAATTTCATCGTTAGAAGCAGTCACATCCTTGCTGGATAAATTTAGTGAAATTTCATATTATAAATTAAATGCAAGTAAATCTCTGATTTTGGGTATGTTTCTTCCAGAAACTACAGAGAAACATATTAAATCAAACTTCCCATTCCAGTGGACATCTCAATCCATTCCATACCTAGGAATAAACCTCACTTTCCCTACAAAAAAACTATTTGAAATGAACTATGTCCCCCTATTAACCCAAATAGAACAGGAGTTAAAATTGTATACTAAGGTGTTTATTTCTTGGATAACTTACATCTTTAGGAATGTACCTATGCCAATAACCAAAAAATTTATACAGAAACTACAAGGGCTTGTAAATAAATATGTGTGGCTTAATAAAAGATCTAGAGTAGCGGCAAAAATATTATATAGCCCACAGGAAGAAGGAGGATTAGGCCTTCCATGTTTAAACACATACTATGACGCAGTCATACTGGAACAAGCTAGGCAATGGTTGTCACAAGGGCAACTCAAACATTGGATACAAATTGAAAATGAAATAAACGGGAAAAGCCCAGTGGCGGTGCAGCTATGGGCTATCAATTTTGGCATTACTAATACTACACCGAAATTGCTAACTATGCAAGCTGGTATAAATAAATGGCGACAATATTCTAAAGAAAACCCTTTACTGTGTTTGAAGATAAGACTTACCTTGTAATTGGCTATGCCATATGGTAGAAGATCTAGATATTTCTGACTGGGCAGCCTTAGGCATTGTCAATATCGGAGATATATGGGTTAAAGATTATTTATTAGCATTCACAGAAATATGTTCAAAATATTCAGTACCTAGACATGATTTTTACAAATACCTGAGATTGAGACATTTCCTGTCTAATGTACTGAAAATATCATCAGAAAATACAAAAATATTCAGTATAACATTTTTGCACCTGACCAAATTATCAAAAGGGATAAGTTTAGCCTACAAAGCCATACTAGCTAAGAGAGAAAATCCAATAAAGTTCTGCCTTGAGAAATGGGAAAATGACTTGCAAGTACCCATAGATAGGGATGACTGGAAAGCAGGCTTACAAATTACAAAAACACTGTCTAAATGCGCAACGCATTTGGAAACGCGTAGGAAAGTCTTATATAGATGGTATTACCCACCAGATAGACTATCCAAAATGTATCCAAATACTTCGCCAAAGTGTTGGCGATGCTGTAAAGATAGAGGCACGATAATGCATATTTTTTGGTCATGCCCATCCCTTAGAGGGTTTTGGACCCAAATAGAATTAATGTTAGGTGGAATTTTTTTTTAAAAAACTGTCAAATTGGATCCATCTTTAACTTTGTTAGGGATTGGACTAGAAGAAATGCTACTTAAGGAGAGGACAGTAACATTTCACATAACCACTACAGCGATCACTCGCATAGCCTCACTCTGGAAGTCTAAAGGCATACCATCCTTTGCTGAACTTTCCAGTAGAGTAAATAATAACTGTCATAGAGAGATTAGCCTACACTGAAGGTACACCTAAATTATTCTATAAAAAAATGGGGAACTATGGACTGCATCTATATACTATAAAGCATCTGTGCACTCTGAGTTGGCAGAATACCATGCACCATGTACCAAAAACAATATAACATGATTTCAACACTTGAGTAAAGGGGCACAAGATAACCCCCAATCTCAGATACTCAGAAACATAGGGATTAGATCTGGCAGTATGTTTTGTTTAGTTAGTTAAGTTTAAATTAATGTTATCTAAATACGGTTGCACTGAACAACATATTCTGTATATATCACAAAATGAAGCTGGAAGGCATCTTATTATATGTAACTAAGTATATTGTAAAATAAGTGTACATGTATGCTTTTCGGCTTTAATAAAGATGTTTTAAATAAATAAATAAATAAATGGGTGCTGTTGTTTGCATAAGGGAGAAGGGCCTGAGAAGGCAAACCGTAAAACTCCTCATGCAGGATCTGTGATCATAAGCTTCCTACTTATTATGAAAAAGCCACTTGTAATAGTTGCATTGGAAAGATTTTAACAGAAGAATCTTCCGTCTGGTTGGAGTCCTTGAGGAATGTAGTCAGAGAAGAGGTTCAAAGAGCTAAAGAGGTGTCGATCCCTAATCCGCTCCCTCTTACGCAGGATCAGCTAGGTACCTCTTCCGCGGTGTATGTTACAGAGAGGTCAGGATCTGAGGAGAAAGGCATAGGCTCTTCAGCATCGGAAACAGAACATGCAGGATGCATCAAAGCAACTATGGATATTGAGGAAAAAAGAGAACCTAGATCCATACAGGATATTATGTTTGAAGGGTTAAAGAAAAACCGCAAACTGGCCTATCCTCTTCATGAGACCATGACATCCCTAATTCAAAAAGAATGGCAGTCGCCAGATAAAAAAAATCTTACATTCCGATGGCTGTCAAAAGAAAATATCCTTATGATTCAGATGTGTCTTGTGCTTGGGGTACTGCTCCTAAAGTGGATGCATCTGTAGTCAAGGTTATTCGCAGTGTACAAAGATTAGACATGGTACAATGTGATCAGATATGTAAATACAGGAAATAGAAAGGGTGTCAAAAAACATAGGAAAATAATCTTGTTCAAATGTGCAGAAAGGACTTCTTTGTAGACATCTGATGTCCTATGAGATTAGCACTGTGCAAAATAGTTGTTTGCATCACATAGGCAGAAACTGAAAACATAAATGCAGAGTGGTTAATCATCTAGTAATGGTAGACAGGAGGATACTAGATGATTACATGGTACAATCTTTGTACACTAAGGCTACATTCACACTGACTTATGGAGGACGTATATACGGCCGATATACGTCCTCCATACACGTCAATGGGCGCACGGCGCCCTACGGGAGCGGTACGGTGCGGCACCGTACCGCTCCGTACCCGGAAAAAGATAGTACCTGACCTATCTTTCTCCGTAGTATGGCGCCGTGCGCCATTAATTCCTATGGAGAGGGGCGTGGGTGAGCTGCGCTCACCTCCTCCTCCTCTCCCCGTACACTGCCGTTGCCCGCTACGGTACGGGCAACGGCAGTGTGAATATAGCCTTACTGTCTGTATTATTCCCAGAATCTGAAGAAGGTCATTTTGACCGAAACGTCATGCTATTCAGTGGATTTGTACAAAAAAAAAAAAAAAAGCAATTATTCAAATTTGATTGAGTGCCATCTTCCATTATCTATGCATGAACGGGGCTGGGACCCTAGTTTGGCACCATCTACTACACAAGCAGTGCTGTGAAATTCCTGTTATTTATTAAGGTTATTCTCAGATCATCACTTCCCTTTGAGGATATGGGTTCTCTTAAGGATTCTATGGATAAAAAGATGGAGAGTTTTCTGAAAAGGTCATGGTACTCGGCTACATCAACCTTTAAACCCAATATAGTAGCAGCTTGTGTGGCCCGCTCCATGTTGTTCTGGCTTAATCAACTGGAATCGGACATTCAGAATAAAGTACCAAGAGATTCAGAAAGGGGCATTTTTAACAGAAACCTTCATTGATGCTTTATGGCTCATGGCTTGTTCCTCTGCCTTGTCTTACTCAGCCAGAAGAGCCCTCTGGCTAAAGAACTGGCCAGGTGACGTGGGCTCAAGAAACAGACTTCTTGGAATTCCCTTTAATGGGAAGTTATTTGTTCAGGTGTTAGAGTTATTGGAGAAGTCAGGGGATGAAGTAAAATATTTTCTCCCTGTACAGACTCTTTCATTCTTTTTGTAGGTCAAGACCCCAAAGAAGAGGGAAAGAAAAAAAAATCAAAGTTTCAGACCCTTTCAGATGTGCGGGGGGTTCCTATTTAGCCAGTCTAGAGATGCCAAGCGTCAGGAACCTAGTTCCTTATGACGCCAAACTCCCCTTGGCGGGGGGTGGGGCAGGGGCTAAACCATTTCATTCAGGCCTGGGCAGAAATATCAGGATGCAAATGGTCATTACAGATAATACAAGAAGGTGTATCATTGGACCTTCTCACTTCTCCACCATCCCGACTGAAAATCTCGAATCCTGCTCCGGGAGAAAACAAGAAGGTTCTTTGCCAGGTTCCCCCAGCCGAACAGGGTCAGGGGTTCTATTCATTCCTATTCCTGGTAAAAAAAAAAAAAAACGAGATACAAAGGTTCTTCTCCCCCTAGAGATAATAAGCTCCCTAGATTGGTGGTTGACTAAAGAAAATCTGAGGGTGGGTCTTCCCTGGAACCCTTGTCAGGACTGATTAGTTACCACAGATGCCAGCCGTCGGGGGTGGAGGGCTCACGTAGAGGAACAAGTTTTTCAGGGAACTTGGGACAGTTCGGAGAAAGGGTTGTCTTCAAATGCCAAGGAGTTATTAGCGATCCTAAAAGCTAGAAGCTCTCCCTCTTACAGGGACATGGGGTGGCTGATGTCAGACAACAGCCATTACATATCTCAACAAGCAGGGCGATACAAGAAATTCAGGGCTTGTGATCATAACCACACAAATTCTTACCTTAGCAGAAAGACCTTTCACATCCCTGATTTTCTAAGTCGAAGGCCCTTGAGTCGGGAAGAATGGGAATTAAACCAGTCTGTTTTCCACAAGATCACAAAGCTTTGGGGCATACCAAGCATTAGATCTGTTTGCCACCAACGAGAATTGCAAAGTACAGCAGACCTTCCGTTGGCAGTGGACGCCTTCTCTCAGGAATGGAGCAGCAGTCTACTATATGCCTTTCCTCCCATGATTCTACTCCCCAGGATGATCAGGCAGGATAAGGCAAAATAAGGCAGGACAGAGTGATATTGATTGCCCCCTTTTGTCCTCGGCGGGCATGGTTTTCCAGTCTAAGGGAACGATCAGTAACAGATCCTTGGGTCCTACCCGAGTCAAAAGACTTGCTGTCACAGGTTCCGGTCCTTCATCCGGAGATAAAAGCCCTACATCTGACGGCATGGCTGTTGAAAGGATGATTCTCCAGAAACAAGGTTTGTCCTTTGGGATTATTTCTACTCTACAAAAAAGTAGAAAACCAGTTACATACAGCACCTACTATAGAATTTGGAAGGCTTTCTTTTCCTTTTCATGTAAGAACCCAAAACAGTTGTCTCAGCCTAATATCAGCCAAATTTAGACTTCCTGCAAAAAAGGTCTGGAGAAGGGTCTTAGACCAGCTACTCTGAAAGTTCAGGTATCTGCTCTAGGGGCCTTATTCAGTTAGCAAAACATCCCTGGATCTCTAGATTTAGGGAGGTAGAATTAGGCCCACAATTAGAAATAAAGTACCACCCTGGGATTTGGTTCTGAAGGTGTTGTCAGGTCCTCCATTTGAACCTTTAGATCGTGTTTCTATCAAACTCCTCACTTGTAAAGCAGTTTTTCTCACAGCAATCATTTCAGCCAGGAGAGTGGGGGAGATAGCAGCCTTGTCATGCAGACCTCCATATTGTAGGATCTTAGGTGACAGAGTTGTCCTTAAACCAGACCCAAGTTTTTTACCTAAAGTAGTATACGATTTTCATAAGTCTCAGGACATTACCCTTCCCTCATTTTGTTTTAATCCCAAAACACAGAAGGAAAAGGGGTTTCACTATCTGGATGTTAGAAGAAGTATTATTCAATATCTAGATGCTACTTCTATGTGGAGAAAATCGGACAGTCTTTTTGTATTCTTTTCAGGAAAAAATAAGGGGGTTAAGGCATCTTCTACAGCCATTGCTAAATGGATTAAATTTACTATTCAGATGGCTTATGAAGTTTAAGAAGCTCCGGTCTTGGGTGGCTTCTGTGTGCACTCTCTTAGAGCCTTAGCTACATCCTAGGCTGAGTTTGGGTTGCAACACTGGAGTAGATCTGCCAGGCTGCCACCTGGTCTACCCCTCACACTTTCCTTAAACACTATAGGGTGGATGTGATGGGGTCATCTTCTCTTTCTTTTGGAAGAAAGGTCTTATCCTCGGTTGTTCTCCCCCCCCCCCCCCAGTTCGTTTTTCTCTGTAATTCTCTCTGGTGGTGCCGTCGTGTTGAAGGGGAAAACAATGAATTACTCTTACCGGTAATGTTGTTTCCTCGAGTCACGATGCCACCTGGTATTCCCACCCGTGTGTTACTTTTTTGTGTGGTGTTGGTTTCACAAGTACCTGACGTGCTCTGTTCTCCCATACACATAGTTGCATCTTGGCAGCCAGAACCAGCAGTGTCTTATCATTATCTAGGTTGTCAGGCAAACATTAGGAGGTGTGGCAGTGCCTGACACTTATGAATAAGCTGGACTTCTGAAGATGAAAATGGCTCATTGGACCCATCTCAGGTCATTTTCATACAGCTTTAGGACCACCGGGTCGAAAGGGATTCATCAGAGCTGCTGGGTATGATCAGACCCAGTACAACACAAATCAGCCACTTGTAATCTTACCGGTAATGTTGTTTCCTCGAGTCACGATGCCACCTGGTATTCCCACCCGTGTGTTACTTTTTTGTGTGGTGTTGGTTTCACGGGTGTCGTAAAAAAAAAAACGGACATTAAGATATGTATATATGCTGGATAAATATGTAAATATAACTCTTGTGGTGCCATTGTGACTCGAGGAAACAACATTTTCTGGTAAGAGTAATTCATTGTTTTCTTTAACATGCAGATGAGCCTTGGCATATGGAGAGAAAAGGTGATGTGTGTAATGTATAGTAAAGCATTGCTAGTGTTTGTGCTTGACACGGACATCAGTTACACAAGTACCTGACGTGCTCTGTTCTCCCATACACATAGTTGCATCTTGGCAGCCAGAACCAGCAGTGTCTTATCATTATCTAGGTTGTCAGGCAAACGATGCCCTTGTTACAGGGGGAAACCTGTAAAAGGTGGTAAAAAAAAAAAGTAAAAATTAAATAAAAAACTGTGAAAATCTCCCCCGGGGTCTGCTATAATCTCATGGGGGTCATATAAAGTTAAAAAAAAAATACACAGAAAAATATTAATAAATATTCATATAAATACATCTCCTTTCCCAATATAATTTGAAAAAAATGACCAAAACTTTACATATTAAATATCAACATGACCAAAACAAAATTTGGAATTCAATAATGTTAATTTTTAGTTAATTTGAATAATACAAACATATATTTACTAAAAATTACAAAAAACACCTTTTTCACTTTTAACCCCAAGTAAAACAAAAAAAAATGAATAATGAGTTCTGTGTCCCAAATAAATACAGCAAGGTAGCATGCAAAATAAAATAAGTTATGGCCCTTAAATCGCCACATACGGAAATTTGTTAAAAAATTGGCCCGCTCATTAAAACCTTTTCAGGCCACACAATTAACCCCTTAACGACGTGCGCCGTAATAGTGCTTACAACTTGTATTGCAGTGTATGGGCTTGAACAAGCAATTGGATGAACGCGTGTTCAAGCCCAAAAATGTAAAAAAAATTTAAATTAATAATAATTAAATACAGTAACCCACATAATCTCCCCAGTTACACATAAAATTAAAATAAAGTATATAAAAACTCCAAAAAAAAGTACATATTTGGTATCACCGCATCCGTATTAAACTGAACAATAAATCAATATTGAACAAAGGCTGCATGGTTTCTGAAGATTCGTTACAATGAGCCAGTGGCTCATTGTAATGAACCCTATGCAAAAACGCCATATACTGAAATACAGTAGAAATGTGATTTTTAGCTGGTGACAAGTTAAAATAGCCTATGCTATGCTGATTTTTCAAAAGGCCTTTGTCAGCATTATTAATAATTTCAGTGAGGTAGCTGCAGCCGGTGTGTGCCTGTGTATCAGTCTACCATGTGTATTCTTCCTCTCCTTCACATCATTCCCCTCCATTTCTTTACTGCTTAATGCACCTGACAAAGTGTGGAGGAGAGGAGACACACAGGCACATAGAGGCTGCAGCGCCCGGGTATGGTCTTTGGTGTTTGCATTTCAAGGAAAACGCATGCAATCGGTAGCTAGCACCCAGTGCCTTGCATTTAGCCGATACAGGACCCCAGGTGCTAGTTACAGATCACATGCGTTTCCCTGGAAACGCATATGCAATCGTGCCTTGGCCTAGTGCCAGTGTTGCTGATCAATCTCCATAGAAAACACCACACGATACAAGTGTAAAATGGGCGAAAATTCTCTGCAAAAGAGACATTCAATGTGTGAACACAACCTTCTTGTTTTGTGGTCCCCCCCTCCCTTTGTTTCTCCTAGAATAAATTATTTATCATTACCATTATTACCGCAGTGATGTGTCCATATGTAGATTGACATTGTTACCACTCTGCACAAAGTTACTTTGAGCTTTATTTTGTAGATGACTGTGGAGAAAGTGCAAGGAATCAGCCGTCTGGAACAGCTGTGTGAGGAATTTTTGGAAGAGGAGAGAGTACAAGAACTGAAGCAAGAAAAGAAACGTCAAAAGAAAAAAAATAGGAGAAAAAATAAATGTGTTTGTGCTATACCTGTGACAGCAGATATTAAGGAATTGAGAGTTGAAAATGCGAAAGATGTAAGTATTTGTTTGATTACATGTGTATTCTTTAGATGTTTTACTTGAAAGAAAATGAGGAGGATGCCTGTCGTTCCGTGAATGAGCAGTTGGACATGTGATTTCCCTGCCATACATCCTCATGTCTGGACGGATTCTAGTAGCCATTACTATGGATCCCTGGCACATACAATCTCAGTTGAAACAGAATTTTCGTATCCTTTTTACATTTTATCAGTTTGCAGCAAAATTGCATAAAGGTAGTTGTGTGTGTTTGTTTTTTTATACGTTAGGTATTTTTTAAAATAATTATTTTGCTAGGGTAGGAGTTATATCCATCTTGTGTCATATATTTTTAAACACATTTGTGTATTAAACTAATTATTTCTTGGCTTTTGATTTAGCATTTTTGGGAGATTAAATTCTTATTGATTTTGTGTATTGTGGTATATACACTCACCGGCCACTTTATTAGGTACACCTGTCCAACTGCTCGTTAACACTTAATTTCTAATCAGCCAATCACATGGCGGCAACTCAGTGCATTTAGGCATGTAGACATGGTCAAGACAATCTCCTGCAGTTCAAACCGAGCATCAGTATGGGGAAGAAAGGTGATTTGAGTGCCTTTGAACGTGGCATGGTTGTTGGTGCCAGAAGGGCTGGTCTGAGTATTTCAGAAACTGCTGATCTACTGGGATTTTCACGCACAACCATCTCTAGGGTTTACAGAGAATGGTCCGAAAAAGAAAAAACATCCAGTGAGCGGCAGTTCTGTGGGCGGAAATGCCTTGTTGATGCCAGAGGTCAGAGGAGAATGGGCAGACTAGTTCGAGCTGATAGAAAGGCAACAGTGACTCAAATCGCCTCCCGTTACAACCAAGGTAGGCAGAAGAGCATCTCTGAACGCACAGTACGTCGAACTTTGAGGCAGATGAGCTACAGCAGCAGAAGACCACACCGGGTGCCACTCCTTTCAGCTAAGAACAGGAAACTGAGGCTACAGTTTGCACAAGCTCATGGAAATTGGACAGTAGAAGATTGGAAAAACATTGCCTGGTCTGATGAGTCTCGATTTCTGCTGCGACATTCGGATGGTAGGGTCAGAATTTGGCGTCAACAACATGAAAGCATGGATCCATCGTGCCTTGTATCAACGGTTCAGGCTGGTGGTGTCATGGTGTGGGGAATATTTTCTTGGCACTCTTTGGGCCCCTTGGTACCAATTGAGCATCGATGCAACGCCACAGCCTACCTGAGTATTGTTGCTGACCATGTCCATCCCTTTATGACCACAATGTACCCAACATCTGATGGCTACTTTCAGCAGGATAATGCGCCATGTCATAAAGCTGGAATCATCTCAGACTGGTTTCTTGAACATGACAATGAGTTCACTGTACTCAAATGGCCTCCACAGTCACCAGATCTCAATCCAATAGAGCATCTTTGGGATGTGGTGGAACGGGAGATTCACATCATGGATGTGCAGCTGACAAATCTGCGGCAACTGTGTGATGCCATCATGTCAATATGGACCAAAATGTCTGAGGAATGCTTCCAGCACCTTGTTGAATCTATGCCACGAAGAATTGAGGCAGTTCTGAAGGCAAAAGGGGGTCCAACCCGTTACTAGCATGGTGTACCTAATAAAGTGGCCGGTTAGTGTATATCTGCTCACTTTGACTTGTTATTTTTATATCCCTATCTGTGCATAACACTCTAATTTGGGATTAAAGGACGCTAAGTGGTGTAAAATAATAGTAAAAAATAAGTTGTAACAATTTGTTAAACAAGCCCTTGCAAAGCTCTCTACAAAGAAAAATAAAAATGATTTTTAAAGGGGAGCAAAAAATGGAAAAGCAAAAATGAAAAACTGCATGGGTGGGAACAAATTACAAATGCAACAGCCATGTTGTCTGCTTACAAAAACATGTATTTTTGGTTTCTTCAGTTTTGATTTTATTATTTTTTTTATTTATTCGCGTGAACATAACAAGACAACATAACAAGAAACTGAGCTCTATACATTTTCATCTATAACATTTAGAATAAAAGTCAATTTTTATGCTTTTTTTTTTTTTAAATAAAAGTTTACAATTTAAATTGAAATTGCATGAAGGTTCCTAGGTCTATAAAGTCCATAAAGAGAACCTGTCACCAGGAATGTCAATTTTAGCAATTTTAGCTTATGCTGATTTAAATAATGCCTTTGTCAGCATTCTTTGTCACTATTGTTTATCATTGAAAGTGCGTATTCTGCGTATTCTATGATATAGTTGCTTTTCTTTCACAACTATCATTACAATGATTGTATATTAGGAAAAAAAAATCCAAATATTTTCATTAGTTGACTAGATTAACACTTGGAAGTCTAATGAATATATTCTCCATTGTGTATTTGTTATTTTGAAATATAAATTGTATAGTCTTGGGTAAAGGGGAATTTAGCAAGCAATATAATTTTTTACAAATATTAATATGTATGTAAATATTTTGTGTGCGTTTTTTTTCCCCCCATTTCTATTTAATTTTTTCCCCCCCAAGTGTTCCACTCTAACTAGGACACTCTAACTCTAACTGGGTCTTCTAATACTCAGCATCTGTGGTTAACGGGAACCTTGTAATCAGAAATTGACCTAATAAACTACCTAAACACCTTCCAGATCATGTTTCTATCATGACAGAGTGTGGTGCCATCATCCAGAAAAATATACTTAAAATATACCAGCCAATTTCTAATGACAGGTTCTCTAACTCTTTTTGGCGCTGCACTGTACTGCCGCGGCCAATACATAGAGCTTGTTCAATGCTATGTAGTAAGAAATTGGGATAGCAAAAGCGATCCGTCTCCATGGTAGCCTCGGGTCTTGTGCACATTGTAATGAATGTATGAATAATAATGGTATGGCAGTATATGATAGGATCGATCAGACAACCTAGGGTTAAAGTACCCTAGGGAGTCTGAAAAATAGTATAAATAAAAAAAAGTAAAAAAAAAAAAAATTATAATAAAAAACCCCTAAAATTTCAAATCACCCCCCTTTCCCTAGAACTGACATAAATATAAATAAACAGTAAAAATCATAAACATATCAGGTATTGACGCGTCCGAAAATGCCCGATCTATCAAAATATGATAACGGTTTTTCAATGTTTCAGAGTTTAACCCCGTAACGGAAAATAGCGCCCAAAGTCGAAAAATGGCACTTTTTTGCCATTTTTTGAAAAATATAAAAAAATCTATAAAAAGTGATCAAAAGGTCGTACAGTCCTAAAAATGATATAATTGAAAATATTATCAAATTTAGCAAAAAATGACACCACCCACAGCTCCGTACACCAAAGTATAAAAAAGTTATTAGCGCCAGAAGTTGGCAAAATCAAAAAAATTATTTTTGTACAGGAGGTTTTCATTTTTGTAAATGTATGAAAACATTATAAAACCTATACAAATTTGGTATCCCCTTAATCGTACCGACCCAAAGAATAAAGTAGACATGTCATTTGGGGCGCTCAGTGAAAGACGTAATATCCAAGCCCAAAAGAAAATGGCGCAAATGCGTTTTATCACCATTTTCATTGCATTTGGAATTTTTTTCCCGCTCCTGAGTACATGGCATGGAATATTTAATAAAATAAAAATTTAAGGTACGGTATGGTAATATGTACAGTAAAATGGACGATGGTAATGTTGTTGTATGCCTTATGTTTATGAGCGACAGTTTTCCTGCTATATACCTGCATGTCATAAGAATTTAAATTAAAAAAGGACCATGTTAAATTCAAATCTGTTTTTTTTTTAATTTTTACCAGTGTTTTGTATGCGTTGGAAAAGGGGTAGTCTTATACGGCGAATATATCTTAAACTCTATATTTTCCAGGAAAGTAGGGGGGGGGGTCGTCTTATACACCAGGTTGTCTGATATGCCGGAATATACGGTACATCATATTTTTTCCTCGGTCTACACACACATTCAAATGGGTGTGGTCTGTTGCATGTACGCAAGAAATGCAAATGTGTGATATCTGTCTGCAGTCAGTATTTTTTTTTTTTTTTTTTTTTTTCTCCCTTATGTCATCTTAGTCTGTGTGTGGACAGAGCATGGACCTGTCTCTGCCCACTCTGTTACGATCGATGAGGAGAAGGGAGGAGGCCATGGGAAGTATTGGAAGGTAAGTATGTAAGCTTGTTGGTTTTTTTTTTTTTTTGTTCTTTGTATATGCCAAGTTGAGTGTATTCATCACATTTTTGGTGCTAAACTCCGCTTATAGAAAAGTATGTACGGTATAAACCTAAAGAACCCATCTTGTAGGTTACTTGGGAACTGCCTGTAATTCTAAATAATATGATTTAATATGTAAACCATGGGATGTCTAACCACATTGCATACATTTTTTGTTTCTATAGTTTACAAATAATAGATTCCTAAAGATTTAGTAATTATTCAGTAATAAATGTAACTGTCTAAACATATTATATTACAGGAGAAATGTATAAATGAATAGATCGACCTACAGCAATATTAGATCTTGAACTTTTATAGCGAACAAGCCAAGAATGAATGAATGATTTTAGAATTTTACCATCCCCTGAGACCGGTACACCAGTTTAAAAAAAAATAAAAATACACTACACAGTGCCAAATTCTCTAGATGGGTTGTTGGGTTTTTATGGTTTAGTCCTGCCACTCTTTTCCACTTGTATAGTTTTACAGAACCTATTAAAATAGATTTTTTAAAATGGTCTTGGAACAAACTGTGTTCATGGTTTAGATCATACCTAGCAGTCAGCTCCAAGTTGTACAAGTTTTTTTTTTATCATTGCAAAAGGCATGCATGCAATCACAGAAGAGGTTGCTAACACAGAAGTACTGTCAACCATTACGTACACCAGACATTTTGGGCATAAATTAATGCATTTTGCCTTAACCCCTTGAGGCCCAACGGTTATTGGGGCCAGAATGTCTTGGTCAATTTTTGACGTTCTGCTATGCACTTAATTGACCATATCTCTAGAAAAGCTTTACATATCATAACACGTTTTTAATGTGTTTTTTTTTTTTTTTCAAGACTTGTTAGACCTGATCGTGATATGATAGTTTCAATAATTTAAAATTGGCAAGTAATTGAGTACAAATGTGAAATGATAAGCTTTTTGTAATTTTTTTTTCAATTAGTGTGTTTTTTCCAACTAGTAACTTTTTCCAAACTTTGTTATGTGTGTGTGTGTATATATATGTGTGTGTGTATATGTGTGTGTGTGTATATATGTGTATATATGTGTGTGTGTGTATATGTGTGTGTGTGTGTGTGTGTGTGTGTGTGTGTGTGTGTGTGTGTGTGTGTGTGTGTGTGTATATGTGTGTGTGTGTGTGTGTGTGTGTGTATATGTGTGTGTGTGTGTGTATATGTGTGTGTGTGTGTATATGTGTGTGGTTAATGCTGAGGCCCTTTTTTATTTTTGAGTTTCCATTTTTTACTCCCCACCTTCAAAAATCTATAACTTTTTTTTATTTTTCCATGTAGACTACTGTCTAAGGTTTTATTTTCTTCATATTGACGGTATCATATTGGATTTTACGACTTTCATTGTGCACCCTTAACACCTTAGCGCTCTGCGCCGTAGCTGTACTGCGCTGAGTCCCGCGATTAGCGCTCAGCGCAGTACAGCTACGGCGCAGAGACGATGCCGGTTCAGCGCTGTATAGCAGCCGAACCGGCATCGCTAGCCGCGGGATTTCAGCGGTAATCTACCGCTGACATCCCCGGCTAACACCCGCGGTCGGAGTGGGCTCCGATCGCGGGTGTTTAACCCGTTAAATGCCGCGGTCAACGCGACCGCGGCATTTAACATGTCTTCTGGGGGTCTTTACCCCACGATCGCCCCCCCCCGCACCGTTTTCGGGGGGGCCGATCGCTGTTTTGGCTCCTCTGGGGTCCGATCGGGACCCCAGAGAAGCCTTGGAGGGTTTACCTTTAAGATGGCGTCTGTGACGTCATCTTAAAGGCAAAGTGTCAGCCTATGCATCTGCATAGGCTGGCACTGATAATACCCTGCAATACATTAGTATTGCAGAGTATTATCAAGAACAAGCAATCAGATGATTGCTTGTTCATATCCCATGGTGGATCAAGTAAAAAAATGTAAAAAAAAGGTTTTTCAATAAAAAATTACTTTATAAATCACTAAAAATGCCCATAAGCCAGAAAACATATAAAGAGACATATAACGCTCAAAAAAGTCTAAATCATAACACAAACCCCACATATATAGTATCACCGCGTCCGTAACAATCCATAGAATAAAACTAAATAACTATTGAACCCATATGATGAACGCCGTAAAAAAAAAAACGTCAAAAACCCGCCAAAAATTATGATTTTTACCTATTCTATCCCACTAAAAATGCAATAAAAAGTGATCAACAAAACATATGTACTCCAGAATGATATTGTTGCAAAGAACAACATGTCCCGCAAAAAACAAGCCATCAACCAGCTCTGTAGCCAAAAACGTAACAATGTTATGCCACTTGGAAGACGGCGATGCAAAAATGATAGATTTTTCCCCACATTAGGGTTTTATTTGGCAAATTTAGTAAAACATAAGAAAAAATATTAATGTCTGGTATCCCCGTAATCGTATCGACCCATAGAATAAAGATAACAGGATTATTAGGATATACGGTGAACACGGAAAAAAAAAAGTAAAAAATCCAGTACAGAATTGATGCTTTTCTACTCATGACCTCAAAAAAAGTTCCAAAATTTTCAACAATAGGTGATACCATCCCCAAAATGGTAACACTGGAAAAAGCATCTCGTCCCGCAAAAAAAATGCCGTCACATGGCCCAAATAACAGAATAGCGAAAATTTTATAGCCTTCAAAAGGGGGCAACCAGAAAACTAAAATCCTGGCAGCTGCAGGGTGCTCCTTCCCTTCTGCGCCTCGCTGTGCCCCCATAACACAAGTAACGGCCACGTGTGGGGGGTCGCTGCATTCAGGAGAAATTGTAGAACAAATTTTATGGTGAGTTTTCTCTTTTTATCTTTTGGAAATGTGTAAATTTTAGGGCTAAATGAACGTATAACCGACAAAATTTGATAAATTTGAAATTTCTAAATTTCACCGCCATTTTGATTCAATTACTATGAAGATCTCAAGGGGTTAACAATCTTTGTAAAAGCTGTTTCTGATAGTTTGAGGGGTGCAGATTTGAAAATGGGTTGGTTATGTAGGGGGTTTTGTTGCTAAATATGTAAAATTTGATTTCAAACAGTATTTATCCCCAAAATAGTCAATTCCGAAAATACGGAAAATCGCTATTCGATTTGTAGGCCGCGTGACGTCAAAATAAATTATCCAAACATTTCAAAAATTATGAAAATGTAAAGTAGACAAATGGGAAATGTTATTCTGCAAGTTATTTAGGTGGTAAATCTATCTGCCTGAAAACGCGGTGATTTAGAATTTCGAAAATGGCAAATTTTTCTAAAAATTCATCATTTTTTTTCTTTTTTTTGTAAATAAACGCAAAACTTATCAGCCAAAATTTACCACTAAAATGAAGTACAACATGTGGGGAAAAAACAATCTCAGAATCGCTTTGATAAGTAACAGCGTTCAAAAGTTATTACCACAGGAAGAGACACTGGTCAAATTTCAAAAAAAAGTTGCGAGCCTTAACCTGCAAACAGGCGGCGTCCTTAAGGGGTTAATGACATGTCTTCTTCATTCTTTGGGTCATTTGATCACTTTTTATAGAATTTTTTTATATTTCCAAATTGGCAAAACAGTGGCATTTTCGTCTGTATTTTCCGTTATGGGGGTCAAACGCCATGAAAAAACATTATATTTTGATAGATCGAGCATTTTGGGATGCAGTAAGGCCTAACTTGTTTGTTTTTTACTGTTTATTTATATTTATGACTTCTTGGGAAAGGGGGGTGATTTGAATTTTAAGGTTTTTTTAATATAATTATTTTTAACCCTAGCTTGTCTGATTGATCCTACCATTTACTTCCATACTACAGTATATGGGGATTTTCCTCACACATTGTAATGAATAGGTTAACCCCTACGGGACTATTTGGCCTTTAGTATGTATGTCCCATTTTTCAAATCTGCCCTTTGTCACTATAAGTGCTTATAGCTTTGGAGTGCTATAAGATATCCAGGGGATTTTGAGAATACTTTCTCGTGGCACACTTCAAATTAGTTTAAAAATTTGGATGATATTTTTTGTTTAGTTATGAAAAAAACGAAATTTGGCAAAAATATCGAAAAATTCTTTATTTTCAAATTTTCTAAATTCTCTACTCTTGATGCAGTTAGTCACAGCACCCAAATAAATTCATAACGTTCCAAAATGTCAGCTTTATCTTGGCATGGTTTTTTAAGATTCCACATATTTTACTAGAATTTTATAAGGCTCAGAATTTAGGTACCATTTTTAAAATATTTTGGAAAATCGCAAAAAACCGTATTTAGATGGGCCTACTCAACTTCTAATGGACTGTGAGAGGCCTAAATAATAGAGTCCATTATGGAAACTACACCCCTCAATGTACGAAGAACCACTTTTAAGAAGTTTGTTAACCCTTTAAGTGTTTAATAGGGGTTAAAACAAAATGGAGGTTCAGTCTACAAATTGTAATATTTTTTCACATTAAACGCATTTTGGGTGGAAAATTAAACATTTGCAATGGATTAAATGAAAAAAGGCTCCATAAAGTTTGATACCCAATTATTCCCGAGTACACAGATACCCTATATGTGGGGGTATCCTGCTGTATGGGCGCACGGCTGGGCATAGAATGAAAGGAGGCGCCATCCAGAGCAGATTTGCATTTTCAAATTGTACAGACTATGATTTATTTTTTTAATGTGAACCTATACGGGCTTATTTCTTTTGCCACATGAGATGTACTTTTCTGTTAGGTAATTTTGGGGCATCTATAACTAATTTTTGAGATTTTATTGACTCTTGTTGGTGGAGTAAATTAAAATCATAAATTTTTAGTAAGATTTTTTTTTTTTTTGTGGTTTTTATTATTTTTATTCTATGGGTCGCCAGGACTACGAAAATACCTTTTATATAGATTTTGGGTTTTTTTCCCATTTTTTTTACTGAATAAAAAATAATCTGGCAAAAATGTTGTTAAAGGGCACCTACCACTCCGATTCTACCTATAAAGGTAGAAGGGGTGGTAGGTGGATGGATGAGACGTGAGGATAGCCTTTTTTGGGGCTAATCCTCATGTCCCGGGTGTCTTTTAGAAAACTTTATTACATGTATATGCAAATTTTTTTATGCGGCTACTGGGGCGTGGAGTAGCCGGACAAACGGCTACTAGTCGCGGCTACTCCACGCCCCAGTAGCCTCTTTACTCCGCCTACGAGGTAATCTTCGGCGCGCAGCTCTTTGAAGCTGCGCGCCCTCGTCCCGGGCCTTCGGCTGTGCGGCCGCGGCTCCGGGCCCGGAACTACTGCGCATGCGCAGGAGCCGGGGGACTCAGCTACCAGGAGCTGCGCGCCGAAGATTACCTGGTAGGCGGAGTAAAGAGGCTACTGGGGCGTGGAGTAGCCGCGACTAGTAGCCTCTTGTCCGGCTACTCCATGCCCCAGTAGTCGCATAAAAAAATTAGCATATACTTGTAATAAAGTTTTCTAAAAGACACCCGGGACGTGAGAATTAGCCCAAAAAAGGGCTATCCTCACGTCCCATCCATCCACCTACAACCCCTTCTACCTTTTATAGGTAGAATCGAAGTGGTAGGTTCTCTTTAATTTTAGCATCACCGTCTTTCATATGCATAACTTTTTTTTATTTTTATTTTTTTTAGAGTGCATAACATTTTTTAAATCCCTTTATAGAGCATTTTTTATAGGGTATTAATAAAAAAGTTTTCTTCCTTCGGCGTTTACCGTGCGGGTCCAGTAACAATTCTGTTTTATTATACAGATTGTTACGGACACGGCAATACCAAATATATGGAGTTTTTTTTGGTGTTCTACTTTAAGTGTTTTTATGGTAGTGACATTTATATTTTATGTATTTTTATGTATTTATTTTTTATTTATTCTAATGCGTAAATGTTTTTGTGTAAACTTTTGTGTTAACTTTTTTAATTTATACATACTTGAACCAGCCCTGATCGCTGGTTCAAATCCAATACACTGCTCTTCAATACTAATTAATTGTAGAGCTTTGTAAACTGTCTGAGCATGCAGACGCGTGCACAGACAGTTTACAGTCAGACCCGGAAGGGGTCTGACTGCTGCAAACATTGGGCAGCCCTCAGGCACTCAGCAGACCTCGTGGCTGCCCAGAAGTGGATCGGATCCCCTGGTAAGTGACATGGGGGGATCCGATCCATTGGGGGGGAAGACCCTTGCACGCTGGGATCATGCCTGACCGCGATGTGTAAGGGGTTAACACCCACGATCGGAGCGGACTCCAATCGCGGGTGCTTCTGGTGCCAGCTCCGATCGTGAGCCGGTGCCAGAAGCAGGACGTTATAGCACTATAACACATCTACTCGCAGGGACGTACTATAATGTCCTGGTGCGCGTAGGGGTTAAAGCCAGAAAGCCTTGGGTGCTCAGAGGGCACAGGGAGCGGAAATCTTTACCAAGATGGCATCGCCCACCCATGCACCACCATCCTTTTGAAGCCGCTGCCAGCGGCGATGGACGGTTTAACATCCGCTAGCACCGATAGCGGGTTCAACCGGTAAGTGTTTGCTGCAATATGTGAGCATCCGACACATGCCATGCTGCTACGTCACATGTCGGAAAGAGTGGCTATCGGCAATTTAAAGCTGTACATAAAGATCCACCTTTTTAGCACACATTTAAGGGTGGATAACTTCGTCTCTGTGAAACATCCATATATCCTATTAAAGGGGAAACTCTCGTGTTAACGTGCTTTCTGCAATCTGTCACAATAAAATATCATGTATATTTACGTTAAGTAGGCGTCAAGGGGTTAATTACTTATTTTCTACGAATTTTCTACAAGTTTTTTTTTTTTTTTTGTCCCTCTCTAGGGCCCTTCAGGGTACATGGAGATGACTTGTAATTCCTGCAGTGGTTCGGAAGATAACAGTGGCTTTGTGGAAGTTGCAATAGCAAATGAAAATTCATCATGCACATGTCCAAATCACAGTGGCTTGTTGGGATCTCCGAACGTAAAAAAAGGTACATTGCTTTTGCTATTTATAATTTACAATTTCCAGAGAACTTCTTTTAAGTTATGCTCAGTTGTGCTAAGCTGTGGTGGTAGTAGTAACCTATTGTCATAAGATCATCATTCTGTTATAAGGGATTTCTGACTATAAAAATCACTTACCACGTCTTGATATTAAAGGGGTTTTTCCATTTTTCAATTAAGCACAGGACAAAAACTTGTATGAGATTTCCAGCACAGCACAATACAGCCCATATCAATACTTGCTCACCAATCAAGAATTCAACAATTGTAAACATGCATAAGTTTTTAGTACTAGTTTAAGACTACAGGCAGGTTCCATGGGTTTGTTCTTAAGTTGCATTTGTATGCAAGTCGAAACTTTATATTTTAGAATTGTGGATCCAGACAAAAAATGATTTTTGCCCCAGTGACAATTTTAGTTTTACACTTTTTTGCTGTAATTGTTATGAAGTTTTATTGATAATTCTTGATCCCGACACCTTACAGCTGATTATTGCAGCCTGAGACTAAAGTAAAGCATCCAGAGAGATTCTCCAGAGGTCACAGTGGGCAGAGAGGTCCGTCTTTAACTAGGGGTCATCCTTAAGTCGGTTGTCCTTAAGTAGGTGACAGCCTGTACGGATTAGGGCTTTGCACCATCTATTAATTAGTTTCTTTTTTTAAAAAAAATTTATTTTCTTTGCAGTGTAAGCTCACTCCCCTTTTTAGACTACTCGGGAAAGAGCCTAAAAACGGTGTAAAGCCCATTATAAATGTGGCACAATGCACTTTTATTGAATAAGAGTTTTGGCGTAATTTGCACCAAGACAGCTTGATTACTGTCACCTAATGTGTGTTTGCTCCAGTTTAGTGATGCTGGTTTTAACACAATGTCTTTTTTACCTGTTTACCACTACAGACTGTCACACTTAAAAGCATATTAGTCAATTATTAGTGATGTTAGATGCTTGCATCTAATTAATAATGATTTGGGTACCAATAGTAAGGCACATAAAATAGATTTACTGTATTTTCCATAACTGGGAATAACCATTTTTATGTATTGATAGATTGGAAATTGGCGATACCAAACACGTTTATGATTTTTTTTTTTTATGTTTATCTTATTTAGGAATAGGGGGTAGATTTCAACTTCTACTCCTCTATAGAGAAAAGTGCCGCACACACTGGGCGAGATTGAGCATGCTCTCTTTTCTATGTGTACCACGGGCTGCCATTGCCATCTATGGGAACTTCTATACAGCTGCATATACACCCCCCCTCCCAGATGGCCGTCTGACTGTACCCTTTTACTGCTATTCTGCAGCGCAGCATGATCTTTTACAGCTGTTGCATGCTATCGGAAGCTTTGCTGCTGGCATGTAGAGTGTTAACGATAGGTCTTTGCTACAATATGCAGCAAACACCTATATGGAGAGGGCTCAGCCCATGAAACCTCTTCATACTTCCCTTGCCGTACACCGCGGTACTTTTGAATCTTTCCTTCAAGGGATTAAATAATGTTATCTTTGGAACAGATTTAAATATAACAATTTTAACAATGAGGTTTTACATAGCCTTGTGGCAATCATTAAGGGGTTGACCTTGGTTTAAAAATATAAAATGGATGATCTTGATCAATTTATATATTGTTGACTACATGGCTATAATTAGTAAAGGCACTAATAACATTGGAACAGTCATTCATCACATGGTCTACATACTCTACTCTTCTATCTTCACTGTGTGCCTTGTACTGATCTAAATTAGTAGCCTTCATGCACAGTTTCTTTCAAACTAGTGATCTAATTTGTGAAAAGCAAAACTTATTTTGAGGGTACTAAGAAAAGTATTGCTTTTTCCAAGTGCTAAAAAAAGTTGGTTTGCCTATTTTTAAGACTTGGGCTATATTCACACGGCCGTATGGGGAACATATATACGGTCGGCATCCCCCATAAACGGCAATGGGCGCATGTGCGCAATGCCATGAATAGGGGTTGGGGTGAGCGGAGCCATGCTGGGGCACATGTCGTGTGAATGTAGCCTTACTGGTTTACAATGAAATTATTGAAGTTTTACCGTAATTTGGTATTAATACAAGATAAATTGCATCAATTGGTAAAATTGTCATCACAAACCACTCATTGAATTTCAGGCTTAACTGCTCGTTGTAATGGCAGTGATTGTGGCTATTCATCTAGTATGGAGGGTAGTGAGTCTGGCTCTCGAGAAGGATCTGATGTGGCCTGCACAGAAGGCATTTGCAACCATGATGAAGCAGGTATTAATTTAGAAATAGTAATGCTTGATTTTAGTCCTGTAAGACAACCACAACACTAAAACTGAAAAAATTGACTTTCTTGTGCAGGGGAGTATCATTGCGTCATCTGTGATAAGGAGGATGAAGATGGCGACAGTTGTGTGGAATGTTGGGCCAATTCTGCAGAAGACAGTCTAAAAGATAAAAATCGAAAGAAGAAGAAGAAATGCAAACCATTTAAGTGTGGAATGAATGTGAGTTGAAATTATTGTATTTTTATTTTACTAGTAATATAAACAAATCACATCTTTATATAGCGCCATTAAAATCTATGAGGATGTAGGGTGACACATTAGGTGAATTTTAAAATAGTACAGCCATTATTTAGGGTATGAAATATTTAAATATATAAATAATGCTGAATGAACCAGTCACCAGCGGCTATTGATATGCACTGAAACCAGGGTGCATCAATTTGCAGAAACCAGTAAAGAATTGCAGAAAAGTCAAGAAGGTAATCTTGGGTCACTGGAAGATGGAAGAACACAGGCTGGGTGCTGGACTAGGAGAGTAGAAGGGTAGGCAGGTACAACACTGTGGAGAGCTTTGTAGATGAGGGTAATTAATTTTAATTGAACACAGAAGGTGATGGTCAGCCAGTGCATTGTCACAGAGTAGTGGTGTTTGTGTAGCATCGGGATTGATAAACCATTATGTCTGCAGCATTACAAATAGATTGTAGAGGAGAGAGTTAAGTGGAAGACCGATTATTAGGGAGTTACGGTATTTGCAACGAGTGTGAACAATTCGGGTTTTAAAAGTTTCCATGATCAAACAAGGAAAGATTCTAGAAATGTTTTAGGCCAAATTAGATCCACCCCACTTCCTCTAGATCTAGGACCTTTGACCTAAACTGTGTTCCTTTGTTAACTACCATTGATGGAGATCTATAGGCATGGTTTCTCTTGGATGGGCAGGATGAATGTCCTAAATAATAATCTTATACATTTTTTTCAAGCCCTGCCACTTGCTCTGCCTGATTCTTTCCTGAGACTGCTCTGCTCCATGACTACTGGGTTTTTCTGGGAATTATCCCGGCCTTGTTTGTCCTGGTCTTCCATATCCAGATCTAAGGCAAATGGGGTGTTTGCAACTTTTTCATAGGGCTGCAGTGCTTATATGTGCAAAGAATGCTATTCACCATGGGGCTGACAAGCTATATGTGCAGATATGGAAGCAGGCTTGCTCTGCTATGGATACCTCTGCTTGACCAGGCAGATCACACTATTCTCCACTAATAAAAGTGATCCTTAGAGTTTGGGATATGACAGTTGCTAAGGGGTCTTCTTTCTTCCAATCCCAGGCCTCTTACCCCTCTGTCTTTTAACCCCTTAGCGCTCCGCGCCGTAGCTGTACTGCGCAGCTTCCGACGATTAGCGCTCAGCGCAGTACAGCTACGGCGCGAGCGCATAGGATTTTAGAATTGTCACCACGTCTCGCGACGTGGTGACATCGGGACGAGACTTGGGTGACAGAGGCAGGAGGAGTTCCTGTCTCCGTCACCCGACCAATCAAATCGGTCCCGCCCGCCGATCGCCGTGATTGGCCAGTCAAACCTGACTGGCCAATTACAGCGATTTTGGGCTAAAAAACGTGGTTTTAGCCCCTTCCTCTTCCTCCAGCGGCACCATTTTGGTTTGGTATCGCTGGAGAGAGGAGAGAGCGTTACTGTGTGCACCAAAATACACTTTTACACTATAAATAGTGTTCTGATCTTTATCTGATCCCTATTGTTCCCTACAAATTCCCATCCCTATCTGTTTTTTCCTGTGTGTTCCCTGTGTGATCGCCTTGTGTGATCCCACGTGTCTTCCGTTTTTCCCTGTCTGTCCCTTCTGAACCCAAACGCACTTTTCAGTGCGCTGTGTTAGCGTTGTTCTGCACTGGACGCACTTTTCAGTGCGCCATGTGAATAGCGCTGCACAGAATCTTTAGCAATCTTAGCGGTAGTTAGTTTGTCTTAGGGCAAGCTAGGTGCATTTGTAGCGCCTTTTTGCGCGGTGCACATAGGGTTTTTTTCGGTGCCTGGTAATATTTTTTTCCAGAGCGCCGTAGGTGTACCCATACGTAGCTACTTTTTGTGTGTGCCATCTGTGCGGCTGGTCCGTGTGGTTTGGTGTGCATTATCTTTTTTTTTGTGTGCTATCTGTGCGGCTTGTCCGTGTAGTTTAGTGCGCATTATTTTTTGTGTGCCATCTGTGCGGCTGGTCCGTGTGGTTTGGTGTGCATTATCTTTTTTTTTTTGTGTGCTATCTGTGCGGCTTGTCTGTGTAGTTTAGTGCGCATTATTTTTTTGTGTGCTATCTGTGCGGCTTGTCTGTGTAGTTTAGTGCGCATTATTTTTGGTGTGTGCCATCTGTGCGGCTTGTCCGTGTAGTTTGGTGCGCATTATCTTTTTTTTTTTTGTGTGCTATCTGTGCGGCTTGTCCGTGTAGTTTAGTGCACATTATTTTTTGTGTGTGCCATCTGTGCGGCTTGTCCGTGTAGTTTGGTGCACATTATCTAATTTTTCTTGTTCTCTATTTTTTTTTGTGTGCAATGTCTCAGAAGACGTACACCGTGTTGGAGGCATATAACATGCTTGCCTCTGACACCGAGTCAGCTAGTGGGGATGATGGTCCCTTTTACCTATCATCATCCTCCTGCTCATCTTCCAGTGACCTGGAAGGACCCCCAAGAAGGCGCCGTAGGGTTCCAGGGACTTCTGCAGGAGAAGTGCCTGGGACTTCTGCAGGAGAAGTGCCTGGGACTTCTGCAGGAGAAGCGCCTGGGACTTCTGCAGGAGAAGCGCCTGGGACTTCTGCAGGAGAAGCGCCTGGGACTTCTGCAGGAGAGGCGCCTGGGACTTCTGCAGGAGAGGCGCCTGGGACTTCTGCAGGAGAAGCGCCTGGGACTTCTGCAGGAGAAGCGCCTGGGACTTCTGCAGGAGAAGCGCCTGGGACTTCTGCAGGAGAAGCGCCTGGGACTTCTGCAGGAGAAGCGCCTGGGACTTCTGCAGGAGAAGCGCCTGGGACTTCTGCAGGAGAAGCGCCTGGGACTTCTGCAGGAGAAGCGCCTGGGACTTCTGCAGGAGAAGCGCCTGGGACTTCTGCAGGAGAAGCGCCTGGGACTTCTGCAGGAGAAGCGCCTGGGACTTCTGCAGGAGAAGCGCCTGGGACTTCTGCAGGAGAAGCGCCTGGGACTTCTGCAGGAGAAGCGCCTGGGACTTCTGCAGGAGAAGCGCCTGGGACTTCTGCAGGAGAAGCGCCTGGGACTTCTGCAGGAGAAGCGCCTGGGACTTCTGCAGGAGAAGCGCCTGGGACTTCTGCAGGAGAAGCGCCTGGGACTTCTGCAGGAGAAGCGCCTGGGACTTCTGCAGGAGAAGCGCCTGGGACTTCTGCAGGAGAAGCGCCTGGGACTTCTGCAGGAGAAGCGCCTGGGACTTCTGCAGGAGAAGCGCCTGGGACTTCTGCAGGAGAAGCGCCTGGGACTTCTGCAGGAGAAGCGCCTGGGACTTCTGCAGGAGAAGCGCCTGGGACTTCTGCAGGAGAAGCGCCTGGGACTTCTGCAGGAGAAGCGCCTGGGACTTCTGCAGGAGAAGCGCCTGGGACTTCTGCAGGAGAAGCGCCTGGGACTTCTGCAGGAGAAGCGCCTGGGACTTCTGCAGGAGAAGCGCCTGGGACTTCTGCAGGAGAAGCGCCTGGGACTTCTGCAGGAGAAGCGCCTGGGACTTCTGCAGGAGAAGCGCCTGGGACTTCTGCAGGAGAAGCGCCTGGGACTTCTGCAGGAGAAGCGCCTGGGACTTCTGCAGGAGAAGCGCCTGGGACTTCTGCAGGAGAAGCGCCTGGGACTTCTGCAGGAGAAGCGCCTGGGACTTCTGCAGGAGAAGCGCCTGGGACTTCTGCAGGAGAAGCGCCTGGGACTTCTGCAGGAGAAGCGCCTGGGACTTCTGCAGGAGAAGCGCCTGGGACTTCTGCAGGAGAAGCGCCTGGGACTTCTGCAGGAGAAGCGCCTGGGACTTCTGCAGGAGAAGCGCCTGGGACTTCTGCAGGAGAAGCGCCTGGGACTTCTGCAGGAGAAGCGCCTGGGACTTCTGCAGGAGAAGCGCCTGGGACTTCTGCAGGAGAAGCGCCTGGGACTTCTGCAGGAGAAGCGCCTGGGACTTCTGCAGGAGAAGCGCCTGGGACTTCTGCAGGAGAAGCGCCTGGGACTTCTGCAGGAGAAGCGCCTGGGACTTCTGCAGGAGAAGCGCCTGGGACTTCTGCAGGAGAAGCGCCTGGGACTTCTGCAGGAGAAGCGCCTGGGACTTCTGCAGGAGAAGCGCCTGGGACTTCTGCAGGAGAAGCGCCTGGGACTTCTGCAGGAGAAGCGCCTGGGACTTCTGCAGGAGAAGCGCCTGGGACTTCTGCAGGAGAAGCGCCTGGGACTTCTGCAGGAGAAGCGCCTGGGACTTCTGCAGGAGAAGCGCCTGGGACTTCTGCAGGAGAAGCGCCTGGGACTTCTGCAGGAGAAGCGCCTGGGACTTCTGCAGGAGAAGCGCCTGGGACTTCTGCAGGAGAAGCGCCTGGGACTTCTGCAGGAGAAGCGCCTGGGACTTCTGCAGGAGAAGCGCCTGGGACTTCTGCAGGAGAAGCGCCTGGGACTTCTGCAGGAGAAGCGCCTGGGACTTCTGCAGGAGAAGCGCCTGGGACTTCTGCAGGAGAAGCGCCTGGGACTTCTGCAGGAGAAGCGCCTGGGACTTCTGCAGGAGAAGCGCCTGGGACTTCTGCAGGAGAAGCGCCTGGGACTTCTGCAGGAGAAGCGCCTGGGACTTCTGCAGGAGAAGCGCCTGGGACTTCTGCAGGAGAAGCGCCTGGGACTTCTGCAGGAGAAGCGCCTGGGACTTCTGCAGGAGAAGCGCCTGGGACTTCTGCAGGAGAAGCGCCTGGGACTTCTGCAGGAGAAGCGCCTGGGACTTCTGCAGGAGAAGCGCCTGGGACTTCTGCAGGAGAAGCGCCTGGGACTTCTGCAGGAGAAGCGCCTGGGACTTCTGCAGGAGAAGCGCCTGGGACTTCTGCAGGAGAAGCGCCTGGGACTTCTGCAGGAGAAGCGCCTGGGACTTCTGCAGGAGAAGCGCCTGGGACTTCTGCAGGAGAAGCGCCTGGGACTTCTGCAGGAGAAGCGCCTGGGACTTCTGCAGGAGAAGCGCCTGGGACTTCTGCAGGAGAAGCGCCTGGGACTTCTGCAGGAGAAGCGCCTGGGACTTCTGCAGGAGAAGCGCCTGGGACTTCTGCAGGAGAAGCGCCTGGGACTTCTGCAGGAGAAGCGCCTGGGACTTCTGCAGGAGAAGCGCCTGGGACTTCTGCAGGAGAAGCGCCTGGGACTTCTGCAGGAGAAGCGCCTGGGACTTCTGCAGGAGAAGCGCCTGGGACTTCTGCAGGAGAAGCGCCTGGGACTTCTGCAGGAGAAGCGCCTGGGACTTCTGCAGGAGAAGCGCCTGGGACTTCTGCAGGAGAAGCGCCTGGGACTTCTGCAGGAGAAGCGCCTGGGACTTCTGCAGGAGAAGCGCCTGGGACTTCTGCAGGAGAAGCGCCTGGGACTTCTGCAGGAGAAGCGCCTGGGACTTCTGCAGGAGAAGCGCCTGGGACTTCTGCAGGAGAAGCGCCTGGGACTTCTGCAGGAGAAGCGCCTGGGACTTCTGCAGGAGAAGCGCCTGGGACTTCTGCAGGAGAAGCGCCTGGGACTTCTGCAGGAGAAGCGCCTGGGACTTCTGCAGGAGAAGCGCCTGGGACTTCTGCAGGAGAAGCGCCTGGGACTTCTGCAGGAGAAGCGCCTGGGACTTCTGCAGGAGAAGCGCCTGGGACTTCTGCAGGAGAAGCGCCTGGGACTTCTGCAGGAGAAGCGCCTGGGACTTCTGCAGGAGAAGCGCCTGGGACTTCTGCAGGAGAAGCGCCTGGGACTTCTGCAGGAGAAGCGCCTGGGACTTCTGCAGGAGAAGCGCCTGGGACTTCTGCAGGAGAAGCGCCTGGGACTTCTGCAGGAGAAGCGCCTGGGACTTCTGCAGGAGAAGCGCCTGGGACTTCTGCAGGAGAAGCGCCTGGGACTTCTGCAGGAGAAGCGCCTGGGACTTCTGCAGGAGAAGCGCCTGGGACTTCTGCAGGAGAAGCGCCTGGGACTTCTGCAGGAGAAGCGCCTGGGACTTCTGCAGGAGAAGCGCCTGGGACTTCTGCAGGAGAAGCGCCTGGGACTTCTGCAGGAGAAGCGCCTGGGACTTCTGCAGGAGAAGCGCCTGGGACTTCTGCAGGAGAAGCGCCTGGGACTTCTGCAGGAGAAGCGCCTGGGACTTCTGCAGGAGAAGCGCCTGGGACTTCTGCAGGAGAAGCGCCTGGGACTTCTGCAGGAGAAGCGCCTGGGACTTCTGCAGGAGAAGCGCCTGGGACTTCTGCAGGAGAAGCGCCTGGGACTTCTGCAGGAGAAGCGCCTGGGACTTCTGCAGGAGAAGCGCCTGGGACTTCTGCAGGAGAAGCGCCTGGGACTTCTGCAGGAGAAGCGCCTGGGACTTCTGCAGGAGAAGCGCCTGGGACTTCTGCAGGAGAAGCGCCTGGGACTTCTGCAGGAGAAGCGCCTGGGACTTCTGCAGGAGAAGCGCCTGGGACTTCTGCAGGAGAAGCGCCTGGGACTTCTGCAGGAGAAGCGCCTGGGACTTCTGCAGGAGAAGCGCCTGGGACTTCTGCAGGAGAAGCGCCTGGGACTTCTGCAGGAGAAGCGCCTGGGACTTCTGCAGGAGAAGCGCCTGGGACTTCTGCAGGAGAAGCGCCTGGGACTTCTGCAGGAGAAGCGCCTGGGACTTCTGCAGGAGAAGCGCCTGGGACTTCTGCAGGAGAAGCGCCTGGGACTTCTGCAGGAGAAGCGCCTGGGACTTCTGCAGGAGAAGCGCCTGGGACTTCTGCAGGAGAAGCGCCTGGGACTTCTGCAGGAGAAGCGCCTGGGACTTCTGCAGGAGAAGCGCCTGGGACTTCTACTGACCCCACATGGGTAGCCCCAGATAATTATACCCCTCAGGTCCCTGACTTTTTGGGCCATCCTGGAATTAACTTTGACACGACAGGGCTCAGAGCTGTGGACTTTTTTAAGTTTTTTTTTGATGAGGCGCTGCTGAATATTATTATATTTCAGACAAATCTCTACGCTGCACAACATATTGCCCAAAACCCCACGTCCTTTTATGCACAACCCTACAGGTGGACCCCTGTCACTGCAGCAGAGATGCACAAGTATTGGGGCATAATACTCCTTATGGGGATAGTAAAGAAGCCTTCAATCAGGGACTACTGGAGCACAGACATACTGTACCACACCCCCATGTTCCGCATGGCAATGAGCAGGATGCGCTTTGAAGCCATCCATAAGTTTTTGCACTACACTGACAACACACAGTGCCCACCCAGAGGTGACCCCAGTTATGATCGGTTATTTAAGGTCAGGCCCATATTAGATCATTTTAGTGCCAAGTTTGCCCAGGCATATACCCCCGCCAAACATGTGAGCATAGACGAGTCCCTAGTACAATTCAAAGGGAGACTTCACTTCCGCCAGTACCTGCCCAATAAGAGGGCAAGGTATGGTGTGAAGATGTATAAGCTGTGCGAAAGTTCATCAGGGTACACATACAAGTTCAGGATATATGAAGGGAAGGACTCCACTATAGTGCCCCCAGAATGCCCCCCCTTCCTGGGTGTTACAGGGAAGATAGTGTGGGATTTAGTGCACCCACTGCTGGACCAGGGCTACCACCTCTACCTGGACAATTTCTACACCAGCACCACCCTGTTCAAGTGCCTCACTTCCAGAAATACTGCGGCATGCGGCACTGTACGCAGAAATCAGAGAGGTCTCCCTAAGTCGCTGCTTGGGCAAAAACTTAAAAGGCACGAAAGCAGGGCACTATGCAGCGACTCTGTATTGTGTGTTAAGTACAAGGACAAGAGAGAAGTCCTTGTATTAACCACAATACATGAGCACACCACCACCCCTGTACCAGTACGAGGTGCCAGTACAGAAACCCCCAAGCCAGACTGTATTTTAGATTATAACAAATACATGGGAGGGGTGGACTTGTCTAACCAGGTGCTTCAGCCGTACAATGCCATGCGGAAGTCGAGGGTGTGGTACAAGAAGCTGGCCGTGCACATGATGCAGATGGCATTGTATAATGCTTATGTGCTGCATCGATATGTCGGCCAGAGGGGAACTTTTCTGGAATTTCAAGAGGTGGTAATAAAGTACTTTCTTTTTGGAGACCAGGAAGGGGGGAGTGCTAGCACATCTGGAAGTGAGGCCCCATCACGTATTGTACCAGGGCAGCACTTTCCAGGAGTAGTTCCCCAAACAGCCAGCAAGGGAAGGACACAGAAGAGGTGCAGGGTGTGCTCCAAAAATGGCATTCGGAAGGACACCATTCATCACTGTGAGACATGCCCAGAAAAACCAGGGTTATGTATGAAAGATTGCTTCCGAATTTATCATACATCCCTGGATTTTTAGAGTACCCTGTTGTTACCCTGACGCACAGCTTATACATCATGCCGCATGCCGCACCTTCCCTTCTAAGCCCTGCCATGTGCCCAGCCTGTAGATTACTGTCCCGTATGCTTTACCCGGGAAAACATGCATCATGATTTTTAGGGTGTTTGTCTCCCATGGCAGCAGCTGGGCACAAAATGACATAATGGATATTTTTTATTATGCACTATCCATTATGCACTTTTTCAGGGGTCCACCTGTGGGGTTAAAATGCTAACTATACCCCTAGATTAATTCATGGAGGGGTGTAGTTTCCAAAATAGGGTCAGTTCTTAGGGGTTTCTACTGTACTGGCCCCTATTGGCATCTACAAATCTTTCATGATGCCAAAAAGAAAAAAAAAAAAAAGTACAATGTCTGTGCTCCAACAAGTTATTCCCTTTTGAGCCCTGTCGTGTCTCCATCCTACAGATTATTGCATCCTATGGGGTATTGCCCTAACCGGGGTAACCCGCAGAATGATTTTTGATGTGTTTTTCCCCAGTGGCATGAGTTGGGCAAAATACTTTTGTCACTTCAATGGCATATTTGATAAATTGCAATACAATTGTTTCTCTGCACTACTCACTTTGTATTAAATTTTAGCCAGCACCTTAGGGGTTAAAATGCTCATACAAGCCTACATACATTCTTTGAGGGGTGCCCTTTCCAAAATGGGTTCACTACTTGGGGGTTTCTATTGTACTGGTACCTCGGGGGTACCCCCCATTACCAATCTAGTGAAAACGAAGCTTGAAAACCTAAATTGTGCTTCTTTCTTCCTGACCCCTGCCGTGTGCCCAGCCTGTAAATTATTGGCACATGTGTGGTATTGCTGTATTTGGGACAACCCGCAGAATGATTTTTGGGGTGTTTGTCTAAAGTGGCATGGGTTGGGCACAGTACACGAGGCACTAAAATGACATTTTTGAGATAAAAACACAATTTTTACTCTGCACCCTTTACTTTGCATTCAATTTTGGCCAGCGTGTTGGGGGTTAAAATGCTCATACAAGCCTACATACATTCTTTGAGGGGTGCCCTTTCCAAAATGGGTTCACTACTTGGGGGTTTCTATTGTACTGGTACCTCGGGGGTACCCCCCATTACCAATCTAGTGAAAACGAAGCTTGAAAACCTAAATTGTGCTTCTTTCTTCCTGACCCCTGCCGTGTGCCCAGCCTGTAAATTATTGGCACATGTGTGGTATTGCTGTATTTGGGACAACCCGCAGAATGATTTTTGGGGTGTTTGTCTAAAGTGGCATGGGTTGGGCACAGTATATGAGGCACTAAAATGACATTTTTGAGATAAAAACGCAATTTTTACTCTGCACCATTTACTCTGCATTCAATTTTGACCAGCGTGTCGGGGGTTAAAATGCTCACCACAACCACCGATAAATTCTTTGAGGGGTCTAGTTTCCGTAATGGTGTCATTTATTGGGGGTTTCTATTGCACTGGCACCTCACGGGCCCTGCCAACATGACATGGCACTCCAAATCCAAACGTGTGAAAACGGAGCTGGAAAATCAAAATTTCACTCCTTCCGTTCTCATCCCTACTGTGTGCCCAGTCTGTAAATTATTGGCACATGTGTGGTATTCCTGTACTCAGGACAACCCGCAGAATGATTTTTGGGGTGTTTGTCTAAAGTAGCATGGGTTGGACACAGTATATGAGGCACAAAAATGACATTTTTGAGATAAAAACGCAATTTTTACTCTGCACCATTTACTCTGCATTCAATTTTGACCAGCGTGTTGGGGGTTAAAATGCTCACCACAACCACCGATAAATTCTTTGAGGGGTCTAGTTTCCGAAATGGTGACATTTTGGGGGGTTTTCTATTGTACTTTTACTTCAGGGGCTCTTCAATTACACTGTGGCACCACAAAATATTTGCAGCCAAATTGGCCTTCCAAATTCCCAGTATCGCTAACTCTGTTCTGGACATCGCTGTGCGGGGAAACAGCAGCTGACATCCACATGTCTGGTATTACCGTACTCGGAAGAAGCAGGGCAAGAAATTAGGAATATATATTTACCTCAAATTCCTTCTGAATGTATCCATTTTAGGGCTAAATTGGAAAGATTGAAATCAAAAATTGAAATTTCAAAATTTCCACTCCATTTTCATATGCTTCCGGAAAAATAACTAAAGGGTTAACAGACTTCTTAAATGCTGATTTGAATAGGTTGAGATGTTAGGTTCATAAAATGGTGTTACTTATAGTACAGAAGCCTTTATAGGGCACTTCCAAACTGAATTGATCACCAAAAAGTTCGCATTTTTCAAATTTCAAGAAAATCTGAGAAGTTGCTACTAAAACTTCAAACCTTCTCACATCCATAAAAAAAATGGAAACTTAAAACAAATAATGGATATAAAAAGAAGACCAATGGCAAAAGGTTTCTATCAAAAAAAATTTGTGGTATCACTTTTTGTCTAAAAAGTATAACATTTGAAACTTTGAAAATAGTCATTTTTTTCAAATTTTTCCTAAATTTTTGAATTTTTACCCCCCAAAAAAGGAACGGATCACCAAAATGACACTACTAACATAAACTACAATGTCTCACGAGAAAACAATCTCAAAATCACAGAGATATCTTAAAGCGTTGAAAAGTTATTACCACAGGAAGAGACACTGGTCAAATTTAAAAAAAAAAGTTGCGAGCCTTAACCTGCAAACAGGCTGCGTCCTTAAGGGGTTAATTTTGAATTTCCTTTAGGTCTCTCTTCTCCTAGGTTTCTTTCTATCCCAGCTGCTGATATCATCCAAATTCAGAATGCAGTTGCATCTTTGGACCTGAATAAAATTGGGGATCGTGTACCTCCAGGTACCCCACAGTGGCTGACTATTCACCAGGTCAACAACTTTTGTGCTATGCTGACTCCACTGGAGGTGGAGGTGACTAGGTCTCTTTCCCTATTTAAGAATTGGTATGCCTCCAAGTCGCTGCTGTTGTTTTTTGTTTTCTCCTTATATAATCGCTTGTTGATTATTGTCGATCTTCCGGTGTCTATAGAACTGTTGGAGGCCTAGCGAAGCATTTTGTGATGGGTGTGAAAATCCTGGGATCCTCACTCTAGTAGGCTCTAGGCAGAGGAGCTAAGATTTATAATGTGAATGAAATTACCATTGATGATAGTCAATATGATAGTATATGATTATGATAGTATTCTTATGTTTTTTCTTATTTTGTTAGGATTGGTAGGCTACCCTTTTCCATGCTACTGTTGTGTATTCCTTTGTATGTCTTTGTATTAGGTTTCTGTTCTGCTGCTTATTCTTCTTATTATTATTATTTTCTGAACTGCTGCTTATGGCAGAAAAATATTGGTGGTATAATGTAAAAACATGGTATCATCTAATGTTTTCCCATACTTTTCTCTATGTATCATTCCTCAAAGTATTTTGCCACTAGGTCCTCATTTAGTACCTTTTTTGGCCCATAGAAACCATGGTTTTCAGCTCTCAAAATAACTACAATCGGCAAGGAGGGGCGGGACCTGCTCCTGTCACCTTATCACAAGCAAGATCTACTGACCAATGAGACCATATCTATCTTATATTTATCTATTTATCTATGCATATCCTATCTATCTATATATTATCTAGTCATATCTATCTCTACGTATAATCTATCGAAGTCAAACTTCAGAACAGCACATGAGGGCACAGCTTGCAGACTTTGAGAGTTTCTCTTGCCAATTCCTGCTGTGGAGTGTGAGCTGTTGGTGGAGGGGGGCCTGCAGTTTGTCTGTGTGGATTAATTGTTTTTATACAAGTGTAGGGAAAGCTGAGCGAAAGATGAGATCTTAGGTGTTAACTACATTAGTTAGTGTTCCTGTCAGCACATAACTGCTGGAGCACTGAGCCATGAGGTGAACAGCTGATTGCAGGGAAAGAAAAGGGGGCGTCTCTTGAGCTCTGTAGTCTGCAGTGAAGATTGAATGTGCCTAGCAACAGCTATATGAGAGATCACTGACATCTAGGGGAAGTCTGCAGAATACAAGAGGAAGGAGTAAGAATCGCGTAACTAATCCAATTGCGAAAGGGCTTATTGTTGCCTGCCCTACAACATAAGAAAAGTTTTTTGAAATGACGGTTACTCTTTAAGTAATGAGGTTCTAAAGCTGTATGCAAATGACCTGAGAGATGTCGAATGAATCATTATCATATTCAGCTGTCATGAGTGGGAGACACCCCCACACCCCCAGTGCTTGACTGGCAGCCTGTATAATGAGGTAATGGCTCCTCCATGTGCTTCCTGGTGCTGGCGGCCACCCCATCTGCAGGCTGTGCGTGTAGGAGAGAGAGAACAGCTCCAGGCAGCCATGTTGTAGCAGAATATGTCAGATTCATGTGTAGCTGATGTCTGAGTCTCACATGTGTATTAGGAGGGAGAGCATTACAGCAGATAAAGCAGAGACACTACCGATGCTTTGAACGCTTCATCCTGAGACATCTGGCTTCAGCAGTTAATTTGTATCTTGACCCTCTACAATTCGTATATAAACCACTTCTAGGTGTGGATGATGCGATTCTTCACCTGCTTCACAGGGTATACCTACATTTGGACGAGCTGGTGTCTGAGATTAGGATAATGTTTTTTGACTTTTGCAGGGCTTTTAACAGGATAGTCCTGGAGCGTCTATGCTAGAAACTAGGTAAAATGGGGGTTGGTATTGGTCTGATCCAATGGATTTTTAATTATTTGACTTTAAAACCACAGATGGTGCAAATCGGAAATATTGTGTCAGATGTGACAGTGCGCAACATTGGGGTCCCGCAGGGGACTGTTCTTGCCCCGTTTTTATTTACTATTTACCCTGCTGACTTCCAAAAAAATGCAAGTCAATTATTCCTGCAGAAATACTCGGATGACACAGAGAGTATAGGGCGACCATTGATTTGTTCTCGGAGTGGTGTGACTTAAACGGATTGGAATTGAATCTTTCAAAGACTAAGGAAATGGTAATTAGTTTCCGAAATTAAGGGAGTACTGATTGTGAGTCAATCCAGTTTAGGGGTGCTACAGTGCAGCAGGTCACAAGTTATAAGTACCTGGGCGTCTATATGGATGAAAAGCTGTTGTGGCATATAAACTCTGAGAAATTGTACAAGAAGGCATCTGGGAGACTGTATTTTTTAAGATTGCTTAGGTCCATTTTGAGTAATGCGGCAAACCCATTGCACAATACACTAATCGGACAACGCAGTACATTCAGTGAGAGGTTTCTGCATATCAAATGTAAAACAAATCGATTTAAACACTTTTATTCCTAGGATAATTGGGCTGGTTAACCCAAGTGACTAAGTCTATTTTAACCAAAGTGTATACTTTTATTATTCTCTCATTCTATGGTTTTTTACTTTTTAAACTTTTAAACCTGTGTTGGTGTTCTTTGTATGTATGTATTGTATTATATGTATGTTATTATCCCTTATTGCTCATAAATGTCTATCTATCTTTATTATACATTACACACAGACCTGAGCAGTGGGGGGAGAGGGGAGGGGGAACAGGAGTGACATCACTTTCCCTCTCTGTGTGACCAGCCTCATTTACATAATAAAGAAAATATGATTTTAGAATGATTAATGTATAAATTGGCTAGATAAAGGCTGCTCCAACATTGGTGACAGAGACCTGCTGACAGGTCAGTTTCCTGAAGGCACTGTAGCCTGACACTGTGCCTTTTAAGATCCTGTCACAGGCACTGACTGAGGGTGCAATAACACAATCAGTTTTTTAGATGCAGTTTTCAATGTCCAAACTTTTAATAACTTTGTTTTTGTAAAATATAGGTTAACCTCTACAGCACTCAACGTATTTTGGCCTTTAGGACACGGTCCCATTTTTCGGTTCTGCCCTGTGTCACTATAAGTGCTTTGAACGCTTTGAGATATCCAGACACATTGTACTTCAAATTAGTTTAAAAATTTGGATGATGTTATGTGTTAAGTTATGAAAAAAAAATTCTTTACTTTCAAAGTTCTAAATTCTGTACTTTTGATGCTGATTGTCATAGTGCCCAAATATTTTCATAACTTACATTTCCTAAATGTCTGCTTTTATGTTGGCATGGTTTTTTAAGATTCCACATATTTTACTTGAATGATATGAGGCTCAGAATTTAGGTGCTATTTTTATATTTTTTGGGAAAATCTCCAAAACCTGTTTTTAGATGTACCTGCTCAACTTTTGACTGTGAGAGGCCTAATAGAAACTACACCCCTCAATGTACAAAAAAAAAGCACTTGTGTTTTATAGGAGTTAAAACAAAAATGGAGGTGCGGTCTACAAGTTGTAAGATTTTTTTGACAATACATTCATTTTGGGTGGAAAATTAAACATTTGTAATGGGTTAAATGAAAACAAGCTCCACAAAGTTTGATGCACAATTTCTACCAAGTACACTGAGCCCATATGTGTTGGTAAACTTCTGGAACACGGCCGGGCAGAGAATGAGAGGAGGCGCCATCAGATTTGCATTAACACAATGTACAGGCTATAATTTTAATGCATCATAGCTAATTGGTGAGATCTTATTAATCTTTGTTGGTGGAGGAAATGAAAATCATCAAATTTTAGGAAGATTTTTATTTTTGTTTGGCTGTTTACCATATCATAAAAATAGTATATTATTTTTATTCTATGCGTCGACATAATTGCGAAAATACCTATTTTATATAGATTTTTTAAATTTTTTCCCCTTTTTTACTGAATAAAAAGTAATTTGGCGAAAATGTTGTTCATTTTGGCATCACCGTCTTTTCATATGCATAAAAGATCTTGTTAAGGGCTTATTGTTTGAGAGCAGTATTGTCCTTTTAAGTTTTCTTGCATAACATTTTTTTGGAACGTTTTTGCGTTTTTTTCCTCCCGCGTTTACTGTGCGGGTCCAGTAACGATTCTGTTTTATTATACAGATTGTTACAGACGCGGCAATACCAAATATGTGAGTTGTTTTTGTGTTTTTTATACTTTATTAAGTGTTTTTACGGGAAAGTGACATTTTAGGGGCTTATAGTTTTATTTATTTTTTATTTATTCTAATGTGTAGTGTTTAGTGTTTTGAACTTTTTTTTACTTGTACTCACTTGAACTTGAACCAGCGATGCTCTGATCACTGGTTCAAGTCCAATACACTGCTCTACAATACTAATTTATTGTAGAGCAATGTAAAGTGTCCGATCATGCAGACGCATGCGCAGACAGTTTACAGTCAGACCCGGAAGGTGCTGACAGCCGCTGCTTTTGGTGCCAACTCCGTTTTTTAAAGTACGTCCGCGGTGCAGGAAGTATCTACCCGAAGGGGCGTACTATAACGTCCTTGTGCGTGTAGGGGTTAATTTTGACACCAATAACTTTTTCGTGTTTTGGTGTACGGAGTTGTTTAAGGTGTAATTTTTTTTTTAATACAGAATAGGCTGACTATTTGCAAGAATTTTGAGAACTCTGACCTTTATCACTTATTAAAATTTGTGTATTGCAAAATGACGATATAGTGAGGATTCAGACATTTTATTTTTTTTTTTTTAAATCTTGATGGACCAGGTTTATGATTGTTGTTTATTTTTATTTCTGTTATAGAGATAGAGGTGATTTTATGTGCTTTTATTTTTATGAGCTCAAGTGCATGAATGCTCTTGGTATCCCAAAATGTCTCATCCTTAAAAAGTGAAATATAATTATCCCATACACTGAACACCATAACTTAAAAAATGTTCAAATCTTCACTCTATTTGTCATTTTGTATGGTCTTACCATTTTAAAATTAAAAAAAAAAAATTATAGATGTTAGAATAGGTTTATTTGCTGATAGAAAACTAAAAAAAAAATATATTGTTCCTATTTGCAAAGTTTTGTATAAATATAATTTTATATGTGTGTGTTAAGACATATCAAATCTGGGGGGGGGCGTGGCCGGCAGTTCATGGAGTGAGACGTGCTTCTCGTAGCTCCGTGAGACCTGACTCTGAGCGGCAAGATTTTGGGGTAAAACCCGAATCATACAGAACCTTTACTGATCCCACATCTTCCATAAGGAATGGGGAAGGCTCGAAAAAGAGCAGAACCCGCTAAACTCACCGAGTTTTTCCCCTCCACGCGCTCCCAAAATGGCGCCGGCAGCGCACGAGAGAATGCTTCTCCTCCGCAAGACGGAAGATCCCCGCTGACTTCACAGCGATCATCGGAGAGCTCATCACCCTTCCTGCCCTCACAAAATACCCAGCACCTGGGATTATTCCAGCAATCCATGCCTGAGGACAGAGGAACTCCACATAACAGCCCGGGAGGAAGCTTCTCAAGACAGACATCAGGCCAGCAGGTGAGCCAACAATATTTAACACCTGCAACTCATACAGCAGGAGCCACGTCTGTCACAGTGTCAGAAGATGTATTAAAATCATTACTAGGAGAACTGAGATCTTCTCTACAAAAAGATATCCAAGCTGCCATACATGTATTTCAAAGTGAGTGCAATGCGTTGGGTGAACGTACATCACATATGGAAGCTAAAATGGCGGAATTCACAACGAGCTAGTAGATGTGGGCAATAATATGGAGGAGGAAGTAAAAGAATTGCGCCTAAAAATCGCGGACATGGAAGATAGATCCAGCAGGAATAATGTCCGATTCCGTGGGATCCCGGAATCCATAAAACCAGAGACTTGATCGGAATTCCTGACGGACTATTTTGTGACTATACTACCTGAAACACCGCAAGCTGACCTGTTGATTGATCGGGTACACAGGCTTCCTAAAGCCAAATCCCTGCCTGCTTCAACTCCTAGGGATGTTATAGCCCGACTACATTTTTATCATTTTAAAGATAAGCTGATGAGGGAAGCAAGAAACACCATAGATCTACCTGAAAGATTCAAGGACATTGCTTTATTCGCTGACTTATCTGCAACAACACTGGCAAGAAGGAGAGAATTTCAGGAGGCGGCAAAAATCCTACGGGCTCATCATATCCCTTACAAATGGGGATTTCCCGTAAAAATGATAATTTCTAAAGATGGCAAGCAAATAGTGATAACTGGGACTTGCTACCAGCAGAGGGCGTCCGGACCGGTTCAGCTTCTCTACATGTTGAGGAAGAGTGGCATCCAGTAAAGAAGCCATGACTGTAAGATTATTCTCCAAATAGATGACTCAATGCTGGTCATTCAGAGTGATGTATTCCATGAACAGTGTCCAATAATAATGACCACACATGCAATTTAAGCAAAAATAGATTTCTTTACTTCAAATATTTCAACGTATACACTCTTAATTCAAAGTGTTAGTCTGTCCCATAGAAAAAGACACCATAGTAAATACAATTTCTCAAGTTCAGCTTGTAAAAATAGTGACTAGGATCCGAGGAGTCTATTACATGTTCTTGGTATCTAATAAACCATGATTTCATCCATCCGGATATATTCAATTATGCAAAATTTAGACTCGCGGTTAGTTGGATCCCAGGGCAGAGACGCTAACTCCTTTAGACGCCGAGCAGCGGTCTCGTGAGCGCCATGTTTAGCTGTGACGTTTCGAGGGACACGCCCCCTTCCTCAGACATGACACGCCCTCCACCGTTCACGTAAGTTATAGTCGCCGAAACCGGAACCTCTTAAACATACACCTTGATATATACAAATAATTAAAAACATTACATCCGTTATATCTTATACACAGCTTGGCTAACCTTCCACATTAACTTTTTAGTATTTTTCTTATAAGAAGATATTAAAGTTACAATCTTCATTTAACCCTTTCGGGCTCTTTGTCTCCAATTTACAGATCCAAGAAACCTCTCTTTGTAAAAGGCGTTTCCTTATTTGTTCTCTATCATTTCCAAATACCTCTTCTAACACCATCCATCTAAACTCTGATACTTGATGTCTACATTCTTTAAAATGTCGTGCAACTGTAGTTTCCCCATATTTTTTCTTTTCTACCGTACCTCTAGCTGTTTCTATTTCTTGTTTCCCATATATTTTGATAGCTGATCGATGCTCATTGACTCGAATTTTAATTTGCCTTGAAGTTTGCCCTACGTACATTTTGCCACATGGGCATTTTAGTGCATAGATTACGTTTTTACTATTACATGAATGCCAGCCTTTAATTTCTGTGTTTGTGCCATACAGGGGGTGTGATAATTTTTCACCTTTAATGATAGAGTTACAATTTTGGCATGACAAACAAGCATGAGTTCCATTTCTTCTGGCTTGTAAGAACTGTTGTTTATTCTGTTTATTTTTAATAATATCTGCACGTATTAAACGGTTAGCAAGTGATTTGCCTTTCTTGTAAACAAATCTAGGTTTACACTTAAACAGATACCCATATTGTGGATCATATTTTAACATACTCCCAATGTTTTAAAATAACTTTTTTGATCAACGGAGAGTGATTATCATATGTAGATATGAATAGATGGTCTTTATCTTTTTTCTGATTGGCCTTAGTTTGTCTAAGTTTTTTCCAGTCTTCCTGTGCTACTTGTTCTCTTACTTTAATAAGTTCTTTCCTACTGTACCCCTTTTCCACAAATTTTTCCATCATTTTTTTACTATGTATATCATATTCTATATCATCGTTACAGATGCGACGCGTTCTTAAAAATTGACCCTTAGGGATCCCTCTAAAGGTTCCTGGATGGTGAAAACTCGATCTGTTTAAAAGGTTATTTTTATCTGTTGGTTTAGAATACAGTGTAGTAACAAGTTTACCTTCTTTCAATATTACATTAACATCAAGATATTGTATATTGGTGGGACTATATTCAGCCGATAATTCTATCAATGATGGCATTGATTAAGATATTGTACCCATTCCTTTAGTTCAGACTCCGTACCCCCCCACGCCACACACACATCGTCCACATAGCGTAGCCAGAGGACGACGTGTCTGCCGAGCGGGTGTGTGAACAGAGTCCTATCCTCAAAAGTTGACATAAAAATATTAGCGAAACTAGGAGCAACAGGGGACCCCATCGAGGGACCCTTGACCTTAGTGGTGTACAAATTCTGTGCACTATGGACGTCAAGAGCCTGTACACAAATATTCCAACAGATGAGGGTATACACGCCGTCAGAGAAAAATTATGTGATAATCCTGCGTTGTCTAATTCTATGATAGGTTTCCTTATGACACTACTGGAAATGATACTCAAAAAGAATTATTTCAGATTTGGAACAGAATATTATTTACAATTACAGGGGACCTCGATGGGGTCCCCTGTTGCTCCTAGTTTCGCTAATATTTTTATGTCAACTTTTGAGGATAGGACTCTGTTCACACACCCGCTCGGCAGACACGTCGTCCTCTGGCTACGCTATGTGGACGATGTGTGTGTGGCGTGGGGGGGTACGGAGTCTGAACTAAAGGAATGGGTACAATATCTTAATCAATGCCATCATTGATAGAATTATCGGCTGAATATAGTCCCACCAATATACAATATCTTGATGTTAATGTAATATTGAAAGAAGGTAAACTTGTTACTACACTGTATTCTAAACCAACAGATAAAAATAACCTTTTAAACAGATCGAGTTTTCACCATCCAGGAACCTTTAGAGGGATCCCTAAGGGTCAATTTTTAAGAACGCGTCGCATCTGTAACGATGATATGGAATATGATATACATAGTAAAAAAATGATGGAAAAATTTGTGGAAAAGGGGTACAGTAGGAAAGAACTTATTAAAGTAAGAGAACAAGTAGCACAGGAAGACTGGAAAAAACTTAGACAAACTAAGGCCAATCAGAAAAAAGATAAAGACCATCTATTCATATCTACATATGATAATCACTCTCCGTTGATCAAAAAAGTTATTTTAAAACATTGGGAGTATGTTAAAATATGATCCACAATATGGGTATCTGTTTAAGTGTAAACCTAGATTTGTTTACAAGAAAGGCAAATCACTTGCTAACCGTTTAATACGTGCAGATATTATTAAAAATAAACAGAATAAACAACAGTTCTTACAAGCCAGAAGAAATGGAACTCATGCTTGTTTGTCATGCCAAAATTGTAATTTTTCACCTTTAATGATAGAGTTATCACACCCCCTGTATGGCACAAACATAGAAATTAAAGGCTGGCATTCATGTAATAGTAAAAACGTAATCTATGCACTAAAATGCCCATGTGGCAAAATGTACGTAGGGCAAACTTCAAGGCAAATTAAAATTCGAGTCAATGAGCATCGATCAGCTATCAAAATATATGGGAAACGAGAAATAGAAACAGCTAGAGGTACGGTAGAAAAGAAAAAATATGGGGAAACTACAGTTGCGCGACATTTTAAAGAATGTAGACATCAAGTATCAGAGTTGAGATGGATGGTGTTAGAAGAGGTATTTGGAAATGATAGAGAACAAATAAGGAAACGCCTTTTACAAAGAGAGGTTTCTTGGATCTGTAAATTGGAGACAAAGAGCCCGAAAGGGTTAAATGAAGATTGTAACTTTAATATCTTCTTATAAGAAAAATACTAAAAAGTTAATGTGGAAGGTTAGCCAAGCTGTGTATAAGATATAACGGATGTAATGTTTTTAATTATTTGTATATATCAAGGTGTATGTTTAAGAGGTTCCGGTTTCGGCGACTATAACTTACGTGAACGGTGGAGGGCGTGTCATGTCTGAGGAAGGGGGCGTGTCCCTCGAAACGTCACAGCTAAACATGGCGCTCACGAGACCGCTGCTCGGCGTCTAAAGGAGTTAGCGTCTCTGCCCTGGGATCCAACTAACCGTGAGTCTAAATTTTGCATAATTGAATATATCCGGATGGATGAAATCATGGTTTATTAGATACCAAGAACATGTAATAGACTCCTCGGATCCTAGTCACTATTTTTACAAGCTGAACTTGAGAAATTGTATTTACTATGGTGTCTTTTTCTATGGGACAGACTAACACTTTGAATTAAGAGTGTATACGTTGAAATATTTGAAGTAAAGAAATCTATTTTTGCTTAAATTGCATGTGTGGTCATTATTATTGGACACTGTTCGTGGAATGCGTTTATATGGGAGAAATGGAGGTTCCCCCGTCCTAGACCACTATATCCAAAGTCATTGAAATACTCCACATACTATCTTGTATTTTTCTGACATTCAGAGTGATGTACCACTACATTTAATCATTTGATAAGATATTAAAATGTATAGAGGGGGTCAGGTCACGGTATAATGCTAGTACCAAGTGTCTGGCATCCGTGTTTATTTTTCCCCAGAGATCCTGATACAGGATCAAACTACACTTTAGTTTGGTAACTGTTTTTACCACTGTTTACCTTATGACACACCAAACAATGTGTGGGGGTGGTAGTTGGGGCAAAACTGTTTACCTTATGTTTTATTACGTTGTTAAGGTTCAAAGGCTGGTAGAAAATAACATATATGTGTTAAACAATGAATGCGTGTGCAAAAACTGTATTACCTCAATCCTAGAAATAGACAGATCTCACATCACACTATTAATATATGGTAATTAGAATTACTTCAATTAATGTTAAGGGCCTAAACAGTCCATATAAGAGGGCAAGAATGTGGAAGGAAGCACTACAGTCTAAAGCCGATGTACTATGTGCTTTATGCTACATCTTAATCAAGGGGACATACATCGGTTACAACACAAGCAGTTCCCTAATATATATGTTGCCCCTGCAACAGACAAGAAAAAAGGAGTCTTGATAGCAGTTAAAAAGTCCGTGGCATTCACGATAATGAATAAGATAATAGATACACTGGGGAGATACGTAATATTGATATGCTCAATTAATAACACAATATACACAATTGTCTCAGTATACTCACCAAACAAAAAACAAACAACATCTTTTAAAACATTATTTGCAGTAATTAACAAACACAAACAAGGTTCTGTATTATGTGCAGGAGACTTTAATATGCCAATGTGGCCCTCAGTGGATACTTCCAATCCTACACACCCAGATAGAGCATCAGAATTATTTCAACTTACTCATCAAGAAGCCTATCTGGATGTGTGGAGATTACAACACCCGACGGAAAAAGATTTTTCATTTTATTCTCATCCCCATAAAATGTATTCTAGAATCGACCTCTTCTTAACGGACCATCTACTTTTTAGTAGAATAAGGTCATCAAGAATCGACGTAATAAGTTGGTTCGACCACGCTCCGATACATTTAGAGATTGAGGAGCAATACTTTAAAGCTCGCTCCAGTCATTGGAGGTTGAACTATTTTTTATTACATATTCCTAAATACCAGGATAGAACAATAAAAGTAATCTCTGACTTCTTTACAGAAAACTCAACGCCTGAGAATATAGGTCCCAAATTATGGTGCGCCCATAAAATGTTTGTAAGAGGTCATTTTATAAATATAGCAGTAGCAAACAAAGCTAATGATGAAATGCGTCTGCATATACTGTCTAGTCTTACATTACTTAGTGCCCTAAATAAAAATACATTTTGCTCGCATAGAGCGGAAATGATAGATATTCTGCAAAACCAATTAAAACAACTAGACACCTACAAATATGAAAAGGCATTGAAGAAGATGAAAGCTAGACAGTATGCGCTAGGGAACCATGCTAATAGACTATTAGCTAACCAACTAAAGAGAGAGGCGCAAAATAGAATCCCTTTTATTTTTAACGCAAAAGGTGAAAAAGTATTTGATCCGACAAAAATAGCAGAAGAAATGGCCAAGTACTATTCAAATCTGTATAATCTGAGATCAGATGAATCTATAGTGCAACCCTCCCGCACTCACAACAGTACAAACTGACAAATTGGCAGTGCCTATTAACGTAGAAGAAATTAAAAATGCTATTAAATCTCTAAAACTAAATAAGGCCCCCGGACCAGACGGGCTAACTAACAAATATTATAAGACCCATACCTCTATGTTAGTTCCACATCTAGAGACACTGTTTAAAAGTATCCAAGATACGGGACACATTCCCAAAGAAATGCTAGCTGCCTCCATAATTACCCTCCCAAAACCGGGCAAGATACCAGATAAACCGGCCAATTTTCGCCCAATTTCATTACTTAATACTGATCTAAAGCTATATGCCAAAATAATGGCAGACAGGCTGGTTCTCCTTCTGCCGGAGCTCATAGACAGAGATCAGGTGGGCTTCGTCAGGGGGAGAGTCTCCTCAGATGGCACTAGAAGATTTATTAATCTAATTGAAATATTTGAAAAAAGTCGGACGCCTTCTTTGCTCTTATCGCTAGATGCGGAGAAGGCATTTGACAGGGTGCATTGGGGGTTCTTAAAGTTAGTATTAGAAAAATTTGGCTTTTCACAAAAAGCAGTATTAGGCATTATGGCGCTATATACCAATCCATCAGCTTATGTCTCCATGTCAGGATACTCTTCCCAACCCTTTCTAATTACTAATGGGACCCGACAAGGATGCCCCCTTTCACCGCTAATCTTTACAATGGTAATGGAACCACTGGCAGAAGCCATTAGAGCTTCAAAAGCGATTTCAGGCATTAAAGTGGGAAAAGTATGTCACAAAATTGGATTGTTTGCAGACGATGTTATTATAGCTCTTACACAACCTGTAAAATCCTTAGCAGCAGTCTCTTTATTAATTAATCAGTTTAGCAGAGTTTCTTACTATAAGTTGAATGCAACGAAGTCTCTAATATTGGGAATGAATATTCCAGTGTTAACAAAAACTTCAGGACATATATCCTTATGTATGGACAGTAGACCAAATCCCGTACCTGGGAATCAAATTAGCTTTCCCAAGTAAAAACCTCTTCTCTCAACTATTCTCCCCTTATATCTCAGATTGAAGCTGAGGTAAAAGATTACTCTAGACATTGGATATCATGGATTGGCAGAATAGCCACTATAAAGATGATGGTTCTCCCAAAAATTACGTATATCTTTAGAAACGTCCCTATACCCGTCTCTAAAAAATTCCTTTCTAAACTCCAAAATATTCTAAATAAATACATTTGGCTAAATGCCAAATCGAGAGTAGCAGCCAATATATTGTACAGACCTCACTCTAAGGGGGGCCTGGGTTTACCTAACATAAACAGATATTACGAAGCAGCAATTTTAGAGCAAACAAGATATTGGTGTTTGGAAAAAACAATGAAACACTGGGTGCAGATTGAGAATGAGGCGGACATAAAAACTTCAATGACCACTAGATTATGGGCATTAGCAATAGAGGGTCACGACAATATCCCAAAATTATCCACAACAAAGGCAGGATATACTGTATGGAAAAAATACTTTACAGATCAAAAAATGTTTTCGTTAAAAGTGACAGACATGCCATGTGACATATTAGCCTGTCTGGTTAACGACTTGGATGTAAATGAATGGATTCAAAAAGGCATTCACAAAATTGATAATATTTGGGGAAAAAGATCACTTAATGGCCTTTTCTGACATTTGCTTGAAATATCAAGTTCATAAAAACGATTTTTACAAATATCTACAGATTAGACATTTTTTATCAAGAGTTTCAAAGTCTAGTTGGGACAATAAAACTATTTTTGAAACAAAATTCTTTCACCTCAATAAGCATGCTAAAGGTGTTTCGTTGGTATATCATACATTAGATAGTATACATGTAGAGGAACAAATGCAATGTGTAAAGCATTGGGAAAGAGATTTGAATCTCACTCTAACACCTGAGAATTGGGAATTCATTTTTAGACTGCCCACAACATTATCTAACAACAATGCATCTAGAAGCACGACGAAAAAGGTGGTATTATACTCCCAGCAAACTATCCAAAATATATCCAACAGCATCAGACAAATGCTGGAGGTGTATGAAGTCCCCAGGTACAATACTACACGTATTTTGGGCATGCCCAGTTCTAACCAATTTCTGGCAACAAATTGAAAAAATGCTCGAAAATATTCTGAAATAGAAAGTATCCCTTAATCCTGCCATGGTATTACTAGGGGTAGGACTTACAGATTTATCCCCAGACGAAAGGGTAGTAATATTTCATATAACCATTACTGCATTATCTCTTATAGCAACGTTATGGAAAACAGATAAAATACCGTCCTTTGGAGAACTATCAATAGGGTTAATAACAATTGTATATTGGAAAGATCAGTAGCCTTTATGGAAGGAAATCAGAAAAAATTCTACAAAAACTGGAAGCTTTGGCTTCAAACAAATTATTACAAGGCCTCGCCACAATATGTCTTTTTGGAATCTAAGTATCTAGACCGTAACAAAGAATGATTTATATATATGCATAGTCTAGGATGAAGAGAATGAGAAAATAAAGGAACATCTTATACTATATGTGTACATGTACCATTGTAAAAGTAATACAGGTACCCTACCAAGCCGAATTTTTATTGTTTTTAGTTAGGAAGTTGTGGTTGCCATCCTAGGGTTTGGGATGCTTTTGAAGTTATTATTATGGAAAACATAGAACCAATGTGTATTGTATATAAACATACTGTATATCAAAATGTTTGATAAAAAAATGTAATGCCTTGGTTCTAATAAAAATATTTGGAAAAAAAGACATATCAAATCTACAAATTTTCTTTATATGGCTTGCATGGCAGTCCAAAAGACACGGACAATAACTGATACAGCAAACCCACTAGAAAATAGTGCAACTGCATCTATCTGTCAACTTGACTGCATTTAAAAAATTTTTTCACTTTCCAGTTCCTGCACAGAATAAATGTTACCATTAGGAAGTAACATTTGTCCTGCAGATAACAAGGCTTCCAGGTTCTATAAAAGTGAAAAAGCACATTTATGTACATAAAATGTCAGACTAAAGTTGATAATTCATTTATCGGGTTTTGCACTTTGTTTAATAAACCTCTAGTGTTACTACTAATTAAAAAGTTAATAAACCTAGAGAAAATGAAATAGCATAAAAAGTTATTTTCAAATTTGTAATCCTTTCAAGAACCGATTCAAATGTATGAATTCTCACTTAAGGCAAACACAACCTTTCCTGATAAGTTAAGGAAGAGCCATTAAAGAAGATTAATATTTAAAGAGCATATTATATATTAACTGATTATTAATAAACACATTTTCAAATGAATAACTGTACTTGCATACTATACAGCCCTTTTGATGTTTTTGTTTTTCTTCTAGACTTTAAAACAAGGAATCTGTTCTCGAGAAACGTCTAGCAATCAGCAGATTGATCAGTCCAATAATGCCAAGGTTGAAAAATGTTGCTCTGCTTTGGAAAGTGCCAGACAGCCATGTACCAAACATAGAAGAGGGATATCAGAATCTTCACATACCTTACACAGTTCTCAAGTAGCAAAAGAACCCAAAAGCCTAAAAGAACTCCTGGTTAGTGTTTTAGATTTATAGAAAAAATAATATATATATAATATTAAAGTATAAGCCGAAACTCCTAATTTTAACACCAAAAAAAATGGAAAAACCTACTCACTTGAGTATAAGCCGAGGGTGGGAAATGCATTGGTCACAGCATCCCCAGTATATAGCCAGCAAGACCCCAGTAGTGTATAACCTGCCTGCCCCCTAGTGTATAGCCTGTAGCCCCTGCCCCAATATAATGCAGTGTACAAAAAACAGTGTACTTGCCCTCCGATGCCTCCCTGACAGGTCCTACGGCGATTCTCCGGCCTCCGTGTCCGCGCTCAGTCCGCCACTGACATGATATTGTGTACCGATGCCGGCGCTCATAGTAGAATGTCAGCTAGCGGCTGACGTCACAATCCCTGTGACAGACAGCGCATGGACACTGAGCCGATGCCAGAGCATCACTGTATAGAAGAGGACTTGCCAGGGGGGCGTTGGAGGGTGAGTACACGGTTTGTTTTTCTTGACTCAAGTATAATCTGAGGTGAGGTGTCAATCAGCGGATTTAGTAGAATATTTCCCAGAAAGATACCCTTCATGCCAAGTATTGGTTTACCTATAATTGCTATAATGTTCCATTCTGTTTCATTTTGGTCTGCAGGATGAATCGGAATGCACATCGGAGGAGGAAGATGGGCTTTCTCAGGATGAAATCCAGGCCTTTTTGGAAAACAACCAGTCCTTTTACAGCAAGCGGCAGCAATTCAGACAGTATCTGAAGGAAAAATTTTACAAATACTGTCTTCTGCATGATCATAGGAATGCCCTTTGTAGTAGCTGGTTGGCAACAGCTGGGGCATTTTAAACAAAATAATACTACTGTCTTTTGTTAAAACTATTAAAATGACTCCCAGACTTTTTCTATGTTTTTGTTCTAGTTTTTTTTGATCTGCAGTTAAATTTTTACTAGATTCTACCCACCCCTCTCCCCCCGCAAACTTTTAATTTCTAGTAAGTTCAAGGATCAGAAATACATTTAGATAATCTTTTTCTTAAACAAGTTCACAACCTTAATCTTGTCATTGGTTTCTATTCGGTTATCTATGTTTTTCTTTAAACCTCATGCTTACATGGTTTAGCTTAAGAAATAATATTGTAAGGGTAATTATTTTCCAAAAAAAAAGCAATGAACAAGAATAGACAGTTTAATTAATCTGACTTCCAGTTGCTGAATGTTTCAGATGCAATTATGTATAAGTGCAATGTGCAGAACTGAAAAATAAAGAATATTTATTAATATGCATAGTAAAGATTTGGCTTTCTATTTGTTTTTTTAAAAGTCTGCAATCTATTTTGTCTACATTTCTAGATAAGTAGAAAGTATCCTAGTCTGTAGGGATAAAAGCTGTAATTCAAAATCCCTCACTGTTTTCTGTAGGAACATGGCACAAACCATTTAAACAGATGAGGTTTGAAATTTAGCAGTGTCAGACTAAAGTAGCCTGAGCAACTAACTAGAGAGAATATACAGGCATACATATATATATATTATACAATGTATATTACGTACAAAATAGGTTCTTTAGGTTTGTTCTTAAGTTGAATTTGTAAGTCTCAACCTGTGATAACTGTTATAGCTGTTTATTGTACCCCATGGCTAAAGTACAGTAAATTACCAATTACCAGAGGTCCGTTTGTAACTAGTGGTCATCTGTAAGTCTGGTGTTCTTAAGTCCATCCCTTGGGTGTTTTTGATTATTCCTCTCATCAGGCTTGGGAGCAAATGCTTTGAATAGTGGACGTGCAAAACGCCAGAAAGCTTAGTGATGCAATATATAGATATATAGAAATCGTGCTTTCTTAGGAAATGAAACTAAAATTAAAATAAACCTTTCCTGTTTCGGTTTACCAAGGATTACCAAAATTTATTTATATTTGTCCAATGCTAGAATAATGAGAGATAATTGAAGGATTGCCTTTAAACAGTTTGGGACTGCCCATATGATGATGTCATGTCTTTGGAAGCTAATTATTCTGTATTTGAAAGCACACCTGAAACACACTGCACCAAAGGATGAACTAAATTGTGCAATTCCACAATTCTTTTCCTTTAGGCTTTCCCATTCATCATTTGGTGCAATTTTCAGAAACCCGGAGGTGCCTCATACATCTGTAGACCATTATATGCAATGGTTTGAATGAAATACTACATCCAAATGTTGTCAACTACTTCAGACCATAAACAATGAAGTTTTTGATATCTCCACAGCTTATGTACCAGATCAACATCGGTCAAGTTGCATCTTCCTTTCATGCTTTTTCCAAAAATGATTTAATTGTTTTGGTGTAAAGTGTACCCTATGCACTACTTAAATCTGAGTTGCAATACAGGACATATTCTTGGTAGTTTTTTTTATCATATACCATGAGTCTACCCACTCTTCTACCAATAAATCCACCAATCCTTGACAGGAGTATATCAGGAGGAATAATTAAAACACAAAAGGGATGCACTTCTCCCCTATAATCACTCAAGGCGTACCTGAGCTTGGCATAAAAAACTCCCACATTTAAATGGAAATCCAGAGCCTTTGGACTACTACCTAGTGTATAAACCTTTTTCAACCTGAAAACTGTGTTAGTTTCTGTATGAGATAGTAAAAGAAGGTAGAAATTAGGCAGCTGCTGTCATCGGCCATTCTAAGCTGAATGTGCCTGCTCTCGTCAGATCGCAGCAGCAATGCAGCTTAAGGCATGGCAAATACCAGCATGGGAGACTGGCTGGGAATCCCAAGTTCCGTTGCCCTTTTTCAACCTGAAAACTGTGTTAGTTTCTGTATGAGATAGTAAAAGAAGGTAGAAATTAGGCAGCTGCTGTCATCGGCCATTCTAAGCTGAGTGTGTCTGCTCTCGTCAGATCAGTGCAGCTTAAGGCTTGGCAAGTACCAGCATGGGAGACTTGCTGGGAATCCCAAGTTCCGTTGACCTTTTTCGACCTTAAAACTGTGTTATTTTCTCTCTGAGATAGTGAAAGAAAGTAGAAATTGGGTAGCTGCTGTCATCGGCCATTCTAAGCTGAGTGTGCCTGCTCTCGTCAGATCGCAGCAGCAATGCAGCTTAAGGCTTGGCAAGTACCAGCATGGGAGACTTGCTGGGAATCCAAAGTTCCGTTGAACTTTCTCAACCTAAAACTGTGTTAGTTTCTCTATGAGATTTTTAAAAAAGGTAGAATTAGGCAGCTGCTGTCATCGGCCATTCTAATCTAAATGTGCCTGCTCTCGTCAGATTGCAGCAGCAATGCAGCTTAAGGCTTGGCAAGTACCAGCATGGGAGACTGGCTGGGAATCCCAAGTTCTGTTGCCCTTTTTCAACCTGAAAACTGTTAGTTTCTCTATGAGATTGTAATAGGAGGTAGAAATTATACAGCTGCTGTCATCGGCCATTCTAAGCTGAATGTGCCTGCTCTCGTCAGATCGCAGCAGCCATGCAGATATTAAGGCTTGGCAAGTACAAGCATGGGAGACTGGCTGGGAATCCCAAGTTCCGTTGACCTTTTTCAACCTGAAAACTGTGTTAGTTTCTGTATGAGATAGTAAAAGAAGGTAGAAATTAGGCAGCTGCTGTCATCGGCAATTCTAAGCTGAATGTACCTTCTCTCGTCAGATCGCAGCAGCAATGCAGCTTAAGACTTGACAAGTTTCAGCTTGGGAGACTGGCTGGGAATCCCAAGTTTCATTGACTTTTTTTCAACCTGAAAACTGTTCTTGTTTCTCTATGAGATAGTAGAAGAAGGTAGAAATTAGGCAGCTGCTGTCATCGGCAATTCTAAGCTGAATGTGCCTGCTCTCGTCAGATTGCAGCAGCAATGCAGCTTAAGGCTTGGCAAGTACCAGCATGGGAGACTGGCTGGGAATCACAAGTTCTGTTGACCTTTTTCAACCTGAAAACTGTTCTTGTTTCTCTATGAGATAGTAGAAGGTAGAAATTAGGCAGCTGCTGCCATCGGCCATTCTAAGCTGAATGTGCCTGCTCTCGTCAGATCGCAGCAGCAATGCAGCTTAAGACTTGGCAAGTTCCAGATTGGGAGACTGGCTGGGAATCCCAAGTTTCATTGACTTTTTTTCAACCTATAAACTGTGTTAGTTTCTCTATGAGATTTTAAAAGAAGGTAGAAATTAGGCAGCTGCTGTTATCAGCCATTCTAAGCTGAATGTGCCTGCTCTCGTCAGATCGCAGCAGCAATGCAGCTTAAGGCATGGCAAATACCAGCATGGGAGACTGGCTGGGAATCCCAAGTTCCGTTGACCTTTTTCAACCTGAAAACTGTTCCTGTTTCTCTATGAGATAGTAGAAGAAGGTAGAAATTAGGCAGCTGCTGTCATCGGCCATTCTAATCTAAATGTGCCTGCTCTCGTCAGATTGCAGCAGCAATGCAGCTTAAGGCTTGGCAAGTACCAGCATGGGAGACTGGCTGGGAATCCCAAGTTCTGTTGCCCTTTTTCAACCTGAAAACTGTGTTAGTTTCTCTATGAGATAGTAAAAGAAGGTAGAAATTAGGCAGCTGCGGTCATCGGCCATTCTAAGCTGAATGTTCCTGCTCTCGTCAGATCGCAGCAGCAATGCAGCTTAAGGCTTGGCAAGTACCAGCATGGGAGACTGGCTGGGAATCACAAGTTCTGTTGACCTTTTTCAATCTGAAAACTGTACTTGTTTCTCTATGAGATAGTAGAAGAAGGTAGAAATTAGGCAGCTGCTGTCATCGGCCATTCTAAGCTGAATGTGCCTGCACTCGTCAGATCGCAGCAGCAATGCAGCTTAAGGCATGGAAAGTACCAGCATGGGAGACTGGCTGGGAATCCCAAGTTCCGTTGAACTTTCTCAACCTGAAAACTGTGTTAGTTTCTCTATGAGATAGTAATAGGAGGTAGAAATTATGCAGCTGCTGTCATCGGCCATTCTAAGCTGAATGTGCCTGCTCTCGTCAGATCGCAGCAGCAATGCAGCTTAAGGCTTGGCAAGTACCAGCATGGGAGATTGGCTGGGAATCCCAAGTTCCGTTGACCTTTTTCGACCTTAAAACTGTGTTATTTTCTCTTTGAGATAGTGAAAGAAAGTAGAAATTAGGCAGCTGCTGTCATCGGCCATTCTAAGCTGAATGTGCCTGCTCTCGTCAGATCGCAGCAGCAATGCAGCTTAAGGCTTGGCAAGTACCAGCATGGGAGATTGGCTGGGAATCCCGAGTTCCGTTGACCTTTTTCGACCTTAAAACTGTGTTATTTTCTCTATGAGATAGTGAAAGAAAGTAGAAATTGGGCAGCTGCTGTCATCGGCCATTCTAAGCTGAGTGTGCCTGCTCTCGTCAGATCGCAGCAGCAATGCAGCTTAAGGCTTGGCAAGTACCAGCATGGGAGACTGGCTGGGAATCAGAAGTTCTGTTGACCTTTTTCAACCTGAAAACTGTGTTAGTTTCTCTATGAGATAGTAAAAGATGGTAGAAATTAGGCAGCTGCTGTCATCGGCCATTCTAGGCATAATGTGCCTGCTCTCGCCAGATTGCAGCAGCAATGCAGCTTAAGGCTTGGCAAGTACCAGCATGGGAGACTTGCTGGGAATCAGAAGTTCTGTTGACCTTTTTCAACCTGAAAACTGTGTTAGTTTCTCTATGAGATAGTAAAAGAAGGTAGAAATTAGGCAGCTGCTGCCATCGGCCATTCTAAGCTGAATGTGCCTGCTCTCGTCAGATCGCAGCAGCAATGCAGCTTAAGACTTGGCAAGTTCCAGATTGGGAGACTGGCTGGGAATCCCAAGTTTCATTGACTTTTTTTCAACCTGAAAACTGTGTTAGTTTCTCTATGAGATTTTAAAAGAAGGTAGAAATTAGGCAGCTGCTGTTATCGGCCATTCTAAGCTGAATGTGCCTGCTCTCGTCAGATCGCAGCAGCAATGCAGCTTAAGGCATGGCAAATACCAGCATGGGAGACTGGCTGGGAATCCCAAGTTCCGTTGACCTTTTTCAACCTGAAAACTGTTCCTGTTTCTCTATGAGATAGTAGAAGAAGGTAGAAATTAGGCAGCTGCTGTCATCGGCCATTCTAAGCTGAATGTGCCTGCTCTCGTCAGATTGCAGCAGCAATGCAGCTTAAGGCTTGGCAAGTACCAGCATGGGAGACTGGCTGGGAATCCCAAGTTCTGTTGCCCTTTTTCAACCTGAAAACTGTGTTAGTTTCTCTATGAGATAGTAAAAGAAGGTAGAAATTAGGCAGCTGCTGTCATCGGCCATTCTAGGCGGCCATTCTAGGCTGAATGTGCCTGCTCTCGCCAGATTGCAGCAGCAATGCAGCTTAAGGCTTGGCAAGTACCAGCATGGGAGACTGGCTGGGAATCACAAGTTCTGTTGACCTTTTTCATTTTGAAAACTGTGCTTGTTTCTCTATGAGATAGTAGAAGAAGGTAGAAATTAGGCAGCTGCTGTCATCGGCCATTCTAAGCTGAATGTGCCTGCTCTCGTCAGATCGCAGCAGCAATGCAGCTTAAGGCATGGCAAATACCAGCATGAGAGACTGGCTTGGAATCCCAAGTTCTGTTGACTTTTTTCAACCTGAAAACTGTGTTAGTTCCTCTATGAGATAGTAAAAGAAGGTAGAAATTAGGCAGCTGCTGTCATCGGCCATTTAAAGCTGAATGTGCCTGCTCTTGTCAGATTGCAGCAGCAATGCAGCTTAAGGCTTGGCAAGTACCAGCATGGGAGACTGGCTGGGAATCCCAAGTTCCGTTGACCTTTTTCAAACTGAAAACTGTGTTAGTTTCTGTATGAGATAGTAAAAGAAGGTAGAAATTAGGCAGCTGCTGTCATCGGCCATTCTAAGCTGAATGTGCCTGCACTCGTCAGATCGCAGCAGCAATGCAGCTTAAGGCATGGAAAGTACCAGCATGGGAGACTGGCTGGGAATCCCAAGTTCCGTTGAACTTTCTCAACCTGAAAACTGTGTTAGTTTCTCTATGAGATAGTAATAGGAGGTAGAAATTATGCAGCTGCTGTCATCGGCCATTCTAAGCTGAATGTGCCTGCTCTCGTCAGATCGCAGCAGCAATGCAGCTTAAGGCTTGGCAAGTACCAGCATGGGAGATTGGCTGGGAATCCCAAGTTCCGTTGACCTTTTTCGACCTTAAAACTGTGTTATTTTCTCTATGAGATAGTGAAAGAAGGTAGAAATTAGGCAGCTGCTGTCATCGGCCATTCTAAGCTGAATGTACCTGCTCTCGTCAGATCGCAGCAGCAATGCAGCTTAAGGCTTGGCAAGTACCAGCATGGGAGACTTGCTGGGAATCCAGAGTTCCGTTGAACTTTCTCAACCTATAACTGTGTTAGTTTCTCTATGAGATTTTTAAAAAAGGTAGAATTAGGCAGCTGCTGTCATCGGCCATTCTAATCTAAATGTGCCTGCTCTCGTCATATTGCAGCAGCAATGCAGCTTAAGGGTGGGCAAGTACCAGCATGGGAGACTGGCTGGGAATCCCAAGTTCCGTTGAACTTTCTCAACCTGAAAACTGTGTTAGTTTCTCTATGAGATAGTAATAGGAGGTAGAAATTATGCAGCTGCTGTCATCGGCCATTCTAAGCTGAATGTGCCTGCTCTCGTCAGATCGCAGCAGCAATGCAGCTTAAGGCTTGGCAATTACCAGCATGGGAGATTGGCTGGGAATCCCAAGTTCCGTTGACCTTTTTCGACCTTAAAACTGTGTTATTTTCTCTATGAGATAGTGAAAGAAAGTAGAAATTAGGCAGCTGCTGTCATCGGCCATTCTAGGCGGCCATTTTAGGCGGCCATTCTAGGCTGAATGTGCCTGCTCTCGCCAGATTGCAGCAACAATGCAGCTTAAGGCTTGGCAAGTACCAGCATGGGAGACTGGCAGGGAATCACAAGTTCTGTTGACCTTTTTCAACCTGAAAACTGTGCTTGTTTCTCTATGAGATAGTAGAAGAAGGTAGAAATTAGGCAGCTGCTGTTATCGGCCATTCTAAGCTGAATGTGCCTGCTCTCGTCAGATCGCAGCAGCAATGCAGCTTAAGGCTTGGCAAGTACCAGCACGGGAGACTTGCTGGGAATCCAAAGTTCCGTTGAACTTTCTCAACCTAAAACTGTGTTAGTTTCTCTATGAGATTTTTAAAAAAGGTAGAATTAGGCAGCTGCTGTCATCGGCCATTCTAATCTAAATGTGCCTGCTCTCGTCAGATTGCAGCAGCAATGCAGCTTAAGGCTTGGCAAGTACCAGCATGGGAGACTGGCTGGGAATCCCAAGTTCTGTTGCCCTTTTTCAACCTGAAAACTGTGTTAGTTTCTCTATGAGATTGTAATAGGAGTTAGAAATTATACAGCTGCTGTCATCGGCCATTCTAAGCTGAATGTGCCTGCTCTCGTCAGATCGCAGCAGCAATGCAGCTTAAGGCATGGCAAATACCAGCATGGGAGACTGGCTGGGAATCCCAAGTTCCGTTGACCTTTTTCAACCTGAAAACTGTGTTATTTTCTCTATGAGATAGTGAAAGAAAGTAGAAATTAGGCAGCTGCTGTCATCGGCCATTCTAAGCTGAATGTGCCTGCTCTCGTCAGATCGCAGCAGCAATGCAGCTTAAGGCATGGCAAATACCAGCATGGGAGACTGGCTGGGAATCCCAAGTTCCGTTGACCTTTTTCAACCTGAAAACTGTGTTAGTTTCTGTATGAGATAGTAAAAAAAGGTAGAAATTAGGCAGCTGCTGTCATCGGCCATTCTAAGCTGAATGTGCCTGCTCTCGTCAGATCGCAGCAGCAATGCAGCTTAAGGCTTGGCAAGTACCAGCATGGGAGATTGGCTGGGAATCCCAAGTTCCGTTGACCTTTTTCGACCTTAAAACTGTGTTATTTTCTCTTTGAGATAGTGAAAGAAAGTAGAAATTAGGCAGCTGCTGTCATCGGCCATTCTAAGCTGAATGTGCCTGCTCTCGTCAGATCGCAGCAGCAATGCAGCTTAAGGCTTGGCAAGTACCAGCATGGGAGATTGGCTGGGAATCCCGAGTTCCGTTGACCTTTTTCGACCTTAAAACTGTGTTATTTTCTCTATGAGATAGTGAAAGAAAGTAGAAATTGGGCAGCTGCTGTCATCGGCCATTCTAAGCTGAGTGTGCCTGCTCTCGTCAGATCGCAGCAGCAATGCAGCTTAAGGCTTGGCAAGTACCAGCATGGGAGACTGGCTGGGAATCAGAAGTTCTGTTGACCTTTTTCAACCTTAAAACTGTGTTAGTTTCTCTATGAGATAGTAAAAGATGGTAGAAATTAGGCAGCTGCTGTCATCGGCCATTCTAGGCATAATGTGCCTGCTCTCGCCAGATTGCAGCAGCAATGCAGCTTAAGGCTTGGCAAGTACCAGCATGGGAGACTTGCTGGGAATCAGAAGTTCTGTTGACCTTTTTCAACCTGAAAACTGTGTTAGTTTCTCTATGAGATAGTAAAAGAAGGTAGAAATTAGGCAGCTGCTGCCATCGGTCATTCTAAGCTGAATGTGCCTGCTCTCGTCAGATCGCAGCAGCAATGCAGCTTAAGGCTTGGCAAGTACCAGCATGGGAGATTGGCTGGGAATCCCGAGTTCCGTTGACCTTTTTCGACCTTAAAACTGTGTTATTTTCTCTATGAGATAGTGAAAGAAAGTAGAAATTGGGCAGCTGCTGTCATCGGCCATTCTAAGCTGAGTGTGTCTGCTCTCGTCAGATCGCAGCAGCAATGCAGCTTAAGGCTTGGCAAGTACCAGCATGGGAAACTGGCTGGGAATCAGAAGTTCTGTTGACCTTTTTCAACCTGAAAACTGTGTTAGTTTCTGTATGAGATAGTAAAAGAAGGTAGAAATTAGGCAGCTGCTGTCATCGGCCATTCTAGGCATAATGTGCCTGCTCTCGCCAGATTGCAGCAGCAATGCAGCTTAAGGCTTGGCAAGTACCAGCATGGGAGACTTGCTGGGAATCAGAAGTTCTGTTGACCTTTTTCAACCTGAAAACTGTGTTAGTTTCTCTATGAGATAGTAAAAGAAGGTAGAAATTAGGCAGCTGCTGTTATCAGCCATTCTAAGCTGAATGTGCCTGCTCTCGTCAGATCGCAGCAGCAATGCAGCTTAAGGCATGGCAAATACCAGCATGGGAGACTGGCTGGGAATCCCAAGTTCCGTTGACCTTTTTCAACCTGAAAACTGTTCCTGTTTCTCTATGAGATAGTAGAAGAAGGTAGAAATTAGGCAGCTGCTGTCATCGGCCATTCTAATCTAAATGTGCCTGCTCTCGTCAGATTGCAGCAGCAATGCAGCTTAAGGCTTGGCAAGTACCAGCATGGGAGACTGGCTGGGAATCCCAAGTTCTGTTGCCCTTTTTCAACCTGAAAACTGTGTTAGTTTCTCTATGAGATAGTAAAAGAAGGTAGAAATTAGGCAGCTGCGGTCATCGGCCATTCTAAGCTGAATGTTCCTGCTCTCGTCAGATCGCAGCAGCAATGCAGCTTAAGGCTTGGCAAGTACCAGCATGGGAGACTGGCTGGGAATCCCAAGTTCTGTTGCCCTTTTTCAACCTGAAAACTGTGTTAGTTTCTCTAAGATAGTAAAAGAAGGTAGAAATTAGGCAGCTGCTGTCATCGGCCATTCTAAGCTGAATGTGCCTGCTCTCGTCAGATCGCAGCAGTAATGCAGCTTAAGGCTTGGCAAGTACCAGCATGGGAGACTTGCTGGGAATCCAAAGTTCCGTTGAACTTTCTCAACCTAAAACTGTATTAGTTTCTCTATGAGATAGTAAAAGAAGGTAGAAATTAGGCAGCTGCTGTCATCGGCCATTCTAGGCGGCCATTCTAGGCTGAATGTGCCTGCTCTCGCCAGATTGCAGCAGCAATGCAGCTTAAGGCTTGGCAAGTACCAGCATGGGAGACTGGCTGGGAATCACAAGTTCTGTTGACCTTTTTCAATCTGAAAACTGTACTTGTTTCTCTATGAGATAGTAGAAGAAGGTAGAAATTAGGCAGCTGCTGTCATCGGCCATTCTAAGCTGAATGTGCCTGCTCTCGTCAGATCGCAGCAGCAATGCAGCTTAAGGCATGGCAAATACCAGCATGAGAGACTGGCTTGGAATCCCAAGTTCTGTTGACTTTTTTCAACCTGAAAACTGTGTTAGTTCCTCAATGAGATAGTAAAAGAAGGTATAAATTAGGCAGCTGCTGTCATCGGCCATTCTAAGCTGAATGTGCCTGCACTCGTCAGATCGCAGCAGCAATGCAGCTTAAGGCATGGAAAGTACCAGCATGGGAGACTGGCTGGGAATCCCAAGTTCCGTTGAACTTTCTCAACCTGAAAACTGTGTTAGTTTCTCTATGAGATAGTAATAGGAGGTAGAAATTATGCAGCTGCTGTCATCGGCCATTCTAAGCTGAATGTGCCTGCTCTCGTCAGATCGCAGCAGCAATGCAGCTTAAGGCTTGGCAAGTACCAGCATGGGAGATTGGCTGGGAATCCCAAGTTCCGTTGACCTTTTTCGACCTTAAAACTGTGTTATTTTCTCTTTGAGATAGTGAAAGAAAGTAGAAATTAGGCAGCTGCTGTCATCGGCCATTCTAAGCTGAATGTGCCTGCTCTTGTCAGATCGCAGCAGCAATGCAGCTTAAGGCTTGGCAAGTACCAGCATGGGAGATTGGCTGGGAATCCCGAGTTCCGTTGACCTTTTTCGACCTTAAAACTGTGTTATTTTCTCTATGAGATAGTGAAAGAAAGTAGAAATTGGGCAGCTGCTGTCATCGGCCATTCTAAGCTGAGTGTGCCTGCTCTCGTCAGATCGCAGCAGCAATGCAGCTTAAGGCTTGGCAAGTACCAGCATGGGAGACTGGCTGGGAATCAGAAGTTCTGTTGACCTTTTTCAACCTGAAAACTGTGTTAGTTTCTCTATGAGATAGTAAAAGATGGTAGAAATTAGGCAGCTGCTGTCATCGGCCATTCTAGGCATAATGTGCCTGCTCTCGCCAGATTGCAGCAGCAATGCAGCTTAAGACTTGGCAAGTACCAGCATGGGAGACTTGCTGGGAATCAGAAGTTCTGTTGACCTTTTTCAACCTGAAAACTGTGTTAGTTTCTGTATGAGATAGTAAAAAAAGGTAGAAATTAGGCAGCTGCTGTCATCGGCCATTCTAAGCTGAATGTGCCTGCTCTCGTCAGATCGCAGCAGCAATGCAGCTTAAGGCTTGGCAAGTACCAGCATGGGAGATTGGCTGGGAATCCCAAGTTCCGTTGACCTTTTTCGACCTTAAAACTGTGTTATTTTCTCTTTGAGATAGTGAAAGAAAGTAGAAATTAGGCAGCTGCTGTCATCGGCCATTCTAAGCTGAATGTGCCTGCTCTCGTCAGATCGCAGCAGCAATGCAGCTTAAGGCTTGGCAAGTACCAGCATGGGAGATTGGCTGGGAATCCCGAGTTCCGTTGACCTTTTTCGACCTTAAAACTGTGTTATTTTCTCTATGAGATAGTGAAAGAAAGTAGAAATTGGGCAGCTGCTGTCATCGGCCATTCTAAGCTGAGTGTGCCTGCTCTCGTCAGATCGCAGCAGCAATGCAGCTTAAGGCTTGGCAAGTACCAGCATGGGAGACTGGCTGGGAATCAGAAGTTCTGTTGACCTTTTTCAACCTGAAAACTGTGTTAGTTTCTCTATGAGATAGTAAAAGAAGGTAGAAATTAGGCAGCTGCTGCCATCGGCCATTCTAGGCATAATGTGCCTGCTCTCGCCAGATTGCAGCAGCAATGCAGCTTAAGGCTTGGCAAGTACCAGCATGGGAGACTTGCTGGGAATCAGAAGTTCTGTTGACCTTTTTCAACCTGAAAACTGTGTTAGTTTCTCTATGAGATAGTAAAAGAAGGTAGAAATTAGGCAGCTGCTGCCATCGGCCATTCTAAGCTGAATGTGCCTGCTCTCGTCAGATCGCAGCAGCAATGCAGCTTAAGGCTTGGCAAGTACCAGCATGGGAGATTGGCTGGGAATCCCGAGTTCCGTTGACCTTTTTCGACCTTAAAACTGTGTTATTTTCTCTATGAGATAGTGAAAGAAAGTAGAAATTGGGCAGCTGCTGTCATCGGCCATTCTAAGCTGAGTGTGTCTGCTCTCGTCAGATCGCAGCAGCAATGCAGCTTAAGGCTTGGCAAGTACCAGCATGGGAGACTGGCTGGGAATCAGAAGTTCTGTTGACCTTTTTCAACCTGAAAACTGTGTTAGTTTCTGTATGAGATAGTAAAAGAAGGTAGAAATTAGGCAGCTGCTGTCATCGGCCATTCTAGGCATAATGTGCCTGCTCTCGCCAGATTGCAGCAGCAATGCAGCTTAAGGCTTGGCAAGTACCAGCATGGGAGACTTGCTGGGAATCAGAAGTTCTGTTGACCTTTTTCAACCTGAAAACTGTGTTAGTTTCTCTATGAGATAGTAAAAGAAGGTAGAAATTAGGCAGCTGCTGTTATCAGCCATTCTAAGCTGAATGTGCCTGCTCTCGTCAGATCGCAGCAGCAATGCAGCTTAAGGCATGGCAAATACCAGCATGGGAGACTGGCTGGGAATCCCAAGTTCCGTTGACCTTTTTCAACCTGAAAACTGTTCCTGTTTCTCTATGAGATAGTAGAAGAAGGTAGAAATTAGGCAGCTGCTGTCATCGGCCATTCTAATCTAAATGTGCCTGCTCTCGTCAGATTGCAGCAGCAATGCAGCTTAAGGCTTGGCAAGTACCAGCATGGGAGACTGGCTGGGAATCCCAAGTTCTGTTGCCCTTTTTCAACCTGAAAACTGTGTTAGTTTCTCTATGAGATAGTAAAAGAAGGTAGAAATTAGGCAGCTGCGGTCATCGGCCATTCTAAGCTGAATGTTCCTGCTCTCGTCAGATCGCAGCAGCAATGCAGCTTAAGGCTTGGCAAGTACCAGCATGGGAGACTTGCTGGGAATCCCAAGTTCTGTTGAACTTTTTCAACCTGAAAACTGTGTTAGTTTCTCTATGAGATAGTAAAAGAAGGTAGAAATTAGGCAGCTGCTGTCATCGGCCATTCTAGGCGGCCATTCTAGGCTGAATGTGCCTGCTCTCGCCAGATTGCAGCAGCAATGCAGCTTAAGGCTTGGCAAGTACCAGCATGGGAGACTGGCTGGGAATCACAAGTTCTGTTGACCTTTTTCAATCTGAAAACTGTACTTGTTTCTCTATGAGATAGTAGAAGAAGGTAGAAATTAGGCAGCTGCTGTCATCGGCCATTCTAAGCTGAATGTGCCTGCTCTCGTCAGATCGCAGCAGCAATGCAGCTTAAGGCATGGCAAATACCAGCATGAGAGACTGGCTTGGAATCCCAAGTTCTGTTGACTTTTTTCAACCTGAAAACTGTGTTAGTTCCTCTATGAGATAGTAAAAGAAGGTATAAATTAGGCAGCTGCTGTCATCGGCCATTCTAAGCTGAATGTGCCTGCACTCGTCAGATCGCAGCAGCAATGCAGCTTAAGGCATGGAAAGTACCAGCATGGGAGACTGGCTGGGAATCCCAAGTTCCGTTGAACTTTCTCAACCTGAAAACTGTGTTAGTTTCTCTATGAGATAGTAATAGGAGGTAGAAATTATGCAGCTGCTGTCATCGGCCATTCTAAGCTGAATGTGCCTGCTCTCGTCAGATCGCAGCAGCAATGCAGCTTAAGGCTTGGCAAGTACCAGCATGGGAGATTGGCTGGGAATCCCAAGTTCCGTTGACCTTTTTCGACCTTAAAACTGTGTTATTTTCTCTTTGAGATAGTGAAAGAAAGTAGAAATTAGGCAGCTGCTGTCATCGGCCATTCTAAGCTGAATGTGCCTGCTCTCGTCAGATCGCAGCAGCAATGCAGCTTAAGGCTTGGCAAGTACCAGCATGGGAGATTGGCTGGGAATCCCGAGTTCCGTTGACCTTTTTCGACCTTAAAACTGTGTTATTTTCTCTATGAGATAGTGAAAGAAAGTAGAAATTGGGCAGCTGCTGTCATCGGCCATTCTAAGCTGAGTGTGCCTGCTCTCGTCAGATCGCAGCAGCAATGCAGCTTAAGGCTTGGCAAGTACCAGCATGGGAGACTGGCTGGGAATCAGAAGTTCTGTTGACCTTTTTCAACCTGAAAACTGTGTTAGTTTCTCTATGAGATAGTAAAAGATGGTAGAAATTAGGCAGCTGCTGTCATCGGCCATTCTAGGCATAATGTGCCTGCTCTCGCCAGATTGCAGCAGCAATGCAGCTTAAGACTTGGCAAGTACCAGCATGGGAGACTTGCTGGGAATCAGAAGTTCTGTTGACCTTTTTCAACCTGAAAACTGTGTTAGTTTCTCTATGAGATAGTAAAAGAAGGTAGAAATTAGGCAGCTGCTGCCATCGGCCATTCTAAGCTGAATGTGCCTGCTCTCGTCAGATCGCAGCAGCAATGCAGCTTAAGACTTGGCAAGTTCCAGATTGGGAGACTGGCTGGGAATCCCAAGTTTCATTGACTTTTTTTCAACCTGAAAACTGTGTTAGTTTCTATATGAGATTTTAAAAGAAGGTAGAAATTAGGCAGCTGCTGTTATCGGCCATTCTAAGCTGAATGTGCCTGCTCTCGTCAGATCGCAGCAGCAATGCAGCTTAAGGCATGGCAAATACCAGCATGGGAGACTGGCTGGGAATCCCAAGTTCCGTTGACCTTTTTCAACCTGAAAACTGTTCCTGTTTCTCTATGAGATAGTAGAAGAAGGTAGAAATTAGGCAGCTGCTGTCATCGGCCATTCTAATCTAAATGTGCCTGCTCTCGTCAGATTGCAGCAGCAATGCAGCTTAAGGCTTGGCAAGTACCAGCATGGGAGACTGGCTGGGAATCCCAAGTTCTGTTGCCCTTTTTCAACCTGAAAACTGTGTTAGTTTCTCTATGAGATAGTAAAAGAAGGTAGAAATTAGGCAGCTGCTGTCATCGGCCATTCTAGGCGGCCATTCTAGGCTGAATGTGCCTGCTCTCGCCAGATTGCAGCAGCAATGCAGCTTAAGGCTTGGCAAGTACCAGCATGGGAGACTGGCTGGGAATCACAAGTTCTGTTGACCTTTTTCAATCTGAAAACTGTGCTTGTTTCTCTATGAGATAGTAGAAGAAGGTAGAAATTAGGCAGCTGCTGTCATCGGCCATTCTAAGCTGAATGTGCCTGCTCTCGTCAGATCGCAGCAGCAATGCAGCTTAAGGCATGGCAAATACCAGCATGAGAGACTGGCTTGGAATCCCAAGTTCTGTTGACTTTTTTCAACCTGAAAACTGTGTTAGTTCCTCTATGAGATAGTAAAAGAAGGTAGAAATTAGGCAGCTGCTGTCATCGGCCATTTAAAGCTGAATGTGCCTGCTCTTGTCAGATTGCAGCAGCAATGCAGCTTAAGGCTTGGCAAGTACCAGCATGGGAGACTGGCTGGGAATCCCAAGTTCCGTTGACCTTTTTCAAACTGAAAACTGTGTTAGTTTCTGTATGAGATAGTAAAAGAAGGTAGAAATTAGGCAGCTGCTGTCATCGGCCATTCTAATCTAAATGTGCCTGCTCTCGTCATATTGCAGCAGCAATGCAGCTTAAGGCTTGGCAAGTACCAGCATGGGAGACTGGCTGGGAATCCCAAGTTCCGTTGAACTTTCTCAACCTGAAAACTGTGTTAGTTTCTCTATGAGATAGTAATAGGAGGTAGAAATTATGCAGCTGCTGTCATCGGCCATTCTAAGCTGAATGTGCCTGCTCTCGTCAGATCGCAGCAGCAATGCAGCTTAAGGCTTGGCAAGTACCAGCATGGGAGATTGGCTGGGAATCCCAAGTTCCGTTGACCTTTTTCGACCTTAAAACTGTGTTATTTTCTCTATGAGATAGTGAAAGAAAGTAGAAATTAGGCAGCTGCTGTCATCGGCCATTCTAGGCGGCCATTTTAGGCGGCCATTCTAGGCTGAATGTGCCTGCTCTCGCCAGATTGCAGCAGCAATGCAGCTTAAGGCTTGGCAAGTACCAGCATGGGAGACTGGCAGGGAATCACAAGTTCTGTTGACCTTTTTCAACCTGAAAACTGTGCTTGTTTCTCTATGAGATAGTAGAAGAAGGTAGAAATTAGGCAGCTGCTGTTATCGGCCATTCTAAGCTGAATGTGCCTGCTCTCGTCAGATCGCAGCAGCAATGCAGCTTAAGGCTTGGCAAGTACCAGCACGGGAGACTTGCTGGGAATCCAAAGTTCCGTTGAACTTTCTCAACCTAAAACTGTGTTAGTTTCTCTATGAGATTTTTAAAAAAGGTAGAATTAGGCAGCTGCTGTCATCGGCCATTCTAATCTAAATGTGCCTGCTCTCGTCAGATTGCAGCAGCAATGCAGCTTAAGGCTTGGCAAGTACCAGCATGGGAGACTGGCTGGGAATCCCAAGTTCTGTTGCCCTTTTTCAACCTGAAAACTGTGTTAGTTTCTCTATAAGATAGTAAAAGAAGGTAGAAATTAGGCAGCTGCTGTCATCGGCCATTCTAAGCTGAATGTGCCTGCTCTCGTCAGATCGCAGCAGCAATGCAGCTTAAGGCTTGGCAAGTACCAGCATGGGAGATTGGCTGGGAATCCCAAGTTCCGTTGACCTTTTTCGACCTTAAAACTGTGTTATTTTCTCTATGAGATAGTGAAAGAAAGTAGAAATTAGGCAGCTGCTGTCATCGGCCATTCTAAGCTGAATGTGCCTGCTCTCGTCAGATCGCAGCAGCAATGCAGCTTAAGGCTTGGCAAGTACCAGCATGGGAGACTTGCTGGGAATCCAAAGTTCCGTTGAACTTTCTCAACCTAAAACTGTGTTAGTTTCTCTTTGAGATTTTTAAAAAAGGTACAATTAGGCAGCTGCTGTCATCGGCCATTCTAATCTAAATGTGCCTGCTCTCGTCAGATTGCAGCAGCAATGCAGCTTAAGGCTTGGCAAGTACCAGCATGGGAGACTGGCTGGGAATCCCAAGTTCTGTTGCCCTTTTTCAACCTGAAAACTGTGTTAGTTTCTCTATGAGATTGTAATAGGATTTAGAAATTATACAGCTGCTGTCATCGGCCATTCTAAGCTGAATGTGCCTGCTCTCGTCAGATCGCAGCAGCAATGCAGCTTAAGGCATGGCAAATACCAGCATGGGAGACTGGCTGGGAATCCCAAGTTCCGTTGACCTTTTTCAACCTGAAAACTGTTATTTTCTCTGAGATAGTGAAAGAAAGTAGAAATTAGGCAGCTGCTGTCATCGGCCATTCTAAGCTGAATGTGACTGCTCTCGTCAGATCGCAGCAGCAATGCAGCTTAAGGCATGGCAAATACCAGCATGGGAGACTGGCTGGGAATCCCAAGTTCCGTTGACCTTTTTCAACCTGAAAACTGTGTTAGTTTCTCTATGAGATAGTAAAAGAAGGTAGAAATTATGCAGCTGCTGTCATCGGCCATTCTAAGCTGAATGTGCCTGCTCTCGTCAGATCGCAGCAGCAATGCAGATTAAGGCTTGGCAAGTACAAGCATGGGAGACTGGCTGGGAATCCCAAGTTTCATTGACCTTTTTCAACCTGAAAACTGTGCTAGTTTCTCTATGAGATAGTAAAAGGAGGTAGAAATAAGGCAGCTGCTGTCATCGACCATTCCAATCTGGATGTTCCTGCTCTCGTCAGATCGCAGCAGCAATGCAGCTTAAGACTTGGCAAGTACCAGAATGGGAGACTGGCTGGGAATCCCAAGTTCTGTTGACTTTTTTCAACCTGAAAACTGTTAGTTTCTCTATGAGATAGTAAAAGAAGGTATAAATTAGGCAGCTGCTGTCATCGGCCATTTAAAGCTGAATGTGCCTGCTCTTGTCAGATTGTAGCAGCAATGCAGCTTAAGGCTTGGCAAGTACCAGCATGGGAGACTGGCTGGGAATCCCAAGTTCCGTTGACCTTTTTCAACCTGAAAACTGTGTTAGTTTCTCTATGAGATAGTAAAAGAAGGTAGAAATTATGCAGCTGCTGTCATCGGCCATTCTAAGCTGAATGTGCCTGCTCTCGTCAGATCGCAGCAGCAATGCAGATTAAGGCTTGGCAAGTACAAGCATGGGAGACTGGCTGGGAATCCCAAGTTTCATTGACCTTTTTCAACCTGAAAACTGTGCTAGTTTCTCTATGAGATAGTAAAAGGAGGTAGAAATAAGGCAGCTGCTGTCATCGACCATTCTAATCTGGATGTGCCTGCTCTCGTCAGATCGCAGCAGCAATGCAGCTTAAGACTTGGCAAGTACCAGAATGGGAGACTGGCTGGGAATCCCAAGTTCTGTTGACTTTTTTCAACCTGAAAACTGTTAGTTTCTCTATGAGATAGTAAAAGAAGGTATAAATTAGGCAGCTGCTGTCATCGGCCATTTAAAGCTGAATGTGCCTGCTCTTGTCAGATTGCAGCAGCAATGCAGCTTAAGGCTTGGCAAGTACCAGCATGGGAGACTGGCTGGGAATCCCAAGTTCCGTTGAACTTTCTCAACCTGAAAACTGTGTTAGTTTCTCTATGAGATAGTAATAGGAGGTAGAAATTATGCAGCTGCTGTCATCGGCCATTCTAAGCTGAATGTGCCTGCTCTCGTCAGATCGCAGCAGCAATGCAGCTTAAGGCTTGGCAAGTACCAGCATGGGAGATTGGCTGGGAATCCCAAGTTCCGTTGACCTTTTTCGACCTTAAAACTGTGTTATTTTCTCTATGAGATAGTGAAAGAAAGTAGAAATTAGGCAGCTGCTGTCATCGGCCATTCTAAGCTGAATGTGCCTGCTCTCGTCAGATCGCAGCAGCCAGCAATGCAGCTTAAGGCTTGGCAAGTTCCAGCATTGGAGACTTGCTGGGAATCCAAAGTTCCGTTGAACTTTCTCAACCTAAAACTGTGTTAGTTTCTCTATGAGATTTTTAAAAAAGGTAGAATTAGGCAGCTACTGTCATCGGCCATTCTAATCTAAATGTGCCTGCTCTCGTCAGATTGCAGCAGCAATGCAGCTTAAGGCTTGGCAAGTACCAGCATGGGAGACTGGCTGGGAATCCCAAGTTCTGTTGCCCTTTTTCAACCTGAAATCTGTGTTAGTTTCTCTATGAGATAGTAAAAGAAGGTAGAAATTAGGCAGCTGCTGTCATTGGCCATTCTAAGCTGAATGTGCCTGCTCTCGTCAGATCGCAGCAGCAATGCAGCTTAAGGCTTGGCAAGTACCAGCATGGGAGACTTGCTGGGAATCCCAAGTTCTGTTGAACTTTTTCAACCTGAAAACTGTGTTAGTTTCTCTATGAGATAGTAAAAGAAGGTAGAAATTAGGCAGCTGCTGTCATCGGCCATTCTAGGCGGCCATTTTAGGCGGCCATTCTAGGCTGAATGTGCCTGCTCTCGCCAGATTGCAGCAGCAATGCAGCTTAAGGCTTGGCAAGTACCAGCATGGGAGACTGGCAGGGAATCACAAGTTCTGTTGACCTTTTTCAACCTGAAAACTGTGCTTGTTTCTCTATGAGATAGTAGAAGAAGGTAGAAATTAGACAGCTGCTGTTATCGGCCATTCTAAGCTGAATGTGCCTGCTCTCGTCAGATCACAGCAGCCAGCAATGCAGCTTAAGGCTTGGCAAGTTCCAGCATTGGAGACTTGCTGGGAATCCAAAGTTCCGTTGAACTTTCTCAACCTAAAACTGTGTTAGTTTCTCTATGAGATTTTTAAAAAAGGTAGAATTAGGCAGCTGCTGTCATCGGCCATTCTAATCTAAATGTGCCTGCTCTCGTCAGATTGCAGCAGCAATGCAGCTTAAGGCTTGGCAAGTACCAGCATGGGAGACTGGCTGGGAATCCCAAGTTCTGTTGCCCTTTTTCAACCTGAAATCTGTGTTAGTTTCTCTATGAGATAGTAAAAGAAGGTAGAAATTAGGCAGCTGCTGTCATTGGCCATTCTAAGCTGAATGTGCCTGCTCTCGTCAGATCGCAGCAGCAATGCAGCTTAAGGCTTGGCAAGTACCAGCATGGGAGACTTGCTGGGAATCCCAAGTTCTGTTGAACTTTTTCAACCTGAAAACTGTGTTAGTTTCTCTATGAGATAGTAAAAGAAGGTAGAAATTAGGCAGCTGCTGTCATCGGCCATTCTAGGCGGCCATTTTAGGCGGCCATTCTAGGCTGAATGTGCCTGCTCTCGCCAGATTGCAGCAGCAATGCAGCTTAAGGCTTGGCAAGTACCAGCATGGGAGACTGGCAGGGAATCACAAGTTCTGTTGACCTTTTTCAACCTGAAAACTGTGCTTGTTTCTCTATGAGATAGTAGAAGAAGGTAGAAATTAGACAGCTGCTGTTATCGGCCATTCTAAGCTGAATGTGCCTGCTCTCGTCAGATCACAGCAGCCAGCAATGCAGCTTAAGGCTTGGCAAGTTCCAGCATTGGAGACTTGCTGGGAATCCAAAGTTCCGTTGAACTTTCTCAACCTAAAACTGTGTTAGTTTCTCTATGAGATTTTTAAAAAAGGTAGAATTAGGCAGCTGCTGTCATCGGCCATTCTAATCTAAATGTGCCTGCTCTCGTCAGATTGCAGCAGCAATGCAGCTTAAGGCTTGGCAAGTACCAGCATGGGAGACTGGCTGGGAATCCCAAGTTCTGTTGCCCTTTTTCAACCTGAAATCTGTGTTAGTTTCTCTATGAGATAGTAAAAGAAGGTAGAAATTAGGCAGCTGCTGTCATTGGCCATTCTAAGCTGAATGTGCCTGCTCTCGTCAGATCGCAGCAGCAATGCAGCTTAAGGCTTGGCAAGTACCAGCATGGGAGACTTGCTGGGAATCCCAAGTTCTGTTGAACTTTTTCAACCTGAAAACTGTGTTAGTTTCTCTATGAGATAGTAAAAGAAGGTAGAAATTAGGCAGCTGCTGTCATCGGCCATTCTAGGCGGCCATTTTAGGCGGCCATTCTAGGCTGAATGTGCCTGCTCTCGCCAGATTGCAGCAGCAATGCAGCTTAAGGCTTGGCAAGTACCAGCATGGGAGACTGGCAGGGAATCACAAGTTCTGTTGACCTTTTTCAACCTGAAAACTGTGCTTGTTTCTCTATGAGATAGTAGAAGAAGGTAGAAATTAGACAGCTGCTGTTATCGGCCATTCTAAGCTGAATGTGCCTGCTCTCGTCAGATCGCAGCAGCAATGCAGCTTAAGGCTTGGCAAGTACCAGCACGGGAGACTTGCTGGGAATCCAAAGTTCCGTTGAACTTTCTCAACCTAAAACTGTGTTAGTTTCTCTATGAGATTTTTAAAAAAGGTAGAATTAGGCAGCTGCTGTCATCGGCCATTCTAATCTAAATGTGCCTGCTCTCGTCAGATTGCAGCAGCAATGCAGCTTAAGGCTTGGCAAGTACCAGCATGGGAGACTGGCTGGGAATCCCAAGTTCTGTTGCCCTTTTTCAACCTGAAAACTGTGTTAGTTTCTCTATGAGATAGTAAAAGAAGGTAGAAATTAGGCAGCTGCTGTCATCGGCCATTCTAAGCTGAATGTGCCTGCTCTCGTCAGATCGCAGCAGCAATGCAGCTTAAGGCATGGCAAATACCAGAATGGGAGACTGGCTGGGAATCCCAAGTTCCGTTGACCTTTTTCAACCTGAAAACTGTGTTATTTTCTCTATGAGATAGTGAAAGAAAGTAGAAATTAGGCAGCTGCTGTCATCGGCCATTCTAAGCTGAATGTGCCTGCTCTTGTCAGATTGCAGCAGCAATGCAGCTGAAGGCTTGGCAAGTACCAGCATGGGAGACTGGCTGGGAATCCCAAGTTCCGTTGACCTTTTTCAAACTGAAAACTGTGTTAGTTTCTGTATGAGATAGTAAAAGAAGGTAGAAATTAGGCAGCTGCTGTCATCGGCCATTCTAAGCTGAATGTGCCTGCTCTCGTCAGATCGCAGCAGCAATGCAGCTTAAGGCATGGAAAGTACCAGCATGGGAGACTGGCTGGGAATCCCAAGTTCCGTTGAACTTTCTCAACCTGAAAACTGTGTTAGTTTCTCTATGAGATAGTAATAGGAGGTAGAAATTATGCAGCTGCTGTCATCGGCCATTCTAAGCTGAATGTGCCTGCTCTCGTCAGATCGCAGCAGCAATGCAGCTTAAGGCTTGGCAAGTACCAGCATGGGAGATTGGCTGGGAATCCCAAGTTCCGTTGACCTTTTTCGACCTTAAAACTGTGTTATTTTCTCTATGAGATAGTGAAAGAAAGTAGAAATTAGGCAGCTGCTGTCATCGGCCATTCTAAGCTGAATGTGCCTGCTCTCGTCAGATCGCAGCAGCAATGCAGCTTAAGGCTTGGCAAGTACCAGCATGGGAGATTGGCTGGGAATCCCGAGTTCCGTTGACCTTTTTCGACCTTAAAACTGTGTTATTTTCTCTATGAGATAGTGAAAGAAAGTAGAAATTGGGCAGCTGCTGTCATCGGCCATTCTAAGCTGAGTGTGCCTGCTCTCGTCAGATCGCAGCAGCAATGCAGCTTAAGGCCTGGCAAGTACCAGCATGGGAGACTGGCTGGGAATCCCAAGTTCCGTTGACCTTTTTCAACCTGAAAACTGTTCCTGTTTCTCTATGAGATAGTAGAAGAAGGTAGAAATTAGGCAGCGGCTGTCATCGGCCATTCTAATCTAAATGTGCCTGCTCTCGTCAGATTGCAGCAGCAATGCAGCTTAAGGCTTGGCAAGTACCAGCATGGGAGACTGGCTGGGAATCCCAAGTTCCGTTGACCTTTTTCGACCTTAAAACTGTGTTATTTTCTCTATGAGATAGTGAAAGAAAGTAGAAATTAGGCAGCTGCTGTCATCGGCCATTCTAGGCGGCCATTTTAGGCGGCCATTCTAGGCTGAATGTGCCTGCTCTCGCCAGATTGCAGCAGCAATGCAGCTTAAGGCTTGGCAAGTACCAGCATGGGAGACTGGCAGGGAATCACAAGTTCTGTTGACCTTTTTCAACCTGAAAACTGTGCTTGTTTCTCTATGAGATAGTAGAAGAAGGTAGAAATTAGGCAGCTGCTGTTATCGGCCATTCTAAGCTGAATGTGCCTGCTCTCGTCAGATCGCAGCAGCAATGCAGCTTAAGGCTTGGCAAGTACCAGCACGGGAGACTTGCTGGGAATCCAAAGTTCCGTTGAACTTTCTCAACCTAAAACTGTGTTAGTTTCTCTATGAGATTTTTAAAAAAGGTAGAATTAGGCAGCTGCTGTCATCGGCCATTCTAATCTAAATGTGCCTGCTCTCGTCAGATTGCAGCAGCAATGCAGCTTAAGGCTTGGCAAGTACCAGCATGGGAGACTGGCTGGGAATCCCAAGTTCTGTTGCCCTTTTTCAACCTGAAAACTGTGTTAGTTTCTCTATAAGATAGTAAAAGAAGGTAGAAATTAGGCAGCTGCTGTCATCGGCCATTCTAAGCTGAATGTGCCTGCTCTCGTCAGATCGCAGCAGCAATGCAGCTTAAGGCTTGGCAAGTACCAGCATGGGAGATTGGCTGGGAATCCCAAGTTCCGTTGACCTTTTTCGACCTTAAAACTGTGTTATTTTCTCTATGAGATAGTGAAAGAAAGTAGAAATTAGGCAGCTGCTGTCATCGGCCATTCTAAGCTGAATGTGCCTGCTCTCGTCAGATCGCAGCAGCAATGCAGCTTAAGGCTTGGCAAGTACCAGCATGGGAGACTTGCTGGGAATCCAAAGTTCCGTTGAACTTTCTCAACCTAAAACTGTGTTAGTTTCTCTTTGAGATTTTTAAAAAAGGTACAATTAGGCAGCTGCTGTCATCGGCCATTCTAATCTAAATGTGCCTGCTCTCGTCAGATTGCAGCAGCAATGCAGCTTAAGGCTTGGCAAGTACCAGCATGGGAGACTGGCTGGGAATCCCAAGTTCTGTTGCCCTTTTTCAACCTGAAAACTGTGTTAGTTTCTCTATGAGATTGTAATAGGATTTAGAAATTATACAGCTGCTGTCATCGGCCATTCTAAGCTGAATGTGCCTGCTCTCGTCAGATCGCAGCAGCAATGCAGCTTAAGGCATGGCAAATACCAGCATGGGAGACTGGCTGGGAATCCCAAGTTCCGTTGACCTTTTTCAACCTGAAAACTGTTATTTTCTCTGAGATAGTGAAAGAAAGTAGAAATTAGGCAGCTGCTGTCATCGGCCATTCTAAGCTGAATGTGACTGCTCTCGTCAGATCGCAGCAGCAATGCAGCTTAAGGCATGGCAAATACCAGCATGGGAGACTGGCTGGGAATCCCAAGTTCCGTTGACCTTTTTCAACCTGAAAACTGTGTTAGTTTCTCTATGAGATAGTAAAAGAAGGTAGAAATTATGCAGCTGCTGTCATCGGCCATTCTAAGCTGAATGTGCCTGCTCTCGTCAGATCGCAGCAGCAATGCAGATTAAGGCTTGGCAAGTACAAGCATGGGAGACTGGCTGGGAATCCCAAGTTTCATTGACCTTTTTCAACCTGAAAACTGTGCTAGTTTCTCTATGAGATAGTAAAAGGAGGTAGAAATAAGGCAGCTGCTGTCATCGACCATTCCAATCTGGATGTTCCTGCTCTCGTCAGATCGCAGCAGCAATGCAGCTTAAGACTTGGCAAGTACCAGAATGGGAGACTGGCTGGGAATCCCAAGTTCTGTTGACTTTTTTCAACCTGAAAACTGTTAGTTTCTCTATGAGATAGTAAAAGAAGGTATAAATTAGGCAGCTGCTGTCATCGGCCATTTAAAGCTGAATGTGCCTGCTCTTGTCAGATTGTAGCAGCAATGCAGCTTAAGGCTTGGCAAGTACCAGCATGGGAGACTGGCTGGGAATCCCAAGTTCCGTTGACCTTTTTCAACCTGAAAACTGTGTTAGTTTCTCTATGAGATAGTAAAAGAAGGTAGAAATTATGCAGCTGCTGTCATCGGCCATTCTAAGCTGAATGTGCCTGCTCTCGTCAGATCGCAGCAGCAATGCAGATTAAGGCTTGGCAAGTACAAGCATGGGAGACTGGCTGGGAATCCCAAGTTTCATTGACCTTTTTCAACCTGAAAACTGTGCTAGTTTCTCTATGAGATAGTAAAAGGAGGTAGAAATAAGGCAGCTGCTGTCATCGACCATTCTAATCTGGATGTGCCTGCTCTCGTCAGATCGCAGCAGCAATGCAGCTTAAGACTTGGCAAGTACCAGAATGGGAGACTGGCTGGGAATCCCAAGTTCTGTTGACTTTTTTCAACCTGAAAACTGTTAGTTTCTCTATGAGATAGTAAAAGAAGGTATAAATTAGGCAGCTGCTGTCATCGGCCATTTAAAGCTGAATGTGCCTGCTCTTGTCAGATTGCAGCAGCAATGCAGCTTAAGGCTTGGCAAGTACCAGCATGGGAGACTGGCTGGGAATCCCAAGTTCCGTTGAACTTTCTCAACCTGAAAACTGTGTTAGTTTCTCTATGAGATAGTAATAGGAGGTAGAAATTATGCAGCTGCTGTCATCGGCCATTCTAAGCTGAATGTGCCTGCTCTCGTCAGATCGCAGCAGCAATGCAGCTTAAGGCTTGGCAAGTACCAGCATGGGAGATTGGCTGGGAATCCCAAGTTCCGTTGACCTTTTTCGACCTTAAAACTGTGTTATTTTCTCTATGAGATAGTGAAAGAAAGTAGAAATTAGGCAGCTGCTGTCATCGGCCATTCTAAGCTGAATGTGCCTGCTCTCGTCAGATCGCAGCAGCCAGCAATGCAGCTTAAGGCTTGGCAAGTTCCAGCATTGGAGACTTGCTGGGAATCCAAAGTTCCGTTGAACTTTCTCAACCTAAAACTGTGTTAGTTTCTCTATGAGATTTTTAAAAAAGGTAGAATTAGGCAGCTACTGTCATCGGCCATTCTAATCTAAATGTGCCTGCTCTCGTCAGATTGCAGCAGCAATGCAGCTTAAGGCTTGGCAAGTACCAGCATGGGAGACTGGCTGGGAATCCCAAGTTCTGTTGCCCTTTTTCAACCTGAAATCTGTGTTAGTTTCTCTATGAGATAGTAAAAGAAGGTAGAAATTAGGCAGCTGCTGTCATTGGCCATTCTAAGCTGAATGTGCCTGCTCTCGTCAGATCGCAGCAGCAATGCAGCTTAAGGCTTGGCAAGTACCAGCATGGGAGACTTGCTGGGAATCCCAAGTTCTGTTGAACTTTTTCAACCTGAAAACTGTGTTAGTTTCTCTATGAGATAGTAAAAGAAGGTAGAAATTAGGCAGCTGCTGTCATCGGCCATTCTAGGCGGCCATTTTAGGCGGCCATTCTAGGCTGAATGTGCCTGCTCTCGCCAGATTGCAGCAGCAATGCAGCTTAAGGCTTGGCAAGTACCAGCATGGGAGACTGGCAGGGAATCACAAGTTCTGTTGACCTTTTTCAACCTGAAAACTGTGCTTGTTTCTCTATGAGATAGTAGAAGAAGGTAGAAATTAGACAGCTGCTGTTATCGGCCATTCTAAGCTGAATGTGCCTGCTCTCGTCAGATCACAGCAGCCAGCAATGCAGCTTAAGGCTTGGCAAGTTCCAGCATTGGAGACTTGCTGGGAATCCAAAGTTCCGTTGAACTTTCTCAACCTAAAACTGTGTTAGTTTCTCTATGAGATTTTTAAAAAAGGTAGAATTAGGCAGCTGCTGTCATCGGCCATTCTAATCTAAATGTGCCTGCTCTCGTCAGATTGCAGCAGCAATGCAGCTTAAGGCTTGGCAAGTACCAGCATGGGAGACTGGCTGGGAATCCCAAGTTCTGTTGCCCTTTTTCAACCTGAAAACTGTGTTAGTTTCTCTATGAGATAGTAAAAGAAGGTAGAAATTAGGCAGCTGCTGTCATCGGCCATTCTAAGCTGAATGTGCCTGCTCTCGTCAGATCGCAGCAGCAATGCAGCTTAAGGCATGGCAAATACCAGAATGGGAGACTGGCTGGGAATCCCAAGTTCCGTTGACCTTTTTCAACCTGAAAACTGTGTTATTTTCTCTATGAGATAGTGAAAGAAAGTAGAAATTAGGCAGCTGCTGTCATCGGCCATTCTAAGCTGAATGTGCCTGCTCTTGTCAGATTGCAGCAGCAATGCAGCTGAAGGCTTGGCAAGTACCAGCATGGGAGACTGGCTGGGAATCCCAAGTTCCGTTGACCTTTTTCAAACTGAAAACTGTGTTAGTTTCTGTATGAGATAGTAAAAGAAGGTAGAAATTAGGCAGCTGCTGTCATCGGCCATTCTAAGCTGAATGTGCCTGCTCTCGTCAGATCGCAGCAGCAATGCAGCTTAAGGCATGGAAAGTACCAGCATGGGAGACTGGCTGGGAATCCCAAGTTCCGTTGAACTTTCTCAACCTGAAAACTGTGTTAGTTTCTCTATGAGATAGTAATAGGAGGTAGAAATTATGCAGCTGCTGTCATCGGCCATTCTAAGCTGAATGTGCCTGCTCTCGTCAGATCGCAGCAGCAATGCAGCTTAAGGCTTGGCAAGTACCAGCATGGGAGATTGGCTGGGAATCCCAAGTTCCGTTGACCTTTTTCGACCTTAAAACTGTGTTATTTTCTCTATGAGATAGTGAAAGAAAGTAGAAATTAGGCAGCTGCTGTCATCGGCCATTCTAAGCTGAATGTGCCTGCTCTCGTCAGATCGCAGCAGCAATGCAGCTTAAGGCTTGGCAAGTACCAGCATGGGAGATTGGCTGGGAATCCCGAGTTCCGTTGACCTTTTTCGACCTTAAAACTGTGTTATTTTCTCTATGAGATAGTGAAAGAAAGTAGAAATTGGGCAGCTGCTGTCATCGGCCATTCTAAGCTGAGTGTGCCTGCTCTCGTCAGATCGCAGCAGCAATGCAGCTTAAGGCCTGGCAAGTACCAGCATGGGAGACTGGCTGGGAATCCCAAGTTCCGTTGACCTTTTTCAACCTGAAAACTGTTCCTGTTTCTCTATGAGATAGTAGAAGAAGGTAGAAATTAGGCAGCGGCTGTCATCGGCCATTCTAATCTAAATGTGCCTGCTCTCGTCAGATTGCAGCAGCAATGCAGCTTAAGGCTTGGCAAGTACCAGCATGGGAGACTGGCTGGGAATCCCAAGTTCTGTTGCCCTTTTTCAACCTGAAAACTGTGTTAGTTTCTCTATGAGATAGTAAAAGAAGGTAGAAATTAGGCAGCTGCTGTCATCGGCCATTCTAAGCTGAATGTGCCTGCTCTCGTCAGATCGCAGCAGCAATGCAGCTTAAGGCTTGGCAAGTACCAGCATGGGAGATTGGCTGGGAATCCCAAGTTCCGTTGACCTTTTTCGACCTTAAAACTGTGTTATTTTCTCTATGAGATAGTGAAAGAAAGTAGAAATTAGGCAGCTGCTGTCATCGGCCATTCTAAGCTGAATGTGCCTGCTCTCGTCAGATCGCAGCAGCAATGCAGCTTAAGGCTTGGCAAGTACCAGCATGGGAGACTTGCTGGGAATCCAAAGTTCCGTTGAACTTTCTCAACCTAAAACTGTGTTAGTTTCTCTATGAGATTTTTAAAAAAGGTAGAATTAGGCAGCTGCTGTCATCGGCCATTCTAAGCTGAATGTGCCTGCTCTTGTCAGATTGCAGCAGCAATGCAGCTTAAGGCATGGCAAATACCAGAATGGGAGACTGGCTGGGAATCCCAAGTTCCGTTGACCTTTTTCAACCTTAAAACTGTGTTATTTTCTCTATGAGATAGTAAAAGAAAGTAGAAATTAGGCAGCTGCTGTCATCGGCCATTCTAAGCTGAATGTGCCTGCTCTTGTCAGATTGCAGCAGCAATGCAGCTTAAGGCTTGGCAAGTACCAGCATGGGAGACTGGCTGAGAATCCCAAGTTCCGTTGACCTTTTTCAAACTGAAAACTGTGTTAGTTTCTGTATGAGATAGTAAAAGAAGGTAGAAATTAGGCAGCTGCTGTCATCGGCCATTCTAAGCTGAATGTGCCTGCTCTCGTCAGATCGCAGCAGCAATGCAGCTTAAGGCATGGAAAGTACCAGCATGGGAGACTGGCTGGGAATCCCAAGTTCCGTTGAACTTTCTCAACCTGAAAACTGTGTTAGTTTCTCTATGAGATAGTAATAGGAGGTAGAAATTATGCAGCTGCTGTCATCGGCCATTCTAAGCTGAATGTGCCTGCTCTCGTCAGATCGCAGCAGCAATGCAGCTTAAGGCTTGGCAAGTACCAGCATGGGAGATTGGCTGGGAATCCCAAGTTCCGTTGACCTTTTTCGACCTTAAAACTGTGTTATTTTCTCTATGAGATAGTGAAAGAAAGTAAAAATTAGGCAGCTGCTGTCATCGGCCATTCTAAGCTGAATGTGCCTGCTCTCGTCAGATCGCAGCAGCAATGCAGCTTAAGGCTTGGCAAGTACCAGCATGGGAGACTGGCTGGGAATCCCGAGTTCCGTTGACCTTTTTCGACCTTAAAACTGTGTTATTTTCTCTATGAGATAGTGAAAGAAAGTAGAAATTGGGCAGCTGCTGTCATCGGCCATTCTAAGCTGAGTGTGCCTGCTCTCGTCAGATCGCAGCAGCAATGCAGCTTAAGGCTTGGCAAGTACCAGCATGGGAGACTGGCTGGGAATCAGAAGTTCTGTTGACCTTTTTCAACCTGAAAACTGTGTTAGTTTCTCTATGAGATAGTAAAAGAAGGTAGAAATTAGGCAGCTGCTGTCATCGGCCATTCTAGGCATAATGTGCCTGCTCTCGCCAGATTGCAGCAGCAATGCAGCTTAAGGCTTGGCAAGTACCAGCATGGGAGACTTGCTGGGAATCAGAAGTTCTGTTGACCTTTTTCAACCTGAAAACTGTGTTAGTTTCTCTATGAGATAGTAAAAGAAGGTAGAAATTAGGCAGCTGCTGCCATCGGCCATTCTAAGCTGAATGTGCTTGCTCTCGTCAGATCGCAGCAGCAATGCAGCTTAAGACTTGGCAAGTTCCAGATTGGGAGACTGGCTGGGAATCCCAAGTTTCATTGACTTTTTTTCAACCTGAAAACTGTGTTAGTTTCTCTAAGAGATTTTAAAAGAAGGTAGAAATTAGGCAGCTGCTGTTATCGGCCATTCTAAGCTGAATGTGCCTGCTCTCGTCAGATCGCAGCAGCAATGCAGCTTAAGGCATGGCAAATACCAGCATGGGAGACTGGCTGGGAATCCCAAGTTCCGTTGACCTTTTTCAACCTGAAAACTGTTCCTGTTTCTCTATGAGATAGTAGAAGAAGGTAGAAATTAGGCAGCGGCTGTCATCGGCCATTCTAATCTAAATGTGCCTGCTCTCGTCAGATTGCAGCAGCAATGCAGCTTAAGGCTTGGCAAGTACCAGCATGGGAGACTGGCTGGGAATCCCAAGTTCTGTTGCCCTTTTTCAACCTGAAAACTGTGTTAGTTTCTCTATGAGATAGTAAAAGAAGGTAGAAATTAGGCAGCTGCTGTCATCGGCCATTCTAAGCTGAATGTGCCTGCTCTCGTCAGATCGCAGCAGCAATGCAGCTTAAGGCTTGGCAAGTACCAGCATGGGAGACTTGCTGGGAATCCCAAGTTCTGTTGAACTTTTTCAACCTGAAAACTGTGTTAGTTTCTCTATGAGATAGTAAAAGAAGGTAGAAATTAGGCAGCTGCTGTCATCGGCCATTCTAGGCGGCCATTCTAGGCTGAATGTGCCTGCTCTCGCCAGATTGCAGCAGCAATGCAGCTTAAGGCTTGGCAAGTACCAGCATGGGAGACTGGCTGGGAATCCCAAGTTCTGTTGACCTTTTTCAACCTGAAAACTGTGCTTGTTTCTCTATGAGATAGTAGAAGAAGGTAGAAATTAGGCAGCTGCTGTTATCGGCCATTCTAAGCTGAATGTGCCTGCTCTCGTCAGATCGCAGCAGCAATGCAGCTTAAGGCATGGCAAATACCAGCATGCGAGACTGGCTTGGAATCCCAAGTTCTGTTGACTTTTTTCAACCTGAAAACTGTGTTAGTTCCTCTATGAGATAGTAAAAGAAGGTATAAATTAGGCAGCTGCGGTCATCGGCCATTTAAAGCTGAATGTGCCTGCTCTTGTCAGATTGCAGCAGCAATGCAGCTTAAGGCTTGGCAAGTACCAGCATGGGAGACTGGCTGGGAATCCCAAGTTCCGTTGACCTTTTTCAAACTGAAAACTGTGTTAGTTTCTGTATGAGATAGTAAAAGAAGGTAGAAATTAGGCAGCTGCCGTCATCGGCCATTCTAAGCTGAATGTGCCTGCACTCGTCAGATCGCAGCAGCAATGCAGCTTAAGGCATGGAAAGTACCAGCATGGGAGACTGGCTGGGAATCCCAAGTTCCGTTGAACTTTCTCAACCTGAAAACTGTGTTAGTTTCTCTATGAGATAGTAATAGGAGGTAGAAATTATGCAGCTGCTGTCATCGGCCATTCTAAGCTGAATGTGCCTGCTCTCGTCAGATCGCAGCAGCAATGCAGCTTAAGGCTTGGCAAGTACCAGCATGGGAGATTGGCTGGGAATCCCAAGTTCCGTTGACCTTTTTCGACCTTAAAACTGTGTTATTTTCTCTATGAGATAGTGAAAGAAGGTAGAAATTAGGCAGCTGCTGTCATCGGCCATTCTAAGCTGAATGTACCTGCTCTCGTCAGATCGCAGCAGCAATGCAGCTTAAGGCTTGGCAAGTACCAGCATGGGAGACTTGCTGGGAATCCAGAGTTCCGTTGAACTTTCTCTACCTATAACTGTGTTTGTTTCTCTATGAGATTTTTAAAAAAGGTAGAATTAGGCAGCTGCTGTCATCGGCCATTCTAATCTAAATGTGCCTTCTCTCGTCAGATTGCAGCAGCAATGCAGCTTAAGGCTTGGCAAGTACCAGCATGGGAGACTGGCTGGGAATCCCAAGTTCCGTTGAACTTTCTCAACCTGAAAACTGTGTTAGTTTCTCTATGAGATAGTAATAGGAGGTAGAAATTATGCAGCTGCTGTCATCGGCCATTCTAAGCTGAATGTGCCTGCTCTCGTCAGATCGCAGCAGCAATGCAGCTTAAGGCTTGGCAAGTACCAGCATGGGAGATTGGCTGGGAATCCCAAGTTCCGTTGACCTTTTTCGACCTTAAAACTGTGTTATTTTCTCTATGAGATAGTGAAAGAAAGTAGAAATTAGGCAGCTGCTGTCATCGGCCATTCTAAGCTGAATGTGCCTGCTCTCGTCAGATCGCAGCAGCAATGCAGCTTAATGCATGGCAAGTACCAGCATGGGAGACTGGCTGGGAATCCCAAGTTCCGTTGACCTTTTTCAACCATAAATCTATGCTAGTTTCTCAATGAGATAGTAAAGGAAGGTAGAAACTAGGCAACTGCTGTCATCGGCCATTCTAAGCTGAGTGTGCCTGCTCTTGTCAGATCGCAGCAGCAATGCAGCTTAAGACTTGGCAAGTACCAGCATGGGAGACTGGCTGGGAATCCCAAATTTCGTTGACCTTTTTCAACTTTAAAACTGTGTTAGTTTCTCTATGAGATAGTAAAAGAAGGTAGAAATTAGGAAGCTGTTGTCATCGGCCATTCTAAGTTGAATGTGCCTGCTCTTGTCAGATCGCAGCAGCAATGCAGCTTAAGGCTTGGCAAGTACCAGCATCGGAGACTGGCTGGGAATCCCAAGTTCCGTTGACCTTTTTCAACCTAAAAAACTGTGTTAGTTTCTCTAAGAGATAGTAATAGGAGGTAGAAATTATGCAGCTGCTGTCATCCGCCATTCTAAGCTAAATGTGCCTGCTCTCGTCAGATCGCAGCAGCAATGCAGCTTAAGTCTTGGCAAGTACCAGCATGGGAAACTGGCTGGGAATCCCAAGTTCCGTTGACCTTTTTCAACCTGAAAACTGTGTTAGTTTCTCTATGAGATAGTAAAAGAAGGTAGAAATTAGGCAGCTGCTGTCATCGGCCACTCTAAGCTGAATGTGCCTGCTCTCGTCAGATCGCAGCAGCAATGCAGCTTAAGGCTTGGCAAGTACCAGCATGGGAGACTGGCTGGGAATCCCAAGTTCCGTTGACCTTTTTCAACCTGAAAACTGTGTTAGTTTCTCTAAGAGATAGTAATAGGAGGTAGAAGTTATGCAGCTGCTGTCATCCGCCATTCTAAGCTAAATGTGCCTGCTCTCGTCAGATCGCAGCAGCAATGCAGCTTAAGTCTTGGCAAGTACCAGCATGGGAAACTGGCTGGGAATCCCAAGTTCTTTTGACCTTTTTCAACCTGAAAACCGTGTTAGTTTCTCTAAGAGATAGTAATAGGAGGTAGAAATTGTGCAGCTGCTGTCATCGGCCATTCTAAGCTAAATGTGCCTGCTCTCGTCAGATCGCAGCAGCAATGCAGCTTAAGTCTTGGCAAGTACCAGCATCGGAAACTGGTTGGAAATCCCAAGTTCCGTTGACCTTTTTCAACCTGAAAACTGTGTTAGTTTCTGTATGAGATAGTAAAAGAAGATAGAAATTAGGCAGCTGCTGTCATCGCCACTCTAAGCTGAATGTGCCTGCTCTCGTCAGATCGCAGCAGCAATGCAGCTTAAGACTTGGCAAGTACCAGCATGGGAGACTGGCTGGGAATCCCAAGTTCTGTTGACTTTTTTCAACCTGAAAACTGTGTTAGTTTCTCTATGAGATAGTAAAAGAAGGTAGAAATTAGGCAGCTGTTGTCATTGGCCATTCTAAGTTGAATGTGCCTGCTCTCGTCAGATTGCAGCAGCAATGCAGCTTAAGGCAAGGCAAGTACCAGCATGGGAGACTGGCTGGGAATCCCAAGTTCCGTTGACCTTTTTCAACCTGAAAACTGTGTTAGTTTCTCTAAGAGATAGTAATAGGAGGTAGAAATTATGCAGCTGCTGTCATCGGCTATTCTTAGCTGAATGTGCCTGCTATCGTCAGATCGCAGCAGCAATGCAGCTTAAGGCTTGGCAAGTACCAGCATGGGAGACTGGCTGGGAATCCCAAATTTCGTTGACCTTTTTCAACTTCTAAAACTGTGTTAGTTTCTCTATGAGATAGTAAAAGAAGGTAGAAATTAGGCAGATGCTGTCATCGGCCATTCTAAGCTGAATGTGCCTGCTCTCATCAGATCAATGCAGCTTAAGGCTTGGCAAGTACCAGCATGGGAGACTGGTTGGGAATCCCAAGTTCCGTTGACCTTTTTCAACCAGAAAACTGTGTTAGTTTCTCTATGAGATAGTAAAAGAAGGTAGAAATTAGGCAGCTGCATTGATTAGCCATTCTAGGCTGAATGTGCCTGCTCTCGTCAGATCGCAGCAGCCATGCAGATTAAGGCTTTGCAAGTACAAGCATGGGAGACTGGCTGGGAATCCCAAGTTCCGTTGACCTTTTTCAACCTTAAAACTGTGTTAGTTTCTCTAAGAGATAGTAATAGGAGGTAGAAATTATGCAGCTGCTGTCATCCGCCATTCTAAGCTAAATGTGCCTGCTCTCGTCAGATCGCAGCAGCAATGCAGCTTAAGTCTTGGCAAGAACCAGCATGGGAAACTGGCTGGGAATCCCAAGTTCCGATGACCTTTTTCAACCTTAAAACTGTGTTAGTTTCTCTATGAGATAGTAAAAGAAGGTAGAAATTAGGCAGCTGCTGTCATCGGCCACTCTAAGCTGAATGTGCTTGCTCTCGTCAGATTGCAGCAGCAATGCAGCTTAAGGCTTGGCAAGTACCAGCATGGGAGACTGGCTGGGAATCCCAAGTTCCGTTGAACTTTTTCAACAATAAAACTGTGCTAGTTTCTCTATGAGATAGTTAAGGAAGGTAGAAATTAGGCAACTGCTGTCATCGGCCATTCTAAGCTGAATGTGCCTGCTCTCGTCAGATCGCAGCAGCAATGCAGCTTAAGACTTGGCAAGTACCAGCATGGGAGACTGGCTGGGAATCCCAATTTCCATTGACTTTTTTCAACCTGAAAACTGTGTTAGTTTCTCTATGAGATAGTAAAAGAAGGTAGAAATTAGGCAGCTGCTGTCATCGGCCATTCTAAGCTGAATGTGCCTGCTCTTGTCAGATCGCAGCAGCAATATAGCTTAAGACTTGGCAAGTACCAGCATGGGAGACTGGCTGGGAATCCCAAGTTCCGTTGACCCTTTTCAACCTGAAAACTGTGTTAGTTTCTCTTTGCGATAGTAAAAGAAGGTAGAAATTAGGCAGCTGCTGTCATCGGCCATTCTAAGCCAAATGTGCCTGCTCTCGTCAGATCGCAGCAGCAATGCAGCTTAAGGCTTGGCAAGTACCAGCATGGGAGACTGGCTGGAAATCCCAAGTTCTGTTGACCTTTTTTAACCTAAAAACTGTGTTAGTTTCTCTATGAGTTAGTAAAAGAAGGTAGAAATTAGGCAGATGCTGTCATCAGCCATTCTAAGCTGAATGTGCCTGCTCTCATCAGATCAATGCAGCTTAAGGCTTGGCATGTACCAGCATGGGAGACTGGTTGGGAATCCCAAGTTCCGTTGACCTTTTTCAAACAGAAAACTGTGTTAGTTTCTCTATGAGATAGTAAAAGAAGGTAGAAATTAGGCAGCTGCATTGATCAGCCATTCTAGGCTGAATGTGCCTGCTCTCGTCAGATCGCAGCAGCCATGCAGATTAAGGCTTTGCAAGTACAAGCATGGGAGACTGGCTGGGAATCCCAAGTTTCCTTGACCTTTTTCAACCTGAAATCTGTGTTAGTTTCTCTATGAGATAGTAAAAGAAGGTAGAAATTAGGAAGCTGCTGTCATCAGACATTCTAATCTAAATGTGCCTGCTCTCGTCAGATCGCAGCAGCAATGCAGCTTAAGGCTTGGCAAGTACCAGCATGGGAGACTGGCTGGGAATCCCAAGTTCCGTTGACCTTTTTCAACCTGAAGACTGTGTTAGTTTCTGTATGAGATAGTAAAAGAAGGTAGAAATTAGGCAGCTGCTGTCATCGGCCACTCTAAGCTGAATGTGCCTGCTCTCATCAGATCGCAGAAGCAATGCAGCTTAAGACTTGGCAAGTACCAGCATGGGAGACTGGCTGGGAATCCCAAGATCTGTTGACTTTTTTCAACCTGAAAACTGTGTTAGTTTCTCTATGAGATAGTAAAAGAAGGTAGAAATTAGGCAGCTATTGTCATCGGCCATTCTAAGTTGAAAGTGCCTGCTCTCGTCAGATCGCGGCAGCAATGCAGCTTAAGACTTGGCAAGTACCAGCATGGGAGACTGGCTGGGAAACCCAAGTTCTGTTGACTTTTTTCAACCTGAAAACTCTGTTACTTTCTCTATGAGATAGTAAAAGAAGGTAGAAATTAGGCAGCTGTTGTCATCGGCCGTTCTAAGTTGAATGTGCCTGCTCTCGTCAGATTGCAGCAGCAATGCAGGTTAAGGCAAGGCAAGTACCAGCATGGGAGACTGGCTGGGAATCCCAAGTTCCGTTGACCTTTTTCAACCTGAAAACTGTGTTAGTTTCTCTAAGAGATAGTAATAGGAGGTAGAAATTATGCAGCTGCTGTCATCGGCTATTCTTAACTGAATGTGCCTGCTCTCGTCAGATCGCAGCAGCAATGCAGCTTAAGGCTTGGCAAGTACCAGCATGGGAGACTGGCTGGGAATTCCAAATTTCGTTGACCTTTTTCAACTTTAAAACTGTGTTAGTTTCTCTATGAGATAGTAAAAGAAGGTAGAAATTAGGCAGCTGTTGTCATCGGCCATTCTAAGTTGAATGTGCCTGCTCTTGTCAGTTCGCAGCAGCAATGCAGCTTAAGGCTTGGCAAGTACCAGCATGGGAGACTGGCTGGGAATCCCAAGTTCCGTTGACCTTTTTCAACCTGAAAACTGTGTTAGTTTCTCTAAGAGATAGTAATAGGAGGTAGAAATTATGCAGCTGCTGTAATCCGCCATTCTAAGCTAAATGTGCCTGCTCTCGTCAGATCGCAGCAGCAATGCAGCTTAAGTCTTGGCAAGTACCAGCATGGGAAACTGGCTGGGAATCCCAAGTTCCTTTGACCTTTTTCAACCTGAAAACTGTGTTAGTTTCTCTAAGAGATAGTAATAGGAGGTAGAAATTATGCAGCTACTGTCATCGGCCATTCTAAGCCAAATGTGCCTGCTATCATCAGATCGCAGCAGCAATGCAGCTTAAGTCTTGGCAAGTACCAGCATGGGAAACTGGCTGGGAATCCCAAGTTCCGTTGACCTTTTTCAACCTTAAAACTGTGTTAGTTTCTCTATGAGATAGTAAAAGAAGGTAGAAATTAGGCAGCTGCTGTCATCGGCCACTCTAAGCTGAATGTGCCTGCTCTCATCAGATCGCAGCAGCAATGCAGCTTAAGGCTTGGCAAGTACCAGCATGGGAGACTGGCTGGGAATCCCAAGTTCCGTTGAACTTTTTCAACAATACAACTGTGCTAGTTTCTCTATGAGATAGTTAAGGAAGGGAGATATTAGGCAACTGCTGTCATCGGCCATTCTAAGCTGAATGTGCCTGCTCTCGTCAGATAGCAGCAGCAATGCAGCTTAAGACTTGGCAAGTACCAGCGTGGGAGACTGGCTGGGAATCCCAATTTCCATTGACTTTTTTCAACCTGAAAACTGTGTTAGTTTCTCTATGAGATAGTAAAGGAAGGTAGAAATTAGGCAGCTGCTGTCATCGGCCATTCTAAGCTGAATGTGCCTGCTCTTGTCAGATCGCAGCAGCAATATAGCTTAAGACTTGGCAAGTACCAGCATGGGAGACTGGCTTGGAATCCCAAGTTCCGTTGACCCTTTTCAACCTGAAAACTGTGTTAGTTTCTCTATGCGATAGTAAAAGAAGGTAGAAATTAGGCAGCTGCTGTCATCGGCCATTCTAAGCTGAATGTGCCTGCTCTCATCAGATTAATGCAGCTTAAGGCTTGGCAAGTACCAGAATGGGAAACTGGCTGGGAATCCCAAGTTCCGTTGACCTTTTTCAACCTGAAAACTGTGTTAGTTTCTCTATGAGATAGTAAAAGAAGGTAGAAATTAGGCAGCTGCATTGATCAGCCATTCTAGGCTGAATGTGCCTGCTCTCGTCAGATCGCAGCAGCCATGCAGATTAAGGCTTTGCAAGTACAAGCATGGGAGACTGGCTGGGAATCCCAAGTTTCCTTGACCTTTTTCAACCTGAAATCTGTTTTAGTTTTTCTATGAGATAGTAAAAGAAGGTAGAATTTAGGAAGCTGCTGTCATCAGACATTCTAATCTAAATGTGCCTGCTCTTGTCAGATCGCAGCAGCAATGCAGCTTAAGGCTTGGCAAGTACCAGCATGGGAGACTGGCTGGGAATCCCAAGTTCCGTTGACCTTTTTCAACCTGAAGACTGTGTTAGTGTCTGTATGAGATAGTAAAAGAAGGTAGAAATTAGGCAGCTGCTGTCATCGGCCACTCTAAGCTGAATGTGCCTGCTCTCGTCAGATCGCAGCAGCAATGCAGCGTAAGGCTTGGCAAGTACCAGCATTGGAGACTGGCTGGGAATCCCAAGTTCCGTTGAACTTTTTCAACAATAAAACTGTGCTAGCTTCTCAATGAGATAGTTAAGGAAGGTAGAAATTAGGCAACTGCTGTCATCGGCCATTCTAAGCTGAATGTGCCTGCTCTCGTCAGATCGCAGCAGCAATGCAGCTTAAGACTTGGCAAGTACCAGCGTGGGAGACTGGCTGGGAATCCCAATTTCCATTGACTTTTTTCAACCTGAAAACTGTGTTAGTTTCTCTATGAGATAGTAAAAGAAGGTAGAAATTAAGCAGATGCTCCCATCGGCCATTCTAAGCTGAATGTGCCTGCTCTCATCAGATCAATGCAGCTTAAGGCTTGGCAAGTACCAGCATGGGAGACTGGCTGGGAATCCCAAGTTCCGTTGACCTTTTTCAACCAGAAAATTGTGTTAGTTTCTCTATGAGATATTAAAAGGAGGTAGAAATTAGGCAGCTGCTGTTATCGGCCATTCTAAACTGAATGTGTCTGCTCTCGTCAGATCGCAGCAGCAATGCAGCTTTAGGCTTGGCAAGTGCCAGAATGGGAAACTGGCTGGGAATCCCAAGTTCCGTTGACCTTTTTCAACCTTAAAACTGTGTTAGTTTTTCTTTGAGATAGTAAAAGAAGGTAGAAATTAGGCAGATGCTGTCATCAGCCATTCTAAGATGAATGTGCGTGCTCTCATCAGATCAATGCAGCTTAAGGCTTGGCAAGTACCAGCATGGGAGACTGGCTGGGAATCCCAAGTTCCGTTGACCTTTTTCAACCAGAAAACGGTGTTAGTTTCTCTATGAGATAGTAAAAGAAGGTAGAAATTAGGCAGCTGCATTAATCAGCCATTCTAGGCTGAATGTGCCTGCTCTCGTCAGATCGCAGCAGCCATGCAGATTAAGGCTTTGCAAGTACAAGCATGGGAGACTGGCTGGGAATCCCAAGTTTCCTTGACCTTTTTCAACCTGAAATCTGTGTTAGTTTCTCTATGAGATAGTAAAAGAAGGTAGAAATTAGGAAGCTGCTGTCATCAGACATTCTAATCTAAATGTGCCTGCTCTTGTCAGATCGCAGCAGCAATGCAGCTTAAGGCTAGGCAAGTACCAGCATGGGAGACTGGCTGGGAATCCCAAGTTCCGTTGACCTTTTTCAACCTGAAGACTGTGTTAGTTTCTGTATAAGATAGTAAAAGAAGGTAGAAATTAGGCAGCTGCTGTCATCGGCCATTCTAAGCTAAATGTGCCTGCTCTCGTCAGATCGCAGCAGCAATGCAGCTTCAGTCTTGGCAAGTACCAGCATGGGAAACTGCCTGGGAATCCCAAGTTCCGTTGACCTTTTTCAACCTTAAAACTGTGTTAGTTTCTCTATGAGATAGTAAAAGAAGGTAGAAATTAGGCAGCTGCTGTCATCGGCCACTCTAAGCTGAATTTGCCTGCTCTCGTCAGATCGCAGCAGCAATGCAGTGTAAGGCTTGGCAAGTACCAGCATGGGAGACTGGCTGGGAATCCCAAGTTCCGTTGAACTTTTTCAACAATAAAACTGTGCTAGTTTCTCAATTAGATAGTTAAGGAAGGTAGAAATTAGGCAACTGCTGTCATCGGCCATTCTAAGCTGAATGTGCCTGCTCTCGTCAGATCGCAGCAGCAATGCAGCTTAAGACTTGGCAAGTACCAGCGTGGGAGACTGGCTGGGAATCCCAATTTCCATTGACTTTTTTCAACCTGAAAACTGTGTTAGTTTCTCTATGAGATAGTAAAAGAAGGTAGAAATTAGGCAGATGCTCCCATCGGCCATTCTAAGCTGAATGTGCCTGCTCTCATCAGATCAATGCAGCTTAAGGCTTGGCAAGTACCAGCATGGGAGACTGGCTGGGAATCCCAAGTTCTGTTGACCTTTTTCAACCAGAAAATTGTGTTAGTTTCTCTATGAGATATTAAAAGGAGGTAGAAATTAGGCAGCTGCTGTTATCGGCCATTCTAAACTGAATGTGTCTGCTCTCGTCAGATCGCAGCAGCAATGCAGCTTTAGGCTTGGCAAGTGCCAGAATGGGAAACTGGCTGGGAATCCCAAGTTCCGTTGATCTTTTTCAACCTGAAAACTGTGTTAGTTTCTCTATGAGATAGTAAAAGAAGGTAGAAATTAGGCAGCTGCATTCATCGGCCATTCTAGGCTGAATGTGCCTGCTCTCGTCAGATCGCAGCAGCCATGCAGATTAAGGCTTGGCAAGTACAAGCACGGGAGACTGGCAGGGAATCCCAAGTTTCATTGACCTTTTTCAACCTGAAATCTGTGTTAGTTTCTCTATGAGATAGTAAAAGAAGGTAGAAATTAGGACGCTGCTGTCATCGGCCACTCTAAGCTGAATGTGCCTGCTCTCGTCAGATCGCAGCAGCAATGCAGCTTAAGACTTGGCAAGTACCAGCATGGGAAACCGTCTGGGAATCCCAAGTTCCGTTGACCTTTTTCAACCTGAAAACTGTGTTAGTTTCTCTATGAGATAGTAAAAGAAGGTAGAAATTAGGCAGCTGTTGTCATCGGCCATTCTAAGTTGAATGTGCCTGCTCTCGTCAGATTGCAGCAGCAATGCAGCTTAAGGCAAGGCAAGTACCAGCATGGGAGACTGGCTGGGAATCCCAAGTTCCGTTGACCTTTTTCAACCTGAAAACTGTGTTAGTTTCTCTATGAGATAGTAAAAGAAGGTAGAAATTAGACAGCTGCTGTCAACGGCCATTCTAAGCTGAATGTGCCTGCTCTCGTCAGATCGCAGCAGCAATGCAGCTTAAGACTTGGCAAGTTCCAGCATGGGAGACTGGCTGGGAATCCCAAGTTCCGTTGCCATTTTTAAACAGGAAAACTGTTTTAGTTTCTCTATGAGATAAAAAAAGGAAGGGAGAAATTAGGCAGCTGCTATCATCAGACATTCTAAGATGAATGTGCCTGCTCTCGTCAGATCGCAGCAGCAATATAGCTTAAGACTTGGCAAGTACCAGCATGGGAGACTGGCTTGGAATCCCAAGTTCCGTTGACCCTTTTCAACCTGAAAACTGTGTTAGTTTCTCTATGCGATAGTAAAAGAAGGTAGAAATTAGGCAGCTGCTGTCATCGGCCATTCTAAGCTGAATGTGCCTGCTCTCATCAGATTAATGCAGCTTAAGGCATGGCAAATACCAGCATGGGAGACTGGTTGGGAATCCCAAGTTCCGTTGACCTTTTTCAACCTGAAAACTGTGTTAGTTACTCTAAGAAATAGTAATAGGAGGTAAAAATTATGCAGCTGCTGTCATCGGCTATTCTTAGCTGAATGTGCCTGCTCTCGTCAGATTGCAGCAGCAATGCAGCTTAAGGCTTGGCAAGTACCAGCATGGGAGACTGGTTGGGAATCCCAAGTTCCGTTGACCTTTTTCAACCTGAAAACTGTGTTAGTTACTCTATGACATAGTAAAAGGAGGAAAAAATTAGGAAGCTGCTGTCATCAGGCATTCTAAGCTGAATGTGCCTGCTCTCGTCAGATCACAGCAGCAATGCAGCTTAAGGCTTGGCAAGTACGAGCATGGGAGACTGGCTGGGAATCCCAAGTTCCGTTGACCTTTTTCAACCATAAATCTATGCTAGTTTCTCAATGAGATAGTAAAGGAAGGTAGAAACTAGGCAACTGCTGTCATCGACCATTCTAAGCTGAATGTGCCTGCTCTCGTCAGATCGCAGCAGCAATGCAGCTTAAGGCTTGGCAAGTACCAGCGTGGGAGACTGGCTGGGAATCCCAAGTTCTGTTGACCTTTTTCAACCTGAAAACTGTGTTAGTTTCTCTTTGAGATAGTAAAAGAATGTAGAAATTAGGGAGCTGCTATTAACGGCCATTCTAAGCTTAATGTGCCTGCTCTTGTCAGATCGCAGCAGCAATGCAGCTTAAGTCTTGGCAAGTACCAGCATGGGAGACTGGCTGGGAATCCCAAGTTCTGTTGACCTTTTTCAACCTGAAAACTGTGTTAGTTTCTCAATTAGATAGTAAAAGAATGTAGAAATTAGGGAGCTGCTATTAACGGCCATTCTAAGCTTAATGTGCCTGCTCTTGTCAGATCGCAGCAGCAATGCAGCTTAAGTCTTGGCAAGTACCAGCATGGGAGACTGGCTGGGAATCCCAAGTTCTGTTGACCTTTTTCAACCTGAAAACTGTGTTAGTTTCTCTTTGAGATAGTAATAGGAGGTAGGTAGAAATTATGCAGCTGCTGTCTTCGGCCATTCTAAGATTAATGTGCCTGCTCTCGTCAGATAGCAACAGCAATGCAGCTTAAGGCTTGGCAAGTACCAGCATGGGAGACTGGCTGGGAATCCCAAGTTCTGTTGACCTTTTTCAACCTGAAAACTGTGTTAGTTTCTCTTTGAGATAGTAATAGGAGGTAGGTAGAAATTATGCAGCTGCTGTCTTCGGCCATTCTAAGCTTAATGTGCCTGCTCTCGTCAGATAGCAACAGCAATGCAGCTTAAGGCTTGGCAAGTACCAGCATGGGAGACTGGCTGGGAATCCCAAGTTCTGTTGACCTTTTTCAACCTGAAAACTGTGTTAGTTTCTCTATGAGATAGTAAAAGAAGGTAGAAATTAGGCAGCTGCTGTCATCGGCCATTCTATGCTGAGTGTGTCTGCTCTCGTCAGATCGCAGCATCAATGCAGCTTAAGGCTTTGCAAGTACCAGCATGGGAGACTGGCTGGGAATCCCAAGTTCCGTTGAACTTTTTCAACCTGAAAACTGTGTTAGTTTTTCTATGAGGTAGTAAAAGAAGGTAGAAATTAGGCAGCTTCTGTCATCGGCCATTCTAAGCTGAATGTGCCTGCTCTCGTCAGATCGCAGCAGCAATGCAGCTTAATGCATGGCAAGTACCAGCATGGGAGACTGGCTGGGAATCCCAAGTTCCGTTGACGTTTTTCAACCATAAATCTATGCTAGTTTCTCAATGAGATAGTAAAGGAAGGTAGAAACTAGGCAACTGCTGTCATCGGCCATTCTAAGCTGAGTGTGCCTGCTCTTGTCAGATCGCAGCAGCAATGCAGCTTAAGACTTGGCAAGTACCAGCATGGGAGACTGGCTGGGAATCCCAAGTTCCGTTGACTTTTTTCAACCTGAAAACTGTGTTAGTTTCTCAATGAGATAGTAAAAGAATGTAGAAATTAGGGAGCTGCTATTAACGGCCATTCTAAGCTTAATGTGCCTGCTCTTGTCAGATCGCAGCAGCAATGCAGCTTAAGTCTTGGCAAGTACCAGCATGGGAGACTGGCTGGGAATCCCAAGTTCTGTTGACCTTTTTCAACCTTAAAACTGTGTTAGTTTCTCTTTGAGATAGTAATAGGAGGTAGGTAGAAATTATGCAGCTGCTGTCATCGGCCATTCTAAGCTGAATGTGCCTGCTCTCGTCAGATAGCAACAGCAATGCAGCTTAAGGCTTGGCAAGTACCAGCATGGGAGACTGGCTGGGAATCCCAAGTTCTGTTGACCTTTTTCAACCTGAAAACTGTGTTAGTTTCTCTATGAGATAGTAAAAGAAGGTAGAAATTAGGCAGCTGCTGTCATCGGCCATTCTATGCTGAGTGTGTCTGCTCTCGTCAGATCGCAGCATCAATGCAGCTTAAGGCTTGGCAAGTACCAGCATGGGAGACTGGCTGGGAATCCCAAGTTCCGTTGACCTTTTTCAACCTGAAAACTGTGTTAGTTTTTCTATGAGGTAGTAAAAGAAGGTAGAAATTAGGCAGCTTCTGTCATCGGCCATTCTAAGCTGAATGTGCCTGCTCTCGTCAGATCGCAGCAGCAATGCAGCTTAATGCATGGCAAGTACCAGCATGGGAGACTGGCTGGGAATCCCAAGTTCCGTTGACCTTTTTCAACCATAAATCTATGCTAGTTTCTCAATGAGATAGTAAAGGAAGGTAGAAACTAGGCAACTGCTGTCATCGGCCATTCTAAGCTGAGTGTGCCTGCTCTTGTCAGATCGCAGCAGCAATGCAGCTTAAGACTTGGCAAGTACCAGCATGGGAGACTGGCTGGGAATCCCAAGTTCCGTTGACTTTTTTCAACCTGAAAACTGTGTTAGTTTCTCAATGAGATAGTAAAAGAATGTAGAAATTAGGGAGCTGCTATTAACGGCCATTCTAAGCTTAATGTGCCTGCTCTTGTCAGATCGCAGCAGCAATGCAGCTTAAGTCTTGGCAAGTACCAGCATGGGAGACTGGCTGGGAATCCCAAGTTCTGTTGACCTTTTTCAACCTGAAAACTGTGTTAGTTTCTCTTTGAGATAGTAATAGGAGGTAGGTAGAAATTATGCAGCTGCTGTCATCGGCCATTCTAAGCTGAATGTGCCTGCTCTCGTCAGATAGCAACAGCAATGCAGCTTAAGGCTTGGCAAGTACCAGCGTGGGAGACTGGCTGGGAATCCCAAGTTCTGTTGAAATTTTTCAACCTGAAAACTGTGTTAGTTTCTCTTTGAGATAGTAAAAGAATGTAGAAATTAGGGAGCTGCTATTAACGGCCATTCTAAGCTTAATGTGCCTGCTCTTGTCAGATCGCAGCAGCAATGCAGCTTAAGTCTTGGCAAGTACCAGCATGGGAGACTGGCTGGGAATCCCAAGTTCTGTTGACCTTTTTCAACCTGAAAACTGTGTTAGTTTCTCAATGAGATAGTAAAAGAATGTAGAAATTAGGGAGCTGCTATTAACGGCCATTCTAAGCTGAGTGTGCCTGCTCTTGTCAGATCGCAGCAGCAATGCAGCTTAAGACTTGGCAAGTACCAGCATGGGAGACTGGCTGGGAATCCCAAGTTCTGTTAACTTTTTTCAACCTGAAAACTGTGTTAGTTTCTCAATGAGATAGTAAAAGAATGTAGAAATTAGGGAGCTGCTATCAACGGCCATTCTAAGCTTAATGTGCCTGCTCTTGTCAGATCGCAGCAGCAATGCAGCTTAAGTCTTGGCAAGACCAGCATGGGAGACTGGCTGGGAATCCCAAGTTCTGTTGACCTTTTTCAACCTGAAAACTGTGTTAGTTTCTCTTTGAGATAGTAATAGGAGGTAGGTAGAAATTATGCAGCTGCTGTCATCGGCCATTCTATGCTTAATGTGCCTGCTCTCGTCAGATAGCAACAGCAATGCAGCTTAAGGCTTGGCAAGTACCAGCATGGGAGACTGGCTGGGAATCCCAAGTTCTGTTGACCTTTTTCAACCTGAAAACTGTGTTAGTTTCTCTATGAGATAGTAAAAGAAGGTAGAAATTAGGCAGCTGCTGTCATCGGCCATTCTATGCTGAGTGTGTCTGCTCTCGTCAGATCGCAGCATCAATGCAGCTTAAGGCTTGGCAAGTACCAGCATGGGAGACTGGCTGGGAATCCCAAGTTCCGTTGAACTTTTTCAACCTGAAAACTGTGTTAGTTTTTCTATGAGGTAGTAAAAGAAGGTAGAAATTAGGCGGCTTCTGTCATCGGCCATTCTAAGCTGAATGTGCCTGCTCTCGTCAGATCGCAGCAGCAATGCAGCTTAATGCATGGCAAGTACCAGCATGGGAGACTGGCTGGGAATCCCAAGTTCCGTTGACCTTTTTCAACCATAAATCTATGCTAGTTTCTCAATGAGATAGTAAAGGAAGGTAGAAACTAGGCAACTGCTGTCATCGGCCATTCTAAGCTGAGTGTGCCTGCTCTTGTCAGATCGCAGCAGCAATGCAGCTTAAGACTTGGCAAGTACCAGCATGGGAGACTGGCTGGGAATCCCAAGTTCCGTTGACTTTTTTCAACCTGAAAACTGTGTTAGTTTCTCAATGAGATAGTAAAAGAATGTAGAAATTAGGGAGCTGCTATTAACGGCCATTCTAAGCTTAATGTGCCTGCTCTTGTCAGATCGCAGCAGCAATGCAGCTTAAGTCTTGGCAAGTACCAGCATGGGAGACTGGCTGGGAATCCCAAGTTCTGTTGACCTTTTTCAACCTGAAAACTGTGTTAGTTTCTCTTTGAGATAGTAATAGGAGGTAGGTAGAAATTATGCAGCTGCTGTCATCGGCCATTCTAAGCTGAATGTGCCTGCTCTCGTCAGATAGCAACAGCAATGCAGCTTAAGGCTTGGCAAGTACCAGCATGGGAGACTGGCTGGGAATCCCAAGTTCCGTTGAACTTTTTCAACCTGAAAACTGTGTTAGTTTTTCTATGAGGTAGTAAAAGAAGGTAGAAATTAGGCGGCTTCTGTCATCGGCCATTCTAAGCTGAATGTGCCTGCTCTCGTCAGATCGCAGCAGCAATGCAGCTTAATGCATGGCAAGTACCAGCATGGGAGACTGGCTGGGAATCCCAAGTTCCGTTGACCTTTTTCAACCATAAATCTATGCTAGTTTCTCAATGAGATAGTAAAGGAAGGTAGAAACTAGGCAACTGCTGTCATCGGCCATTCTAAGCTGAGTGTGCCTGCTCTTGTCAGATCGCAGCAGCAATGCAGCTTAAGACTTGGCAAGTACCAGCATGGGAGACTGGCTGGGAATCCCAAGTTCCGTTGACTTTTTTCAACCTGAAAACTGTGTTAGTTTCTCAATGAGATAGTAAAAGAATGTAGAAATTAGGGAGCTGCTATTAACGGCCATTCTAAGCTTAATGTGCCTGCTCTTGTCAGATCGCAGCAGCAATGCAGCTTAAGTCTTGGCAAGTACCAGCATGGGAGACTGGCTGGGAATCCCAAGTTCTGTTGACCTTTTTCAACCTGAAAACTGTGTTAGTTTCTCTTTGAGATAGTAATAGGAGGTAGGTAGAAATTATGCAGCTGCTGTCATCGGCCATTCTAAGCTGAATGTGCCTGCTCTCGTCAGATAGCAACAGCAATGCAGCTTAAGGCTTGGCAAGTACCAGCATGGGAGACTGGCTGGGAATCCCAAGTTCTGTTGACCTTTTTCAACCTGAAAACTGTGTTAGTTTCTCTATGAGTTAGTAAAAGAAGGTAGAAATTAGGCAGCTGCTGTCATCGGCCATTCTATGCTGAGTGTGTCTGCTCTCGTCAGATCGCAGCATCAATGCAGCTTAAGGCTTGGCAAGTACCAGCATGGGAGACTGGCTGGGAATCCCAAGTTCCGTTGACCTTTTTCAACCTGAAAACTGTGTTAGTTTTTCTATGAGGTAGTAAAAGAAGGTAGAAATTAGGCAGCTTCTGTCATCGGCCATTCTAAGCTGAATGTGCCTGCTCTCGTCAGATCGCAGCAGCAATGCAGCTTAATGCATGGCAAGTACCAGCATGGGAGACTGGCTGGGAATCCCAAGTTCCGTTGACCTTTTTCAACCATAAATCTATGCTAGTTTCTCAATGAGATAGTAAAGGAAGGTAGAAACTAGGCAACTGCTGTCATCGGCCATTCTAAGCTGAGTGTGCCTGCTCTTGTCAGATCGCAGCAGCAATGCAGCTTAAGACTTGGCAAGTACTAGCATGGGAGACTGGCTGGGAATCCCAAGTTCCGTTGACTTTTTTCAACCTGAAAACTGTGTTAGTTTCTCAATGAGATAGTAAAAGAATGTAGAAATTAGGGAGCTGCTATTAACGGCCATTCTAAGCTTAATGTGCCTGCTCTTGTCAGATCGCAGCAGCAATGCAGCTTAAGTCTTGGCAAGTACCAGCATGGGAGACTGGCTGGGAATCCCAAGTTCTGTTGACCTTTTTCAACCTGAAAACTGTGTTAGTTTCTCTTTGAGATAGTAATAGGAGGTAGGTAGAAATTATGCAGCTGCTGTCATCGGCCATTCTAAGCTGAATGTGCCTGCTCTCGTCAGATAGCAACAGCAATGCAGCTTAAGGCTTGGCAAGTACCAGCATGGGAGACTGGCTGGGAATCCCAAGTTCTGTTGACCTTTTTCAACCTGAAAACTGTGTTAGTTTCTCTATGAGATAGTAAAAGAAGGTAGAAATTAGGCAGCTGCTGTCATCGGCCATTCTATGCTGAGTGTGTCTGCTCTCGTCAGATCGCAGCATCAATGCAGCTTAAGGCTTGGCAAGTACCAGCATGGGAGACTGGCTGGGAATCCCAAGTTCCGTTGACCTTTTTCAACCTGAAAACTGTGTTAGTTTTTCTATGAGGTAGTAAAAGAAGGTAGAAATTAGGCAGCTTCTGTCATCGGCCATTCTAAGCTGAATGTGCCTGCTCTCGTCAGATCGCAGCAGCAATGCAGCTTAATGCATCTCAAGTACCAGCATGGGAGACTGGGTGGGAATCCCAAGTTCTGTTGACCTTTTTCAACCTGAAAACTGTGTTAGTTTCTCTATGAGATAGTAATAGGAGGTAGGTAGAAATTATGCAGCTGCTGTCATCGGCCATTGTAAGCTGAATGTGCCTGCTCTCGTCAGATCGCAACAGCAATGCAGCTTAAGGCTTGGCAAGTACCTGCATGGGAGACTGGCTGGGAATCCCAAGTTCTGTTGACCTTTTTCAACCATAAAACTGTGTTATTTTCTCTATGGGATAGTAAAAGAAGGTAGAAATTAGGCAGCTGCTGTCATCGGCCATTCTAAGCTGAGTGTGTCTGCTCTCGTCAGATTGCAGCATCAATGCAGGTTAAGGCTTGGCAAGTACCAGCATGGGAGACTGGCTGGGAATCCCAAGTTCCGTTGACCTTTTTCAACCTGAAAACTGTGTTAGTTTCTCTATGAGATAGTAAAAAAAGTTAGAAATTTGGCAGATTCTGTCATCGGCCATTCTAAGCTGAATGTGCCTGCTCTCGTCAGATCGCAGCAGCAATGCAGCTTAAGGCTTGGCAAGTACCAGCATGGGAGACTGTTTTAGAATCCCAAGTTCCGTTGACCTTTTTCAACCTTAAAACTGTGTTAGTTTCTCTATGAGATAGTAAAAGAAGGTAGAAATTAGGCAGCTGCTGTCAATGGCCATTCTAAGCTGAGTGTTCCTACATGAAGTCAGTTGGTCTCTTTTAGATCTAAACAGAATAACCTGCTAGCTCATTCAGCTACTGAGATTTTCACAAACTTTGCTCCTTTAGCAAGAAATGCATGAAAAACAAAGTGCGTCTTATCATTGAGGTTGTCTTGTTAGGAAAATGAGTTAGGACACAAAGTAACAGTGTTTCTACAAGAATTTAGTTGGTCTCTTGTAGATCTGAGCAGAATACCTTCTAGCTCATTCAGCAACAGAGATCATCACGAACTTTGCTCCTTTAACAATAAATGCATGAAAAACAATGTGCGTCTTATCATTGAGATTGTCTTGCTAGGAAAATGAGTAAGGAGACAAACTAACGGTGTTCCTACATGAAGTTAATGAGTCTCTCTTAGATCGGAGTTAATTAGCTTCCTAGCTCATTCAGCAACAGAGATAGTTACGAACTTAGCTCCCTTAGCAAGAAATGCATGGAAAACAATGTGCGTCTTATCATTGAGGTTGTCTTGCTAGGAAAATGAGTTAGGAGACAAAATAACGGTGTTCCTACATGAAATCAATTGGTCTCTTTTAGATCTAAGCAGAATAAACTGCTAGCTCTTTCAGCAACAGAGATCATCACGAACTTTGCTCCTTTAGCAAGAAATGCATGAAAAACAATGTGCTTTTTATCATTGAGGTTGTCTTGTTAGGAAAACGAGTTAGAAGGCAAAGTAACGGTGTTTCTACATGAAGTCATTTGGTCTCTTTTAGATCTAAGCAGAATAAACTGCTAGCTCTTTCAGCAACAGAGATCATCACGAACTCAGCTCCTTTAGCAAGAAAAGCATGAAAAACAATGTGCGTCTTATCATTGAGGTAGTCTTGCTAGGAAAATGAGTTAGGACACAAAATAACGGTATTCCTACATGAAGTTAGTGAGTCTCTCTTAGATCGAAGTTGAATAGCCTCCTAGCTCATTCAGCAACAGAGACAATCACGAACTTAGCTCTTTTAGCAAGAAATGCATGGAAAACAATGTGAGTCTTATGATTGTGGATGTCTTCTTAGGAAAAAGAGTTAGGAGGCAAAGTAACAGTGTTTCTACATGAAGTCAGTTGGTCTCTTTTAGATCTGAGCAGAATAACCTGCTAGCTCATTCAGCGACTTTTTACGAACTTAACTCCTTTAGCAAGAAATGCATGGAAAACAATGTGCGTCTTATCATTGAGGTGTCTGGTCAGGAAAATGATTTAGGAGGCAAAGTAACAGTGTTTCTATATAAAATCATTTGGTCTCTTTTAGATCTGAGCAGAATAACCTGCTAGCCTATTCAGAAACTGAGATTTTCACGAACTTAGCTCCTTTAGCAAGAAATGCATGGAAAACAATGTGTGTCTTATCATTGAGGTTGTCTTGCTAGGAAAACGAGTTAGGAGGCAAAGTAACGGTGTTTCTACATGAAGTCATTTCGTCTCTCTTACATCGGAGTTGAATATCCTCCTAGCTCATTCAGCAACAGAGATAATCACGATCTTTGCTCCTTTAGCAAGAAATGCATGGAAAACAAAGTGTGTCTTATCATTGAGGTTGTCTTGCTAGGAAAATGAGTTAGGACACAAAATAACGGTGTTCCTACATGAAGTCAGTTGGTCTCTTTTATATCTAAGCAGAATAAACTGCTAGCTCTTTCAGCAACAGAGATAAACACGAGCTTAGCGCCTTTAGCAAGAAATGCATGAAAAAAAATGTGCGTCTTCTCATTGAGGTTGTCAACCTTTTAGATTGGAGTTGAATAGCCTCCTAGCTCATTCAGCAACAGAGATAATCACGATCTTAGCTCCTTTAGCAAGAAATGCATGGAAAACAATGTGCGTCTTATAATTGATGTTGTCTTGTTAGGAAAGGAGTTAGAAGGCAAAGTAACGGTGTTTCTACATGAAGTTAGTTGGTCTCTTTTAGATTGGAGTTGAATAGCCTCCTAGCTCACTCAGCAACAGAGATAATCACGATCTTAGCTCTTTTAGCAAGAAATGCATGGAAAACAATGTGCGTCTTATCATTGAGGTTGTCTTGCTAGGAAAATGAGTTAGGACACAAAATAACGGTGTTCCTACAGGAAATTAGTGAGGCTCTCTTAGATCGGAGTTGATTAGCCTCCTAGCTCATCCAGCAACAGAGATAATCACAATTTTAGCTCTTTTAGCAAGAAATGCATGGAAAACAATGTGCGTCTTTGCCAATCATTGAGATTGTCTCGTTAGGAAAATGATCTGGGCTGAACTTGTTAAGGCCCGAGAAGGACTTGTTAAAGTCCATGAAGGACTTGCTATGGACCGCGCAAGACTTGTTAAGGCCCGGGTGGGATTTGTTAAGGCCGGGAAGTACTTAATAAGGCCCGGGAAGGATCTCTTAAAGCCCGGGAAGGACGTGTTTTGGCGTGGATTTGACTAGTTAAGGCCCGGGAAGGATTTGTTAAGGTCCGGGCAGGACTTGTTAAGGCTGAAGCAGAGTTAACAAGAGACTCACTAACTTCATGTAGGAACACCGTTACTTTGTCTCCTAACTCATTTTTCCTAACAAGACAACCTCAATGATAAGACGCACACTGTTTTCAATGCATTTCTTGCTAAAAGAGCTAAGATCGTGATTGTCTCTGTTGCTGAATGAGCTAGGACGCTATTCAACTCTAATCTAAGAGAGACTCACTAACTTCATGTAGGAACACCGTTACTTTGTCTCCTAACTCATTTTCCTAACAAGACAACCTCAATGATAAGACGCACACTGTTTTCTATGCATTTCTTGCTAAAAGAGCTTAGATCGTGATTGTCTCTGTTGCTGAATGAGCTAGGACGCTATTCAACTCTAATCTAAGAGAGACTCACTAACTTCATGTAGGAACACCGTTACTTTGTCTCCTAACTCATTTTCCTAACAAGACAACCTCAATGATAAGACGCACACTGTTTTCAATGCATTTCTTGCTAAAAGAGCTAAGATCGTGATTGTCTCTGTTGCTGAATAAGCTAGGACGCTATTCAACTCTAATCTAAGAGAGACTCACTAACTTCATGTAGGAACACCGTTACTTTGTCTCCTAACTCATTTTCCTAACAAGACAACCTCAATGATAAGACGCACACTGTTTTCAATGCATTTCTTGCTAAAAGAGCTAAGATCGTGATTGTCTCTGTTGCTGAATGAGCTAGGACGTTATTCAACTCTAATCTAAGAGAGACTCACTAACTTCATGTAGGAACACCGTTACTTTGTCTCCTAACTCATTTTCCTAACAAGACAACCTCAATGATAAGACGCACACTGTTTTCAATGCATTTCTTGCTAAAAGAGCTAAGATCGTGATTGTCTCTGTTGCTGAATGAGCTAGGACGCTATTCAACTCTAATCTAAGAGAGACTCACTAACTTCATGTAGGAACACCGTAACTTTGTCTCCTAACTCATTTTCCTAACAAGACAACCTCAATGATAAGACGCACACTGTTTTCAATGCATTTCTTGCTAAAAGAGCTAAGATCGTGATTGTCTCTGTTGCTGAATGAGCTAAAACGCTATTCAACTCTAATCTAAGAGAGACTCACTAATTTCATGAAGGAACACCGTTACTTTGTCTCCTAACTCATTTTTCTAACAAGACAACCTCAATGATAAGACGCACACTGTTTTAAATGCATTTCTTGCTAAAAGAGCTAAGATCTTGATTGTCTCTGTTGCTGAATGAGCTAGGACGCTATTCAACTCTAATCTAAGAGAGACTCACTAACTTCATGTAGGAACACCGTTACTTTGTCTCCTAACTCATTTTTCCTAACAAGACAACCTCAATGATAAGACGCACACTGTTTTCAATGCATTTCTTGCTAAAAGAGCTAAGATCGTGATTGTCTCTGTTGCTGAATGAGCTAGGACGCTATTCAACTCTAATCTAAGAGAGACTCACTAACTTCATGTAGGAACACCGTTACTTTGTCTCCTAACTCATTTTCCTAACAAGACAACCTCAATGATAAGACGCACACTGTTTTCAATGCATTTCTTGCTAAAAGAGCTAAGATCGTGATTGTCTCTGTTGCTGAATGAGCTAGGACGCTATTCAACTCTAATCTAAGAGAGACTCACTAACTTCATGTAGGAACACCGTTACTTTGTCTCCTAACTCATTTTTCCTAACAAGACAACCTCAATGATAAGACGCACACTGTTTTCAATGCATTTCTTGCTAAAAGAGCTAAGATCGTGATTGTCTCTGTTGCTGAATGAGCTAGGACGCTATTCAACTCTAATCTAAGAGAGACTCACTAACTTCATGTAGGAACACCGTTACTTTGTCTCCTAACTCATTTTCCTAACAAGACAACCTCAATGATAAGACGCACACTGTTTTCTATGCATTTCTTGCTAAAAGAGCTAAGATCATGATTGTCTCTGGTGCTGAATGAGCTAGGACGCTATTCAACTGTAATCTAAGAGAGACTCACTAACTTCATGTAGGAACACCGTTACTTTGTCTCCTTACTCATTTTCCTAACAAGACAACCTCAATGATAAGACGCACACTGTTTTCAATGCATTTCTTGCTAAAAGAGCTAAGATCGTGATTGTCTCTGTTGCTGAATGAGCTAGGACGCTATTCAACTCTAATCTAAGAGAGACTCACTAACCTCATGTAGGAACACCGTTACTTTGTCTCCTACCTCATTTTTCCTAACAAGACAACCTCAATGATAAGACGCACACTGTTTTCAATGCATTTCTTGCTAAAAGAGCTAAGATCGTGATTGTCTCTGTTGCTGAATGAGCTAGGACGCTATTCAACTCTAATCTAAGAGAGACTCACTAACTTCATGTAGGAATACCGTTACTTTGTCTCCTAACTCATTTTCCTAACAAGACAACCTCAATGATAAGACGCACACTGTTTTCAATGCATTTCTTGCTAAAAGAGCTAAGATCGTGATTGTCTCTGTTGCGGAATGAGCTAGGACGCTATTCAACTGTAATCTAAGAGAGACTCACTAACTTCATGTAGGAATACCGTTACTTTGTCTCCTAACTCATTTTCCTAACAAGACAACCTCAATGATAAGACGCACACTGTTTTCAATGCATTTCTTGCTAAAAGAGCTAAGATCGTGATTGTCTCTGTTGCTGAATGAGCTAGGACGCCATTCAACTCTAATCTAAGAGAGACTCACTAACTTCATGTAGGAACACCGTTACTTTGTCTCCTAACTCATTTTTCCTAACAAGACAACCTCAATGATAAGACGCACACTGTTTTCAATGCATTTCTTGCTAAAAGAGCTAAGATCGTGATTGTCTCTGTTGCTGAATGAGCTAGGACGCTATTCAACTGTAATCTAAGAGAGACTCACTAACTTCATGTAGGAACACCGTTACTTTGTCTCCTAACTCATTTTCCTAACAAGACAACCTCAATGATAAGACGCACACTGTTTTCAGTGCATTTCTTGCTAAAAGAGCTAAGATCGTGATTGTCTCTGTTGCTGAATGAGCTAGGACGCTATTCAACTCTAATCTAAGAGAGACTCACTAACTTCATGTAGGAATACCGTTACTTTGTCTCCTAACTCATTTTCCTAACAAGACAACCTCAATGATAAGACGCACACTGTTTTCAATGCATTTCTTGCTAAAAGAGCTAAGGTCGTGATTGTCTCTGTTGCGGAATGAGCTAGGACGCTATTCAACTGTAATCTAAGAGAGACTCACTAACTTCATGTAGGAACACCGTTACTTTGTCTCCTAACTCATTTTCCTAACAAGACAACCTCAATGATAAGACGCACACTGTTTTCAATGCATTTCTTGCTAAAAGAGCTAAGATCGTGATTGTCTCTGTTGCTGAATGAGCTAGGACGCTATTCAACTCTAATCTAAGAGAGACTCACTAACTTCATGTAGGAACACCGTAACTTTGTCTCCTAACTCATTTTCCTAACAAGACAACCTCAATGATAAGACGCACACTGTTTTCAATGCATTTCTTGCTAAAAGAGCTAAGATCGTGATTGTCTCTGTTGCTGAATGAGCTAGGACGCTATTCAACTCTAATCTAAGAGAGACTCACTAACTTCATGTAGGAACACCGTTACTTTGTCTCCTAACTCATTTTCCTAACAAGACAACCTCAATGATAAGACGCACACTGTTTTCTATGCATTTCTTGCTAAAAGAGCTAAGATCGTGATTGTCTCTGTTGCTGAATGAGCTAGGACGCTATTCAACTCTAATCTAAGAGAGACTCACTAACTTCATGTAGGAACACCGTTACTTTGTCTCCTAACTCATTTTTCCTAACAAGACAACCTCAATGATAAGACGCACACTGTTTTCAATGCATTTCTTGCTAAAAGAGCTAAGATCGTGATTGTCTCTGTTGCTGAATGAGCTAGGACGCTATTCAACTCTAATCTAAGAGAGACTCACTAACTTCATGTAGGAACACCGTTACTTTGTCTCCTAACTCATTTTCCTAACAAGACAACCTCAATGATAAGACGCACACTGTTTTCTATGCATTTCTTGCTAAAAGAGCTTAGATCGTGATTGTCTCTGTTGCTGAATGAGCTAGGACGCTATTCAACTCTAATCTAAGAGAGACTCACTAACTTCATGTAGGAACACCGTTACTTTGTCTCCTAACTCATTTTCCTAACAAGACAACCTCAATGATAAGACGCACACTGTTTTCAATGCATTTCTTGCTAAAAGAGCTAAGATCGTGATTGTCTCTGTTGCTGAATAAGCAAGGACGCTATTCAACTCTAATCTAAGAGAGACTCACTAACTTCATGTAGGAACACCGTTACTTTGTCTCCTAACTCATTTTCCTAACAAGACAACCTCAATGATAAGACGCACACTGTTTTCAATGCATTTCTTGCTAAAAGAGCTAAGATCGTGATTGTCTCTGTTGCTGAATGAGCTAGGACGCTATTCAACTCTAATCTAAGAGAGACTCACTAACTTCATGTAGGAACACCGTTACTTTGTCTCCTAACTCATTTTTCCTAACAAGACAACCTCAATGATAAGACGCACACTGTTTTCAATGCATTTCTTGCTAAAAGAGCTAAGATCGTGATTGTCTCTGTTGCTGAATGAGCTAGGACGTTATTCAACTCTAATCTAAGAGAGACTCACTAACTTCATGTAGGAACACCATTACTTTGTCTCCTAACTCATTTTCCTAACAAGACAACCTCAATGATAAGACGCACACTGTTTTCAATGCATTTCTTCCTAAAAGAGCTAAGATCGTGATTGTCTCTGTTGCTGAATGAGCTAGGACGTTATTCAACTCTAATCTATGAGAGACTCACTAACTTCATGTAGGAACACCGTTACTTTGTCTCCTAACTCATTTTCCTAACAAGACAACCTCAATGATAAGACGCACACTGTTTTCAATGCATTTCTTCCTAAAAGAGCTAAGATCGTGATTGTCTCTGTTGCTGAATGAGCTAGGACGTTATTCAACTCTAATCTAAGAGAGACTCACTAACTTCATGTAGGAACACCGTTACTTTGTCTCCTAACTCATTTTCCTAACAAGACAACCTCAATGATAAGACGCACACTGTTTTCAATGCATTTCTTGCTAAAAGAGCTAAGATCGTGATTGTCTCTGTTGCTGAATGAGCTAGGACGCTATTCAACTCTAATCTAAGAGAGACTCACTAACTTCATGTAGGAACACCGTAACTTTGTCTCCTAACTCATTTTCCTAACAAGACAACCTCAATGATAAGACGCACACTGTTTTCAATGCATTTCTTGCTAAAAGAGCTAAGATCGTGATTGTCTCTGTTGCTGAATGAGCTAAAACGCTATTCAACTCTAATCTAAGAGAGACTCACTAATTTCATGAAGGAACACCGTTACTTTGTCTCCTAACTCATTTTTCTAACAAGACAACCTCAATGATAAGACGCACACTGTTTTAAATGCATTTCTTGCTAAAAGAGCTAAGATCTTGATTGTCTCTGTTGCTGAATGAGCTAGGACGCTATTCAACTCTAATCTAAGAGAGACTCACTAACTTCATGTAGGAACACCGTTACTTTGTCTCCTAACTCATTTTTCCTAACAAGACAACCTCAATGATAAGACGCACACTGTTTTCAATGCATTTCTTGCTAAAAGAGCTAAGATCGTGATTGTCTCTGTTGCTGAATGAGCTAGGACGCTATTCAACTCTAATCTAAGAGAGACTCACTAACTTCATGTAGGAACACCGTTACTTTGTCTCCTAACTCATTTTCCTAACAAGACAACCTCAATGATAAGACGCACACTGTTTTCTATGCATTTCTTGCTAAAAGAGCTAAGATCGTGATTGTCTCTGTTGCTGAATGAGCTAGGACGCTATTCAACTCTAATCTAAGAGAGACTCACTAACTTCATGTAGGAACACCGTTACTTTGTCTCCTAACTCATTTTTCCTAACAAGACAACCTCAATGATAAGACGCACACTGTTTTCAATGCATTTCTTGCTAAAAGAGCTAAGATCGTGATTGTCTCTGTTGCTGAATGAGCTAGGACGCTATTCAACTCTAATCTAAGAGAGACTCACTAACTTCATGTAGGAACACCGTTACTTTGTCTCCTAACTCATTTTCCTAACAAGACAACCTCAATGATAAGACGCACACTGTTTTCAATGCATTTCTTGCTAAAAGAGCTAAGATCATGATTGTCTCTGGTGCTGAATGAGCTAGGACGCTATTCAACTGTAATCTAAGAGAGACTCACTAACTTCATGTAGGAACACCGTTACTTTGTCTCCTTACTCATTTTCCTAACAAGACAACCTCAATGATAAGACGCACACTGTTTTCAATGCATTTCTTGCTAAAAGAGCTAAGATCGTGATTGTCTCTGTTGCTGAATGAGCTAGGACGCTATTCAACTCTAATCTAAGAGAGACTCACTAACCTCATGTAGGAACACCGTTACTTTGTCTCCTAACTCATTTTTCCTAACAAGACAACCTCAATGATAAGACGCACACTGTTTTCAATGCATTTCTTGCTAAAAGAGCTAAGATCGTGATTGTCTCTGTTGCTGAATGAGCTAGGACGCTATTCAACTGTAATCTAAGAGAGACTCACTAACTTCATGTAGGAACACCGTTACTTTGTCTCCTAACTCATTTTCCTAACAAGACAACCTCAATGATAAGACGCACACTGTTTTCAATTCATTTCTTGCTAAAAGAGCTAAGATCGTGATTGTCTCTGTTGCTGAATGAGCTAGGACGCCATTCAACTCTAATCTAAGAGAGACTCACTAACTTCATGTAGGAACACCGTTACTTTGTCTCCTAACTCATTTTTCCTAACAAGACAACCTCAATGATAAGACGCACACTGTTTTCAATGCATTTCTTGCTAAAAGAGCTAAGATCGTGATTGTCTCTGTTGCTGAATGAGCTAAAACGCTATTCAACTCTAATCTAAGAGAGACTCACTAATTTCATGAAGGAACACCGTTACTTTGTCTCCTAACTCATTTTTCTAACAAGACAACCTCAATGATAAGACGCACACTGTTTTAAATGCATTTCTTGCTAAAAGAGCTAAGATCTTGATTGTCTCTGTTGCTGAATGAGCTAGGACGCTATTCAACTCTAATCTAAGAGAGACTCACTAACTTCATGTAGGAACACCGTTACTTTGTCTCCTAACTCATTTTTCCTAACAAGACAACCTCAATGATAAGACGCACACTGTTTTCAATGCATTTCTTGCTAAAAGAGCTAAGATCGTGATTGTCTCTGTTGCTGAATGAGCTAGGACGCTATTCAACTCTAATCTAAGAGAGACTCACTAACTTCATGTAGGAACACCGTTACTTTGTCTCCTAACTCATTTTTCCTAACAAGACAACCTCAATGATAAGACGCACACTGTTTTCAATGCATTTCTTGCTAAAAGAGCTAAGATCGTGATTGTCTCTGTTGCTGAATGAGCTAGGACGCTATTCAACTCTAATCTAAGAGAGACTCACTAACTTCATGTAGGAACACCGTTACTTTGTCTCCTAACTCATTTTCCTAACAAGACAACCTCAATGATAAGACGCACACTGTTTTCTATGCATTTCTTGCTAAAAGAGCTAAGATCATGATTGTCTCTGGTGCTGAATGAGCTAGGACGCTATTCAACTGTAATCTAAGAGAGACTCACTAACTTCATGTAGGAACACCGTTACTTTGTCTCCTTACTCATTTTCCTAACAAGACAACCTCAATGATAAGACGCACACTGTTTTCAATGCATTTCTTGCTAAAAGAGCTAAGATCGTGATTGTCTCTGTTGCTGAATGAGCTAGGACGCTATTCAACTCTAATCTAAGAGAGACTCACTAACCTCATGTAGGAACACCGTTACTTTGTCTCCTAACTCATTTTTCCTAACAAGACAACCTCAATGATAAGACGCACACTGTTTTCAATGCATTTCTTGCTAAAAGAGCTAAGATCGTGATTGTCTCTGTTGCTGAATGAGCTAGGACGCTATTCAACTGTAATCTAAGAGAGACTCACTAACTTCATGTAGGAACACCGTTACTTTGTCTCCTAACTCATTTTCCTAACAAGACAACCTCAATGATAAGACGCACACTGTTTTCAATGCATTTCTTGCTAAAAGAGCTAAGATCGTGATTGTCTCTGTTGCTGAATGAGCTAGGACGCCATTCAACTCTAATCTAAGAGAGACTCACTAACTTCATGTAGGAACACCGTTACTTTGTCTCCTAACTCATTTTTCCTAACAAGACAACCTCAATGATAAGACGCACACTGTTTTCAATGCATTTCTTGCTAAAAGAGCTAAGATCGTGATTGTCTCTGTTGCTGAATGAGCTAGGACGCTATTCAACTGTAATCTAAGAGAGACTCACTAACTTCATGTAGGAACACCGTTACTTTGTCTCCTAACTCATTTTCCTAACAAGACAACCTCAATGATAAGACGCACACTGTTTTCAGTGCATTTCTTGCTAAAAGAGCTAAGATCGTGATTGTCTCTGTTGCTGAATGAGCTAGGACGCTATTCAACTCTAATCTAAGAGAGACTCACTAACTTCATGTAGGAACACCGTTACTTTGTCTCCTAACTCATTTTTCCTAACAAGACAACCTCAATGATAAGACGCACACTGTTTTCAATGCATTTCTTGCTAAAAGAGCTAAGATCGTGATTGTCTCTGTTGCGGAATGAGCTAGGACGCTATTCAACTCTAATCTAAGAGAGACTCACTAACTTCATGTAGGAACACCGTTACTTTGTCTCCTAACTCATTTTCCTAACAAGACAACCTCAATGATAAGACGCACACTGTTTTCAATGCATTTCTTGCTAAAAGAGCTAAGATCGTGATTGTCTCTGTTGCTGAATGAGCTAGGACGCTATTCAACTCTAATCTAAGAGAGACTCACTAACTTCATGTAGGAACACCGTTACTTTGTCTCCTAACTCATTTTCCTAACAAGACAACCTCAATGATAAGACGCACACTGTTTTCAATGCATTTCTTGCTAAAAGAGCTAAGATCGTGATTGTCTCTGTTGCTGAATGAGCTAGGACGCTATTCAACTCTAATCTAAGAGAGACTCACTAACTTCATGTAGGAACACCGTTACTTTGTCTCCTAACTCATTTTTCCTAACAAGACAACCTCAATGATAAGACGCACACTGTTTTCAATGCATTTCTTGCTAAAAGAGCTAAGATCGTGATTGTCTCTGTTGCTGAATGAGCTAGGACGCTATTCAACTGTAATCTAAGAGAGACTCACTAACTTCATGTAGGAACACCGTTACTTTGTCTCCTAACTCATTTTCCTAACAAGACAACCTCAATGATAAGACGCACACTGTTTTCAATGCATTTCTTGCTAAAAGAGCTAAGATCGTGATTGTCTCTGTTGCTGAATGAGCTAGGACGCCATTCAACTCTAATCTAAGAGAGACTCACTAACTTCATATAGGAACACCGTTACTTTGTCTCCTAACTCATTTTTCCTAACAAGACAACCTCAATGATAAGACGCACACTGTTTTCAATGCATTTCTTGCTAAAAGAGCTAAGATCGTGATTGTCTCTGTTGCTGAATGAGCTAGGACGCTATTCAACTGTAATCTAAGAGAGACTCACTAACTTCATGTAGGAACATCGTTACTTTGTCTCCTAACTCATTTTCCTAACAAGACAACCTCAATGATAAGACGCACACTGTTTTCAATGCATTTCTTGCTAAAAGAGCTAAGATCGTGATTGTTTCTGTTGCTGAATGAGCTAGGACGCTATTCAACTGTAATCTAAGAGAGACTCACTAACTTCATGTAGGAACACCATTACTTTGTCTCCTAACTCATTTTTCCTAACAAGACAACCTCAATGATAAGACGCACACTGTTTTCAATGCATTTCTTGCTAAAAGAGCTAAGATCGTGATTGTCTTTGTTGCTGAATGAGCTAGGACGCTATTCAACTCTAATCTAAGAGAGACTCACTAACTTCATGTAGGAACACCGTTACTTTGTCTCCTAACTCATTTTTCCTAACAAGACAACCTCAATGATAAGACGCACACTGTTTTCAATGCATTTCTTGCTAAAAGAGCTAAGATCGTGATTGTCTCTGTTGCTGAATGAGCTAGGACGCTATTCAATTCTAATCTAAGAGAGACTCACTAACTTCATGTAGGAACACCGTTACTTTGTCTCCTAACTCATTTTCCTAACAAGACAACCTATATGATAAGACGCACACTGTTTTCAATGCATTTCTTGCTAAAAGAGCTAAGATCGTGATTGTCTCTGTTGCTGAATGAGCTAGGACGCTATTCAACTCTAATCTAAGAGAGACTCACTAACTTAATGAAGGAACACCGTTACTTTGTCTCTTAACTCATTTTCCAAACAAGACAACCTCAATGATAAGAAGCACACTGTTTTCAATGCATTTCTTGCTAAAAGAGCTAAGATCGTGATTGTCTCTGTTGCTGAATGAGCTAGGACGCTATTCAACTCTAATCTAAGAGAGACTCACTAACTTCATGCAGGAACACCGTTACTTTGTCTCCTAACTCATTTTTCCTAACAAGACAACCTCAATGATAAGACGCACACTGTTTTCAATGCATTTCTTGCTAAAAGAGCTAAGATCGTGATTGTCTCTGTTGCTGAATGAGCTAGGACGCTATTCAACTGTAATCTAAGAGAGACTCACTAACTTCATGTAGGAACACCGTTACTTTGTCTCCTAACTCATTTTCCTAACAAGACAACCTCAATGATAAGACGCACACTGTTTTCAATGCATTTCTTGCTAAAAGAGCTAAGATCGTGATTGTCTCTGTTGCTGATTGAGCTAGGACGCTATTCAACTCTAATCTAAGAGAAACTCACTAACTTCATGTAGGAACACCGTTACTTTGTCTCCTAACTCATTTTCCTAACAAGACAACCTCAATGATAAGACGCACACTGTTTTCAATGCATTTCTTGCTAAAAGAGCTAAGATCGTGATTGTCTCTGTTGCTGAATGAGCTAGGACGCTATTCAACTCTAATCTAAGAGAGACTCACTAACTTCATGTAGGAACACCGTTACTTTGTCTCCTAACTCATTTTCCTAACAAGACAACCTCAATGATAAGACGCACACTGTTTTCAATGCATTTCTTGCTAAAAGAGCTAAGATCGTGATTGTCTCTGTTGCTGAATGAGCTAGGACGCTATTCAACTCTAATCTAAGAGAGACTCACTAACTTCATGTAGGAACACCGTTACTTTGTCTCCTAACTCATTTTCCTAACAAGACAACCTCAATGATAAGACGCACACTGTTTTCAATGCATTTCTTGCTAAAAGAGCTAAGATCGTGATTGTCTCTGTTGCTGAATGAGCTAGGACGCTATTCAACTCTAATCTAAGAGAGACTCACTAACTTCATGTAGGAACACTGTTACTTTGTCTCCTAACTCATTTTCCTAACAAGACAACCTCAATGATAAGACGCACACTGTTTTCAATGCATTTCTTGCTAAAAGAGCTAAGATCGTGATTGTCTCTGTTGCTGAATGAGCTAGGACGCTATTCAACTCTAATCTAAGAGAGACTCACTAACTTCATGTAGGAACACCGTTACTTTGTCTCCTAACTAATTTTTCCTAACAAGACAACCTCAATGATAAGACGCACACTGTTTTCAATGCATTTCTTGCTAAAAGAGCTAAGATCGTGATTGTCTCTGTAGCTGAATGAGCTAGGACGCTATTCAACTGTAATCTAAGAGAGACTCACTAACTTCATGTAGGAACATCGTTACTTTGTCTCCTAACTCATTTTCCTAACAAGACAACCTCAATGATAAGACGCACACTGTTTTCAATGCATTTCTTGCTAAAAGAGCTAAGATCGTGATTGTCTCTGTTGCTGAATGAGCTAGGACGCTATTCAACTCTAATCTAAGAGAGACTCACTAACTTCATGTAGGAACACCGTTACTTTGTCTCCTAACTCATTTTTCCTAACAAGACAACCTCAATGATAAGACGCACACTGTTTTCAATGCATTTCTTGCTAAAAGAGCTAAGATCGTGATTGTCTCTGTTGCTGAATGAGCTAGGACGCTATTCAACTCTAATCTAAGAGAGACTCACTAACTTCATGTAGGAACACCGTTACTTTGTCTCCTAACTCATTTTCCTAACAAGACAACCTCAATGATAAGACGCACACTGTTTTCAATGCATTTCTTGCTAAAAGAGCTAAGATCGTGATTGTCTCTGTTGCTGAATGAGCTAGGACGCTATTCAACTCTAATCTAAGAGAGACTCACTAACTTCATGTAGGAACACCGTTACTTTGTCTCCTAACTCATTTTCCTAACAAGACAACCTCAATGATAAGACGCACACTGTTTTCAATGCATTTCTTGCTAAAAGAGCTAAGATCGTGATTGTCTCTGTTGCTGAATGAGCTAGGACGCTATTCAACTCTAATCTAAGAGAGACTCACTAACTTCATGTAGGAACACTGTTACTTTGTCTCCTAACTCATTTTCCTAACAAGACAACCTCAATGATAAGACGCACACTGTTTTCAATGCATTTCTTGCTAAAAGAGCTAAGATCGTGATTGTCTCTGTTGCTGAATGAGCTAGGACGCTATTCAACTCTAATCTAAGAGAGACTCACTAACTTCATGTAGGAACACCGTTACTTTGTCTCCTAACTAATTTTTCCTAACAAGACAACCTCAATGATAAGACGCACACTGTTTTCAATGCATTTCTTGCTAAAAGAGCTAAGATCGTGATTGTCTCTGTAGCTGAATGAGCTAGGACGCTATTCAACTGTAATCTAAGAGAGACTCACTAACTTCAGGTAGGAACATCGTTACTTTGTCTCCTAACTCATTTTCCTAACAAGACAACCTCAATGATAAGACGCACACTGTTTTCAATGCATTTCTTGCTAAAAGAGCTAAGATCGTGATTGTCTCTGTTGCTGAATGAGCTAGGACGCTATTCAACTCTAATCTAAGAGAGACTCACTAACTTCATGTAGGAACACCGTTACTTTGTCTCCTAACTCATTTTTCCTAACAAGACAACCTCAATGATAAGACGCACACTGTTTTCAATGCATTTCTTGCTAAAAGAGCTAAGATCGTGATTGTCTCTGTTGCTGAATGAGCTAGGACGCTATTCAACTCTAATCTAAGAGAGACTCACTAACTTCATGTAGGAACACCGTTACTTTGTCTCCTAACTCATTTTTCCTAACAAGACAACCTCAATGATAAGACGCACACTGTTTTCAATGCATTTCTTGCTAAAAGAGCTAAGATCGTGATTGTCTCTGTTGCTGAATGAGCTAGGACGCTATTCAACTCTAATCTAAGAGAGACTCACTAACTTCATGTAGGAACACCGTTACTTTGTCTCCTAACTCATTTTCCTAACAAGACAACCTATATGATAAGACGCACACTGTTTTCAATGCATTTCTTGCTAAAAGAGCTAAGATCGTGATTGTCTCTGTTGCTGAATGAGCTAGGACGCTATTCAACTCTAATCTAAGAGAGACTCACTAACTTAATGAAGGAACACCGTTATTTTGTCTCTTAACTCATTTTCCTAACAAGACAACCTCAATGATAAGAAGCACACTGTTTTCAATGCATTTCTTGCTAAAAGAGCTAAGATCGTGATTGTCTCTGTTGCTGAATGAGCTAGGACGCTATTCAACTCTAATCTAAGAGAGACTCACTAACTTCATGTAGGAACACCGTTACTTTGTCTCCTAACTCATTTTCCTAACAAGACAACCTCAATGATAAGACGCACACTGTTTTCAATGCATTTCTTGCTAGAAGAGCTAAGATCGTGATTGTCTCTGTTGCTGAATGAGCTAGGACGCTATTCAACTCTAATCTAAGAGAGACTCACTAACTTCATGTAAGAACACCGTTACTTTGTCTCCTAACTAATTTTTCCTAACAAGACAACCTCAATGATAAAGACGCACACTGTTTTCAATGCATTTCTTGCTAAAAGAGCTAAGATCGTGATTGTCTCTGTAGCTGAATGAGCTAGGACGCTATTCAACTGTAATCTAAGAGAGACTCACTAACTTCATGTAGGAACATCGTTACTTTGTCTCCTAACTCATTTTCCTAACAAGACAACCTCAATGATAAGATGCACACTGTTTTCAATGCATTTCTTGCTAAAAGAGCTAAGATCGTGATTGTCTCTGTTGCTGAATGAGCTAGGACGCTATTCAACTCTAATCTAAGAGAGACTCACTAACTTCATGTAGGAACACCATTACTTTGTCTCCTAACTCATTTTTCCTAACAAGACAACCTCAATGATAAGACGCACACTGTTTTCAATGCATTTCTTGCTAAAAGAGCTAAGATCGTGATTGTCTCTGTTGCTGAATGAGCTAGGACGCTATTCAACTCTAATCTATGAGAGACTCACTAACTTCATGTAGGAATACCGTTACTTTGTCTCCTAACTCATTTTCCTAACAAGACAACCTCAATGATAAGACGCACACTGTTTTCAATGCATTTCTTGCTAAAAGAGCTAAGATCGTGATTGTCTCTGTTGCTGAATGAGCTAGGACACTATTCAACTGTAATCTAAGAGAGACTCACTAACTTCATGTAGGAACACCGTTACTTTGTCTCCTAACTCATTTTCCTAACAAGACAACCTATATGATAAGACGCACACTGTTTTCAATGCATTTCTTGCTAAAAGAGCTAAGATCGTGATTGTCTCTGTTGCTGAATGAGCTAGGACGCTATTCAACTCTAATCTAAGAGAGACTCACTAACTTAATGAAGGAACACCGTTACTTTGTCTCTTAACTCATTTTCCTAACAAGACAACCTCAATGATAAGAAGCATACTGTTTTCAATGCATTTCTTGCTAAAAGAGCTAAGATCGTGATTGTCTCTGTTGCTGAATGAGCTAGGACGCTATTCAACTCTAATCTAAGAGAGACTCACTAACTTCATGCAGGAACACCGTTACTTTGTCTCCTAACTCATTTTTCCTAACAAGACAACCTCAATGATAAGACGCACACTGTTTTCAATGCATTTCTTGCTAAAAGAGCTAAGATCGTGATTGTCTCTGTTGCTGAATGAGCTAGGACGCTATTCAACTGTAATCTAAGAGAGACTCACTAACTTCATGTAGGAACACCGTTACTTTGTCTCCTAACTCATTTTCCTAACAAGACAACCTCAATGATAAGACGCACACTGTTTTCAATGCATTTCTTGCTAAAAGAGCTAAGATCGTGATTGTCTCTGTTGCTGAATGAGCTAGGACGCTATTCAACTCTAATCTAAGAGAGACTCACTAACTTCATGTAGGAACACCGTTACTTTGTCTCCTAACTCATTTTCCTAACAAGACAACCTCAATGATAAGACGCACACTGTTTTCAATGCATTTCTTGCTAAAAGAGCTAAGATCGTGATTGTCTCTGTTGCTGAATGAGCTAGGACGCTATTCAACTCTAATCTAAGAGAGACTCACTAACTTCATGTAGGAACACCGTTACTTTGTCTCCTAACTCATTTTTCCTAACAAGACAACCTCAATGATAAGACGCACACTGTTTTCAATGCATTTCTTGCTAAAAGAGCTAAGATCGTGATTGTCTCTGTTGCTGAATGAGCTAGGACGCTATTCAACTGTAATCTAAGAGAGACTCACTAACTTCATGTAGGAACACCGTTACTTTGTCTCCTAACTCATTTTCCTAACAAGACAACCTCAATGATAAGACGCACACTGTTTTCAATGCATTTCTTGCTAAAAGAGCTAAGATCGTGATTGTCTCTGTTGCTGAATGAGCTAGGACGCCATTCAACTCTAATCTAAGAGAGACTCACTAACTTCATATAGGAACACCGTTACTTTGTCTCCTAACTCATTTTTCCTAACAAGACAACCTCAATGATAAGACGCACACTGTTTTCAATGCATTTCTTGCTAAAAGAGCTAAGATCGTGATTGTCTCTGTTGCTGAATGAGCTAGGACGCTATTCAACTGTAATCTAAGAGAGACTCACTAACTTCATGTAGGAACATCGTTACTTTGTCTCCTAACTCATTTTCCTAACAAGACAACCTCAATGATAAGACGCACACTGTTTTCAATGCATTTCTTGCTAAAAGAGCTAAGATCGTGATTGTTTCTGTTGCTGAATGAGCTAGGACGCTATTCAACTGTAATCTAAGAGAGACTCACTAACTTCATGTAGGAACACCATTACTTTGTCTCCTAACTCATTTTTCCTAACAAGACAACCTCAATGATAAGACGCACACTGTTTTCAATGCATTTCTTGCTAAAAGAGCTAAGATCGTGATTGTCTTTGTTGCTGAATGAGCTAGGACGCTATTCAACTCTAATCTAAGAGAGACTCACTAACTTCATGTAGGAACACCGTTACTTTGTCTCCTAACTCATTTTTCCTAACAAGACAACCTCAATGATAAGACGCACACTGTTTTCAATGCATTTCTTGCTAAAAGAGCTAAGATCGTGATTGTCTCTGTTGCTGAATGAGCTAGGACGCTATTCAATTCTAATCTAAGAGAGACTCACTAACTTCATGTAGGAACACCGTTACTTTGTCTCCTAACTCATTTTCCTAACAAGACAACCTATATGATAAGACGCACACTGTTTTCAATGCATTTCTTGCTAAAAGAGCTAAGATCGTGATTGTCTCTGTTGCTGAATGAGCTAGGACGCTATTCAACTCTAATCTAAGAGAGACTCACTAACTTCATGTAGGAACACCGTTACTTTGTCTCCTAACTCATTTTCCTAACAAGACAACCTCAATGATAAGACGCACACTGTTTTCAATGCATTTCTTGCTAAAAGAGCTAAGATCGTGATTGTCTCTGTTGCTGAATGAGCTAGGACGCTATTCAACTCTAATCTAAGAGAGACTCACTAACTTCATGTAGGAACACTGTTACTTTGTCTCCTAACTCATTTTCCTAACAAGACAACCTCAATGATAAGACGCACACTGTTTTCAATGCATTTCTTGCTAAAAGAGCTAAGATCGTGATTGTCTCTGTTGCTGAATGAGCTAGGACGCTATTCAACTCTAATCTAAGAGAGACTCACTAACTTCATGTAGGAACACCGTTACTTTGTCTCCTAATTTTTCCTAACAAGACAACCTCAATGATAAGACGCACACTGTTTTCAATGCATTTCTTGCTAAAAGAGCTAAGATCGTGATTGTCTCTGTAGCTGAATGAGCTAGGACGCTATTCAACTGTAATCTAAGAGAGACTCACTAACTTCATGTAGGAACATCGTTACTTTGTCTCCTAACTCATTTTCCTAACAAGACAACCTCAATGATAAGACGCACACTGTTTTCAATGCATTTCTTGCTAAAAGAGCTAAGATCGTGATTGTCTCTGTTGCTGAATGAGCTAGGACGCTATTCAACTCTAATCTAAGAGAGACTCACTAACTTCATGTAGGAACACCGTTACTTTGTCTCCTAACTCATTTTTCCTAACAAGACAACCTCAATGATAAGACGCACACTGTTTTCAATGCATTTCTTGCTAAAAGAGCTAAGATCGTGATTGTCTCTGTTGCTGAATGAGCTAGGACGCTATTCAACTCTAATCTAAGAGAGACTCACTAACTTCATGTAGGAACACCGTTACTTTGTCTCCTAACTCATTTTCCTAACAAGACAACCTCAATGATAAGACGCACACTGTTTTCAATGCATTTCTTGCTAAAAGAGCTAAGATCGTGATTGTCTCTGTTGCTGAATGAGCTAGGACGCTATTCAACTCTAATCTAAGAGAGACTCACTAACTTCATGTAGGAACACCGTTACTTTGTCTCCTAACTCATTTTCCTAACAAGACAACCTCAATGATAAGACGCACACTGTTTTCAATGCATTTCTTGCTAAAAGAGCTAAGATCGTGATTGTCTCTGTTGCTGAATGAGCTAGGACGCTATTCAACTCTAATCTAAGAGAGACTCACTAACTTCATGTAGGAACACTGTTACTTTGTCTCCTAACTCATTTTCCTAACAAGACAACCTCAATGATAAGACGCACACTGTTTTCAATGCATTTCTTGCTAAAAGAGCTAAGATCGTGATTGTCTCTGTTGCTGAATGAGCTAGGACGCTATTCAACTCTAATCTAAGAGAGACTCACTAACTTCATGTAGGAACACCGTTACTTTGTCTCCTAACTAATTTTTCCTAACAAGACAACCTCAATGATAAGACGCACACTGTTTTCAATGCATTTCTTGCTAAAAGAGCTAAGATCGTGATTGTCTCTGTAGCTGAATGAGCTAGGACGCTATTCAACTGTAATCTAAGAGAGACTCACTAACTTCATGTAGGAACATCGTTACTTTGTCTCCTAACTCATTTTCCTAACAAGACAACCTCAATGATAAGACGCACACTGTTTTCAATGCATTTCTTGCTAAAAGAGCTAAGATCGTGATTGTCTCTGTTGCTGAATGAGCTAGGACGCTATTCAACTCTAATCTAAGAGAGACTCACTAACTTCATGTAGGAACACCGTTACTTTGTCTCCTAACTCATTTTTCCTAACAAGACAACCTCAATGATAGGACGCACACTGTTTTCAATGCATTTCTTGCTAAAAGAGCTAAGATCGTGATTGTCTCTGTTGCTGAATGAGCTAGGACGCTATTCAACTCTAATCTAAGAGAGACTCACTAACTTCATGTAGGAACACCGTTACTTTGTCTCCTAACTCATTTTTCCTAACAAGACAACCTCAATGATAAGACGCACACTGTTTTCAATGCATTTCTTGCTAAAAGAGCTAAGATCGTGATTGTCTCTGTTGCTGAATGAGCTAGGACGCTATTCAACTCTAATCTAAGAGAAACTCACTAACTTCATGTAGGAACACCGTTACTTTGTCTCCTAACTCATTTTCCTAACAAGACAACCTATATGATAAGACGCACACTGTTTTCAATGCATTTCTTGCTAAAAGAGCTAAGATCGTGATTGTCTCTGTTGCTGAATGAGCTAGGACGCTATTCAACTCTAATCTAAGAGAGACTCACTAACTTAATGAAGGAACACCGTTACTTTGTCTCTTAACTCATTTTCCTAACAAGACAACCTCAATGATAAGAAGCACACTGTTTTCAATGCATTTCTTGCTAAAAGAGCTAAGATCGTGATTGTCTCTGTTGCTGAATGAGCTAGGACGCTATTCAACTCTAATCTAAGAGAGACTCACTAACTTCATGTAGGAACACCGTTACTTTGTCTCCTAACTCATTTTCCTAACAAGACAACCTCAATGATAAGACGCACACTGTTTTCAATGCATTTCTTGCTAGAAGAGCTAAGATCGTGATTGTCTCTGTTGCTGAATGAGCTAGGACGCTATTCAACTCTAATCTAAGAGAGACTCACTAACTTCATGTAAGAACACCGTTACTTTGTCTCCTAACTAATTTTTCCTAACAAGACAACCTCAATGATAAAGACGCACACTGTTTTCAATGCATTTCTTGCTAAAAGAGCTAAGATCGTGATTGTCTCTGTAGCTGAATGAGCTAGGACGCTATTCAACTGTAATCTAAGAGAGACTCACTAACTTCATGTAGGAACATCGTTACTTTGTCTCCTAACTCATTTTCCTAACAAGACAACCTCAACGATAAGATGCACACTGTTTTCAATGCATTTCTTGCTAAAAGAGCTAAGATCGTGATTGTCTCTGTTGCTGAATGAGCTAGGACGCTATTCAACTCTAATCTAAGAGAGACTCACTAACTTCATGTAGGAACACCATTACTTTGTCTCCTAACTCATTTTTCCTAACAAGACAACCTCAATGATAAGACGCACACTGTTTTCAATGCATTTCTTGCTAAAAGAGCTAAGATCGTGATTGTCTCTGTTGCTGAATGAGCTAGGACGCTATTCAACTCTAATCTATGAGAGACTCACTAACTTCATGTAGGAATACCGTTACTTTGTCTCCTAACTCATTTTCCTAACAAGACAACCTCAATGATAAGACGCACACTGTTTTCAATGCATTTCTTGCTAAAAGAGCTAAGATCGTGATTGTCTCTGTTGCTGAATGAGCTAGGACACTATTCAACTGTAATCTAAGAGAGACTCACTAACTTCATGTAGGAACACCGTTACTTTGTCTCCTAACTCATTTTCCTAACAAGACAACCTATATGATAAGACGCACACTGTTTTCAATGCATTTCTTGCTAAAAGAGCTAAGATCGTGATTGTCTCTGTTGCTGAATGAGCTAGGACGCTATTCAACTCTAATCTAAGAGAGACTCACTAACTTAATGAAGGAACACCGTTACTTTGTCTCTTAACTCATTTTCCTAACAAGACAACCTCAATGATAAGACGCACACTGTTTTCAATGCATTTCTTGCTAAAAGAGCTAAGATCGTGATTGTCTCTGTTGCTGAATGAGCTAGGACGCTATTCAACTCTAATCTAAGAGAGACTCACTAACTTCATGTAGGAACACCGTTACTTTGTCTCCTAACTCATTTTCCTAACAAGACAACCTCAATGATAAGACGCACACTGTTTTCAATGCATTTCTTGCTAAAAGAGCTAAGATCGTGATTGTCTCTGTTGCTGAATGAGCTAGGACGCTATTCAACTCTAATCTAAGAGAGACTCACTAACTTCATGTAGGAACACCGTTACTTTGTCTCCTAACTCATTTTCCTAACAAGACAACCTCAATGATAAGACGCACACTGTTTTCAATGCATTTCTTGCTAAAAGAGCTAAGATCGTGATTGTCTCTGTTGCTGAATGAGCTAGGACGCTATTCAACTCTAATCTAAGAGAGACTCACTAACTTCATGTAGGAACACCGTTACTTTGTCTCCTAACTCATTTTCCTAACAAGACAACCTCAATGATAAGACGCACACTGTTTTCAATGCATTTCTTGCTAAAAGAGCTAAGATCGTGATTGTCTCTGTTGCTGAATGAGCTAGGACGCTATTCAACTCTAATCTAAGAGAGACTCACTAACTTCATGTAGGAACACCGTTACTTTGTCTCCTAACTCATTTTCCTAACAAGACAACCTCAATGATAAGACGCACACTGTTTTCAATGCATTTCTTGCTAAAAGAGCTAAGATCGTGATTGTCTCTGTTGCTGAATGAGCTAGGACGCTATTCAACTCTAATCTAAGAGAGACTCACTAACTTCATGTAGGAACACCGTTACTTTGTCTCCTAACTCATTTTTCCTAACAAGACAACCTCAATGATAAGACGCACACTGTTTTCAATGCATTTCTTGCTAAAAGAGCTAAGATCGTGATTGTCTCTGTTGCGGAATGAGCTAGGACGCTATTCAACTCTAATCTAAGAGAGACTCACTAACTTCATGTAGGAACACCGTTACTTTGTCTCCTAACTCATTTTCCTAACAAGACAACCTCAATGATAAGACGCACACTGTTTTCAATGCATTTCTTGCTAAAAGAGCTAAGATCGTGATTGTCTCTGTTGCTGAATGAGCTAGGACGCTATTCAACTCTAATCTAAGAGAGACTCACTAACTTCATGTAGGAACACCGTTACTTTGTCTCCTAACTCATTTTCCTAACAAGACAACCTCAATGATAAGACGCACACTGTTTTCAATGCATTTCTTGCTAAAAGAGCTAAGATCGTGATTGTCTCTGTTGCTGAATGAGCTAGGACGCTATTTAACTCTAATCTAAGAGAGACTCACTAACTTCATGTAGGAACACCGTTACTTTGTCTCCTAACTAATTTTTCCTAACAAGACAACCTCAATGATAAGACGCACACTGTTTTCAATGCATTTCTTGCTAAAAGAGCTAAGATCGTGATTGTCTCTGTAGCTGAATGAGCTAGGACGCTATTCAACTGTAATCTAAGAGAGACTCACTAACTTCATGTAGGAACATCGTTACTTTGTCTCCTAACTCATTTTCCTAACAAGACAACCTCAATGATAAGACGCACACTGTTTTCAATGCATTTCTTGCTAAAAGAGCTAAGATCGTGATTGTCTCTGTTGCTGAATGAGCTAGGACGCTATTCAACTCTAATCTAAGAGAGACTCACTAACTTCATGTAGGAACACCGTTACTTTGTCTCCTAACTCATTTTTCCTAACAAGACAACCTCAATGATAAGACGCACACTGTTTTCAATGCATTTCTTGCTAAAAGAGCTAAGATCGTGATTGTCTCTGTAGCTGAATGAGCTAGGACGCTATTCAACTGTAATCTAAGAGAGACTCACTAACTTCATGTAGGAACATCGTTACTTTGTCTCCTAACTCATTTTCCTAACAAGACAACCTCAATGATAAGACGCACACTGTTTTCAATGCATTTCTTGCTAAAAGAGCTAAGATCGTGATTGTCTCTGTTGCTGAATGAGCTAGGACGCTATTCAACTGTAATCTAAGAGAGACTCACTAACTTCATGTAGGAACATCGTTACTTTGTCTCCTAACTCATTTTCCTAACAAGACAACCTCAATGATAAGACGCACACTGTTTTCAATGCATTTCTTGCTAAAAGAGCTAAGATCGTGATTGTCTCTGTTGCTGAATGAGCTAGGACGCTATTCAACTCTAATCTAAGAGAGACTCACTAACTTCATGTAGGAACACCATTACTTTGTCTCCTAACTCATTTTTCCTAACAAGACAACCTCAATGATAAGACGCACACTGTTTTCAATGCATTTCTTGCTAAAAGAGCTAAGATCGTGATTGTCTTTGTTGCTGAATGAGCTAGGACGCTATTCAACTCTAATCTAAGAGAGACTCACTAACTTCATGTAGGAACACCGTTACTTTGTCTCCTAACTCATTTTTCCTAACAAGACAACCTCAATGATAAGACGCACACTGTTTTCAATGCATTTCTTGCTAAAAGAGCTAAGATCGTGATTGTCTCTGTTGCTGAATGAGCTAGGACGCTATTCAACTCTAATCTAAGAGAGACTCACTAACTTCATGTAGGAACACCGTTACTTTGTCTCCTAACTCATTTTCCTAACAAGACAACCTATATGATAAGACGCACACTGTTTTCAATGCATTTCTTGCTAAAAGAGCTAAGATCGTGATTGTCTCTCTTGCTGAATGAGCTAGGACGCTATTCAACTCTAATCTAAGAGAGACTCACTAACTTAATGAAGGAACACCGTTACTTTGTCTCTTAACTCATTTTCCAAACAAGACAACCTCAATGATAAGAAGCACACTGTTTTCAATGCATTTCTTGCTAAAAGAGCTAAGATCGTGATTGTCTCTGTTGCTGAATGAGCTAGGACGCTATTCAACTCTAATCTAAGAGAGACTCACTAACTTCATGCAGGAACACCGTTACTTTGTCTCCTAACTCATTTTTCCTAACAAGACAACCTCAATGATAAGACGCACACTGTTTTCAATGCATTTCTTGCTAAAAGAGCTAAGATCGTGATTGTCTCTCTTGCTGAATGAGCTAGGACGCTATTCAACTCTAATCTAAGAGAGACTCACTAACTTCATGTAGGAACACCGTTACTTTGTCTCCTAACTCATTTTCCTAACAAGACAACCTCAATGATAAGACGCACACTGTTTTCAATGCATTTCTTGCTAAAAGAGCTAAGATCGTGATTGTCTCTGTTGCGGAATGAGCTAGGACGCTATTCAACTCTAATCTAAGAGAGACTCACTAACTTCATGTAGGAACACCGTTACTTTGTCTCCTAACTCATTTTCCTAACAAGACAACCTCAATGATAAGACGCACACTGTTTTCAATGCATTTCTTGCTAAAAGAGCTAAGATCGTGATTGTCTCTGTTGCTGAATGAGCTAGGACGCTATTCAACTCTAATCTAAGAGAGACTCACTAACTTCATGTAGGAACACCGTTACTTTGTCTCCTAACTCATTTTCCTAACAAGACAACCTCAATGATAAGACGCACACTGTTTTCAATGCATTTCTTGCTAAAAGAGCTAAGATCGTGATTGTCTCTGTTGCTGAATGAGCTAGGACGCTATTCAACTCTAATCTAAGAGAGACTCACTAACTTCATGTAGGAACACCGTTACTTTGTCTCCTAACTCATTTTCCTAACAAGACAACCTATATGATAAGACGCACACTGTTTTCAATGCATTTCTTGCTAAAAGAGCTAAGATCGTGATTGTCTCTGTTGCTGAATGAGCTAGGACGCTATTCAACTCTAATCTAAGAGAGACTCACTAACTTAATGAAGGAACACCGTTACTTTGTCTCTTAACTCATTTTCCTAACAAGACAACCTTAATGATAAGAAGCACACTGTTTTCAATGCATTTCTTGCTAAAAGAGCTAAGATCGTGATTGTCTCTGTTGCTGAATGAGCTAGGACGCTATTCAACTCTAATCTAAGAGAGACTCACTAACTCCATGTAGGAACACCGTTACTTTGTCTCCTAACTCATTTTTCCTAACAAGACAACCTCAATGATAAGACGCACACTGTTTTCAATGCATTTCTTGCTAAAAGAGCTAAGATCGTGATTGTCTCTGTTGCTGAATGAGCTAGGACGCTATTCAACTCTAATCTAAGAGAGACTCACTAACTTCATGTAGGAACACCGTTACTTTGTCTCCTAACTAATTTTTCCTAACAAGACAACCTCAATGATAAGACGCACACTGTTTTCAATGCATTTCTTGCTAAAAGAGCTAAGATCGTGATTGTCTCTGTTGCTGAATGAGCTAGGACGCTATTCAACTGTAATCTAAGAGAGACTCACTAACTTCATGTAGGAACACCGTTACTTTGTCTCCTAACTCATTTTCCTAACAAGACAACCTCAATGATAAGACGCACACTGTTTTCAATGCATTTCTTGCTAAAAGAGCTAAGATCGTGATTGTCTCTGTTGCTGAATGAGCTAGGACGCCATTCAACTCTAATCTAAGAGAGACTCACTAACTTCATATAGGAACACCGTTACTTTGTCTCCTAACTCATTTTTCCTAACAAGACAACCTCAATGATAAGACGCACACTGTTTTCAATGCATTTCTTGCTAAAAGAGCTAAGATCGTGATTGTCTCTGTTGCTGAATGAGCTAGGACGCTATTCAACTGTAATCTAAGAGAGACTCACTAACTTCATGTAGGAACATCGTTACTTTGTCTCCTAACTCATTTTCCTAACAAGACAACCTCAATGATAAGACGCACACTGTTTTCAATGCATTTCTTGCTAAAAGAGCTAAGATCGTGATTGTCTCTGTTGCTGAATGAGCTAGGACGCTATTCAACTCTAATCTAAGAGAGACTCACTAACTTCATGTAGGAACACCATTACTTTGTCTCCTAACTCATTTTTCCTAACAAGACAACCTCAATGATAAGACGCACACTGTTTTCAATGCATTTCTTGCTAAAAGAGCTAAGATCGTGATTGTCTTTGTTGCTGAATGAGCTAGGACGCTATTCAACTCTAATCTAAGAGAGACTCACTAACTTCATGTAGGAACACCGTTACTTTGTCTCCTAACTCATTTTTCCTAACAAGACAACCTCAATGATAAGACGCACACTGTTTTCAATGCATTTCTTGCTAAAAGAGCTAAGATCGTGATTGTCTCTGTTGCTGAATGAGCTAGGACGCTATTCAACTCTAATCTAAGAGAGACTCACTAACTTCATGTAGGAACACCGTTACTTTGTCTCCTAACTCATTTTCCTAACAAGACAACCTATATGATAAGACGCACACTGTTTTCAATGCATTTCTTGCTAAAAGAGCTAAGATCGTGATTGTCTCTGTTGCTGAATGAGCTAGGACGCTATTCAACTCTAATCTAAGAGAGACTCACTAACTTAATGAAGGAACACCGTTACTTTGTCTCTTAACTCATTTTCCTAACAAGACAACCTTAATGATAAGAAGCACACTGTTTTCAATGCATTTCTTGCTAAAAGAGCTAAGATCGTGATTGTCTCTGTTGCTGAATGAGCTAGGACGCTATTCAACTCTAATCTAAGAGAGACTCACTAACTTCATGCAGGAACACCGTTACTTTGTCTCCTAACTCATTTTTCCTAACAAGACAACCTCAATGATAAGACGCACACTGTTTTCAATGCATTTCTTGCTAAAAGAGCTAAGATCGTGATTGTCTCTGTTGCTGAATGAGCTAGGACGCTATTCAACTGTAATCTAAGAGAGACTCACTAACTTCATGTAGGAACACCGTTACTTTGTCTCCTAACTCATTTTCCTAACAAGACAACCTCAATGATAAGACGCACACTGTTTTCAATGCATTTCTTGCTAAAAGAGCTAAGATCGTGATTGTCTCTGTTGCTGAATGAGCTAGGACGCTATTCAACTGTAATCTAAGAGAGACTCACTAACTTCATGTAGGAACACCGTTACTTTGTCTCCTAACTCATTTTCCTAACAAGACAACCTCAATGATAAGACGCACACTGTTTTCAATGCATTTCTTGCTAAAAGAGCTAAGATCGTGATTGTCTCTGTTGCTGAATGAGCTAGGACGCTATTCAACTCTAATCTAAGAGAGACTCACTAACTTCATGTAGGAACACCGTTACTTTGTCTCCTAACTCATTTTTCCTAACAAGACAACCTCAATGATAAGACGCACACTGTTTTCAATGCATTTCTTGCTAAAAGAGCTAAGATCGTGATTGTCTCTGTAGCTGAATGAGCTAGGACGCTATTCAACTGTAATCTAAGAGAGACTCACTAACTTCATGTAGGAACATCGTTACTTTGTCTCCTAACTCATTTTCCTAACAAGACAACCTTAATGATAAGACGCACACTGTTTTCAATGCATTTCTTGCTAAAAGAGCTAAGATCGTGATTGTCTCTGTTGCTGAATGAGCTAGGACGCTATTCAACTCTAATCTAAGAGAGACTCACTAACTTCATGTAGGAACACCATTACTTTGTCTCCTAACTCATTTTTCCTAACAAGACAACCTCAATGATAAGACGCACACTGTTTTCAATGCATTTCTTGCTAAAAGAGCTAAGATCGTGATTGTCTCTGTTGCTGAATGAGCTAGGACGCTATTCAACTCTAATCTATGAGAGACTCACTAACTTCATGTAGGAATACCGTTACTTTGTCTCCTAACTCATTTTCCTAACAAGACAACCTCAATGATAAGACGCACACTGTTTTCAATGCATTTCTTGCTAAAAGAGCTAAGATCGTGATTGTCTCTGTTGCTGAATGAGCTAGGACACTATTCAACTGTAATCTAAGAGAGACTCACTAACTTCATGTAGGAACACCGTTACTTTGTCTCCTAACTCATTTTCCTAACAAGACAACCTATATGATAAGACGCACACTGTTTTCAATGCATTTCTTGCTAAAAGAGCTAAGATCGTGATTGTCTCTGTTGCTGAATGAGCTAGGACGCTATTCAACTCTAATCTAAGAGAGACTCACTAACTTAATGAAGGAACACCGTTACTTTGTCTCTTAACTCATTTTCCTAACAAGACAACCTCAATGATAAGAAGCACACTGTTTTCAATGCATTTCTTGCTAAAAGAGCTAAGATCGTGATTGTCTCTGTTGCTGAATGAGCTAGGACGCTATTCAACTCTAATCTAAGAGAGACTCACTAACTTCATGCAGGAACACCGTTACTTTGTCTCCTAACTCATTTTTCCTAACAAGACAACCTCAATGATAAGACGCACACTGTTTTCAATGCATTTCTTGCTAAAAGAGCTAAGATCGTGATTGTCTCTGTTGCTGAATGAGCTAGGACGCTATTCAACTGTAATCTAAGAGAGACTCACTAACTTCATGTAGGAACACCGTTACTTTGTCTCCTAACTCATTTTCCTAACAAGACAACCTCAATGATAAGACGCACACTGTTTTCAATGCATTTCTTGCTAAAAGAGCTAAGATCGTGATTGTCTCTGTTGCTGAATGAGCTAGGACGCTATTCAACTCTAATCTAAGAGAGACTCACTAACTTCATGTAGGAACACCGTTACTTTGTCTCCTAACTCATTTTCCTAACAAGACAACCTCAATGATAAGACGCACACTGTTTTCAATGCATTTCTTGCTAAAAGAGCTAAGATCGTGATTGTCTCTGTTGCTGAATGAGCTAGGACGCTATTCAACTCTAATCTAAGAGAGACTCACTAACTTCATGTAGGAACACCGTTACTTTGTCTCCTAACTCATTTTCCTAACAAGACAACCTCAATGATAAGACGCACACTGTTTTCAATGCATTTCTTGCTAAAAGAGCTAAGATCGTGATTGTCTCTGTTGCTGAATGAGCTAGGACGCTATTCAACTCTAATCTAAGAGAGACTCACTAACTTCATGTAGGAACACCGTTACTTTGTCTCCTAACTCATTTTCCTAACAAGACAACCTCAATGATAAGACGCACACTGTTTTCAATGCATTTCTTGCTAAAAGAGCTAAGATCGTGATTGTCTCTGTTGCTGAATGAGCTAGGACGCTATTCAACTCTAATCTAAGAGAGACTCACTAACTTCATGTAGGAACACCGTTACTTTGTCTCCTAACTAATTTTTCCTAACAAGACAACCTCAATGATAAGACGCACACTGTTTTCAATGCATTTCTTGCTAAAAGAGCTAAGATCGTGATTGTCTCTGTAGCTGAATGAGCTAGGACGCTATTCAACTGTAATCTAAGAGAGACTCACTAACTTCATGTAGGAACATCGTTACTTTGTCTCCTAACTCATTTTCCTAACAAGACAACCTCAATGATAAGACGCACACTGTTTTCAATGCATTTCTTGCTAAAAGAGCTAAGATCGTGATTGTCTCTGTTGCTGAATGAGCTAGGACGCTATTCAACTCTAATCTAAGAGAGACTCACTAACTTCATGTAGGAACACCGTTACTTTGTCTCCTAACTCATTTTCCTAACAAGACAACCTTAATGATAAGACGCACACTGTTTTCAATGCATTTCTTGCTAAAAGAGCTAAGATCGTGATTGTCTCTGTTGCTGAATGAGCTAGGACGCTATTCAACTCTAATCTAAGAGAGACTCACTAACTTCATGTAGGAACACCATTACTTTGTCTCCTAACTCATTTTTCCTAACAAGACAACCTCAATGATAAGACGCACACTGTTTTCAATGCATTTCTTGCTAAAAGAGCTAAGATCGTGATTGTCTCTGTTGCTGAATGAGCTAGGACGCTATTCAACTCTAATCTATGAGAGACTCACTAACTTCATGTAGGAATACCGTTACTTTGTCTCCTAACTCATTTTCCTAACAAGACAACCTCAATGATAAGACGCACACTGTTTTCAATGCATTTCTTGCTAAAAGAGCTAAGATCGTGATTGTCTCTGTTGCTGAATGAGCTAGGACACTATTCAACTGTAATCTAAGAGAGACTCACTAACTTCATGTAGGAACACCGTTACTTTGTCTCCTAACTCATTTTCCTAACAAGACAACCTATATGATAAGACGCACACTGTTTTCAATGCATTTCTTGCTAAAAGAGCTAAGATCGTGATTGTCTCTGTTGCTGAATGAGCTAGGACGCTATTCAACTCTAATCTAAGAGAGACTCACTAACTTAATGAAGGAACACCGTTACTTTGTCTCTTAACTCATTTTCCTAACAAGACAACCTCAATGATAAGAAGCACACTGTTTTCAATGCATTTCTTGCTAAAAGAGCTAAGATCGTGATTGTCTCTGTTGCTGAATGAGCTAGGACGCTATTCAACTCTAATCTAAGAGAGACTCACTAACTTCATGCAGGAACACCGTTACTTTGTCTCCTAACTCATTTTTCCTAACAAGACAACCTCAATGATAAGACGCACACTGTTTTCAATGCATTTCTTGCTAAAAGAGCTAAGATCGTGATTGTCTCTGTTGCTGAATGAGCTAGGACGCTATTCAACTGTAATCTAAGAGAGACTCACTAACTTCATGTAGGAACACCGTTACTTTGTCTCCTAACTCATTTTCCTAACAAGACAACCTCAATGATAAGACGCACACTGTTTTCAATGCATTTCTTGCTAAAAGAGCTAAGATCGTGATTGTCTCTGTTGCTGAATGAGCTAGGACGCTATTCAACTCTAATCTAAGAGAGACTCACTAACTTCATGTAGGAACACCGTTACTTTGTCTCCTAACTCATTTTCCTAACAAGACAACCTCAATGATAAGACGCACACTGTTTTCAATGCATTTCTTGCTAAAAGAGCTAAGATCGTGATTGTCTCTGTTGCTGAATGAGCTAGGACGCTATTCAACTCTAATCTAAGAGAGACTCACTAACTTCATGTAGGAACACCGTTACTTTGTCTCCTAACTCATTTTCCTAACAAGACAACCTCAATGATAAGACGCACACTGTTTTCAATGCATTTCTTGCTAAAAGAGCTAAGATCGTGATTGTCTCTGTTGCTGAATGAGCTAGGACGCTATTCAACTCTAATCTAAGAGAGACTCACTAACTTCATGTAGGAACACCGTTACTTTGTCTCCTAACTCATTTTCCTAACAAGACAACCTCAATGATAAGACGCACACTGTTTTCAATGCATTTCTTGCTAAAAGAGCTAAGATCGTGATTGTCTCTGTTGCTGAATGAGCTAGGACGCTATTCAACTCTAATCTAAGAGAGACTCACTAACTTCATGTAGGAACACCGTTACTTTGTCTCCTAACTAATTTTTCCTAACAAGACAACCTCAATGATAAGACGCACACTGTTTTCAATGCATTTCTTGCTAAAAGAGCTAAGATCGTGATTGTCTCTGTAGCTGAATGAGCTAGGACGCTATTCAACTGTAATCTAAGAGAGACTCACTAACTTCATGTAGGAACATCGTTACTTTGTCTCCTAACTCATTTTCCTAACAAGACAACCTCAATGATAAGACGCACACTGTTTTCAATGCATTTCTTGCTAAAAGAGCTAAGATCGTGATTGTCTCTGTTGCTGAATGAGCTAGGACGCTATTCAACTCTAATCTAAGAGAGACTCACTAACTTCATGTAGGAACACCATTACTTTGTCTCCTAACTCATTTTTCCTAACAAGACAACCTCAATGATAAGACGCACACTGTTTTCAATGCATTTCTTGCTAAAAGAGCTAAGATCGTGATTGTCTCTGTTGCTGAATGAGCTAGGACGCTATTCAACTCTAATCTAAGAGAGACTCACTAACTTCATGTAGGAACACCGTTACTTTGTCTCCTAACTCATTTTTCCTAACAAGACAACCTCAATGATAAGACGCACACTGTTTTCAATGCATTTCTTGCTAAAAGAGCTAAGATCGTGATTGTCTCTGTTGCTGAATGAGCTAGGACGCTATTCAACTGTAATCTAAGAGAGACTCACTAACTTCATGTAGGAACACCGTTACTTTGTCTCCTAACTCATTTTCCTAACAAGACAACCTCAATGATAAGACGCACACTGTTTTCAATGCATTTCTTGCTAAAAGAGCTAAGATCGTGATTGTCTCTGTTGCTGAATGAGCTAGGACGCCATTCAACTCTAATCTAAGAGAGACTCACTAACTTCATATAGGAACACCGTTACTTTGTCTCCTAACTCATTTTTCCTAACAAGACAACCTCAATGATAAGACGCACACTGTTTTCAATGCATTTCTTGCTAAAAGAGCTAAGATCGTGATTGTCTCTGTTGCTGAATGAGCTAGGACGCTATTCAACTGTAATCTAAGAGAGACTCACTAACTTCATGTAGGAACATCGTTACTTTGTCTCCTAACTCATTTTCCTAACAAGACAACCTCAATGATAAGACGCACACTGTTTTCAATGCATTTCTTGCTAAAAGAGCTAAGATCGTGATTGTCTCTGTTGCTGAATGAGCTAGGACGCTATTCAACTCTAATCTAAGAGAGACTCACTAACTTCATGTAGGAACACCGTTACTTTGTCTCCTAACTCATTTTTCCTAACAAGACAACCTCAATGATAAGACGCACACTGTTTTCAATGCATTTCTTG